>NC_135627.1:6692708-7300000 GCF_053574225.1 Canis aureus
TTGCACGTCTCACTGAAGTGGCAAATAACATGCTCCCTGTGAGTATCTGATATTTGTTTTCTTCTGTGCTTTTGATCTCAGAACACCTAACGGAGCCGGGGCAGAAGCTTTTTGCTGACTTGTTGCATCAGTGCTAAAGATGAAAGAAAACAGTCTTCATATTCACCCTGGTGTTGATTGTCCTATAAATAGGAAACTACCCAGTTAACCTTGCCTGTTGTCATACTGAGAGTTTTATTAAAAATAAACAGTGCGTGTCAGGGTAGCAGAATGTGGGATTTCTGCTTAGATGCCCACAACTCTTTCAAATACTTCATTAAAATGTGCAGGAGGACTATTTCAGTGCTGTAAGCGAAAATATTGTTATGGAAACTGAGGTCTGTTATCATAGCTTCAGTGATTTGCAGTGATTATTTAATAAATGAGTTTATGTTTGAAAATATCCAATGTGATAATAGGAACTCACACCCCCCCCCATCTTATTTCTTTTATTTTGACACATATGGAAGATGCTATTTTGTTTTGACACTCAGAGGAGAAGCTCTTTTTATTAAAAAATCACTGAACAGCAATGAGCTTTTAGTTAATGATCTTTCCAGATTTCCCTAACATAAGGAAATCTGGTACAGTGTTCTACGGTAATCTTAGGTGTGTGCATCATTTCCAATGGAATTATTTGCACTTTCCAAGTGGTTTGTATTTGATCTTATTAAGATACCTCATAAGATATGTTGTGTAGGTCTTGCCTAGATATGGACTATTTCGGAAGTAACTACAAAGCATCCTAAAGGCAGAGCAGGATATGGACCCTAACGAGTGAGGAGAATCTGAAGGTATGCTACCACCTGAGTAACACCCCTTTCCACTGAAGAACAGGGTTCTTACTGAGTGCACTGGAGTAAGCTACCATCCCCCTCTCAGCATGATGAGGACTAGTTTTTCTCCTTGGAGGGCACAAGAATGAATCCACAAAATGTGACAAGCGTGTGGTGTCCTGCAAAGAGGGCCAGGCTGTACAACCAGAAGTCAGAGCTGTTTGCAAATTGGTGCTGCCAAAGGTGTGGTTTCATGTCTCCAGAAGAACCCTTTTCAAGGAGTGAAATGAGAAAGGCTGTTCAGAAGTGCAGAAAAGACTCTCCCAACATTGAAGCACAAGTGAGTCTATGATGTGGCTCTACAATTCCATCATAGTGCCTGTTGAGGACACACCTGCATCTATGCTGCTGGACAGAAAGGCACATGCTTTTCCCTCCTTATCCTAATCCGTGATCTGAGAAACAAGAGATAAACCTATTCAAAGCTTTGTACTGGAAAATTGATATTTAGTATTTTCTAATCAACCCTACCCATTAACAGCTCCTACACTATTCTGGGTTAATTAAACAAAACAAAACAAGACCCCCCCTGTGGTCAGACTGCCAGGTTTAAAATCCAGGTCTGTGCAACCTCATGCTAGCTAGTAACTTTAATATGCTTCAGTTTTCTCACCTGTAAAATGGGGATAATCATAGTATTCACCTCTTGGGATTATGAGGGTTGAGTTAAAATGTCTACCCTAAGAAGGAATATATGTGAGCTATTATTTCAATTTCTTTGGATGAATGAGAAACTGATATGAAGCTTACTTACTGGACAGGAGCGCCCTGAGGGGATCACAGTGCTGCACACAAGGGATAACATATTTCATCAGCGACTGTCTTGGTCACCTTGGGCTGCCACTAACAGGATACCGTGGACTGGGGGCCAGAAGTTGAGGCTCAGGTGTCCCTGGGGTTGGTGACAGTCACATTGGGATTTACAGCTTCAGTTATGAATCTTGGTGGGACACAATTCAGTCTGTAATAAGGACACTTCGATAATACAAAATGTGGTAAACAAACTGCTATCTATGCCTTTTCTTTACCTAACAAAGTTTTTACTGCATGTGATAAGTTGGATAACTTCTCCACTTTAATTGAAATCAGATTTATATTGGGATAAGGGATGATCAATATGGGAGTTTCAACAGGTTTGCTCTTTAACTGATCATGGCTTAGCATAAGACAGGAGTTTGATATTCCATCATAATTTGTCCAGACCTTGACTAATATTTTTGTTTTACCTTTTCTAGGATATGATAGCTTTAATAAAATATTTTGTTATTATCTGGGCAGCCCAGGTGGCTCTGCAGTTTAGCGCCGCCTTCAGCCCAGGGCGTGATCCTAGAGACCCGGAATCCAGTCCCATATCAGGCTCCCTGCAGGGAGCCTGCTTCTCCCTCCGCCTGTGTCTCTGCCTCTCTCTCTCTTTTTCTCTCTGTGTCTCTCATGAATAAATAAATTAAATCTTAAAAAAATTAAAAAATATTTTGTTATTATCTGATGTTATTTAATGAAGATAAATTTGGAAGACACAGATGCATGGATAACATGAATAAGAATGAAATTCTTTCTTTCCTAGTGCCAGGACCCAGACTAAGCTCGGGGTCGTTGTACTGGTATGGGGACTATGATACTTTTGGGGCCCATGAAAATATTTTAATTTATTTTAAAATCAAAAAGAGAAAGAAAATTTCAGGGTCAAAGAAAAAGCTTTTTTTTTCTTTTATTTTTTTATTTTTTAAGATTTTTATTTATTCATGAGAGACAAAGACAGGCAGAGACACAGGCAGAGGGAGAAGCAGGCTTCATGCAGGGAGCCCAATGTGGGGCTCGATCCCGGGACCCCAGGATCACACTGTGGGCCGAAGGCAGACGCTAAACTGCTGAGCCACCCAGGGATCCCCCCCCTTTTTTTTCTTTTAAAGAAAGTTTTAATGTTATTCCCACATCAAAATAAAATGCAGCTTTCAGGGGCCAGAGATTTTTTTTTTAATTAAAAATAGATTTTTGATGGAATCTGGTCTCACATTTAGATCTTTCATCCATTTTGAGTTTATCTTTGTGTATGGTGCAAGAGAGTGGTCTAGTTTCATTCTTCTGCATGTGGATGTCCAATTTTCCCAGCACCATTTATTGAAGAGACTGTCTTTCTTCCAATGGATAATCTTTCCTCCTTCCTAGAGGAGAACACAGGCAACACCCTTTTTGAACTCAGCCACAGTAACTTCTTGCAAGATACATCCATGAAGGCAAAAGAAACAAAAGCAAAAATGAACTATTGGGACTTCATCAAGATAAGAAGCTTTTGCACAGCAAAGGATACAGTCAACAAAACTAAAAGACAACCTACAGAATGGGAGAAGATATTTGCAAATGACGTATCAGATAAAGGGCTAGTATCCAAGATCTATAAAGAACTTCTTAAACTCAACACCAAAGAAACAAACAATCCAATCATGAAATGGGCAAAAGACATGACGAGAAATCTCACAGAGGAAGACATAGACATGGCCAACATGCACATGAGAAAATGCTCCGCATCACTTGCCATCAGGGAAATACAAATCAAAACCACAATGAGATCCCACCTCACACCAATGAGAATGGGGCAATTTAACAAGGCAGGAAACAACAAACGTTGGAGAGGATGCGGAGAAAAGGGAACCCTCTTACACTGTTGGTGGGAATGTGAACTGGTGCAGCCACTCTGGAAAACTGTGTGGAGGTTCCTCAAAGAGTTAAAAATAGACCTGCCCTGCGACCCAGCAACTGCACTGTTGGAGATTTACCCCAAAGATACAGATGCAATGAAACGCCGGGACACCTGCACCCCAATGTTTATAGCAGTAATGGCCACAATAGCCAAACTGTGGATGGAGCCTCGGTGTCCATCGAAAGATGAATGGATAAAGAAGATGTGGTTTATGTATACAATGGAATATTCCTCAGCCATTAGAAACGATGAATACTCACCATTTGCTTCAACGTGGATGGAACTGGAGGGTATTATGCTAAGTGAAGTAAGTCAATCGGAGAAGGACAAACAGTGTATGTTCTCATTCATTTGGGGAATATAAATAATAGTGTAAGGGAATAGAAGGGAAGGGAGAAGAAATGTGTGGGATATATCAGAAAGGGAGACAGAACATGAAGACTCCTAACTCTGAGAAACGAACTAGGGGTGGTGGAAGGGGAGGATGGTGGAGGGTGGGGGTGAATGGGTGATGGGCACTGAGGGGGGCACTTGACGGGATGAGCACTAGGTGTTATTCTGTATGTTGGTAAATTGAACTCCGATAAAAAATAAATTTATTAAAATACATAAATAAAGTTACGCAATAAAAAATATAAAATAAAAATAGATTTTTAATGTATTCCATTTTGCCAAAAATGGAAAAAATAAATGTTCACATATTTAAAAATAAATTTTTATTATTGATAGTATTATGATGGTGAAGTTTGAGGAAGGCAAAAGTGCTAGGACCCACAAAAATTATAACGTGACCCTTGGTTGACATAAACCTAGAAATAGCAGTCTTAAAAAGCTCTTCGAAGAAATAAAAACCTACACAAATGTTTGAAAATGTCCCAAGGGTTACCACAATTCACTTTCTCATATCCCTGCAGGCCTCAAGGACCAGCCATGACATTTTCTACAGGTCTTTCTGGTCCCAGAAGGCAACACAGAGGAGGTCCCTCTGCTCTGAGATTATTTTCCTATTATACCTCAATTACATTTATAAAGTTCTTTCTTTCATGTCAGCCTAAATGGTTTTCAGAGTTATTAATTTTAATGTTTAATAAACCAGTTTCCATAGCAACAATCATATCACAGATGTTTTGTTAAAACCTCTCTAAAGCATACACCTTTGTCAATATGTTATTTTGAACATTTCAAAGGATAAATACTTGAAAAAGGCAACACATCTTTCAGATTTCAAGCTCACAATTTGCATTCATAATTACACTCTTTAAAGAATAAAGAAAAGTATAATATTTAAAAGAAGGTTGATGAGCTAATTTCCAGAAATATAATAAAGAAAAAGGTCAAAATAACTTCCCACTCCTAAAAATGAAGTGAGGTCAAGATTTTTTTTTTAAGTTGCAATCACGGAATATATGTTTTTCTCAATATTAATTTTTTCACCATAAGTACTATAGATGATTACCAAGATTTTTAAATCTATGGGCATTTTTTTCCAGTGAGTGGTAGTGATTGTTATTTTATGTTTAAGGAACTCCCCCCTGGCACACATGGGTCACTGACTGGGGAATTACAGCCTTGATTTACTTTCTTTCTTTATTGCTATCTCTTATCTGATCTTGAAGTTAAGGCATTGAAACTATTTCAAAACTTTATTTTTTTTCCCAAAATTAAGATGGTAATATCTAATAGCCAAATATTTTGATGACTAAATGCCTTTGGCTCTGATTTCCTTTCTGTTTTGTTTTGTTTTTCAAAGGGTTTTTTTAAATTGCTTTTTTTTTTTTTATTAAAGGAAGGTAATAATAAATGAAGTTTTTTAAAAGTCATTCTAAAATCTAGAAAAACAACAGCGATATTTTTTTTTTTCTGTTTTTCATCTGTTTCTTTGGAAAAAGCAGAAGGAGAAACTCAGTAAAAAATACATACTAATCTCAAAATAAAGTCTCTTGTCCCCAGCAGCAGGTCACTGAACTATCTCTTGCTTTTGCCTCCTCACTTGTAGTTTGGGCTGGAATTCCTGATTTGTAGCATCAGGTCAAAATTTGGACACATGACCCAAGTCACATGTGTGTTTGACACACATGTGTGTTGGACACACAACACAAGTTGTTCTGTGGAGGAGCTCCAGGCCTTCCCCTCTGAGATGTGACATGAGCAAGGACTTGCAATCAGAGGTGGTTTTTATGGTCTGTGTGGGAAGTGAACTTTTAATGAATTCATGTGCTGGAGGACAGAGGAAGAGGTTGATGTTTCTAGTGAGGGTTTATGCACAGTACGTGAATTAAACATAGTCCCCCCTCTTTACCTCTGCTGGCAAGCCAGGACAAGCCATGTATTATGTCTCCCAAGGGTTGGAACCTTTGGCTCCTTCCAAATACCAGCCTGGTCTACCCTAACACCGGATGAATACTTTTCCACAACAGAAAGTCAACATCCATCTGTGTAAGGATGCATGACAAATTTCATTTAGAGCAACAGCATAAGAGTCATATTCAAATGCGAAGTAAGAGCAAACACAAGGCTTTTATTTGTTCTTTAAGAAAAAATTATTTTTTCATGACTTTAAGTCATGAACCATGCTGCAGGAAGAAAAATGAAATTTAGTCTAGCCTTCTTTTAGTCTTTTTGTGACTAGTGGGCTGTTAAGATCTCCCTGAAAGATTACAGACCTACACATTAACTTTAAATCGCAGGCCTTTGAATTTGGATATCATGCCCAAAAGAAGTAAAAAAAAGTTAAAACAAATGGGTCCCCTATCATCTCTAAGAGCCTTCAGTCTATATAAAAGCACAGCACACAAAACTTTGCATTATTTACCTGGGAGAAAGTTATAGTCTATTAAATCAGACCTTTTAGGGTAACAGCGAGTTAATGGATTGCTTTCCAGCCAATATTTGCAATATTTATAGTTGAGAATAAAACAAAACAGAAAAAAAATGAGAAAAATCCTTTTTAAAATTTTTTCTTTTTAAATTTTATGCTTTACACTTGGGCTGTTCTAGGTGACCAACTGTTAACACAGGTCATGCCAGTGATTTGCTTCCCCATCAGGGCTCATGTGACATCATTCATAGCCACAGCATGTTCTTGGAATTAAAGATATACGTTTGCAAGATGAGGAGCAGGGAAATCAGTTGTAGTTCAGAATAGTCAGCATGGTAAGGCCGATTGGTCCACTCCAGGATCAGGAACTGGTGCCTATGACGTAGATCATACTCTTTCATTTTGTTTCCTCAATCTGGAGTTCTCTGTGAACTACAAAACCCCCATCCCACATGGCTTTTGTTGTTGGTTCTTGTTCTTGTTTTGAATTCTCTAGGTTTTAAAAAGAAATCAGTTTAAAATACACCCTCCAAAGTGGCAGTACTTGTACTCTCTGTTGGAATATTTTTGGAAGAAAAATTAAGTCTTGTTTTAGGTTCATTTAGAAAATTTATTTGAATGTTTAAAAAATAGATACAAATTAGCATACTTTATTTGGAAATCTGAGCTTAGAAATTAAGAGGAACAGTCTGCTTTTCATTGCTAACGGTGTTATTATTGTACACATTTATGTTCTTTACTGGATATACCATAAACTTCCTGAGTGTATATTCCAAATTACAAATGAGAACATGATTTCTTACTTTGATTTAACTGTCATGATAATTGTTATTAAACAATTGTCTCCCTCAAAATGTTTGTTTAGGCAACAAATTTCTGCATATTTCAAAACCTAATAAAAGGTCTTATTAAAATTTTTACTCAAAACAGACAATCCTGCCACATTGAGGAGTAGTTTAAAACCAAATAAATGGTTTCACTCTTATTTAGAGAGAAAAAAAAATTATATACAAATATAATTTGTATATTACGAATTATCCACAGGATTGAGGGTGATGAGGGAGCTGTTAGCTATTATTATGGAAACTCTTAGGAAGGTCCAGAGCTGCTGAAAAGCAGAAGATTCTGCATATTGACTCTTGGAAAGAAGTTGTCTTCCAGACCACATAACACTCAAATTTTGGGAACATGTCCCATGTATCAGAACTCTCCATGTTGCAATTTTAGACTGGTTGCTGTTCAGTTTTTGGTGCTGTTCCTCTTTTCTCCCTGCATCCAAACTTCCTGGAAGCTTTCCTGAAATCATTCAAGTTTATCTTCATTTTTTTTTTTTATCTTCATTTTTTATGTCTAAGAACCAGTCACTCGATCATTAAGTAGCCACTTTGTACCTGGAATTTATGTCACCTTTTAGCCATAACTTCTCTTAGGTCACCAAGAATAATTTTATAAACAAATTCAGTAGCTTTTGCTCATGATATAATTCAAATCTTCTCTGAAGTAGCCTGTCTTCATTTTTTGAACATAGATTCTCCTGGTTTTCAATCTAGATCTTTGAGCACTCATTCATTTTCTCTTTTTTTCTGGCTCCTACTGCATCTCCTATCAATGTCTCTTTTAGAATGAATAGGTCAGTCTCTCTCTCTCTCTCTCTCTCTTTTTCTCAATATATGCAGAAGAAATGGAGTGCAGTTAGTTATAAATGTTTAAGTATAAGCCAGTTATTTAATCTCCTAACACTACTTGGTATGCTTGTTATTAAATTCAACTCATTCCCTATACCTTTTATTTGTTAGATCAACTATTAAGGACATAAGAGAAATGAAGGCAATATCAAGACCACAGAACCTGAATTTCTCTTGCCCATGACAGAGGTAGCCCCTGGGCTTGGAGCATCAGTTTCCTTGTCTCTAGAGCTCAAGTTCACAGGCACCAATCACACAAGCCCCCTGGGTAAAGCGTGCATTTCTGTTCTGTACATTGTGCTGAAGAATACACATTGCACCTCTGCTTTTGGTATGCTGGAGTGCATTAAATGTCAACTAGCAATAAGGTACAGGAATGCTGCAGGAGAGAATATGCTCTCTCTCTGAGTTACATTGCTTTCAAATAAAATGGCACTGATTTAAATCTGCATGGCAAACTTGCCAGAGCTAGAATTTGACCAGAACCCTAGGGTTAATAGCTTTGCTCTTTGAGAGAGCTCTGAGCTATTTTCATTCCAGGCCACTTGTACATTTACATAGTACCTATCACTGAAGCCCTCAGGTACTTTGAGGACAAGAAGCAGATATTTACTTACTAAAGTTAAAGTATCTCCCCATTGCTTTCTAGCCTATGGGCACATTTTCAGGTAACAAGAAAAAAATATACATATATATGGACATTTTAGTTTCTAAAATAGAGAATATATAAACCAAAGCCTAAAATGCTTAAAAAATATAATTATAGTGGTGGTTTCACTGAAAATATCATGATAATCCTTCCACATTTATTATTCCACTATTTTAATCTGCTGTTATTCTACTTAAAAGAAAAAAAAAAACTTTAAGATCAGGAGAAATCAGCTAGTGGGCAATAGTAAACATGTGCCAGGATATGCAACCCACTTAGGGACTACATTCACATGACAAATTAGGAGAGGCCAACACATCTGAGCTCCTAACTGTTATGTAGAAGTTGTGATCAATGGCAATTATGGAGTGTATCAGTGACTATGAGTCAGGATGCTTTTTGTAACAAGTGAGAGAAAACTCAACTCAACCTTGCTTACACAAAATACAATACTTTATTGACTTGTATAACTAACTGTTCAGGAGTAAATTTATAATTGGGGCCAATACAAGAGCACAGGGGTCATCACAGAATACGGTTGGTCTCGTTTCGCATTTATTCACTAAGCTTCATCTATGTGAGCTCTATTTTTAGACCCCAGCATCTGTCTTTGGAAGAACAAGGGCACTTTCTGGTATCCCTAACTAAAATCTCAGAATGGAGTCTTAGAGGCTCTGATTAGCTTCATTTGTGTAAGTGCCCCACTCAGAACCAATCATTGCAAGAGACATGGGAAGTGCTGATTCCCAAACTAGATCATGTCTCCAAGTGCACGAGGATGATGTGCTCCGGAGCCCTGCACATCGCAGCCTCCTTCTGTCTCCTGGGGCAAGGGTGTTCAGCCTCACCTAAGCAGAGAAGTTGGTGGTTATCCCAAGCCATATGCAGGTTTTCTATTGCCACAAGAAGGTTAATGATAGAACCAGCAAAACATCAAAATCCACTATAGAAAATAATTAATGAAATTATTGACAGTTCTAGCTCTTTTGGATCTCAACTGGTTGCCATTGTTATTTCATAAAAATTGAAAAAGTAGGGGCACCTGGGTGGCTCAGTAGGTTTAGTGGCTGCCATTGGCTCAGGTCATGATCCAGGGTCCTAGGATCAAGGCTCACATCAGGTTCCCTGCTGGATGGGCAACCTGCTTCTCCCTCTCCAATGCTTGTGCTCTCCTGCTCTCTCTCTCTCAAATAAATAAATAAAATCTTTTTAAAATTTGAAAAAGTAGCATGTTGTTTTGAGTCCTTACTATAAATTGGACCTTATGTTCAATAATTTAATGAGATTTTCTAATTTTTTTTCTCATAACAATCTGTTGAGGTAATTGTAATTATTATTTCTTTTTCTGTGAGCTGAGGAAACTAAAACACAAAACAATTAAGTATTGTGCATGAGGTCACACAGATAATGAGAGGATAAATGAGTTTGGATATGAGTATGACTCCAGAGCCTGAATCTGTGCTTATAAAGAGGAAATAAGGAGTGTTGTTCAAAACAGAAGTTCAAATCTAGTTTTGACCACTAGTAGTAGATATTCTTCTTCATATCCTCCATCTGGGGGTGCCTGGCTGGCTCAGTTGGTTAGGTGTCAGCCTTGGGCTCAGGTCATGATCTTGGAGTCCTGGGATCGAGTCCCTTGTAGGGCTCCCTACTCAGAGGGTAGTCTGCTTTTCTCTCTCCTCCTCACTCCTATTCTCTCTATTTCTCTCTCTCTCAAATAAATAAATAAATAAATAAATAAATAAATAAATAAATAAATAAAATCTTAAAAAAAAATAAAAATGAAATCCTCCATCTCGGTTTTTGCTATTTCCTCCCTTTCCTAATGTCTAAACACTTAAAATCATTGTTCTTGGCATGGCAGGCACCTACAGAGCTTTGTGATTCAACCTCATCTTAGGCGCTTCCATTTTCTTCTCTGACTTTTCAGGGAGGGTGTGTTGATAATTCTAGGGAGTTTTGGTTAAGTCAATTCACCTCTGCTTCCAACAGCCTTTCCTGGAATCCTTCATTCTCTTTGGTTCAGCTGGCCTCAGAGTCTATGCAATCCTTTAATGAAGGAGATTCTTCAATGTGGAATCTTCAGTAGATTACATGCCACCTATAATTATTCAAAAATGTGACTGACCTCTGTTCCACCTCTTCCCTTGGGCAGGCCCAACCATCCCAGCTATAGTAGTGGAGCCAAGGAGAGGGATCCCAGCACATTGTTTCTCTAGACTCAGTCCCCTTCAAGGCCTCATAAGAATGAAAGTCTGCCTTTCCCTAGTACCTGGTCTCTCCAGGTAGTGATTTCAGTATGTGGAATGTCAGATGCTGTAAATATGCAGTCACATGCTTAAATATTGTCTAAAATGACTGGATTAGATTCAGAGGGAGAACAGAAACTCAGCACTATCCAAACACATTGGCTTATGCTTACACCATTATCCGCAGCACCAGCTTCTCCCCAGCCCTTTTGCTGACTCTACCTGAAGGTAGAACTAATTAATCTCCTGTAGATCTGCCCCAAATCTCTATTCACTGTATTTGCATGTAGTTATGATAGTATTAAGGTGGTGAAAGGCCCTAGTTTGCATCAGATGAATAATCTGCCCTGGCAGATCAAGATTTAACTGGATTCTTGGTTCACCTAACTTCTGTGGTTTAAGATACTCTATTTGTACTAATTACATTTAATGATGTACACTCTTACAAGATGCCTGGGTGGCTCAGTCAGTTGAGCATTCAACTCTTGATTTCAGGTCAGGTTTTGACCTCAGGGTCATGAGTTCAAGCCGCGTGTTGGGCTCCACAGTGTGGAGCCTACTTAAAAAAAAAAAAAGAAAAAAAAAAAGATAGGGATGCTTGGGTGGCTCAGCAGTTGAGCATCTGCCTTTAACTCAAAGCATGATCTTGGGGTCCTGGGATCAAGTTCCATACCAGGCTCCCCACAGGGAGCCTGCTTCTCCCTCTGTCTATGTCTCTGTCTATATCTCTGCCTTATGTCTCTGCCTCTCTCTCTGTGTCTCTCATGAATAAATAAATAAAATATTTAAAAAAAATGATAATGTGCACTCTTCTAATATAATACATTTCCTGTCTGGAAGATTAATAATGGCCATTCCACATTATATGTTTGTTGACTGATTGAACGACAAGGTAAAACATGGATAAATATATGCAAAATGTAACATATAAAATATATAGTATCAGCACAATGAGTTGGTATTGTGCATTTATAAAGCAAGTGATAATTGAGGCTTTTGTATGTGATGTTAGCTACTTACAGACCCTAAAACACACCAGTGGGCAAGACTGAAATGGCCCTCTCCTCTCTGTTCTTGGTCCAAGCATATGAGGCTACTGATCTTTTATAGTTTTTGACATTTTCATTTGTTTCAACTGATGGTAGGTGGGGGGTGTTGATTATCTAAATAGTGGAGTGCAAAATGCAGCAACACAAGAAGAGTAAAACACATTGAGTGCATCATGAAGAATACTCTCAGGTGTCCCAATGGCTCCTTAACTTTAAGTGATTTAAATTGGGCTCAGTTCCACAAGGGCTCAGGGACTAAGGCAAGGATCAGCAGGGATTGCAATGCATTTGGGGGTATATCATTAGACTCAAGAATTTGAAGTGGAACTTAGACAAAGTATAGCACCCCTTTCCTGTTAGGTTTAAGAAAATAAAGAATTCATTTATTAAATTTAGGGCAAGGGGCCCCTAAGCAATTTAGCACATAAGTAATTGAGAATAAACATATTGCCTATTAGTATTTACCATACTGGACTTCTTTGTTGCACTTAAATTTGGCAATGTAGTGCGGATATGTATCACAATAAAGCAGTCACTGTTCTTCATTTTGCCTTAATTTGTTTTCACAGACAAGTTTCTCCGTGTGCCCAAATCTTTGTATTGTGAAGGCTGTTTGGTAGCAGGTAGGAAACATGTTTGAACTGAATCACACCAAGTTTTCAAAAGCATGCCTTTTAGATCACTGCCGAAATGTTTAATTAAACTACTTTGCCTCATGGAGCTTTATTTCCTTTTCTCAAAGAGGAGAATGTTATTCTAAAGTTCCTTCCGAGGAACAAGTTGGAGAAATGCAAATAAGGAAGTTATCCTCTGAGACTAAAAAGGGAAGACAGTCTGTTATCAACTCTGGGTCTTCTCCTAAATAAAAATGTACTTCCTGTTTCATTTACTAATTATAAATCATCATCTAATAGGTCTACCCTCCCTTCATCTTTCCTTGTCATGCTTTCAAATGATGATAATTCCAGAACGATTGTCACTTCGTTGTACCATGAAAGCAAATTCACAAAAGGAAATTATTCAGAGATAAGTTTTCTTCCTAACTCTGACATTTATTCATAGGCTTTGTTCCTAATTTGTATTTGCATCTGAAAATTGATAAAGTTACCACTTTGGAAATAATTAACTGTGACTTTTTGGTTTAAAAAACACAAATGAGAATGCACTTCTCCACAGAGCCCTTTCCACCTTCTCTTAACAACCAAATAATTCCCAATTTTCTGGTGTGTAAATTCAGTGTGATCAGTACAAAAATAAACAAACTGACAAGATTTGGGCAGTTGAAACCCATTGTTTTACAATGTCTTTGTTTAAAATCTTTTCTAATTCATCCTCAGAAATGGCCTTCTTAGTAATTAGTTACCTTTAATGTCTTCATTTTCATTTAAATGTTCAATGATCAGGATAATTAGAATTAATTTGGCATTGTCATTTTATGGAAATGGAGCTTCTGCCACTTATCATGAGCATCCTGCAGGCAGTGTTACCAGAGAAATATGTGACTCCTCTGCTTCGCACACTGGGTTATAGTCTTTGGTTAAAGTGGTACCAGTAGGACCTGGCCTGATTCCAGTTTAAATTTATGCCACTTTTTGATAAAGGATTGTAGGCAGTGAAAGGGGAGCCTTGCCTGTTGTGGATGGCATTCAGTGTGTCACTTAGTTCTCCATAAACAAACAAGAAACCTCTGTGTCCATTCATCTGTGAGTTTTATAGACTAAGATTGATCCTACAGTTAAAATGGAAGGAAATCTCTCTTTGAATTAAAGTGGAAAACAAAATGCCAACCTTGACCCTTTAAAGGATATTAGACAGAATATAGGAAAGCATAGTTCAAGAAGTTTTATACCAGAAAACCTATGAAGACTGTGCCAGTGAATTTTAGAACTAGGAGAGACCCAGTTGGAATTACCTGTGTGGTCAGGGGTTCTCTAGTCACAAAAAAAATACTACTTTTTCTAGCCATCCCAATTCCTTGGCTGCCATACCTCTGCCTCAACAATAGCATTAGAGTTTCTTATAGCCCTTCATCCTCTTCTTAACTCCTGGGAAATGTTTAGATAAGGTGAGTGATTTAATTGACCACAAATCTGGGGTGATAATGAACATATTTAAATGTTCAAGTGCTTAATTATTTAAGGCTGCAGTGTGAAACTATACCAGTTTCAGAATTAGAATCTGCTCTTCTCTGAAGCCAATGTTTTCTCTGCCATACTTTAAATTTGTTCTTTATTCTGTGTCTTCTCAGGAAGGAATGTTATATTTCACCCATCTATATTATAGTAAATTATCATCAATAATAAAATACTTCACAATTTTATATAAAAAGGAAAGCTTGATCTCAATAACTTCAGCGACTATGAGTTTGGATAAATTAGAAAGAAGGCCAAAACATAGTAGCTTCAAAAGATGTTTTCCTACTACTTCGTGACTCAGGAAGTTCAGAAAGGCTTAGGTAGATCTGGAGTCTCTCTGTCCTATGGATATAGTTGGTTGCAATCATGAAGTTTCATTGGACTGGACATTCAGCATGGCTTGTTCACTTGGCTGGAAGCTAATGCTGGCTGTTGGCAGGAGCTCAGTTGGGGGTGCCTTCATAACAGGACAGTCTAGGGGTAGTAGAACTCCTATAGGTAGTAAGCATGCCATAGAAGGAGTGGCCAGGGGAATTCACGACAGAAATTTATGGGCCATTTTTAACAGGTTTTGAAAGTTACAAAGATATTTTTGTTGCATTCCTTTGGTTTTAAGAGTTACTAAGGTTAGTCCACTTCTTTGGGGAGAGAATATAAACCTTAACCTCACCTATACATGGGATGTGGATCAAAGAATTTATGGTCATGTTTTGAAACTTTCATAAAGTGTGGAAAAGCCATGAAGCTCTGTATTCAGAGAAAAAGTTGACTTTCAAATTCCCACGTGATGTGGCTTGTAGTGATGGCTCAGTACAAGTGAAGTAAGTAAGAGAGAGTGGGATCTGCATTGAAGAAGCCCAATAAGAAAAACCTTTGGTAATGAGCAGTGCTGTGCTAGAGCCCACCCATGATGGCTTGCAAGAGCCAATTATCCACAGGTTTTCTCAGTTCTAACTCCAAGTCACTGGATGTCACATTGATAGCTTAAAAATGGCCACAATGGGATATTTACACAACAGAATGTGGCAGACGCTACCAATAAGGGCTTTTTCCCCACCAGAGACCCTGTTGCTAGACATTTACCAGCATACCACTATAAATGGGCCACCTTGGAAGCTACTCTTAGGAGAATAATATTGTTTCAAAGTAGTTCTATATTGTGAACTATGGGATAGTACCGACCTTCTCTTCTGAGAAATCTTCAGTACAGTTTGTGAAACTTACTCTTGCTTTTGGATGAGTGCCTTTTTAGGGGGCAACCTAAAGGAGTCCTGAATTTGAGTTAACACAGCCTATTGCAGATTAGTACATATTGAACAGGAACCCAACGAAGAAGAAATCATAGGAGAGAAAATCCTAATAATTAGAAATCACAGGGAGGCTCTGGGCATAAAACTTGAGAGTTTGAATGAAGTTTATTTAAGTCTTCAGAAGAGGGAGGTCCTCCTTGACATCTTGGTTACTACACTACATGTTAGTTAATTAATTATTTTATTTTATTTTTAAAGATTTTATCCATTTATCCACAAGAGACACAGAGAGAAAGAGAGGGAGAGAGAGAGAGAGAGGCAGAGACACAGGCAGAGGCAGGAGAAGCAGGCTTCATGCAGGGAGCCCAATGCAGGACCCAATTCCAGAACTCCAGGATCATGCCCTGAGCCAAAGGTAGACACTCAACCACTGAGCCACCCAGGTGTTCCTATGTTTTAATTTATTGTTCACTTTGCAATTTATATGCATTATTATATGTTAAGTGGGTTATTAATAGGTGAAAATATTGAAATATTCTGTATGGAATTGGAAAAGGCACTTAATTCTCCAATCTTTTGATTCCTCATTTCTGGAAATTAGTTAAAAGTATAGTGTTGATATTTGATGGGTGCTATAAGATTAAAAAAAAGACAAAAAGTGATCAGCATTAGCCATGACTTTGTGAAAGTTGCCCAGTGCTGAAAGGATAATTCCAGGTTTACAAAAGTTGGTAATGATACAAAATAAATGATTAGTCCCATGCAGATGCTGTGGGGGATGAGAGAGGACATTTACACACAAAAATCTAGGCTCAGTGTGTGGCAGAAAAGGCAAAAAGGCAAAAACCACAGTCTTCAGGTTTCAAAGGGAGGTAAAGGATAGGCTTTCATCAAAGCCCTGCCTCTGCCTCAGCTCTCTTCTTCCTGCAGGGCTTGCTCACTCTAATTCAACACAAACCCTACAAGACATCAAGGTAACCTAAGAGATGGGGTAAGAAACTATTTTTGCATTTGTACAATAATATTAAGGTTTTCACCTGAGTGAGGATGTGAGTAGAAAGAGGAGATTTTAATAATAGGTCACAAAGTAGTCCATTTTGGAACCTTTCAGAATATTAAGAAAATTCTTTTGGAACTACATGGATTACATTTTATGTCATGTGTGGGCTGGAACAAAAGTGTGAATGAGTTTAACATTGACATTTTAAGCAAAGAATGTGTTAATTCCTAGTCTTTTTGAGTGTAGGTCTTCCTTGGAGTTTATGTGAGGGTCAGGCTTTCCTAAAGTTTATTGATGTTGTTCACTGGTATTTATTTTTAATATTTGTGTAAGTATTCCAATGTTTGATGTATTATTTTTTGGAACAAGGACAAGCTGTGTGTTTTTCCACCACATTCTGTAAGTTAAGTAAAGAAGGTTTATGATTATTTTAGTGAGAAATCAGAGCTCGTTTATCATTGGCAAAAGTTTGTCAATTTATTTTTTTTTTACTCATAAAATAATCCATATAGTTTTTGAAAACACAGACATATGTGAAGAAAAAAAAATCACATGTCTGCTACCATCACACAATGACAGTTGATAACTTTTAGCATGGTGTTTTTATTCTCTGTGCATCCTAGATAGAGGCAGACAGATGAGTGGGTAGCAAAAAGATGGAGTGACAGTTATAGACAGTCTCTGATTTATAATGGTTCCACCTTGAATTTTTCAACCTTACTATGGTGCAAAAGATAGATGCATTCTGTAGAAACTCTACATCAGAGTTTGAATATGTATCTTCTCCTGGGCTAGCTAGTGATACGCAGTCTTATCCTCTGGTGATGTAGGCAGAGCGCAGCTCCCAGTTGGTGGCCAAGCGGTCAGTAGTGACAGCAAGTCAAGAATGCTTCTGTCCCTATACGGCCATTGTGTCTGTCACTTTCAGTACAGTATTCAATACATTACATGCAATCGTCAATACTTTATTATCAGACAGGCTTTGTGCAAGATGACTTTCCCCGCTTAAGCTAAATTTAGTGTTGTGAGCACATAGGCTAAGCTATCATGTCCGGTAGATTAAGTGTATTAAATGCATTTTCAATTTACAGTATTTTCAAACTTACAGTTGGTTTATTAGGTTGTAATCCCATTGTAAGTAGAGGAAGATCTGTATATAGAACATATGTATATATAGAGATGACTCCACTGATAATTCTGTATATATATGATTTTATGTCCTTTCAACTCAAAATTAGATGGTTCTCCCTTTATTTACATTTAGCTTTGATTTCAAATATTTATCTGACATAGTTATGTTGCAATAAAAAATTGGGAGCTTTTAGGATTCTTTTATAAGATAGATTACCATTGTGGAATTTCTCAGTGAAAAGACATTTAAAAAATTTAGAGGAATTTAATATAGCACAGTTCTACTCTTAACTATGCATTCATCAATTCATTACTTTATTATTCCAAGCCAACATATCACAAATTTTTTTTTAAGATTTATTTATTTAATTGAGAGAGAGAGAGTATGTCCATGTGAGTGGGAAGAGGGGCAGATGGAAAAGGAGAGAGAGAGAATCTAGAGCAGACTCCCCTCTGATTGGGGAGCCTAATGCACAATTCTACCTGAGGACTATGAATTCCTGACCTGATCTGAAATCACGAGTCAGCAGCTAAAGTGACTGAGCCACCCAGGCATTTCTTCACCATAAGTTGTAAAAGAATCATAGTGTCTGTCTGAATGAATATTGATTGACATAATATATCAATTAGTATAAACCAATAAATCAATAACACAAAATAATTGAGTACTGTTATTGTCTTCATTAATATTACCATTATTATCATGGATCTGGAAACACACCACTGAAGTGTGTAAAAAATGTTTTTATAAATTTATATTCATGGTAGTAATGTATGAAAATGCCTTCTCAAGCACTGCCAAGAGAAGGCTTTTTTTTAAATTTTTTTTTTATTTTTATTTTTTTTTTTAAGAGACGGCTTTTTATTATTTTTTTAAATTTTTTATCACTTTATTTATTTTTTTTCATCATGATCAGTGTACTCTTTAGTCCCCATCCCCATTTCCTTCATCCTGAAACTGCTTTTAAGATCACAAAGGGAAAGCACTCGATATATTTCCTTTTCAAATTTCTTGCTGTTACACTTTGTATTAGAGTTACTGGTGAGATTTAAATTCTTACAGTATTCCTAAAATTCATAACTATCAAAAATCAGTAAAAATGAGCATTCCTTCTTACTTAAGACAGCATGTACCTCGCTGTCAGTAAAGGTTTAAAACCAAACAATTTAATTAATTAATTAATTAATTTGGCGGGGGAAGAGAGAGCATAGGGATGTGAGCTGGGGAAGGTCATCAGAAGGAGAGGGAGAGAGAATCTTAAGCAGGCCCTGTGCTCAGCACAGAACTCTACACAGGGCTCAATCTAACAACCCTGAGATCATGACCTGAGCCCAAATCAAGCTGGATGCTTAACCAACTAAGCCACCCAGATGTCCCAGAACCAAACTAATTTAAGATCTAAGAACTAATTGTTACATACCTGGTTGTCATAGGGAAGGATAACTTCAGAGTTGGTTGATTCACCAGTTTAATAATATCTACAAGCGCCTACCATTTTGTTCTTCCTTATCAGTGTTGACAGTGTCTTCAGGCTGGTAGGAAGGTGAGTGTGGCAATGTAAAGCATCACTTATAGTAATAGTACTGAAAGGACAGAGGCCACATTACAGATGAAACATGGTGGCAAATTACCATCCTCCCGCATCTGGCTTGATCCTGCAACACATAAATTCCCACAGTGCTTTCTGGGAACTTCATCTCCCTTCACATGCTGTCTTGTAGTTTCTTTCTGAAACACCTGGGGTATCTACCTATCTATCTTTCTATCATCTATCTATCTATCTATCTATCCCAATAATTTCATTAGAAATACACAAGAATAGGGGTGCCTGGGTGGCTCAGTTAGTTAAGCATATGCCTTCAACATAGGTCATGATCTCGAGATCCTGGGATCAAACCCCACATTGGGCTCTGTGCTCAGCAGGGAGTCTGCTTCTCCCTCTCCCTCTGCCCTTCCCTCCTCTCATGTTCCCTCTCTCTCTTCTCTCAAATTAATAAAATATTCTTTTAAATGCACTAGAATATGCTATTAGTGTGCTTTCTCATCATTATATCCATCCATTGACAATTTTTACTGCTTATTTTGCTGTCATATTCTTGTGGATTTGACCACCTTTCCAACTCTCTACTCCTTTCTGGTCTCTTAAACTCCCAATTTTCCTTGTATTCCTGTTTCTCCCAATTTGTTTTAAAATAGTTTTTTTGGTTATTCATTCTGTAAATATCTTCTAAATGTTAGATTTTCCTAAAATGTCATCCTAGCCCTTCATTCTTCTCACTCCTTCAGAGATGTTATTAGCTCCCATGTTCTAAACTACTATTTGCATAAGGAAAACTTCCATATGTCTAAGTTCAGTGAGCTCTCTCCTCCTTTCAGACAGGGATGCAATGAAAAACTGCTTCCTGTGACATCTCTGTGTACATACCATCCCACTGGTATTTTAAATTCAACCTCCCAAAATTGAGCTGCTACTTTTCCTTTCATTCTGTTTACTCCTCTCCTGCATCTTTGTCTCAGGATACTGATTTCCATCAGCTTATGCTTTTCCTTAGGTTTGGAGTGGTCTATGCTTTTAAAAAATGCATAAAACCCTACCTGTTTGTAGCATGCAATGCTCATTACGTAAAATGTAGCTCAGAAGTAATTTCCTCCACATTCCAATGTAACTGGAACCAGGTGGGCGTGGTTAGCATGAAGGTTTTCAAAAGACTCCCAATGGGACACCTGGGTGGCTCAGTTGGTTGGACAGCCCACTCTTGATTTTGGCTTAGGTCATGATCTCAGGATGGTCAGGTTGGGCCCCACGTCCAGCTCCTTGCTCATCGAGGAGTCTGCTTGAGATTCTATCCTTCTCCTCCTCTCTTTCTGCCCCTCCTCCTGCTTACACAGACACACACACACACACACACACTCTAAAATAAATAAATAAAACTTAAAACAAAGAAAAAAGCAGACTCTCCAGATCATTTCATAAGCTCTGCTATTTTTCTAACAACACATATATTCCAACAGCCAACTTTCTTATAGGGAATCACTGATTTGGGCATTTTTTTTCCATATCCAATAATTGGATGAATAAATGAAGAAATAAAGGAATTGGCAAATGAACTATATCAATTTTATTATATTTTCTATTGACAGTAATCTATTATTAATAGTGTTCTTACAACATAATTAACACATAAAAAAAATAAAAGCCTGTTCGTTTGTATAAATAGCAAGTACAAGGTTTGTATACTCAATAACTGTGCATGAATTTGTTTTAAAAAAGTATTTCTTATTTTTTTCTTTATTTCAAAAATATGAAAGCCCTAGTCTGTTTTTAAAGGGAATGAATAACTGGAAACAATAAATCTTTGTCCTACTCTTGACAGTGGTAGGGAAGGAGTTTTAAAAATAGTAAGTTGTTTTCAGGTTGGTATTAGAGAACTATCTACTGGACAGAATATCTTTCAGCTATTTGCAAACAGCACATACTATAAGGTACACATATTAGGTCTAAGGTGAATTACCTTAGGTTCTGAGTCAGAGACTGCTGTTGTGTAAAGTGTGCAGAAGCAGATGTTTTCCACAAATAAAATACTTGAATGATTCTTCTAATGGGGAAATGATCGCTTTGTAGTAATGGATCGAAACAAGTTATTTTACTTCCATAAAATATTTTCACATCTATAAAATTTCCATAGTATAAAACAAAAGGAGCTAAATAAGCACTATGGTTATTTTCAAATTGTAAAAGTCTGTGAATTTCAGAATATTTATCAAGTCCTTATTCACAATGGTTAAAGCACCTGCCTTTTAGTATAATGTACTGTTTATGACTTCTGCCAATCAGAGCAAAATTCCTGAGATATTTGTACTGTTGTTAACTGATGTTAATGAAACCTACCACATATAATATCACACAAATCTTTCACATTAGCTCAGGCTTCTTAATATCAGTTATGCAGCCTTTACTGGATATAGATTTGTCACTTTTTAACCAAGAGTTCTATTTTAAAATTATGATTGAACTATATATATATATATATATATATGAAATATATATATACATTATATATATACATGTATATATATATTTCAGCCTTTACAATTATATTAAATATTCTATGCATATTATGTTTAGCACATAAAGATGCTCAGTAAATATTAATATCAGATGAATAATAAGTGGATGAATATGAAAATATATATAAATATACACTCACACACATTTTTTTTTCTTCCTTCTTAGTCAAAATTAATGTCAGTGAATTTGTGAATTTTTATTTTTGAGTACCAGCTTTTGCTCTTTTTCTGTACCAAGTTTACCTAATTGACCAATATAAATTCTGTATATATTCATAGTAAATTTTGAGAGAATTATTCATCTCAAAAATCATCTATTTAAACTACAGAAACTACAAATTTTATTGTTATCTTTCTAACAAAAGAGTCAAGAATAAATTGGTCAGATTCTTTCTCTGATTATGAAATATAGACAAACTGATTTCTGTGGATGGCAGAGCAGCGTCACAGGCAGCCAAGAAGGCTGGCCCATCCCGTTTCAGGTATGAGTGAAATAGCAGAGACATGGAGCCGAAGGTCTAGTAAAAATAGAAACATTTAAATCCATACTTTAGTCATTTCCTCTCCCTGATTTATGTTTTTTTTTTTTTTTTTTTTTGGTGGTTTGTAGGCATAGCCAACGGGCGAAGTGAAGGAGATAGCACGTGTGTGGCTAAGGCTGATTGTACACAATCAGAGTGATTATGTGGAAATCAATCAGAATTTTCTTCTTAGAATATGCTTGTTCTGACATAATGAGTGACATTCAAGCTAATTTTTATTCATCGCCTTCTCCTTTCACATAAATCTTTATTTCCCTAGATACCATTCTGTGTCCTTCTTATTTTCTGGCATTTTCTGAGAAAGGGAAACAGTTCTACATATTTTAGTTTTATTCTTAAAGTTATTTACAAATGAATTCAGAAACAATGCAGCTTCCTATATTAGTTTTTTTCAATAATAAATATTAGCAAAACATCAATTTGATGCCATCAATTCTTTTAAACAGGTATCTGGATGGTAAAATGTGCAGACAAAAAAGAGGCAGTGCTAGCATCCAATGATGTGAAAGACAATTGTAGTTATCCTAAGGTTATTTTGCAGTTTAGGAGACATTTTATTTAGTTTCAAATGTTGTGACTTGCAGTGGGAAGAATTCAGAGAGCACACCAGTAACCCAAACCTTGTCTTTCATATCCTCCTCCTAAGTGTGAGTGGGACTTGTGATTTGCTTCTAGCAAGTAGAATATGGCAAAAGTGATGGACTGTATTGATGTTATATTCTAAGGTCAAGAAATTCTGCAGAAGTAATTAAACTCCCTAATCAGTTGACTTTAATTTGAACAAGAGGGAGATTTTCTGGGGTGAATCTAATCTAATCAGGTGTACCTTTAAAAGAAGTCAGAGACCATTAAAGTGTAAAAGATAGGAAGCAACAGAGACTCTTCTGCTGAACCTGAAGAGGCAGGCCACTATGCATTCCAAAACTGAAAGGAATGAATTGTGCCCAAAATGGGATGGATCCATCATTATCCCAGCTTCGGTCAATGACTTGATTTTGGCCATGTGATGTGAGATCTTAGTTGAGGATCCAGCCAATGTGTACCTGGACTTGTGACTCATGGAGACATAGGAAATACATATATATTGTTTAAAGCTTCTGAGATTGTGACAGTCAGTTAAAGAAATAGAGAATTAATATATACTTTTAAAAACTTATTTCTAGGGATGAATTACTTCATTCATTCACTAATTTATACATTCATATAGACATTGACTTTATCAACTGGGTATTATACAAAGCATGGTCCCTCCTCAAAGAGCTCCATGTGTGCATGCAAACAGGGTAGACAGACAGAGAGAGAGAGAGAGAGAGAGCACATGCGGGAGAGATAGGAGTGGAGCAGAGGGGAAGGAGAGGACAGAAATAAAATTCCAGTGCAAGGAAATACTCATTAGCACAAAGTTACAGGGAATGAGATAGGTAACTACATTGGGAGTGTGTATTTCTTTGTTGAAAGGTTTTTGTATTTCACGTTCTATGTAATAAATGCCAAGAGCATGCAAGGTCAATTTCTAGGAATGAGTATGTGGGGAGGGATTGGAAAGAACAAAGATGCATAAAGGAGAAATCAAGATTATGGTGGCTTGCTATAGTCAAAGGTCCCTAACATAATGTCTTCTATACCACATGCTCCCCTGGAACTTTAACATTGTCCTATTAAGAAGTAGAGCCTAATTGCCATAATTTTCAATATGGGCAAGGTTGTGGCTCACTTGCAAACAAGAGTTGACTCTGAGTTTAGGTCATGAAATGTGATGAAGTATCTGCTGTGGTCACTAGAATACTTGCTCTTGGCAGTCTTTATTCACTTGTAAGCATTCTGACTATCTTGAGGCTACCATGTTGTGAAGAAGCACAAACTAGCTCAGGTGGACAAGCCCTGAGATTACATCATGGTATAGAGTTTCCCCATCAGCCCCTCTTGCTCCCTTCTGCCTCCCCTACCTGATTCCAGCCACCATTGAAATGCATCACAAAATAATTTTAGCTAGAACCACCAAAATGAAATCTTTCCTAGTTCTGGACCTGCAAAAACCCTGAGATATAATAAAATCATTAAGTTTCAGAGGTATTTAGTTATGTAACAACAGATAATCTGAAAAGGGCTGTTCTTGTTCATGCTAAAAATTGTGAAGAATATTGAATAATATAAGCATGTAACTTGCTCTACCTACACTGAGGTCTAACTGTGTCATGATTACAGCAATTATTTAAAAGAGCCGTTACTGATTGTGGTCTATTGCTTTCTTTGATTCCTAGCTGAACTAACATGTTAGCTTTGATACAATGCTAGGCACATGGAAGATAGCTGATAAATATGAGTTACTTTCTGTCCTTAGCTTGTCTTAAAGCACAAATAATTCTATTCTTTCCTTAATTAACTTTGTACATAAACAAAGAAAAGCAAAATATCACAAGGTTCTATGTGAAGGCATAAAAATCCTTCGATGCAAAGGTCAACTGACCATTAAGGATGTTATTTCCTCCACATGATGCTAATTGTGTTTTATTACCTCAGAAATTTAAGCTTTTAACAAAAAAGGGACTTTTCACTGGAATATGACAATTTTTAGAAAGAGAAAATTATCATTTGCTATATTTGAAGGCTGTAATCTCTTGAAATATCATTTTTTAAAGATTTTATTTATTTATGAGAGACACACAGAGAGAGGCAAAGACATAGGCAGAGAGAGAAGTAGTCTCCCTGTGGGGAGCCTGAGATGGGACTCAATCCCAGGATGAGATGGGACTCATGAGATGGGACTCAGCCTGAGATGGGACTCAATCCCAGCTCACAGCCTGAGCTGAAGGCAGATACCCAACCACTGAGCCACCCAGGTGCCCCAGGATGTCATTTTTATATTCATTGGTTCATAATAAAAGTAAGAGAAAATACAGTGTTATTTATTTATTTTTTTATATAATTTTAACTTCCATAATCAAAGATACTGGGTATATTACAAATGACAATATATTATAAAACTTAATATTTAGAAAGATTTAGATCTTGTATGTTATTAATTCATTGCTTTATATGTCAATGAGGAAATTGATTCAAGATAATAACTGGACAAAATCCTCAAATAACCTAAAGTTTCCATGGCACATTTCCCTTTCCACATTATGGTTATCTCTCTATTTTGATTTTCTTATTTATTTATTTATTTATTTATTTATTTATTTATTTATTTATTTAGAGTGTGCATTTGCATGAGTGGAGGGAGGTAGAGGGAGAGAGACAATCTCAGCATACTCCCCACTGAGCATGCAGAGCCTGACTTGAAGCTCAATCTCACTACCTGAGCTGAAACCAAGAGTTGGATTCTTCTATATCTTGACTATTGTAAATAATGTTGCAATAAACATAGAGATTGCATATATATCCTTTCAAATTAATGTTTTTGTTTTCCTGGGCTAAATAGCCATGAGTAGAATTATCAGATCATATGGTATCTCTATTTTTAATTTTTTGAGGAACTACCATACTTTTTTTACAGAAGCTACTCTATTTACATTCCCACCAACAAACAGTTCATGAGGGCTCCCTACTTTCCACCTCCTTGCCAACACTTATTTCTTATCTTTTCAATATTAGCCATTCTGACTAGTGTGAAGTGATAGCTCATCATGGCATTGATTTACATTTCCGTAATAGTAGTGATGTTGAACATTGTCTCATGTGTCTGTTAGCCATCTGCATGTCTTTTTTGGAAAAAAACGTCTGTTCAGGTCTTTGCCCATTTTTTAATCACATCGTTGTTGGGTTGTATGAGTTCTTTATATATTTTGGATATTAACCCCTTATCAGATGAATGGATAAAGAAGATGTGGTCTATGTATACAATGGAATATTACTCAGCTATTAGAAATGACAAATACCCACCATTTGCTTCAACGTGGATGGAACTGGAGGGTATTATGCTGAGTGAAGTAAGCCAGTCGGAGAAGGACAAACATTATATGTTCTCATTCATTTGGGGAATATAAATAATAGTGAAAGGGAATATAAGGGAAGGGGGAAGAAATGTGTGGGAAATATCAGAAAGGGAGACAGAACGTAAAGACTGCTAACTCTGGGAAACGAACTAGGGGTGGTAGAAGGGGAGGAGGGCGGGGGGTGGGAGTGAATGGGTGACGGGCACTGGGGGTTATTCTG
This sequence comes from Canis aureus, assembly GCF_053574225.1. NCBI lineage: Eukaryota > Metazoa > Chordata > Mammalia > Carnivora > Canidae > Canis > Canis aureus. The sequence continues at coordinate 6,719,017 of NC_135627.1, forward strand.
TATGTTAGTAAATTGAACACCAATAAAAAATAAATTAAAAAAAAAAAAAGATGTATCATTTGCAAACATGTTCTCCCATTCACTGGGTTGCTTTTTTGTTTTGTCCTTGGTTTCTTTTTGCTACGCAAAAGCTTTATTTTGGAGTATTATTTTCATAAAAACGGGCCAATAGTTTATTTTTGCTTCTGTTTCTCTTGCCTGAGGAGACAGGTTCATAAATATGCCACTAAGGGCAATGTCCAAGAGATTACTGCCTGTGTTTTCTTTTAGGAATTTTATGGTTTCAGGTCTCACATTCAGGTCTTTATTAACATGATAATCATACATTTAAATTCACCAAGTTTCCCATCTTTGCCTAGCATTATGACTGTATAATATGTCAAGCACCGTGAGGTATACTGGAGAAGGAGATGCAAAGAATACACAGTTTTAGCCTGAATGAGGAATTCACAATTTAGCCTTGAAGATACAGAAGCATTTCATTCTCAGATTACTGTCTTCTCAAACACTTATGCCCCACTTCCCACCAATATCCCCACCCATCCTTGTCCTAGATTTCTTCACATACTTACCACAGATATTTTAGATAGTAAGAATTGTCTGAAATATAATATAAGAAAAACAGCACTGGAGACATAGACTCTATCCCCAACTCTGTTTGGTATTGGTTTTGATCATATTGAAATTCTTTGAGGTGATAAGTATTAGAAAAATTATAAGACGCTAATTGCGAAAATCTTTTTGTAAACTGTTAAGTGCTACTGTGATATTTGTTATTTTTATGAAGCTGTTCTTTCACCTGAATTTACTTTGAATGTTACAAATAGAATTTTAAGCTAACTTTGATTGAACTAATAAACAAACAAAATTATGCCTCAAAAATGAAAAAAAAAGCTAAAAAAATAAGTTATTCTGTCTTTCACGTTATCTCTATGCAAAGAATTTTGGAATATTAATCTTAAGTCACAAATTTAGTGATACATTTTAGAGATTAAATTTTGTTTTCTCTTTCAATGTAGTGGGAGAGTGAATTCCCTAAGTAAAAATGGTTTGAGGTTTTGGTAAACACCCCATAACTTTAAAAATAAATAATTAATGTAAGTACGTGTAACTTATTGTTCCCTCCAAGAGAAAAACTTCTTTTACACTTCTTGGTCTATTTTTCAAAATAACTTTTGCAAACTAAACCATACTAAAATGTAAAACACTTCACAACCCATTTGTGTAGCTCTGAGGTTGTTACCATGTGGATTCCTCTTCTAGTATGATGGGGTCCCTTGGTCCAGTTGCTATTTCTCTCTCACTGAGGTTAGCCAAAGTTCACTTGCCTTGTCAGTTAAGTTTCTAAACCAGATGAATTATATTTTCTATAATTGAGCTAACCATAGTTAATTGCCTAATAGACTATGCCTACACTAACTGAAAAAAGAATTAATTGCTTGGAAAAGAATGCATTACATATTTTAGTCACATCTACACAGTCATGCTAGAACAAAGTGACAAATAAAGGCATTTCAATGATGACCAGAGCCAATGGTGACAGCAGAGGCAATTCTCATGTTAGGTGTGTGCTAAAGTCTTTTCCCTTCCTTTTTTTAAATTTTTATTTTATTTTATTTTATTTTATTTTATTTTATTTTATTTTATTTTATTTTATTTTATTTTTTATTTTTGTTAGTCTTTTCCCTTTCTGTGGGAGTTTTCTGGATATGGATGTAAGATAAAAGTTTATAAAATTGAACTTATTGAAGTTGAATGAATTATGTATTACTGTTTTTTTTCCTTTGATTACATAAGAAAATAATTTTAGGTGACATTTGGCAAAGGTTTAGGTACAATATAAGAAAATATCATTTGTAAAAGGTTAGATTTTTTTTCTAATTGCAAGTTTTTACTATTAAGGATTTAGTCTTGCATTTCAAAAATTTATTTCCTCGTCAAAGTATAAAACCAGGTCTAATGTTTTTCTAAATTTTCTTTGAGAAGTTTATATGTGCATAAAAATATATTTTTTAAAAAAGGGGGGAGCACCTGGGTGGCTCAGTGGTTGAGCACCTGCCTTTGGCTCAGGTCGTGATCCCAGGGTCCTGGGATCAAGTTCATTATCAGGCTCCCCCCAGGGAGCCTGCTTCTCCCTCTTCCTATGTCTCTGCCTCTCTTTCTCTGTCTCTCATGAATAAATAAATAAAACTTAAAAAATAATTTAACATTTACTATATTTTTTTTCTAGATTTCTTTCTATGTACATAAAGGAGTACCGATACTGCATTATATTATGCCTATGTAATAATGCCAATGAATCCCAACTTTTATTGCCTAAATATAAGTGATAAATGTATAAAGAGAAAGACCAGTAGCACTGACTGTATCATCTCTCTCTGTTACACTTCAGCAAATTTGCTACAATATGGAAAGTTAAAAAATACAGTAAGAACTTAGGTAATCTATTAAAGTATAATTGATAATCAGGTCAATATCAGACAATCTTGAATTGACAGCACTGTAAAATAAATATGAGCTTTCTAATACCTGGAAGCTGTTTCAAACATTAAATCATTTGGTCAAATATTTTTTAAAGTCTACAACCTTAAATTGAAGAATTAAAAGTCCAATGCTTTAGAAAAGGCCAAGGAAACTCACATCTGTTCGCTATTCTAAAGAATTTCCAAGGTATTTGATAAACCAGGGAAGCACCATAAGCATGTTCATGAACAGGATTCTATTCATAATTCTAATGTTAAAGAATCCGCTTATAAGGCAGAACACTACTAAGAAAAAAACTCAAGAAAATAAATGTCATTTGTCATCTCCAAGGTCTCTACTTTTTCTCACTTTCCTACTCATAGACCTTCTTCTTCCCCATCATTCATAGATCAACTTGCATTGATAATGACTATTTAAATATTTCTTATGTGTATTAAATTTTAACAAGAAAGAATTTGATATTATTGGTTAAAAGGAGCAAAAGGAGGCTTAAAATTTACCTGTGGATTCTAATTACCCACATTCCTCACTCTTCCTTTCAGATTGATGGTTTAGGGTTTTCTGAACTCAAAAATGTGGATGCTTCTGAAATGTTTCCTCTGAACTCATCATGCCTGTCTACATGGTTAAGGCCCAGGGAGTGCGAGTACTAAATCTCTGAAGGGATAGTCAAGAGAGAAGCTGGAAAGATGGACTTAACTTTGTTCCTGTCCATTCTGATCATGTTCTCCTCCACATGGCTCTGTCTTGTCCATAATTCTCTAGCTGTGCCCTTTGGGGCCTTGGCACTGTGCTTATCCCACCACCTGGAATGCTAATGCCTACAGATCCTCATCAATTTCTCTCTTCTTCAGGCCTTTATTCAAATGTCATTTCAGTAGACCCTGTTTTGCCCCCTATTTTCTTTTTTTTTTTTTTCCTCTTTTGTTTTGTTTTGTTTTGTTTTGTTTAAAGTGATCTCAATTTCCAGGTTGGGCTCAAACTCATGACCCAGATATCAAGAGTCACTCATGTTCTACTGACTGAGCTAGCCAGCAACCTCCCACCCCATCACCTCTTTTCAATTCCATTTGCACAAATACACATCCTGTCTATCTTGCCTGATTTGTTTATCTCATAGCACCTATCCCAGTCTCACATGTTTTGCTTATTTTGTTTATTGCCTGTGCTCCCCAGTACAGTGGCAACTCCCCTACAGCAAGGATGTCTGCTTATTTTGTCCACTGCTCTACCAGCAGAGCCTAAAATGGGATCTGACATATACTAGATGCTCCATAAATATTGGTTACATGCCTGACTTAATGCAGGGAATCAGCCAAGCTGTTTGTTTTATTCTGGTCTCTGAGAAGATTTGCAGGCACAAAGAAAAATTCCATTATGGTAAACTTAATGAGACAAAGCCCAAAGCTCTATCATGGTATATAGAGATGAAGAGTTGTTTATCATAGCTTGAGTCATGATAAGGCGTAATCATACAGAATGTGAAAACAAAAGCCCTAGTACCAGATCTCTGGTGAAAAAATTCATAGTTTTCCTAACTGAGGGACTGGTTGGCCCTGACCCCTGCTGAGCCCACTCACTAGAGGCACTTCTCTGTGGCTGAGCTTAGGAGAATGAAAGCAAGAGACAGCAACCTTTCTCTTTTCATCCCTCCTACTGAGATTGTTCCCCCATCCTTCATTCTGCTGCCATACCCTCCTGTGTTGCCCACTGCTCAATGGATCATGTGCAACCACATACAGTGGCATTCAGGATCACCAGGATCCGGTTCCAATTCATGCTGTTTTTCTTCATGCTCTCCCAAATCTCCAGTGATTCTGAACTGCTATAGTTCTCTAAACGAAGCATGCTTCCCCCAACTCCACAACTAAACTCTTCTGCTTTTTCCCCCTCTGCCTACAGAAGCCTACTCCTGCCTCATTTCTGTGTGAATTCTTATTTAACATCTAATAACCAGTTCTATAATTTTTTTCTTTTTTGAAATCCCTGATATATTCCCTGCTCTCTCAAAGAAAGCATTGTTCTCTCATTGGTTCCCTATTGATTTTTTTTTAAGATTTTATTTATTGGGATGCCTGGTTGGCTCAGTGATTGAGCATCTGCCTTTGGCTAAGGTTGTGATCCTGGGGTCTTGGGATTGAGTCCCACATCGGGCTCCCCACATGGAGCCTGCTTCTCCCTCTGCCTATGTCTCTGCCTCTTTCTCTGTCTCTTTTTTTTTTTTTAAGATTTTATTTATTTATTTGAGATGGAAAGAATGAGTGAGAGAAGGAGCAGAGGAGGAGGGAAAGGGACAAGCAGACTCCATGCTGAGCGGTGAACCTGACTCAGGGTTTGATTCCAGGACCCTGAGATCACAAGCTGAGCCGAAACCAAGAGTCAGACACCCAACCAACTGAGCCACTCAGGCACTTCTCCCTATTGATGCTTACAGTTTTAAAATATTTTCATTTCAATTACTGGTTCACATGTCTACTTTCCACTTTAGGCTGTGATGAACATGAAGGCATGAAACATGTTCTATTTTCTTTGTGTACCTGAACATAATAACAGCCCATATAATTTAATAAATGACTAGTACTAGAAGTCCAAATGGTCAAAACTGATAAAGCTCCTTTTAAAGAGCTGGAATGAAGGCATCAATCATTAAGTGGTGAAATTCCTAGAAAACGTTCTGATGCTTGAAATCACATAAAGAAAGCCATCTCCTTTTCTACTTATGTTTGCTAGGAGAAGGGCTCACTGGGGAGATTTCCCAGAGGAAAGAAGACAACCCGTGTTTTCAGAAAGGGGAAAACTATTTTAGTAGAACAAGTAAGTAGAAGTGGCTTACAGAGATGAAAAATGTGGTGCGTGACAAAGTGGATAGAATGTTCGTGCAAGATCCGAGATAGTGATGAGCTTCAAGAGACTGGGAGGCACACTGGAGGGAGAGGCCAGTTATTGTAGTATTTAAAACTACAATCACAGCTCTCCTAGTGAGATGCAACGCCCGTGATTGCTAATTGAGGCTACATTTGCTCAAGGTGATTGTATAATTACCTCCAAGTTCAGGTTCCTGATCCAGTCTTCAGGCACTAGCTGACAGCATGGAAGGTTAGAGGAGACCCATGTACCGCAGAGCATTTCACAGACTACAGATGCTGTGAGCATAGCTTTGCACTTGATTCAGGCTTTAGGTATTCGCCTGAATACTCAAAACACCATCCATTTTTTGGAAAGGGATTAATGAAGACATTTATTTCAAAAAATATATATATTTTTTGTTCCCTCTCATCTGGGACCGGGTTTTCCATATCCTCTGACAGCTTGTCAATGGGAAGGCATTCATCCCTGCTTTATCTATTGCCTATCTGTCTGCTCAATATGAATGGAGTGCGGAGAAGGAGGAAACACATTTAGGGCTGATTAATGTAAAAATACCCTTTGATGAGCAGTTTAATGCAAGATAACTCTAAATTTTCAAATTCAATATATCGGATCTTCCGAACGCCACGTTATTCATATTTGCTGAAGGAATCTTTTCTACAGTCCTACTTTGGAACATCCAGCTCAGTGGGAAGATATGCGTTTATCTGAATAAGCTGGCTCTAATCCCAAATGAATATTTGTACAAATCTGCTCTCTGCGTTGATATTAATTTATTAGACAATTAGAATATGGCAAGTGTAGTGAAGGTTGTAACTTGCCTCACATAATTTTTTAATTGTTTCCCTTCACACCTCTTCCCTTCATATACAAAATTCCTGAAGTCTATAGGGATATCTCAGTACATATTTATGCAGATCACTTTTTTATTTATGGAAAGGGATCGCTTGTTCCCCCAGGTGGTTGTAAAACTGCAATTTCACTTTGACATGATACAAATTGGTTTAGAGAAAACAAATTATTCTAAAGTCTTTAGAAACTGAAATGGTGCTGTTGGAGCATAGTAACAAGATAAATAAATCTAGAAGATGGTGATTTTTATCTTTCCAGCACTAGATGGGTTTGTCCTGGATCATGCCTCTGAATTTAGGTCACTGATTTTTATTTAGAGATGATCTTTTACTTGTATAAAGAAATGGAAACCGAGAGCTACCATAAAACAAGAATCAGTTTACAATCTTTTGGAATGTATATTTACACAGACCATGAAATAAAAAATACTTTGTTCGAGAAAAGTTGTCTTTTTGATGCCTCTTTGAATGGCAGACCAAAAATAAAATTTTTAGGAGTGAATAAATATTTTTTTTGTGACTCAGCCTTCTTCTGAGCCTGTTCTATAAACAGGGAATATTGGAGCATGGGAAAACACCCTGAGCTTAGGAACTGGCTTTATTTTTTAAAGTAAAATTTTATTGAAAGTTAACATATATACAGAAAAAAAGCACAAATCACAAACCACAATCTCTATGGATTTTAAGTGAACATAGCTGTGTAACCAGGATGCCAATAAAAGTAAAATATTAGAGTATATTAGCATATCCCCCTCATGCTCCATCCCAAAGATGATTACTCTCCTGCCTTCTAATATCATGGATTAGTTTAACCTATTCTTTGGAAGTCAACTCTTCCATGCAAATATTATCATTTCCATTTTATAAGATCTTGCATGTTCATTTCATTCTCCTGGCTATCAGTCATTGGCCAAGATGTATAGCATGGAATCAGAAGAAAATCAAAGGCTTCACATCATTTTTAACATGGCAGTGTTCTTCACAATTATTGAAAGTACTCTGGAAATAGACAATGTCACCCAGGTTATGTTTGGATGGCAGCCAAATCATTGACTGCACAATTTTTTCCTCACACTAGTTTGGCCCAACATTCCATTTGATGAAGTAAAAGCTTAAACAATGGCCCTCTAACTTGTAACAAAGAAAATAGAATATAGAGATGGGCAACAAATTCTAGGGATCAGAAGAAGAGGGAAACAATATTTTAATTTACTTGTGGTTAGAGAACATTATGTAGCATGGTATTGAAAGAGATTAATTCAGTGAGTGGAGACATGACATTTATTTTTAACAATGAGTATCGTATTCTTAATAAGCATATCCCATAGTTTAAAGTGCTTACTGAGTTCCTATTGAGAGGCGACTATTTCAGGAGAATGTTACAGGCTTTAGTTACTTCATCCAAGCTCTTAGTAAGAAAGCTGGGCAGGACAATTTTTTTTACTTTTGTTACAAAATCAATTGAATTTCCAATCGACTCAAACAGAGGTTTGTCGGTATACACCTCCCTCTTCTTTTTTTTTTTTTTTAAGATTTTATTTATTTATTCATGAGAGACGCACAGATAGAGGCAGAGACATAGGCAGAGGGAGAAGCAGGCTCCCTGTAGGAAGCCTGATGTGGGACTTGATCCCAGGACCCCGGGATCATGACTGGAGCCAAAGTCAGATGTTCAACTACTGAACCACTCAGGTGCCCCTTCACATGCCTCTTCTTAATGCTGTTTGTTCCTGTTTCTCATAGTGTATTATTAATTAATTTAAATACTTTTCATTTTTTTAACTGAGCTAAAATTAACCTGAGAAGGAAAATAACTTCTAACTTATCAAGCAACTACTGAGTTCTTATGGTAGATGCCGTACACATATTTTCTCAGTTAATCCACACAGGAATTCAGTAAGGCCAATATAATGCTCCTTTTACAATTGGGAAAATTGGAGTTTGGTGGAGATACAGTTTGTTCCCTGTCATAATATCATGACTGTCAAAGAAAGAATTGAAATGAAAAGACATTTGAGTCTAAATCTCTATGGAAAGATGCTTTCACATGAGGCTAAGGATTAGTATTTCATGATATGTTGGTTGATGAACTTTTATCTCTTCTAAAACAAAACATAGTTTTAGTGTTTGCAGACTGTAAACAGTAAACCTTATCTGGGTTCATATCTTGGTATCTTTGGTTATCCTCCTGAGGGAGTCCACCTGAGGTACTTCAGTGTGGCAGTTGGTTGGTGGCATGAGTATTATCTGTGAACTTGTTAAAAACACACATTTTTGAGTCCCACCTTGAGTCTCTGAATTTCTGAGCATGGGACTCAGAAAACCACATTCCGTGTTTTAGAAAGCTCTTGAGATTATTCTTACCATTTGAGAACTACAGACCTATTTTTTAAAGGCATGAAGTATAGAGACAAACTGTATACATTGTATTCTGCTTCTGCAAAATACAAGTGATGTGACATTGAGCAACTTCATCCCTTTTCCTGGGTCTCTATTTCTTCATTTATGAAATGTAAATAATAATAGTACCTGCATCATAGGGTTTCTTTGATGTATTGCAACATACATGGAAAAATGCCAGGCTCATGGCAAGAACTATGTAAATGGTTAGAAAGAAATATGATTTTTTTTGATAATGTGAGCTAAATAATTGGTATCAAGAACATTCACTAAATAGTTCGATATTTTTAATAATTCATTTTAATAATGAAGTCTAATAAATGTTGAGTTCTTGAATAGGAATACACATTCTTTTTATAATTTGTTTCACCATTTTAAAAATATATATAACAGAAATGGAAAGCTCATATAAATATGATACAGTAAATTGCACAATGTTTTATGAAGATGATTTCATACGGAATTCAAAGTAGATGCAATTAGTACTACAAATTAGAAATTGCAAATGATGATTTAACAAACACATGATTTAACAAACAAATCAAAGAAGAGAAAGAATATCAGATGAATTTAAATCTCTCCGTGCAGATTTAATCTTGTGATAAGTAATTCTCAAGAGAAAGCATGGAGTGTTATTCTTCATTCCAGAAAGTAGGGCAGCATAGAAGTTGAGAACATTTATCGCAGAAGCTAGAATTATCAAGGAAGACAATAGAATCCATGCCCATGCATTCCAGTGTATGAGAATCGCATTTAATGTTACTTCTCTTTTATATATAATGCCGATTTTAATGAGAGTCATGCTGTATGGTTGCACCTGTGGGTGAGTAATCATAATATTTGTGATGGCAAGTTGGCAAGGGAGGCCAGTGCAGAGGATCTGAGTGAAGAGCAGCAGATGGTGTATAAATGCCAAAGCCATAACCATACACTTTTTTGGGGGTATATTTAAGTATTTTCATGTTCACAGCATGAAATGAGGGCATCAGCTGAAAAAAATCATTCCATTCTTCTAGTCCATATGCACCAATTAAACACACATCATTAGACAGAAGTGTGTATGTCGAAGCATGATATGTGGAGAAAGGAAGGGAAAAACTCACAGACACAAATCTCTATTTTCTTTATCAGTTCCAAAGGAAATATCAAAATAAAATGGCAATCCAATTTTTCACAGTGTTCTATGGGATAAAAAGTGCTTTCCCATGCACTCTTTTGGATAGTTCTCGCTGTAGGACAAGGAGTTGGATACTGATGCTTTCTCCTGATCTCTGCTTAGGAAGTGAAGTCTTGGAGAATTTCGGTGATGTGATGGGGTCAGACAGCTGGTAAGTGACCTAGGTGGAGATGGGACACCCCCTTTGGTTTTGTTCCAGAATCTTTGTTCTTCTTGCTGTGCCATACCTCTTTCAATCATTTCGTTTACTTTCCATTAGCATTTGTATCTTAATAAAGAAAAACCGAAGGGTATCTGCAGTTAAGAAACATTTATTTTGTAATGATATCACTAAACAAAGAGGGTTTAAATCCACACCATAGATAGAAGGGATCTTATCCTCATATTAACTTTTTTTTTCCTGGTTAAAAAAAAAACCACACACACACATCTATTTCTAGGCAGGTCCATGTTTGAAAAGACCTAATGCTACTCTGCTAGATGTAAAAACCTCCCCTGTGGGCTCAGCAGAGGTGGTTGCTCATCAGCAGCCCTGGGGCTGTGACACATCATATCTCCAAGGGAAGCCAACCACCACAGGACTCTCAGCCCATTGGAGGTGGGTGAAACCTGATGGAAGAAAACCCTTACCTAAACCTTTTATGCACATGAGAACCAATGCCTCTTCTCTTGCTGTCTGTCCTTTGTGTGGCCATAATGGCCATATGGCTTGATGCTGCTTCTGACCTCTGGGTGCAGTTTGGTTTCATTTAGTAACTTACACTCCCTTGGAGAGATTATTATGCACAATGGCCTGAATGTATCCCCTGAAAAGTCATATGCCTGAGCCCTAATGTCCAGGGCCATGGTATTGGTGGGAGGGCCTTGGGAAGACAATTAGGTTTAGATTAGGTCATGAGCCTGGAGGCCCCATAATGGGATTCATGCTGTCCTAAGAAGAGACATGACTGCATCCATAGAGCACACAGAGTGTCTTTACTCTTCTCTAAGACAAGCCCCCACAGGCAGGTGGGCAGGAAGAGGGATGTTCCTAATGGAAGTGCTGTGGTGATTCCAGGGAGGAGGGCTGCCACCACTGCCACTACTCACCCTCCTTGCTTTCAAAACTCCAATCGAATTTTGCTTTACCTGAAACATATTTGGCAACGTAATAACTGTCCATTAAATTCAAAGTGCATCCTGGAGTTTCACAATGTTCACGTCGCAGTACTAAAGAATAGCAGATGACCTCAACATTTTCAGTGTCCGGTGCATACAGATCAGGGTCTTATAATCACAGTAATACAAACATCTCTTTTTTAGTTCAATAATAAGAATGTTTAGTTTGATTCAGTCATGTGGAAAGATTCTGTATAGATTCCAGTAAAATAAATATTGTAGAACAGAATATAATAATATGCCTAATGTATAAACAGTTACTAATAGCTAATCCTGATTTAGCTCTGTGCTTAGAAATTTATAGGCATGATCTCGTTTGTCACACAGATGTATGGGGTCAGCATTTTTGTTTTCCTCAGTTTAAAAATGAGGAAACTGAGTCTCAGGGAAGTTGAGTGATTTTACTAGGATCACACAGCAAAGAAATGACAGATTTTAAAGTTGGACCCAGATCTTTGCAACTTACCTAAAACCCAAGTTCTTAGCTTCTTCCTTCCTCACTTGCTTGCTAACCTGTACTCTGGGATCCTACAAAGAATTGTGGTTTGTTAAATCAGTTTGAAACATTCACATTATTGGTTTCTGGGATTACGTGTTCTTTCGTGTATGATAGATGAAATCATGGAGCTGAGAATCAAATTTACAGTTAACTCTCGCATGATAGAGATTTGAACTGTGCAGATCCACGTATACATGGATTCTTTTCAATAAATGTATTTCCCTTCCTTATGATTTTCTTAACAGTGTTTTCTTTTCTCTGGCTTCCTTTATTGTAAGAATATAGTATATAATATATATACTATATATGCAACATACAAACTATGTGTTAATTTAATGTTTGTATTATCAGTAGGGCTTTGGGTCAACCACAGGCTATGAGTAGCTAAGTTTGGGGGGAATCATAAGTTATTTGTGAATTTTCAAATGTGCAGGGGGTTGTGCCTCGAAATCCTGAATTATTCAGCAATGTGTGTAGACCTGGAGTATGCAACTTAGCTGTCCTGACAGTGGAGGGTGAGCAAACAATCTTGTTTCAGAGAGATGTTAGAAGTTCAATGATAGAAAGTACCCGAAAATATTAGCCCAATGCCTGCACCAACAGTTGATGAAAAAACTGATCTTAATTTTTTTATTATGCTTCTATTTTATGGGGAAGGGTAAAGACTGGGTACTAGTTGTTTCCACTGAAAACTAAACAAAACATATGAAGTGCACACATGTGGCTCTCGCTTACTTTTATCCAATTCGAGTCCTACTGATGTTATCCATTTGTGTGTGACCACAAACATAACTGGTCTAAATCGAGTTTGCAATGTCCCCCTGATTCCAGACTCCCTTCTCCATGGCCTGATGTCTTTAGTAGTTCTTCCAGTAGGTTGTGATGAGGACTTGGAAATGCTATTTCCCTGCTGTTTCCTTCTGCATCATTGTTTTTTTCATTCCGTTGCCAAATCTTTATTTTCTCCAGAATGGCTCATTCTCCAGCACATCTAGAATCTATTTACTGACCTGCCTGCCTCTTTGTCTTCCACACACAGTTCAAGGAATGCTTCCTTCTCCATTCTTTCATGTCAGGGTTAATTTGTTACCATTGGTGTGCTGTCAGTCTCCTGCTGGCAGCCAGCGGTAGGCAGACTCCCAAGGAATTCAACCCCCTTTGGCATCTTCTTGTCACCCCGCACCCCAGCCCCTGCTGGGCCTCCTAGCTTCTCCCTGTCAGTAACCTGCACCCTCGGCTGTCTGCCACCCATTCTCCTGGGCACACCTGGGACCTTGTTAATGCCCGGAAAGTCTCCAACGCAACTAGGAAAAATCAGTATCTGCAACCAGTAAATCATATTCTCTCTCTCTCTCTCTCTCTCTCTCTCTTTCTCTTTCTTTTTTATTCCCCAGTGCCTTCCATGCTGCTTCAAACTTTTTTTAAATCCCTGCTGCTAATTCTGTCCTCATGAGCCAGACCCTTAATCCGATCTATTTCTTCACAGCATTCTTAGGAACCTTTCTCCCATACCCCCATACCACCCTTTTCTTTTTCAGCCATTCTTTTGTAAATCTCTTGACAATTATACAACCCACCACACGTGCTCCTGGGTTCAGGATGTTAGAGCTGTGTGATGGAGTTGGGGTTGGGGGTGGGGTGGGTGCTAGACCTTGGTTTCCAGCATCATCTGGCCTTCTCATGGTTCTGCCTTAGCTGTGGAATCAAAATCAACATCCTTATGGTTGCTCTAATCCATGGTCATTTCTCTAGTCTTTTCTGCTACAGTTTTTCCACACACATCTTGTTTTCTAGCCACATGAAAAGGCTTTCAATTCCCAGACAAACCATTTTGTCTCTGCATCTTCGCCTGCAACTCCCTTCTTCACTTTGTTTACTTGCCAGACTCTACCCAACATCCTCATCTGTGCCATCTTAACTTCTTCTTTTGGACTAAGGTGGAGAGCCTCTCTCTGAACTCTCCTAATTTCAAATGCAAATTTAACTTTTAGGTAGTGGCTAGCTGGCATGGGAACTCCTAAATTTCAGAGTACTCAGCATTGTGGGAACGGTGCACAAAAGGCAGACACCAGAACATTTAGGGCATGGTATGTATTCAGTAAATTAATAGCTATTTGGGGGGACATTGTCATAGTTAGAGACTGAATATCTCTGGTGTTTTAAAATGCAAGTCTTGTGGAAATGATACGAACTTGTTAATAGCAAATTTGAATTCAAAATGGCAGACTGACTATACATAATTTGTTCACTTACCTTTTCAAATCTTTGTTCATTTTAAATAAATACATAAAAAACAGCAAGTATATGGAAGTCGAGGTGGAAATAGCAAGCTACACCGGAAGTATGTGTGAGTGAGGCAGAGGAAGTGAAAAGTGGCCTTCCATGTGGGCACCCAGGGAGATTTGGGGTCCATAGCCCCCCATATGCAAATAGAGCATGAGAATTGTGTGAGTAGTTGGAGATGAATAGTTGCACAGTGTGCTTGCTGGTCACACTAGCTCGGTATGTCCCTGCCCAAAGAGGAGAACAACTTGGAATTTCATCCAGTCAAACACTAGAGTGTTATGTGTGGTAGTAACTGAGTAAACAGTCTGAGGGAGCTGCTGGTACTACATATGGTGGGCCCTCAAAGTAACATTCTCTCAACTGTGGATCATTGGGTAGAGGGAAGGAGCAGCCTGCCAGCCTGCTCTGTATGTGATCTGGCTTAAGTTCATCATATTCTTTATAATTATTAGGTCATTTTATTAATACAGCTAGCCTTCTGAATGGAGTGGTAGGTGGGAATTAGGGATCCTGTTCTTTATAGTCTCAGACAAGATTCTGCTGTTCACACAAACATGTATGACCAAGCAGGAACATGATTGCACATAACATGTTTACTCAACCAGAGGACAAAAAATTCTAAGGTCAGAATTCAGTTAACTGATAGTCAGATAATTGTACAGAAATCATTGAATTAGGAGCTGTATATGAAGCCATTTCAGAATCAAGCCTTGGGCTCTGTCACCAGGTGATAGACTCAATCCAAAAGAGAGAAGAGCAGAAGTTGCCCATTTCTTAGGGCCTGGGAACAGAAACTGGTACAGGTTTACTTCAAACATTCTCTGTCTGTGAAACCCATTACAGAACTTTCTCATATTCCATGGAAGGGGACAATTCTCATCTTCCCACCATCTTCTACTGAAAATGAGGTAACCTTCATGTTCATCTTTCTTTTGTCTTTTCTTAGGTTTTAGGCTACTTGGTTTCCCTGAATTCTTAGTTCTCAGTTGGATCCAAGAGTAAATGTGATCTTTTAGTTTGTTCAACATTTTTCCCTTATTATTGGGGTACCACTAACATGCTTTCAAATTCTATATTCTTGGTGGTTGTTTACCTCCCTGGCTTTAGAAATTCTAGATTCTAAGACTACAAAGGAATGGTGTCTGTAAAATGTTTAAATAAAATGACCCAGGACACAAATTCTAAGAAACCCTTATTTAGCAAAATAATAATTTTAATGTGTAAAAACAAGAAATTATAATTTAGATTTATAAGCACTAACTAAATTGACTTTATATAGTTAAAAAAACATAATTTGAGAATATATTTCAGCAAAATAAAGGTGGAAAAAAAAAAACAAGTGTGAATATATGAGTAACCAAGCAAGATATGGTGGCTCTGATGTGGAAGATAAGTGATAGGAAGTGTCAGAATAATTTCCAGCAGATAGTACAGTAAGAAGAATATGTAAAATATAGCAAACAAAGTTTGCTATAAGTTTCAGGGTGATCAGGGTCATTTTAATTCTTGATTTGAGTTTTTATTTATTATTTTACTTTATTTTTTTGATCTTACTTTTTAATGATAAGAATAATTTGGCTAAAGAATGGTATATTACCTGTACCTCTGTTACTATATTGCTTTTTATTCTACCCAGTATTATATATATATGTGTGTTTTATCTTCCCAACCATACAATAAGCCACCTTTCATCTTATTGATGATAACTTAGTATAAAGCCTCTTTTGATAGTAAAGAAATATAATCTTTTGATAAGTATGTAATTTAATTGATGTAGTCTTTTAGGACATATGATACAGAAATTAAACTGGTACAAGTTATAGACATAAAGTCAAAATTTTTAGTTTCTTAACTTTAAAACCATGGATTTCAATAATACCTTTTAATTTTATAATAATTAACAATGTTGGAAATGTTGTTTAGCTGGATGGGAATTAAGACTGATATTAGGATGGTGTGGGTTTGCCAATAGAAGTCTAAAGCCATAGAAATATATTTAGTTTGATCAACATGTGAGATCTGCAACATGACTCATCTGAATATGTGATACATTGTTTAAAGTAATTCAGATCATTAGCTAAAATATAGCTAGCTTTACAATTATCTCATAGATCTAAACAGTGAGAAAACTAGACAAAATTAACGTAATCACAATTAACATTATTGATGAGAGCAGGTGGTAGTTGTGTGGCTCCAAAATGTCCATGAAAAACAAAACATAATAAAACAAAATGGCTGAGGACCCATTCCAGTTTAAAGGAGATTCACAGAGACATTACAGCCAAATACAATATGTGGTATAAAGGACTTTATTGGATCAATTTGCAAAACTGGATCTGTGATGGTAGATCAAAGTATTCTATCAATGTGTGTTTCCTGAAATGGTAACTGTACTGTCATTAAGAAAATGTCCTAGTTATTGGGACATGTACACTCAAGCATTAAGAAGTGTGGGGTCATTACATTCAGCAACTTACTCTCAAATGCTGGATGTGTGCATGTCCACATGATTGCACACTCACACAGCACATTTAGATGATATAATAATCGGTGAATCTGGTTAAGGGGTTTATGGGAACTGTTTATATTATCTGTACAATTTTTCTATAAGCTTGAAATTATCTCTAAATAAAAGGTTAAAATATTATCTCAGGGAAGATTGGTACAATTTTATTTTAGGTTAATACTATCATCAAGTTTCCTTTATTTATTGAAACCCGTGCGCATACTCTGGTTTCACCCCCAATGCTTAGCCCTTCTGCCATAATTATATGCTTAGTAGATATGGGTGTGGGCTTTTAGTTGGAGTGCTCTTGAAAAATGCAAAATTTTAGGTACTACACAGTTACCTTTTAAAATATTACATTTCATCCAGTCATACTCATGTGTGATGGCTTTGCAATATTCATAGTCTTTTAGAAAGCTTGAGACCATCTTTTGAGTTCATACCTGATTAAACTAAGGAAACCATGAAGAGTTATGTCTTATGAAGTTAATTTTATCACAGAAGCCATTAGATTTGAGAAAATAATAAGATTGGCAGAAAGTATCATGATAAATTACATATTTACAGTGATTTTTAGAGAAGATGTCTATACAAAGGATTGGAAATAATAAAATAGCATTGACTTGGAATTTGTGTAAAATTTTCCCCGAAATGCAGACTGTCTTCTAAATACCTGAACAGAAGGCATTCAAATTAACAAAATGGTGCTTTCTTGGCTAGTCTAGTTTTTTTCTCTCTTGCTCCCCTCCCCCCCACCCTTTTTCCCATACTCCTGAGGCCCTAATGCCAACAGAAGACTAAAATTCATCTGCGCTCCACTTAATATGTGTAACCAGCTGTGATTTTATTTTTTGATGGTGCCACATGAAAAAACTTTTTTTCTTTCCTGAGCTATAGGTGTTAATTGGTATCTTTGTATCTTGCTAATTAAGTTCTAGCAACACCTTTTCCCTCTTCCTTGTTTGCATTTAATGAGCTCCCTTGTTGTATTAATTTATTAGATAATTAGATAAAACAAAAAAAATTTAAGGAATGGTTTTGGAAGTACACCTTAAATATTCAAAGACAGATAAAAATGTATACATTGCAAAAAAAATCAGCTCAGAAAGAAATATACTTAATGTTAGTCTGTATACACATACTGACATTTTTAATAATGTGATCATCAGGGTAGATATAAAAACAAAAGAAAAGATTGATTCCAAAGCCCAGACAACAACAATTATTTTGTTGTAAGCAAAACAGAATCACATATGGTACAACATGATGTGCATACCAGAAACCCTTGTAATATTTAAGCACAACAAACAAATTATCAGTTAAGTAATGTGCCCTCTGGACTCTAATTATCATTTTTATTTGCATGTTCATTTTCTTTCTAAAATTTTTTTCAGTCATTGGCCAGGCATTATTAAGTTTTTTGCTGTTTATTATGATTCCAGAATTTATTTGACAAATGAGGAATGGAAAAATCATTGGTGTACATTGAAACTAGTCATTGTTTAATAACATAATACTTTTAGTTTGTCAGCAGTTAAAAAATTTTAGAAATCACTTTGAGTGAGAACATCCAGATGTTAGTGATTCCATTTTGTTGTTCCTACTCAAACTGGTGTAGTCTGAAAGCTCCTAACTTATCCTATATCTTCAGAAAGCCAGTGAAACCTCTCATTACTCATTTTTGTCTTTAGTTGAGCGATGGATTCCATCAGACTGGCATATTCTAGCCAACTTTTTAGAAATCTAGACATTCAGTATTGGAAGTTCACATCTTTAATACTTATAGATTTTAAGGTGAAACAAACATCTAAAAATCAACATTTCAAGCTAAGTATTAATACTAAATAGATGGCATAGATCCAATGAACAGTGAAATTGTTTAGTGAATAACAAAAGTTACTTCAAAGCTGAAAGTCATAATAATATGCAGTTCTTCAGGTATTCTTTGATAGATATGATGACAGAAACGACTACCTTTTCTGTCCAATTTTGGTAACATTGAGCTTCCCAGTTCGGGTTAGCACATTTTAATAAGAAGCCTTAGAAAATGCAATAGCTAGTTCCCCAAGGATATGATGCTGTCATTGCTTACTACAGGAATAATATTCATATTTTCAGGCTTGTCCACATTACATTGATACTTTGCTTGAAGGTAGAAACAGATTTATAGAGAGTTGGGAGCTTGAAAGCAAGATTGGTTTGTCTCCACTTGCTGTCTCTGTGAAAATTAACTGGAGTAAAAAGTCAGTGTCATTTGTCACTCAGGAATTAGGAGAGTTTTTCTCCCCTGCACTCAAGAAGAACCAAAATCAAGTAATTGACACAGCACTCTAAAACTTTCATTGCTGTTGGTCTTGTCCTGGTCCAGATGCTAGATTAAATCCCCTGTGACTCTTACAAGTAGAGAGGGGAAGAGAAGACCCAGGGAGGCAATTGGAGACACAGATAGTGAGTTGTGAGAAGATTGTTTGCAGAAAATATTCTTCCCATGTGTGGAGTTGGCCTTTGAAGCAAAGAATTACAACAGGAAATTAGGAATAGGCTGGCATAACCTCATAAACAAGTACAAAATTGTGTCAGCACACCAAAATATTTCACTAGACTGCCCTTCCCCTAGGAGGTTCACAGGTGGTATAATAAATGAAATCAGCAATCCTTCCTACATGTCTAGCATGTATGATTATTTTGGCTCAGCCAACCATTAGTTATTTGTAAGCTGGGGCATAAATACAGACACTAGTTGAATATTTATGTACAGCTCCAGAATACACCTTCATTAATTTGTCCACATATGGGGAATATAGCTATAGGGAGAATGGAAAATATTTACTCTGGGAGCCCTTAATGTAGTACATTAAATATGAATATGCTCTTGGTGTGGGGGGTCCTGGAACTCTTGGTAGGTGTTGGGTCCTTACTGACTCTTTATCATTTTTTCTCTTCCTACAGCTGAATATAAACTGAAAAGCTGCCTTTCGCATTTCACAAATTATGATACTGCCAGCCTCATCCTATAAGAAATTCCCTGAGTTTTTATCCAGACATTATATTTTTTATTAGCTAACTTGAAGTAAGTCTCCCCCTTAAAGTCCAACTAAACATGACACTAAATGTTCTTTTGACTCTGTAGAGGAATAACAATCTCAGATGGCTTTATTTTTCACTGAACAATAAAATTAACCAGTTATTGAATCTATATTGTCATTAGAGAGTCTTTGTTACTGTTCTTTTAATAAAAGAAAATACTCAATGACTAAATAAACATAAAAGCGAACACAGAAAA
Organism: Canis aureus; assembly: GCF_053574225.1. Classification (NCBI taxonomy): domain Eukaryota; kingdom Metazoa; phylum Chordata; class Mammalia; order Carnivora; family Canidae; genus Canis; species Canis aureus. The sequence goes on from NC_135627.1 coordinate 6,738,529, forward strand.
TAACATCTTTTAATGTGCAGGTTTTCTGGATATTAGATTGGGAAAGTACTCATGTAAAATGGCCTCAATGTCAAAGCTGTTCCCCAAAGAACTCGCATTTTAAACTTTCTTCTCATTTATTGGATTAATTTTACAGACTTCACTCTCCTTTTGTATAAAGAATAATTATAGTGATCTGCTAGAGTACACTACTTGAGTGTATTACCTAAAATCTGGTAGAGAATCTTCTTAAAATTTTATTCCACTCTGAGTGTTTCTGGGTATCTGTCAATCCTGAGATGTTTTTCCCAAACTTGGATTAGTTTTCTAAATCACTCTGCTTTCTCTGATCCAAAGTAATGAAAGCAGCCACTGAATTGTACAAAGAATTTTGCCTTGACTCTCTTGGTCCCTTCACAAGGGACACTAAAATTTTGTAATATTTAAGGGTAAAGAAATGAAGTGGCATCTCAAACTACCTACCTTGTTCAAACATAAGCCTAGAATCATCAAATAATGTATCTGACCAAAACCTCAGAAGTGATTAAATCCAATAGTTTTGCAACAGAAGTACATTCTAGAATTACCTGGGAGAATTGTGTAAAAAGTTCCTGGAGTCCACTTTTGAGCTTCTAGGTAGAAAAATGCCGGTGATTTCGTATAATTCTATAGAATCTCTACCAATCTGGTATGATTCCTTAATTTTAAGAAAAAGCTGTTATTTATTTTTGTTTAGTTTATGTCATTTATCCAAAGAAAAATGTATATTAGTGACAAAGAATAATATACTTTTTGAACTCCTAGTTCAGTGATATGTAAAAATGTATTATGAACTGGTAGAAAGTATATTCCTTATAGTTTTCCTATATAAGTTTAGTCAGATAGGATATTTTGGATATTTTGTTAAATAGGATGTTTTGGATATGTAGGAGTATGTTGCAGGCTATCTAAATACTCTTAAAAATGTTCACAAAATTGTTTATTGCATTTCTATCTTGAATAGTCATGTTATTTTAATAGCATGAGGTTGTAGGTCAGGCTTTTGCTATAATGACCCAGGAATTCTGGGCTTTTAGGATGTTTATCTTATATTTGTTAGAAGAAGTAATACTTGGTAGATCTCATTTTCATCTACAAGGCAAAAAGTTAGCCTCATCTGATCTCATTAGACTAAGAGGAACAGTTTGAAAACATTCATTTGGAAAATATTAGTGAACTCTTAAGAAAAAAACAAAACAAAACTTTAAGCTGTGTGTGTGAGAGACAGAGAGACAGACTTTGTTGAAATGCAAAATGGTCTTGGAAAGTTTAATGGAATAAAAATAAAGTGGCAGTGTGTCACTTTTCCAGATGGGGTAGATCATGAGAGATGACACTGAACTCTTCTGGAGAAAGATAGTGACAATTGAGTCCAAGTTCACTTCAGAATGTGGGATCAGTAGTGCATATTGTGATTAATTTCTTGAAAGAAAGAGATATTGAGGAATGCATTTCGATTACATTATTCCAGATATGACAGTATTCTGAAAACAATATGAAGGTTACATGGTTTGTGGCAACCATGCAGTATGCTAGATACCCATATCAATTAGGAATATTCTTGGCTGTATGTAGCATATATGTCAATAGATATTGACTTAAAGAAGGTATGTGTTTATTCTTCTCATGGGAAAAAGCATTTGAAGTGAGACAATCCAGGACTGGTTTCTCAGTCCCCTTTCCTATATGTTTCAACGTCCCTCCATTATAGGGACTTGAAATGAAAACAATTAAATGCACTATCCCTCACCCCTTGAACTAAGGGCATCATCACATAATTATAGCTTTAGGATGATAGGATTCATAATAATACATAATAGGGCTTGTAGGAAAAATAAAATTATGTGAAGGAAGAGAGATGACCTTCAAAAATACTGAACTTGTAGTTTAAGGTATTAAGAGACAAAATCAGATGATGGCAGACAGAATGAAGAAGACCCCTTAAACCAGACAATTTGAAAGAGCTAAATACTTCTCTTTTTTTAAAAAAATGTTTTAATTGGTTGATTAGGGGCATAAAAAGTCAGCTTAAGAAATGTAACTTAGAACTTACAGCTTTATGTCTTTCTTTATCAAATATTGTCATGATAAGGCTGCATAATCATCTGTCCAAAAATTTATGACTTAAAACAACAGACATTTATTCTGAAGCTCTTCATTCTGTGGTTGGCTGAGTTTTGGCTACTGTTGACTTGGCTCAGCTTGGTGGATGGATATACTTCAGGCTGCAAGTTGGCTGAGTTTGGCTCATCGTGTTTGAAACACAGTCTGAAGTGATAGGAGCAACCCAACCCGTAGTACATTCTCATGCAGCTCAGGGCAAACTGTCTCTGTGAGCCCAGGTGACTAGGTCAAAAGAGGAGGGTTGAAGAAATCACCACCACCTACCATGAAGCCAGGACAAGGCTGTTGATGTATACTACAGCTACAGCAGAATGGAATATAGAAAACTCCGTGTCATTCACATAAAACCATAAATACAAACATCTACTTAAAACTTAAGCTATCTCAGATGTATATTTGTTTAAAAAGCAGTGAGGATTGTCACTGTAGAATGTATGCAGTAGTTGAAAGAAAATTGCTTTTGTGATGGGAAAAGTATCTTCCAGGTGGAAGAGAGTAAGAGAACAGTCATTCCAAGCAGAACCTATGTCTCCTAGGAAAGGCTGGCGAGAGAAGATTCTACTAACAGAAATTAAAGAACTCTGGGACTTGAGATGGGGACACTGGCCCAGCTCCTCCCAGATGAGAATTTTTCTAATCTCCAATGGAAATACAATCATTAGTCACCACAAAGGCCACAGACTCTGAATTAATTGTTATTTGATATCCAATTAATTCTTAGCTATTCTGTGTTTATCTAGCACTTTGTTTATATCTTAGCGCTTATCTGCATGTATCATAGGCCTTCTTAAAAGATAGCTTTTCTTACTAATTTAGAGAGACTAGGGTTTGTGGTTGTTCTTATATAGAGTCAATATTTTGTGTTTATTTGGCAATATAATCATGTTTAGTTTATTGTTAGTCTCTTTGAAGGTATTAAGCTACAAGTTTCCCTCAATGTTTTGCCATGATGTCTGAATTGACATAATTATATTTACTTTCATTTTTCTTGGTCCCCTGAATGGCTGACAAAAGCTCCACTCAGTGATGGCACTGGGCTATGAGAAATTTAGAAAACCATTTACTTTTAGAAAGATGGGGCTAAACTTCTAAGAAATGTAGATAACTATTCACTTTTATACAAATGGCATGAATCTTAAGCTATATTTTCTTATGTTGTAAATTACAGGATTTAAATTGCATAAAATTGCATTATTCTCAGTATTGTTATTTTTGCAACATTAGAATATTTTCCCAATTTTTAGACTTTTGAATTCTGTTGTAAGTATATTATTTTCAGCTCTTTAAATACTTTTTATAAATATGAGATTCTTAGAGCCATTTCCTTGTCTGGGAAACTGAGCCTTTATTTATACAATGTGGGTGTTCCAATAGCTGGTTCAAAAGAATGATTCAGTAATAATAATCACATCTGTTACATGATTAACATGTGAGCCTGAATCACTGAATAGTTAGGTCACTTAATTTGTCCAATCTAGTTTATAAAGTTATTATCAAAGAGTGCTAGCTTTAGAAGAAACATCAAAGGGAATCTGCTGTAACCTAGCATTAAAATCAGGATTCTCATCACCAGCATTATAAAGCTCTGGTGACATTCTCATTAGGTATGTAGATTAGAGAAAAGTCTTTGAGTGACATTTGTAAGAAACAATGTTAAATGTGAAAAAAGGATGTGACTTAAGATAGGAAAAGAATCTTATGTAAATGGAAAGCACAAAAAGTTCATAGGAGGAATTCACCAGAGCAAAAGTCGCCAGTAACATAAAGAGTAAAGTACATATACCTGCCTAAAACATGTCACAAAACAGAACACTTAAAAGCAGTGAGTGGGTGATGATCACAATGGCAAGAGAATTAAGCCCAATTATTACTTCCTAAATGTGATAATAAGCATTTATTATCACATGATCAGTTAGGTAATTCTAGTTTAAAAAATTCAATGACTTACACAGGGCATGGGGCATATACAAAAGGCATGTCCAACTTCTATTATCAAGGTGAAATTAGGAACCATTATTTATTTTTTTAAAATATTTGATTTTATTATTTATTCATGAGAGACACAGAGAGAGGCAGAGACACAGGCAGAGGGAGAAGCAGGCTCCATGCAGGGAGCCCGATGTGGGACTTGGTCCTGGAACTCCAGGATCACACCCTGGGCCGAAGGCAGGCACTAAACTGCTGAGCCACCCAGGGATCCCCTATTAGGAGCCACTAAATTGCCAGGAAGGATTTATTCAGTTGTTCATGAAAAGTGTAGATGCGTCCTGGGCACCTGACTTCTCAACTTCTGGTTCCTTTTTGTTTTTGCCATATCATAAATTGGGGAAAAATGATTTAGTATTCACTATTTTCAGAGATGTCAATATAAAATTATGATCTTACTAAATGATAAGTGAATTTTGCTTTGATTCATGTTAACTACAATGCTTGGTAAAGAGAAAGTGACCTTAATAATGGAAAGAGATTTTTTGTTGACCTGGTGGGGTTATCCTACTAAGGTATTCACCTTTTTCTGTATTCATACTAACCGCTGTTAGTCTGATTATTTTCATATTGCCTTGTTCCCACTGGTAGAACACTTACATAATGAGAAACAGGATTCAGGGGAAATGTAATATTCTGTACTTTACTTGTGCAAATTTCCTCTTCAGTCAGTGCATGCTCAGCTGGAAGAAATAATTTGTCAAGTGTTCTTTCCCACCAAACAGTGGTGATATTCCTTCAAAGAATTTTCACACTAAAAACATCCATTAGTTTTGTGTTGACAGCACAAGTCAATCCTAATGTCACTGGACCCTGAATTACTCTAAGGAGTACAGTCAGAAGGAACAAGACAAACTTAGTTTTGCAATGTCATCCATCAATCTAATGGCAAAGCAGGTGTATCAGCTTTAATGCATAGTTTCTGTCCAGTTACCTGCTCTCTTCTTTCTGATGTTGGTTTTGCAATGAGACTGGCTCTCCTCATGCGTCTGAAATGGTTGCTAGTATCTTCTAAGGGAATGTGCTTCTTTATTAGCATTCAGTATGAGAGAGTAAATATGTTTTTCCCAATATCTTTGACTCTGAAAATTTCTGATTGGACTGTTTAGGTCAGACTGTTTAGGTCTGACCAGATATTGGTCAGAACCAATCACTGTGGCCACAGGAAAACAGCATGTTTGGCTCACCGAGAATTCCATGATTGGAGATAATTTCACCTAAGACACAGAGATTTCAAGTGAGGAGGGATTGCAAGGAAGAGAGAAGCAGGAGAGCATGATCTCATTATCTTATTTACTATGTTGATTGGGTAATATAGTGAATTAATAGAAACAGATTATACTTGAAGAAAAAGGCTTGGCAAAGGAATGAGTGTCATTTTAAATACTCTGAGTTTGAAGGATGTGAGACATTTCTGTTAGGAGTTGTAACAGGACATTTAATTCATTTGTCTAGGGCCCTGAAGAAAAATAAAAATCTAGGAGTAAACTATCTGGATGAAGGTCATCAGTATGTCTGTGCCAGTCAAAGCAGTGAGAATGAGTAAGGTCATCATTGGAGAGCATTTTGAAGAAGTAAGTAAATAGAAGACATTTGGATCACGCTCAATATTTAAGGAATGGATCAAAGATAAGGAGTCAGTCAAGGAGCTGGAGAATAACACATCTGGTAAATAGAGAAAGAAGGAGAGGAATATGTGGTAGAAGCTAAAGGAAGAACATATTTGAGGAGATAGAGGTGGTCAGCCATTCTATATTTGTCAGATCCTGCCATACTTATTTCCATTCATTGCATAAAATAGCTTCATATTTGAAGTTAAAATTTCTTTTGAAAGTAGATGTCTTAACTGAACATTTAGGTTTTTTTTTTTAAAGATGGTTTATGATTCTTAGACTCACACAATATTGCTACTGAGATTTCTTCAGAGATCTCCAAGCCTTATCCTGTATTTTCACACATCAAAATTCTGAGGTACAGAGTATGTCAGGACATATTCAAGGTTATGCAGTTAGTTGACAACTGGGTCAGGACTAGAATTCCATTACTTTGAGTGCAGTTTATTTCTAGGATCTTTAACAACTTACTTTCCAAACATAAACTATAATTCTATATTTTTAAGCAGGTAAACTCTTTTATATCAAGTCCTCTGCTTTTGGGATCTCTTCAAGGTTATGAGTTGTCAATTCTTCCAAAAAGCCTTCCCTTGTGTCCTCAGCCTGAATATCAAGAATACCAATCATTTCTCTCTTTTCAGTATAGTTGATCCCATCACCTATTGTCCTTTACCTCTACCTGACCCTGAAGCCTACACATCAAGAATGACCCTAGGTTCTCTCCTTTTGGTCTTCACACCTCCAACACATCGTTGCTATGCACAATGCTGAAATTCATGTAAATTGGCTCTGATTCTAATTCTCACAATCTAAACCCTTCTTATGTCCACAGCACTGTGCAGAAAATATTTTCCTATGCTTGGTCAGTAATTGTTATGATTTTCCTATGTGGCCATATGTGCCCTAGTTTTTAAATTCTATTCCCAAGTATAGCTTCCTTGAGATTTATAATAAACTTCACTGGCTATGTCACAGAGATAGTAAACATATTCAGGTAGGAGCACTTCCAAGTGTGTTCCTATCACCTACAAACTTGCCTAAAATCACAGCAATTTATATCCTTCCCCCACCTTCCATTTTATAGTCCTTTGCATTGTCAGTGTCAGCTCATTTCAACTTTTCCCACTGCTTTAAGAATCTCACTTCATCAAAAAGGAGGGGTGGTATGCCTGGGTGGTTTAGTTGGTTAAGCCTCAAACTCTTATTTGGGCTCAGGTCATGATCCCACGGACTTTTTTTTTTTTTATATATGTATTTATTTTTTATTGGTGTTCAATTTGTCAACATATAGAATAACACCCAGTGCTCATCTCATCAAGTGCCCCCCTCCGTGCCCCTCACCCAGTCACCCCCACCCCCCGCCCACCTCCCTTCCTACCACCCCTAGTTCGTTTCCCAGAGTTAGGAGTCTCTCATGTTGTCTCCCTTTCTGATATTTCCCACTCATTTTCTCTCTTTTCCCTTTATTCCCTTTCATTAATTCTTATATTCCCCAAATGAATGAGACCATATAATGTTTGTCCTTCTCCGATTGACTTATTTCACTCAGCATAATACCTTCCAGTTCCATCCACATCGAAGCAAATGGTTGATCCCAGGGTCTTGAGATGGAGCCCCACATTGGGCCCCACACTGAGAATAAAGCCTGCTTAAGATTCTTTCCTTCTCCCTCTACCCCTCCACTCCCCTCTTAAAAAAAAAAAAAAAAGTGGTGCTGGGAGTTGGAGATATTTACTGATGCTCAGGTCTCATAAGATCAATTAAGTGATCATTTTTTTTTTTTTTTGAGTGGAGTCCAAGTATGAGTATTTTTAGAAATCCCTCCATGCCATTCTGATGTGTAGTAAAGGTGGATATCCTATGATCTAAACACTGATACAGGATAAAGTGAGGAGAAAAACTAGAACCACTCTTAAGGAAGGGATTTCATGAGGTTCAATAAATGAAGCCAATGAGGAAATTGGAGACAACCCGGAGAAGAGGGATTGTGAATAAAAATGCATGAAGACAGAGTTTGGAGACAAGAATGGGGGGAAAGGATCATGTAATCTTTTCTTCGGGCTCAAAAATGATGGGACTTTGCAGGAACTAAAATGTTCTGGAAGAAGAACCACATTTCAGTCAGTGTAGAGTGGTAGGGATCCTTCTATAAAATTTGAAACTGCAAAACAGTTCCTTCAGAAAGGAACAGATTCTAAAAGTCATAAATAACAATAGTAGTTAGGAGCTAACCTGTAATGGAGAGATTATCACAAAAGAGAAAATACAGGTAAATACAGTAATCGAAGTAGTAGAGCACCAACAGGTGATGTGTAGGGACTGCATGGTTTTGACCTTCACAATTCTGTTCATGGGGCCCACCACCATTGCTTAGATTCTAACCTGGGGAGAACTCTATCATAGACATTTGAAGACAATTAAATTTCCTCTTCCATCCAGGAAAGTGGGGATTGTATGGAGAACTTCAGTGAAGGCGGTAGAGAGAGCAATGAAGGCTGTGGAGTGTGGAAATCTTATGCTCTTTCATCAGGAAGAAACCTCCATGAAATTATTTTTGACAAACACTTGCTATAAAAAATAGAATTTAGGCAACTATGTAAGTATGAATTAAGAATTTTCAACATAACATCACTGATACCTTCAATGTATCTGTGTGTGTGTGTGTGTGTGTGTGCACGCATGCATGTGCATGCAAATTTATGACAAGAATGGGGGATTCAAAAGTAAAGTATCAGCAGAACTTGGAAATTTATAAAGCACCGGAATAGGGCTTTTCTTTCCCATACCTACAAGTGCTTTTCCAGAGTACTTGGTAAGATTTCACTGAAGATTGTACCCATAACTCCACCATGTACTGTTCAATGTGAGTGTATATACAGTGGGCCAAAATAAAAATGGCAGCTAGTATTTATAGAGTCTTTACAGCAGGTTCTGTGCTAAGGGCTTCATGAAGAATTTTTCAATTAGTATTACAATAATAGGCTTAAAGCTTTCATTTTGTAGTAAGGTAATTCACTTTTCTTTACCATCTTTATTCTTTTTGTTAATCCTGAATTATGGAATCTTTTGAGATGCCGTTAATGATATTTTTACTGAGTATCACTCCCATCTGAGCCTCTCAGTCAAAAGGTTCATGCTCAAAATTGGCTAAAACCTCTCAGTAGCATGGTTTTCTTTTCTTCTTTTTTTTTTTTTTTAATATTTTATTTATTTACTCGAGAGAGAGAGAGAGAGAGAGGCAGAGACACAGGCAGAGGGAGAAGCAGGCTCCATGCTGGGAGCCTGATGTGGGACTCGATCCTAGGTCTCCAGGATCAGGCCCTGGGCTGAAGACAGCACTAAACCCCTGAGCCACCTGAGCTGCCCGTAGCATGGTTTTCTGACTTATTTTAATAGTGTTTATTTTAGGACAAGATGTGCTACGTATTGCAGTTGTGTTTTGGAAAGTGGCTGAGGGTGACAGGAATTAATTGACAACAATTTGCTAAATGGAATTTAGATGTTATAGATTAAGAAATCAAAATTCCTGAAACACAAAAGGATGTAATGGTACCTACAAATGGCACAGTATCACCTCATACTGAAATTTTCCAGGAGACTTCATGATATAGTTAGGTTTTTGAGCTGTATCTTAATAGATCAGTAACTTTCCATGGAAACACCAAGAGGAAAGAAATTCTTAGGTGGAGTCTAAAAATTAACACATATTTAGAATAGCCCCATAGCCTGAATTTGTTGGTGTGGAGCTTTCGGAGATACAGGGATGAAAATTAAGATCGGAAAGTGGTTAAATAATGAATTGCAGTGACTCTAAAATAAGATCAAGGATTTTGAGCTTTTTAGGCACTGGGCAACCTCTGAAAATCTAGATCTGGTGTTCTAGTGAGAGTGTTGGCGTTAGGGATGTGAGGAAGGTCAAGAAACCTGAATAAACAGTTCTTAGCAAGTTCATGAGCAAGAAAGAGAAAGTCAAAGGTGACTCCAGGATTTCCATTTGGAATAAATAGTGTTGGAGGCCTGATACTAAATAAATAGATAAGGAGAGGAATGGGGATACTTAATGTAACAGAATTCTCCTACACAGTGGGAGAAATGCTTTCAGGCATTTATCAGGCACTCCAACATATTAGGAGACTTCTCAGAGTTTTCTGGAGTCTTGTGTTCCTGAGTTTATGGATTTTGCTATTTGGGGAGATGACACAAATCAATATAGAATTTCACTGGATTATATTTGTGATAGGTCTTATTTTTCAAATACCTGATGAAAAACTTAAATTGTTTTCAGATTGAGAGGATTCGACATCTAACTTTTAATATTTAAGGGCGTGCACTAATATAGCTTCTCAGTTCATTTGAATATTTTGTGACATTTTCGCATGTTCTGTTTCACATCTATGTTCCTGTTATTTCATATAGCTCAACCTTAGTTTTGAATATCATGATTTAAATACTTATAAAATATCACTAAAGAAATCTTGAAGCTCTAGGTAATACGATGAATGATCAGTGTCCTCCAACTCAAGATAACATGAATAATTTTCTACCCACTTAATTCCACTTAGAATCTTAAAGCTCTGCCCACGTTTTAAAAATGAGGTAAAATACAGCTATAACTTGATATAGACTGATTACTAGTGATTTGTATTGGAATGCTGAAAAATTGTACATTGCACCTATAAAATGTATTTAATTATGATTTTAAGTGGTTTGAGAATCTTACTCTTATTCTGGGTCACTTGCTTAGGTAGTTTTGGATGCTTTACTGCTTTCCAAATGACTCCCTGTAACAGTTAATTTTTGTTTTCTGTTTTCATTATAGGGCTAAGGTTGTCAGGAGACTGGCTAGTTTTTATTCTGATTTGTGATATTTATCAACATAAATTAATTTTCAACAACTTTGTATCTTGAGGTTATTTAATGCTTGTTCTAACATATGACTCTGAAATCTAATACATTTTCATCAGCCTGAATCTGAATGAATAAAATACAATACATACACACATGTATGGAGGAAAAAAGGACCCAAAGTGAACAGTTTTGTCCATCTTATTTTACTAAGCCTTAACAGGGTACAAATGTAAGTTCTCTTCCTTGGAAGTTAGTTTTAATGAAGGAGACACTAACTCCTTTAACAAAATAAATGTTGTATTTTCAGTGAGCTAACATATTAAAATTTATTTCTCACTCATGTCAAATGGTCAAGTGTCCTTCAAGAAATCAAGAAATCAGAATTCTGTGATACCTCTCTCTTCTTTTATATCAGCTCTGTAAGATGTCTATTGCATTACTTGGTATATGTATCTGTGTGTCTCCTTGATGTTAAAATTGAAATAAAGGGGATATTTAAGTGATATAGAGGTATACTGGAATAATGTTCAAATAAATTATGTATCTATCAGTTTACACAGATTATCCTTATATCTCAGTGGTTTATAAAAATAAAATCTTATTTCCCATTCATGGGATATGTTCACAACTGATCCACTAAGACTTTGGTCCTAGTATCTTCTTTACTCTTGGATTCAGAGCAGCTCCTTACTTGGGTCACTGGAATCCTTCTGGAAAAATATAGGAGAAACAGGGGAAACACATGATGACTCTTGAGGGATTATCCATCCTCTCTGCTCACATTGCCTTGGCTAAAGCAAGTCACAGGCCATGCCTGATGTTGTCAGGGTAAGAAGGTTTGATCTTCCAGCAGGACAAGGGGGTGAATACATTGGATCCATCCTATAACCTACTACAATAGATGAAGCTAAATACGATATTTCTTAAATCTGTGTTACTAAAACACACATAACTACACAATGATTTCTTTTTGTATTATTTGTAATGTTAATACATAAAAATGTAAAGAAGAGTTTGTCATAAACCAGCAACAAAATTTTACTTTGTCTTTCATCCACTATGGAAATCCTAGCAATCTTCTAACAATCTTCTTTCTTTTTTAAAATTCTTGAATTGTGACAATGGAATCTGAATCAGATCTACAACTGTCATCTAAAACCCAGGAAATATTGGGCAAATACAGATATATTGTAGTTAGTGTTTTGGGGACATTAAAAAAAAAACACTAAAATTAAAGGGAAAGTGACATGTGTGCTTCTTGATTAAAGAATCATATTTGTTAGTCCTCCCCAGGTCATGTTCTCAGTGATGGTCATCTGAGAGCCTGGCGTCATGCTAATCATGCTAACCACTTTTAAGATATCGCAACATATCCTTCACAAAGAAACAAGAAGTTCTTAATTTTCCATCTGCCTCTCACAAATCCTCTTTTCTCTGTACTTTTAATATTGAATTCTGTAGCAACCCATCTACCCCTGTCCTCCAGGGGTGGTTGCATCACTTGTGTAAAGGTCTTTCTCATTTATCTGCAGCTTTTCCTTTTTCCTATGATTATGGCAATTCCACTCTCACGCTGAAGGAAGGAACAAAACCTTCCCTTGAAACTCTGTATCAGTAAATGTGTTTGACTCAATGGACCAATTGTGTGATTTCTATCATCCTACTCAGCTGTCTCGTTGTAGAGAAAACAGCCATGATGATACATAAATGAGTAGGCATGGCTATTTCCAATAAATCTCCATAGAAAGAGGTGATCTGGTCGGGCTGTTTTTGGTGACTCCTCTACATTCTTCATTTCTCTATTAACCGCCCCCCCCCCTTTTTTCCTCAATCAGCCTTCTCAGAAAAGATTATAATTCTCATGGTTTCCAGATTCTGTCCTGTTTCATGCTTCAGAACTCCACAATCTGACTCTCATACCCCATTTTCTGAAAATTTCCTGGCAAGGGTAACTTTCTCATTGAGTCATTGTGGGGGTCCTCTTCATTTTGGGTCTTGCCATTTTTTGCTTCTCTTTGGGGTCTGGGAAACTATGTGCTCTTGGTTTTCTTCCACTTAACCAATGTTTCTTTTCAGCATCGTATTTTTTTTTTAAAGATTTTATTTATTTATTCAGACACACAGAGAGAGAGGCAGAGACACAGGCAGAGGGAGAAGCAGGCCCCATCCAGGGAGCCCCACGTTGGACTCGATTCCGGGACTCTAAGATCATGCCCTGGGCCAAAGGCAGGCGCTAAACCCCTGAGCCACCCAGGGATCCCCATCTTCTCAGTATCTTTGTTGTAAAAAATGGCTTTAACTCTAAGTGACTAAAAAAACCCCGAAAAACGCAACACAGCGAAATAAAACAAACAAGATTATTTTTTCACTGGAGTTAAAGAACTCAGAGCTGGCATAGTTGTTTGACATTGTCAGAGATCTAGGTACTTTCCATCTCTTGTTTCATCCTTACCATGTTGCCTTTTGTTTTCATGTTTGCTGCCTTGTGGCAATTTTGTAGGACGTGCTATCAACAGTCCTCATGTCTGTATCCAAGACAGAGAGGAAGAGACAAAGCTAGTAAAAGCTCCCTGTGTTCTCTTTTATTGGGAAAGAGAAAGTTCCTAAGAATGCCCACAGTCCATTCTTCTTAGATGTCATTTGCCTGAATTATGACCAGCCTGATATGACGGCTGGAACCTGGACACTCCCAGGTGAAAGAAGCTGAGGGGGTTAGTGTTTTCAGCCAGGCCTCTTACCTCCTCTTTCAAACTTTGTTTTTCATTAGGAAGAAAGAGTTGAATGAATTTTGGTTAAACAATTAACATTGTTTATTACAGTGACCTTTGTGGGATATTTTTCCTCCTATAATTCTCTTGGTGTTGGTGTTCCAGAAATTTGTACTTTGACCTCTCATGCTCTTAAACTCTGTGCTGTTCCTGGCAGTTCCATATACTGTTGTGACTTTAAGCATAGCAGACATGCTGCTGATGCTCAGATATTTCTGGCTAAAATTTTAGCATCTTATGTCCATCTTCTGTAGGGTTTCCCCTTCTGGTTTTCCCACGTGGTTTTAAAACAAGATATTCTAAATGTAACGCCTTCTCTTTAGGCTGCTATTCTCATGTTATCCCCCCTTGGTTGTAACACTCTCAATAAAACCAATCAGCCAAGAAACGTAGCTTTCACCTCCTTCAAGCTCTACACTGCCAAGTCCCATTTATAAAGTCTTTTAACCTTCCTTGAGGCTATTAACTCCATTTTGTACTACTGTCATTCTTGTGAACACTTTCTTATTTAAGACTTATTTCATTTCTCGATCTGTCAGTTGAGGAATAAGTTCTTACCTGTGTTTTTTTTCTTTTTTACCTCCTATTTTTACCATTTTTACCACTAGAATGATCCTTCTAAAGTACAAATCCGTAGGACGCCTGGGCGGCTCAGTGATTGAGTGTCTGCCTTGGGCTCATGTTATGATCCCAGGGTCCTGAGATTGAGTCCTGCATTAGGCTCCCCACAGGGAGTCTCCTTCTCCCTCTGCCTATGTCTCTGCTCCTCTCCCTCTGTGTGTGTGTGTGTCTCATGAATAAATACATAAAATATTAACAAAACAAAACAAAAACACCCTCTAAGTCCCCTGAATGCCCTGCTCCAGTAGGGGCTTCATCAACCACTCAGTGGCTCAGTTCCATAGCATCATTCTCCATTTCCCCTGCTTCACTGGCAACCAGCCCCGCTGTCATTTCTAACTGGTCACAGAGTGCTGCTGACTCAGTGCTCTTCATACCTCTGAGCTGTGTTCACTCCACTGTATTCTGACTACCACAGCCTTATTCAGGCCACCGTTGTTATCTGCCATGAATACAATCATTGTGTTTTGGTCTTTTCCATATTTTATCTTTTTACCCAGCCAGAAGTTTTCATTTCCTACAGTGGAACTAAGATCATCTTATTCAGTGCAAATAATTCAGTGTCTTGCCACTGTCCTCCAAATGAAGTGTAAACTACTCACCAGACCTGACCCTACATCCACCTTCATAGATAATGTTCCCAATATTCCCTGTCTGTAATCCCCCATCAGCACGGTCACTGCTCAGCAACTTCACTGCCATCGTTTCCCCTGTCACTCCGTGGCCACAGTTCTAATTCTATGCTGTAATTGCCAGAGTACTTGTCTGACTCACCCACTTCTCCATGTGATTGTGGGTTGATGATCTATACCAAGACCGCCACTGTTTCTCCATGCTGAGCTCTGCGGTCAACAAAGACACTCTAGTGGTGGACGGTCCATCTTGACAGCTCTTGTGCTCATTTCCGTAGTCTTCACCCGACCTCAGAAGGTTATTCACTTGCATTTTCTCTTCCTGGAAAAGGATATTCACTTTATGCTTTCAGGTCTTTGTGTATTATGTTCTCTTTGCTTGTAAGCCTCTGCTTTTCTGGACTTCTTGGAAAATTGTCACTTCACAAAACAGAAGACAGCTCCCATGTCTGAGGAAGAGCTTTAACTACTATTGCATGGTCTTTCTATTGTACTTCTCCTTCTTGCCTTGAGAACCATGTGTTTCAAAGGGCCACTCTTGCCATCTGTCTTCTAGAGTAGGAAGGCATGAGAAGCAAACCCATTGCCAACCAACAGCAGAAAGGAAAAATGAATGAGGAATGAATAATTGTTGTAAGCTCAGAGATTTGGGGATGATTTAATAGCATACCTTAACCTAAGGAAAACTGGCAAAAACAGATATTATTTAAATTCAACTTCCATCTAGTGTATTAGCCTTCTGTTGATGAACCCTTGCAGGAAATGTGGGGAATCCCTACCCACCCCCAGATGTTATATAAATTATGAGTCTTGATTTCCTATGTATGATTCCTATTAGCTTCAATTGTGTAGGAGGCTCTTTAGTTGAAAGCCACCCAGAGTACTCTGCACTCTATTCACCGCATGACTGTTGCTTACAAACTGTTATAACAAGTTTTACAAAAATAGTTTTCTTCTCTCCATTTCCAGTTCTTCAGCTCCCATGGACTCCTCCACCATCCTCGCTGTCTTGCTGTCTTTCTATCCTGCCATGCACTTACGCAGCATTTTATGTACTTAGCGATACACATGCCTCAAAGGCAGCAGACCCTTCTTCACTTCTCAGTTTACTAGAGGATCCCTTAATTTAGCTTTTGGATCATTCCAGTCTTGATAAAATATTGACATCTTTGGCTTCAATGGCTGTAATTTTCTTTTTTTCTGCTTTTATTCCAGGTTAGTCTCTATCCTTAAATGTGTTCCTTCACAAATGAATAATCAAGTGAATATTTAACATTTTTACCTGGAGGTCTCATGATACATCTCTGACTTTATATTGCTCAGACAGTTCTCATGATTTTTTTTCACCCATGAATGGAAATCTGTCACTCTCAATTAGGTTTTTCATTTCAGAACTTCATGTAAGCATACAGTAGGTGCTCTTTTGTGTCTGGCTTCTTTCACTCAGCAAAATGATTTTGAAGTTCATCCACATTGTGTCAGTTGTTTCCTCTTTTTTTATTGTTGAGTAGTAATTATATATCCATTTGGGATTATGCTTAATAAAGTTCTATGAAAATTAATTTATTATTCTTTTTGTGTACGCATTTTCATCTCTCTTGGAGAAGTACTTAGCAGTGGAATTTCTAGGTCATATAGTATAATAGAAAATGCAAAACTTTGTCTAGGTGGTGGTTTTCAGAGTCTGGGATTTTACTGTACTTAAAAGCTAATAAGTTAGCCTATTCATGTTTTTTGGAACCCGGCAAAAAAATGAGATATTTGGATTCAAGAAAAAAGACTTTATTATTCACAGTACAACAAACAGTATGAACAACATATTTGTGTCGGTTTCTTTTATCCCCAAGTCCCACAAAGGTGACACAAAGGTACCAGATGGATGCCTGAACAGTGATTTGAGGAACCCTTCCCTTTAGGGAAAGCAGTATAAAAGCTTGCATTTTGTTCTGATGAAAACTTTTTTTCATCCTACAAAGTTCTTCTTTGTGAATATAACCCTGAGAAATGACTCCGGTAAAGAAAGAGTAGAGGCCTTATATTCTTCCATGCCCAGAAAATGTGTAGCAGTGGGAGACACTCATGGGAGACTATCTCCCAGCAGCTGTATAATTTTACACGTCCATGAGCAATGTAAGAAACCTGATTTGAGTCAGTCTAGTAAGTGACGATTAATCTGAATTACCTTGATGAATAATGATCTTGAACATCTTTTATGTGCATATCTTTTTTTGCACGTATCTGTTCAAGTAGTTACTTCCTATTTTTTTTAAATTGGGGTTTTGTCTCCATATTATTGAGTTTAAGTGTTATTTATGTATTGTGAGTGTGAATCCCATATCAGATATATGCATTGCCAATATTTATCTCCTAGTCAGTGGCTTGTCTCTTCATGTCTGTAGTGTTCTCTTTTGAAAAGCAGGTTTTTCGTCTTGACGAAGGGTATTTTTTCTTTTTTTTTCAATCTTAGTGCTTTGTGTACTAAGAAATGTTTTTCTAGATGAAGGATCTGCAAATTTTCTCCTACTTTTTCTATAGTAAGTTTTATGATACAGTTTTTATGTTGATATCTGTGTGTAATACTGAAGAATTTTTGCATGGTATGAAGTAGGATGGAGTTCCATACTTTCCATGTGGATATCCAGTTTTTCTACCACCATTCATTAAAAAGATAGTTTTATTCCCCTGCACTTTCCCTATTGAATTGTAGAGAAAATTTGTGTGTTCTTTATCTGATTGATTTCTGATTTTGTCAAAAATCATATAACAGTGTTTATCTATTTCTATAGTTGGTCTCTCTATATCGTTACATTGATGGATATGTCTATCTTTATGCTACTATCACACTGTCATAATTGCTGTAGTTTTAAGGTAAGTACTTAAGCCGGGTGATTCATGATGGTTTTCAGTTCATTGCATTTATTATTATCATCATCACTATTATAATCATAATAATATTTATTAATGGTTGTTTATAGTAGGAAGACTAGTCTTGGAGCAGTTAGTTTGCCATAATGAAGTCTGCAATTTTCTATTTACTGACAGTTTGATAATATTTTTCCTTCCCTGAAGAATTGAAGATTACATTAAATTGTTTGCTATTCTTTCCATTGAAATGTGGAGGCTAAATCTCAGGGCACCTGAGTGGCTCAGTTGGCAAAGTAGCAGATTTCGGGTCAGGTCATGATCTCAGAGTCAAGAGATGGAGCCTCACATTGGGCTCTGCACTCACTGGGGAGTCTGCTTGAGATCCCCTCTCTCCTTCTGCCCCCTCAAATAAATAAATAAATTAAAAAAAAAGAAAAAAATGTGGAGACTAATTCTCTCATCTTGATTGTGGGCTCATTTAGTGACTTCTTGTCCAGCAGAATGGAGGTTATAATGATGTTCTGGGACTTCTGAGACCAGATCCTAAGAAATGTTGTAGATTTTTGTTAGCTCCCTTGAACATTCTCTCCATAAGACCTGGGATGCCATGTAAGAATCCCATTCTGGGAGGATATATGGAGGTGTTCCAGCCAAGCCCAGAATCCCAGTTGTGATGCTAGTTAATGTGACAGTAGCCCTCTTGGACTCTTCAGACCAGTCTGTCTGCCCCTAAAGTTTAGACCAAGTTCCAGCAATGCCATGTGGTGCAGAAGACTCCATGGATGAATGCATCTCTGCTAACAACTGGAACAGAAAAATTACTGTGACAGGCTATATAGTAGAAGTAGTTCTCTTTTGTCATTCTGGCAAATGTTTTAGTGTCTCTAGTTAGGAGCTTAATATGTCACTCCACTGTTCCCAATGGGGGTTCCCTAACATACTTAAATAACTTTGATTTTGAGGTAATACATAACAAGGCTCAAATCCAGGAATTTCCACTTCAAACCAATGAAATGTTGGATCTCACTGTCAAGTTTTTTGGCACTCTGTACAGCTGATTTTGTCATCTCTGTGTATAAGGATAAACCTGACCAAGAGTCATTTTATCTCTGCTACATAAAGGCTATATTCACACTACTTAGCTTCTCCATGGCACATGTCATATGTCATCTATGAAATAATGAAAGTATTACCTGCCCCATAAAGATTGCAAGGTTTCAGTGAGACTATCCATATGAAGCACTCATGTTAGGCAGTGAGGATTTACTTAATAAACTTATATATTGTTAGAAGGAAGATTAAATGAGAAAATGTAAAGGTGTATTCATATAAAAGGGACCAGTGAATGCTGCATTTCTTCTTTCTTTCCCTTCTAGGACACTTGGCATATAAAGAAAACACATCTCTGTGCAGCTTCAAGGAGCACACTGTTCTCTAGTTACTTACACAAATTAAAGACTAATCATAAATAGGTTGTAGTTCTTTTACAAAATGTAAAAATTACTGAGATAATAATTAGTTATTTACTAAACAATTTTGCTTGTAGAACTTTTAAATTCTGTCATAAAAAAACCTGTAAGCCTCTCAACTACAAAGAATTTAGCATCACCTTGTTTTTTCCATATTAGAAAAAAGGCTGTAATTTGACTACAGAATAAACCATCAACTGTGTAGTACACAAAATGCTATTATATTTTAAGGAAATACTCAGTCCATTATGCCACAGAGATACACTATAGACACAATTTTATCACAGATTCTATGGAGCAAAAATGAGGTGGAGGGCTGTAATAAAGCCAAACACCAAGCACGAGTTTTCTTACAAAGCACCTTGTCTAAGCAGTCTCATTTGGAAATGCACATTCATTTGACTGTATTTGCAAATCATGATTTTTTTTTCTCCCTAAGAATATGTGGAGTGTAGAAATGCTTTCCTATGCAGGAAGGTTTTTCTTTCATTTTGCTGAGCTTTAGGAAATGTAGCTTAGCATCTACCTTGCATAGAAACTCCAAGCTACAGCATGCATACATTCCACAAAGTTTGCCATGCACAGCAATTCTATTTCTACTACGTACAATCAACATTTACTGCATTCAGCCAATTACACCCCTATCATCAGTGTACAGCACTTGGAGCAGGCTGGCAATCCATAGAAGTGCAAGGGACATCACATCATCTGCTTCAGTCAGTCTGCGTTCTGATACGTTTTAAGAAACCATCATTCTTTCACACTGACCTGGATTGCAGAGGGGCAGGGCAGAGGAGTCTTGTCCTATGACTTAGCTTACCACTTCCTCTTCCCCAGCCCCACTGCAATTCTTGCTGACGACCATCTACTGCCAGCTGCACCATTGTTCTCCCAAGAAGTGCAGAGGGAAAGTCGACTGATACGCTAACACACCTTATCCTTACTTCATCAAGTGGTAAAATTACTCTGACTTTGTCTGAGAACTGAAGCCCCAAACCCTTCAGAAAAAAATCTAGTTGAAATGCCTTCTCCTCCAAAGCCATCCTAGAATGTGTGGCTCTCTCATGCCCCATATAGATGGTTGATGCTCTCCTATTACAGAGTTCTGTCTTCATTGAGTTAGCGATACACCGAGATGGTTGGCTGTAATGTAAATCTAAGTCATCTGACTGGAAGCCTTCCTTTGGGGTTTTCTTGCCAAATACACTCATCAGTAGAGTCACAATGAGTTTCTGTTCAGTGTCTCTTTCATGCATTTCCTTTTCAGATGGAAACATTGGAAGGCCCAGACACTCATTGAGTCTTTTATTTATTTATTTTTTATTTTAAAAATATTTTATTATTTATTCATGAGAGACACACACACACACACACACACACACACACACACACAGAGGCATAGAGACACAGGCAGAGAGAGAAGCAAGCTCCATGCAGGGAGCCTGACATGAGACTTGATCCTGGGTCCCCAGGATCACACCCTGGGCCATAGGCAGTGCCAAAACGCTGAGCTGGGCTGCCCCATTGAGTCTTTTAGAATGTGGTAATATTGAGCTAGATAAGATACAGTGTGTATGCTTGATGAAGTATAGTCTAGTAAGGGAAGAGAGGAATAAAAAAGGAAGGTTTTAGTTGCCATGGGAGTGATATGGAAAATATAGGGACGAGGAAAAGGAAGGAGTAAAGCATTATCAGGAGTGGATGTGAAGGTGGTTTCAGAGAAGTCGAGTCTGAGTCTATGAAATAAGAATATTCCTGACAGATGACCAAGACAAGGGAATTCTGAGCAGTGGAAGAAATAGAAACTGCTAAGAAAGTCAATGAACTGTGGAAAGGCTGTTGATTTCTGGAAACCAGGAAGTAGGGGACAATGGGAAGGACATGGGATATAGGTATGTGCCTACGTTGGCTCACTAAGGCTGCCCTAACAGAAGGCCATAGACTGGGAGCTTAAATACATTAATTTCCTCATGATCCTGGAGACTGGAAGCCCAGATGAAGGCTCAGCAGGATTTGATTTCTGAGGAGGATTCTCTTCCTGGCTCACAGATTCTCTACAACCTCATGTGGTCTTTTCCTCAGTGAGTACACACAGAAAGGGAGAGATAGTTCTGTGCTGTCTCCTCTGAGAAGGACACAGCACTACTGGATGAGGGCCCACCTTTATGACTTCATTGAACTTTCCTGACTCCCTTGGAGGCTTCGAAGTTAGAGCTTCAACAGAGGAATTTTGGAGTGACACAGTCCACAACAGTGACCATTTCATTTATTGTCCAAACTGGGACATATTGGAATATTAAAAGGATGCTATTTATTTTTACCTTAGAATAACGTGCATAAACAAAAATTGTCCCAGGGAAACTGAGATATTTGGTTGTCTTAGATGTTGAGTGAATGGTAAACCTGGAAGGTTAATAAGGTAGATGAGTTAAAATGGCTCTTCTTACATGTCACACTAAGTGGTTTGAACTTTACCCTTTGTGGTAGGCATGACTTTATCTCCTATGACCTTTACTTTCAGGTGTCATGCTCATGGTAATGGCATGTGCATGGCAAATGGGACTTTGTAGGTGTCACTAATGTTGCTAATCAACTAACCCTAAAATAGATGATACTGGATACCACAGGCAGGCCCAGTGTCACTGCATGAGCCTTTAAAAGCAGAGAGGAATGGAGACAGATAAAGTACAGGAGGAACACAGACATATCTCAACATGCCATGATGATTGGAAAATGCATGAGGCCAAAGGACAAGGAATGTCAGTGACCACCAAAAGCTTATAATGAACCGTGGACAACTACCAGGAAGTTTAGGAACTTCAGTGCTATAATGCTACAATCATCGTTCTGAATTCTGCCAACAAAAAACCTGAGTGATCTTAAAAGCAGATATTTCCCAGAGTTTCCCAATGAGAGTCCAGCAAGTGATTTTAGCCTTGTGGGACCCTGAGCAGAGGACCCAATCAACATACTTCCCCACTAAGACTTCTGACCTACAGAATTGTCAGATAGTAAAAGCAAGCTATCGTAAGTCATTTAGTGTGTTATTAATTTGTTATGCAACAGTAGAAAGTGAATGAGAGTTATTGAAAATTCTAAACAAGGCAATGATCTAATCTACTTTACATTTTCAAAGATTGCCTTTGTTGTCAATAAAGAGAACAGATAGGGAAGGTGATACCCCAGTATGGTCAGAATACGATGGTGAGAATGCAGGTGGGGAAGTGAAGGTACTAGAAATATCAACAAGGTAGCACTAACACAGTTGCACCATGAGTAGTCCTGCACGATGATGAGGAAGAGGGTGTATTAAATTCTCCAACATGGGTGACCAGGGGGATGGGTGGAATTCAGAGAGGGTAGACACCTTCTTGTCATAAGGGTGATGACTTTAGGGAACTCATGTTGCATTTGAGGCATCTTTGAGATAACAGGTTGTGATGTTTGACAGTAGTCCAACATGTGAGGCTAGAACTTGGGGAATGATGAAGCATGGGGATAATGCATTTGACTGTAACCCTGAGAAGAGTAATTGTGAAATCATTAGGTGATGATGAAGTCGTAGTAATACCATTAGTGTGCAGAGAGAAGAGGGCTAGAGGAAATGCCTCAGGAGAGGCTATAAGACTGGCCAGAATAAGCAAGACAGCAAATTGGGGATTACAGTGTCATGGAAACAATGGAAAGAACTGTCAGCAGAATGTGATTCTGGAGAGCTGTAAAGCAAAATGTAAAATAAGAAGAACTTATGGATTTTGACAGTAAGGTCATTGATCATTATTCTTTAGATACTGTCAGCGGAGACCGGGGATAAATATTCACAGTGGTACTTAAAAGAAGGCCCTGGAGGAGACTGGTTGATGCGGTGAGTGGCCATGATGGCGATGATGGTGACCAATCACAGGCACTGTGATAACTATTCTTTGGAGGAGATGCAATGAAAGAAAGGGAAGAAAATAATTTCTTCAGAAGGATGAGATATGACATTGTTAATATGCTGAGGAGAAGCCGGGTGAGGAGGAGTGATTAAGGATAAAGTAGAAAAACCCCAGCAAAGCGTTGAGGTGGGGGTAAGAGAGTAGAGTAGCGTGGGCAAGGCCAGGTGCTATGGCAGAGTGGCCATTAAATCTAGTCCCATTTCTCTTTGGAGTGTCCCTCCCCCAGTGAGGTTCATTTCTCAGACATCCTTTCAGTGAGGTGTGGCATATGACTGAGTTCTAGCTGTGAACGTGACGTGTGGGGTTTCAAGGCAACTGCTTATATGAAGTGGGGGAGCCTGATGCTCGGCCAGTGGATGCAGAAACTGCAGGAAGGCGAGACATGCCAAGGAAGGAAACAGGGTATCTTCACATCACTGGATGTTACTTGAGTGGAAACATACTCCCCCTTGACTTTGTGGTCTTTATTCATTTTCTAGCCTGTTAGTTTCTGCCATCCAGGCCACCGTGACCCTTCCTTTATGAAAAGGAGGGGGTGTAGAGGAAGGCGGAGAGAGAGAGAGACTGCCAAGATTTGTAAACTTCTTAGTGGGAACCAGGAAGGTGAGATGGATTTCAGCTTCCTCAGTGAAGTAAATAAAGAAAGTATCTTCTGATCCCCTTGGGGTGGCAGACTGGGGGTAGAATGTGGGGAACACTGAAATTAGAGGGGCTTCTGTGGAGGAGGAATCAGCAGGCCAGATAGAGAAACAGGGGGGCTAAGATGGCACAGATGCCAACTTTCTAGGCTGATGCCGAGTGCTTAGCGGGACTCGAAAAGTAGAAATTTGTAGGGACTTCAGGTCCCAATAGTGTTTGTATGGACAATGACTGCTATGAATGTGGGAAGCTGGAATAAATCCATTTTCTTAAGGATTTTTGGTTAAGGTGTGAGTAAAAAGCTTCAGCTGTGAAGCCTGTGTTCTTTTTAAAGCAAAGATACCCGAAGGGTTGCTTTTCCAAATTAGTTTCTTTCTTTCTTTCTTTCTTTCTTTCTTTCTTTCTTTCTTTCTTTCTTTCTTTCTTTCTCTCTCTCTCTTTCTCTTCCTTCCTTCCTTCCTTCCTTCCTTCCTTCCTTCCTTCCTTCCTTTTCCTTCTTTCTTTCTTTCTTTCTTTCTTTCTTTCTTTCTTTCTTTCTTTCTTTCTTTCTTTCTTCCTGAGAAACACAGAGAAAGGTAGAGGCCTAGGCAGAGGGAGAAGTAGGCCCCTTGAGGGGAGCCTGATGCAGGACTTGATCCTAGGACCCCGGGATCACGACCTCAGCCAAAGGCAGACGTTCAACCACTGAGCCACCCAGGCATCCCTTGAGTTAATTTCTTAACAGTGACTGTGAATATATGTAGGTCCACAAGTAATGTCACAGTGATGGCTGTCATCTGCAAAGGCGCCCTGGTATGAGATCAGCATTAGCTCCAAATAAAGAACCTGATCCAGATAAGGATCTTTTCCTTTCTCCAGCTGCATTGGTCAACCAGAAATCAAGATTAATCACACAGATTACTCAGTCTGAAACATTTATCAACCATCCATGGTATGAGGACCATGTTGCAGGACCCAGCTAAGTTGAAAATTACAGTACATTCCCTGAGTGTGGAGACACAGCATGTCTAAAGCTTTAAACACTGAAATCCATGAAGAAGGGTTCTGTATAGTGGAACACATACAGAATGTGTTCAAAATGCCCATAAGGAAAGCAATTAGAATATTCTAATTTACAGCCAACAACATAAACTCATAAAAATAAAAATAAAAAAAAAAAACCACCATCCCACCACTAAAAAGAAATCTGTTAAATTTATAAAATGGAAATCTGGTACTTATGTGTTAAGAATTATGCAGTGTGCTTCATTATTATACACCAGCTTCTTCTTACTATAGTACTGTTGCTGTTAAAACCTGCATATGTCAATTATCCAGTATCCTTACAGAACATTTTTAAAGCAGTACATAAATACATAAATTATTTCCAAATCTGTGTCAAATTGCAAGTTCACGATTTAGTTAAATAGATCTGAGAATAGTAACAGTCTATTGCTTTATTTTAATAATAAACTTAAAGTAGGTGAGGGGCACTGGGCAGACAAAGACTACATTTTGTGAAGCATTTATTCATTTGCAAGATTTCATTACATTTCTCGGAATCTAAATCCTCTCCGCACAATTTTCCACTTCTGGCAATATGAGAGACAAGGTACTTCACTGATTGTTCTGCTAAGAAAAATCCTGAAAGCCATGGGATATATATGTTTCATACATGAATCAGTGTACAAGAAAGAGAGAATTCTCACTTGACAACAAAATACAGAAGGAAACCTGGAGAGGGAAGTAAAATTCTAAAATTGGTTTGACCTTGAGGAAGTTTGCCAAAAGTGTTGTTTTACGTCGGTTTGCATGGCCTCTCAGAATGCAAGAAATAAGACAGAACTTGCTAAGAACAGTGGGAGCCTATATGGGCAAAGCATCCCAATAGGGGCTGGAGCCACCCGGAGACTAAACCCTTGGTGTAGTGGTGAACCAGAACTCCAGTCGCCCCATTTCTGCAGGTGACACAGAGTATACAGCCTGTCCTTAAACTTGCTACCACACAGGAGCTAAACACACGTGCACACTCAGACATACACACACATACGAATGCACTTGTCCACACACCTCCCAGCCATCCTGGAGAAAAAGAAAAAGACAGAAGAGAAAAAGGCTGGACCTACCGTCCACATTCTCTGCGTGTTAAAAAAATAATAAAAATGAATTGCAAAAACCCCCAAGTATATTTTAAAGTAAATTTAGTATGCAGGAGCAATACAAATCCTCTTTGGAGTATTTTATTACAATTCTTTTACTCAAATGAATTCTTGTAAGGAAAATGTACACTTACTGCCAAATTACACTAAAGAAATGAGAAAGAGTGAGAGTCTGCAAAAACAAGAAGCATTGAAAATAAAGCTATTAAAGAAATCAGATATTAGTGCGCTCCCCAACAGAGTATAAAAAAAGTACAACTATATGTAATAGGTTAAAAAAATAGAAGGCTAGTTTGAAAATACAGTTAATCCTTGAACAACACAGGGTTGAATTGTACAGGCTAACTTGTATGTGGATAGTTTTTGATAAATAAATGTGTTTTCCTTATGATTTTCTTAATTACATTTTCTTTTCTCTGGCCTACTTTATTGTAAGAACACAGTATAGAATATGTGTAACATACCAAATATGTGTGAATCAACTGTGCATTTTATTCCTAAGGCTTTCGTAGACTGATCTAAGCCCAACAGTGAGGAGCTATTAGTAGTTTCCAGGGAGTCAGAAGTTATAGCAAACTGTGGGGGGCTAGCACCTCTCACCCCACATTATTCAAGGGCCAACTATAAAATCATGGAAAAAGAAAAGGTAAAGAACAAACTAACTGATGTTGAAAAGAACCAAGTGGAGACACCAGGGTGGCTCAGTGGGTTAAGGGTTCAGACTTGATTTCAGCTCAGGGTCGTGAGATCGAGCCCCGTGGTGGGCTCCAGGCTCAGGAGGAGTCTGCCTGAGGATTGTCTCTTCTTCTGCCCCTCCCTGTCTCATGCACTCCGTCTCTCTCTAAAATAAATACATGAATCCTAAAATAATAATAATAATAAATAATAATAATAAAAGAACCAAGTGGAACTCCAGTTACAAAATAATTCATGGAGTTGGATGTGGCAGCTGGAAAATCACCCCTGAGACTCACTGTACAGAAAGAGGTGGATGTAATCTTTTAAAATGCAACACAAAGGAGCCAGGAAATGAGGATTGGGAAGGAGAACCTAACATGCACAGAAGAAAGAATGTAAAGGATTCACTTACTGCTCCCTGGAGGTCCAAAGGCAGCAGAGAGAGAAATAGACTGTATCTGAGAAGTATCCAGAACTGGCAAATGACAATAATCAACATATTCAAGAAAACCTGTGACTCTTACACAATTACAGTAAAATTTCAGATCGAGAGAGAGAGAGAGAGAGAATAAAAATAATCTGTGGGAAGAGACAGGTGGATTTCAAGAGTCAGTTACACTGAGTGACTTGCAAAGAGGTGTATATCCCAGGCTTTGGACCTGCTGCCCAGTCATCACAGGGCATAAAGGAAGATGCTGCCTCTCCCCAGAGAGATGGTAGAGGAGCTTTGAGTACCCCTGCCTCCCCTCCCTGCAGTATGTGTCCCTGGACATAAGGGGCCATGGGAGGGATCACCTGCCATGGGAGGGCTCCCCTGAGAGGGTTCAGCAGGGAGGAATCCAACAGCAGCTTATAAAGGGGCAAGTCAACAAGGTCATCAAGGCCCAAACCACCTCTCACTTGGGGTCCTGCAGCAGCCACAGTCCTGCTGAGGTGGGGGAGGGGGAGGGGGCAGGAGCCTCAGCCTAAAACATAGGAAACTTTCCTCCTTGTCCACTGAATTGGCAAACCTCCTGAAGGGAATTTTATTTTATTTTTTAAGATTTTATTCATTCACAGAGAGAGGGGCAGAGACATAGGCAGAGGGAGAAGCAGGCTCTCTCTGGGATCCCCATGTGGGACTCGATCCTAGGACCCCCAAGATCAAGATCTGAGCCAAAAGCAGACGCTCGACCACCGAGCCACCCAGGCGTCCCTCCTGAAAGGAATTTTAAACAGATACTGATGTTTTAATTCTTGGGGAATACAGAGAACTGTAATTAACAAAATGAGATGATTCTTGGGAATAAAAGTGACTAGAGGACTCTTTATCACCTGCAAGTGGACCCCTCCATTGTGGCATCTACTCTGCTTTCATTCAGCAGCAGGGGTGTCCCTCCCAAAGTGGGTTAGGGACTGAGTAGGCAGCGTGAGGAGGTGAGTAATTGATTTTTGATTGCATCTTTGCTCATTGTCCAGGTCAAATAAATATTAAGAAAATGGTTAATTTAATACTGAGTAGTTAAACCAATGTTTAAGGACTTTATTAGATGATCATTTTGGAAATATCCCTTTAAATATCCATTTTTTATAATGAATGCCTTCTAGATTTCCTGTAAAAAGAAGGCTTTGAAAATAATGAAAACTAAATAAAAATAATGCAGTTCCAACCACTTCACTGACTATACACACTCTAGTTTTGTGGGGAGGAGGGCAGGAAATGGAGAAGTTGAAGGCAAGAGTGCCTCACCGAGGTATAGCAAATCCTATTAGCCCATGTACTTTCTCTGGCTGGGAATGGGACAAAGCTCTTATTGTCTTGTCTGCTGCAACTGCAATCTTTTATTTATCCTCCATGTCTGTTTCATTTGCACATATTTCTGTTCTTGTTTCCACATTTGCCATGCTGGGTCACTTTTGTCTTAGGACAAAGTTACTACGATGTGTGTAGTAAATATTTAAAATTCTTAGAACCATGTTTTACCCTTTACTATTTCTACCCTTATTAATAGTTCTAGTTATTATCAATGGTATTTCACTAAGCTCTCAAAAATGTATTCCACCGCTATAGAGAAGTGTGGTCCTTTGAAAATTGACTGCCTACAAAGCTTGACATGAGGTTTATTTTCCTTGTAAAATAAGTCATTTAATCTGCAATGCATACACATCCAGCTGAAACATGAAGGAAAGAAGTCATCTCTGGCTTCAGTTTTAATATCACACATTTCTATTCTAATGCCGGTAAGTTAGTTGGAAGATTGGAATATTCAACATTTATTATTATTATTATTTTTTAAAGATTTTATTTATTTATTCATGAGAGACACAGAGAGAGAGGCAGAGACACAGGCAGAGGGAGAAGTAGGCTCCCTGCAGGGAGCCAGAAGTGGGACTTGATCCTAGGTCTCCAGGATCACACCTTGGGCTGAAGGTGGTGCTAAACCGCTGAGCCACCCGGGCTGCCCAACATTTATTATTAATGATACTTTGCATATATAGTGCACGTATAGTCAACAACAGAAAGTCAGAAAACTCGTCTCATGGATTTCCTGTAATTATAGCAGGAGGTAGGCTTGACAGGTATTAGCAGCCCAGCATCAGTTAGAAAGAGAGGTACATGTTGGGATTTGGCCAGTCTCTGACCACAGTGGCCCTAAAATATTATACTTAAGAATATTCAAAACATACGTGGTGCAGGGAGAGGTCATTTAGATCATCCTCCCAAGGGATGCAGAATACTCCCTGACCACATTGGCACCAAATGGTTAAGGGGGTCCTTTTATATACTTCCTTTGGACCCTAGGGCTGTGATCATCCTACATCAGTTCAGACCTTGTCCTACCACATTGCAGAGTGCCTCCTATTTTTGTTTCCTTGCTATTTTTTTTTTGTTCTGTTTTTTAAAAAATAGCCCGGGTCACAATATAACCATTTAGAATTTTTGTTTTTTATAACTTTAAAGGTCCCAGCAGGGGTGCCTGAGTGGCTCAGTAGGTTAAGTGTTTGCATTTGGCTCAGGTCATGATCCCAGGCTATTGGGATGGAGCCCTGCATCAGGCTCTCTGCTCAGCAGGGAGTCTGCTTATCCCTCTCCCTCTGCTACTCCCCCTGCTTGTGCTCTTTCTCTAATAAATAAATAAATCTTAAAAAAAATAAATTTTCCAGGAAATGCATAATCACATGGTCAATGGGAAAATCTTGCTCACGAAATCCAAAAGCTTAATAACTGAGAAAATAAGGCACGTAGAACAAAAGGTCATGGGTGGCTGTAAGTTGGAGAGGATAAAATAGCAGATAGATAGATAGATGATAGATAGATAGATAGATAGATAGATAGATAGATAGATAATAGATAGATAGATAGATAGATAGATAGATAGATAGATAGATAGTAGATCGATCCTGAATTGATCTGAATTGTGAAAATATAGTGGGGCTAGAGTCCTTGAAAGAATTAAAAGGAAAAGTAAAAAATACTTTGTAAATTAGAAGTATCAAGTTCAGAGGCACCTGGGCAGTTCAGGTCATGATCCCAGAATCCTGGGATGGAGCACCCTGGCATCTGACTCCCAGCTTAGAGGGGGAGTCTGCTTCTCCCTCCCACTCCCCATCCTCCACCACTCATGCTTTCTCTTGCTATATCTCTCTCTCTCTCAAATAAAAAAATAAAATCTTAAAAAAAACAAAAACAAAAAAAGAAATAGCAAGTCCAATTACACACTTACCAGGCCATGGATAAGCCCAAAGGCATGATTGTTCTGTGGGGTTTGCATCTATCAAGTCAGCTGTTTGGCCCAAAACTTTGTCTCATCACAAAGTGACCCAGCCCCAGACCATTGAGGTCAGAGAGGCCCCTGCCTTAAAATGGGAAAGTCTAAGGCAGATGATTATAGATAAAGGGACAGGTCAAAGGCGATATTAATTAAACCACTAATTGGGTATTGAAAGAATTGCTCCTGTCTTCCAAACTTGTATCACTTCCGGGTTTCTTTTGTGTTTATGGAAGTTTCATGAAGCAGCATATTATTCCATGATTAGGTAGCAAGAGTTCAGGCATGGGCTATGGGATTGGATAATAGATACTCTCAGTTTTTTTCAGTCTTGAAATTCAATGCATTTGGGAGAAACTTTGTCTTAAAAAGAATTGTTGAAATCCTATGTTAAAGCATTTATATTTATAAGTACATACATATATTTGCTTTCTCAAATAAAAGGATGATGTGCTATACTTTAAAATTTGTAATATTATTATTGTGAAAGCAAAAGATGTAAGACTTTATCATTAACTTCTTTTCCTCTTATTTCCAGGATTCATAATCTTGAATTTAACCTTTGCTCACTGTATATATACACACACACACACACACACACACACACACACATATATATATATTCTTCTGTCATGAAAAGTTCCCTCAGAGACATAATGGCCACCACCATTTCATTTTCTAACTTATTAAGCAGTCTGAGGGCGAATTAAAAGTTTCAATTCCAGGTTATGGTTATAATTACTAGCTGCAAAAAATCCCTGTTGCCTTTCATTAAGTAGTTATAATATTTAATTGAGACTACAGGGTGTCTACACGCAGCATAGAACCATGCATAATTATCCGTACACATAACAGAACACCGAGGGTACTTTTAACAATGAAACATTATCAAAAAATTACATTTTTAATTTAAGTTTTGACTTTAATCTTCTCCATGATTAAATACATATCCCTGTATTTTTCTGCAGATGAAGACATTTAAGCCAAATAAATGAGCCACAAAGTGAGAAAGGCAAGAAGAAAACTTTGCACTGCAACCTAACTGGGTATATCAAGTATGCATTAGCAAATTACACTCGGCCTTTCTCTTCCAATAGACTGGGGGAGCAGGGCAGTCAAATACTGCCGGCTCAGCTGGTCAGCATCCTCTCTTCAGGGAACTCAAGCCCTGGGAGGATCATGGCATAAAATACCTGAGTGGCCTTTGCCCCAGCCTTTTGCTCCCACAACTTCGCTTCTGGCAAAGTACTTACCGCTTTGACCACTGGGAAACTACTAAAAAGAGAGGAACTTGAAAGGAACTGCAACTTTCTATGTGAATGTCTTTGAAATTTGCCACCTTCCAGGTTAGCTTTTAAGGGGAGTTTAAGATTATCAGGGATGTGCAAATAAAGGAAAGCTTGCACACAGAGACGTCACTTGCCAACAGCTTCCTCCCGGGACATAGAAATCTGGAATTCTAGAAGAAAATGGCATTACGTTGTTAGGAATTAATCATATGATTCCTATACATGTTCATGTGCATCATGGGAGGGAAGCTGCAGGAAACTCCTGAAATTATTGAAACAAATAAAACGATCCCCCATGGAATCTAACGCAAGTGAAACTATTGTTAGAATTTAACATTTTTCTTCCACTTTGTAAAGTGCTTTATGATAACTTCTTATATTATCCATCCCCAGCCTACCTGAGTGATAAGAAGGTGGTGCACATATTTACTGTTTCAGTTGTTTATCATCATGAATGGCATTTTTGCTTTGTTTTAATCACATCTGTCCCACAGGGATGGAAAGATTATTTTCTGCTACCCCTGTCACCTACCAATTGTCAATTGAAAATAGAGCCTCGTTAAAGCCACTGTAGTCAACACATTTGGTCTTTAGGAAAAAAATGATATTTGGGATGTAAATCCAGATATTTATCAGAAGGTCAAGAATTGTAATTGTGGGAACTTAGTTTAGGAAGCAAGAAAAAGGTATATAACTGAAGTTTCAGGGCTTAGACACCTCAATGGAAGCTTTGCAGGTGTAAATCTGCAAAGTTTTGATCATTTGCAAATACTCCTGCCTAACATTTCATGACCCATGACTATGTGCCAGGGATGGTGCCTGACATAGCAGGTGAAGAGGAGCCATGGGGATCGATCCATATATGTGGGAGCACATTGGAAATGCAAACATTTTCTTCCTGCCACCCACTAAAATATAAACACTTGACTGGTGCACATGTCAAGATATAGTGAAAGGTTCCACCAACCCCTCCTATAGTTTACTGGGGAACAATTTTAATTCTAACTAAATATTACACCATTACAAACATCAAAACCACAAATGATTATAAGCCTTAAAAACTACCTCTGGGGAGTTTTAGTGGGAATGTATTTTACTGAAAAGGTATTGGGGATTTCACAGACACATAGACTCTGCATATGACAGAGAGACCAGAAGACCAGAGACAAGAACTGACCAAAATTCAAACTTCAGGGCTGTGAGGTTGCCTGTTGAGCCACTGATGAACCATGGCTGGTGCTCCCAGCTGGTGCTCCCAGCTGGTGTCTGTCACCTCCAGGAGCCTCGAGTGTCTGGCCTCCCCACCTTGTGGGCTGGTGTGCAGCTGATTGGCAGAGCCTGGAACACATGCCATGATCCTCACGGGGTGTTGGTCATGTGAGGGAGGGGTTCCAATGCCAGGATGTACAGTGTAGATCTTCTTTCCATCAGTGAAGGTGGTGGGGGGGGATGGATTGTGAGTTTTCTTAATTTATATGCCAAATATATACATTGGTTCAGATGAAAGACAAGAGGGTCAAGCTGAAACCTGAAGCCCTGTGATCACCTTCATCAAAGGAAATGATATCTCAAGAAAACAAGTGAATTTGGTCTATCAGATATATCCTCCTATCTTTTCTATACTTCCAGAAATTCAAGCTGCTACTTTATCTCTATTTTTTTTCTAATTTAAATTCAATTTGCCAACGTATAGTATAACACCCAGTGCTCATCACATAATGTGCCCGTCATCCAGTTACCCCATCATCCACCTACCTCCCCTTCTCCGACACTCAGTTTTTTTCCCAGTTAAAAGTCTCTCATTTCTAATGTGTCTTGATTCAGAGACAGATCCTCCTATTGTAATTTATGATGTTTGTCTGACCATCATTTAAACATTTATTAGCGATGTTAACTGAGCCTCCAGAGACAAATCTCTTGAGAAGTGTCAATTGAGTTTATTCTCCAATGGAGTCAGCTTCCAGAGACTTTCGTTATTGAAATGAAAAAGTCCCAAGAGAACTTTGATTATGTTATAGTAAGAACATTTAACATGAGATTTACCCTTTTAACAGAATTTTTGAGAGAGAGAGGTGGGGGGGGAGCACACACACACAGGTGAGGGAGAGGGAGAGAGAATCTTAGTGGGTTCCATGTCTAGCACAGAACCTGAGCTGGGGCTTGATCTCACGATCATGACCTGAGCTGAAATGAAGAGTCAGAGACTTAACTAACTGAGCCACCCAGGTACCCTAACACATTTTTAAGCACACAATATGGTATTGTTAAATATAGAGATACAGTACAGCAGGTCTTTAGAATTTACTCATCTCGCATAACAGAAACTTACACTCACTGAACAGCAACTCCCCATTTCTTTCCTAGTGCCTACATAGATGAACCTGGAGGACCCCTTACTAAGGCCATCATGAAAGGACAAATACTTTATGCTTCCACTAATATGAAGTATCAAAAATCATCAAGCTCATAGAAACACACAGTGAAATTTTTATTTGTAGAGAATCCCCCCTTTTTTTTAATTTAAGGAAGATTTACCTTGGTTGATCAAAATAATAAGCCACTGCAAACTTCCCAATATAGCAAACCATTGGAGTCACAGTGCATGCACAGTTATATGAGCAGGAAGATGTATATGAAAAAAGACAACCTATGATGATGAAGTCATTGCAACATTTACAAAAAAACAATGCTCAGACCATTCTATTTCAGCTTGGAAAGATGTATTAATATGTAAAAAAAAGTAATAGAAGAGAAAAAGAGGCATTGTATCTCTGCAACTCCCTAAAAGGCTAAGAAATTAGTTAATCTAGTTTATTACTATAAAATTAATTCTTGCTATCTAAATTTAAAATTAGTTTAGGGGTTTTCTAGAAATGTGACTCACTTGTCTCTTTTAAAGTAATTACTTAATGTAAGTTTGTCTCTATTTTAAACAGACATGATTGCCTATAACTTGGCTGTCTTAATATGAAGAATTCAAATACTCTAGAACTACCACGTAAAACTTTATGCTGCCATACTAGCAACCTACTTATTTTCTCAACAAATGTTATTATTTATGATGAGCAAATTTCATATAAAGACTTAGATTTAAAGATATTTCTTCACAATTTTGGGTGAGAAGTAACCTATAATGTAACCTTTATTTATTTTGGAATAGTAATTTTGATGCAGAATCATCCTTGAAATCTATTTAGCAGCCAGAAGAAACCAGTATAAATAGCATGCTGCTTCCATTCAGTTTGAGTATAAATAATATAAATGATCATGGTGGTGATGTGTTATTATGCAGCTCTCTAATTTTCAGACTTACTATATCTGTTTTTTCCTCTATACTATTCCTGTGAATTATTCAGGGAAGACATTACTTTCACTTTACAAATGGGGTAATTGAGAACTCAACAAATTATGTAATTTATCTCAGGACACAGTGCTGATTAGTGGTAGAGCTGCAAACCTCATGATTACTTGGGATATTCCTTCTGAGATCCTCTGGGAAGTTTCAGGATTTACACCCCTCACTGGGAGGGAATGGCCATTGCAGATGTAATTCTCGGGTTTTATTTGGGAATTTGTCCTGATTATAGAGATCTCTTATTAAGAGATTCTAAAAAAGAATATAATTTTATAGCATTTCCAGATAGCTGCTACATCTTCAGAGCTCCCAGAGTCACACAGCATATAAGGACACCAAACAAGAGGAGGATGCCTGCCACCCCCTCCAACACCATTCCTTAAAGACAACTTAATGACTCATTAAGGTGTGGAATCATTGTGGTGGGGGCAGGCAAGCTGGGTTTTCTTCAGGTCTAATGGGATCCCTGGGTGGCGCAGCGGTTTGGCGCCTGCCTTTGGCCCAGGGCGCGATCCTGGAGATCCGGGATGGAATCCCATGTCAGGCTCCCGGTGCATGGAGCCTGCTTCTCCCTCTGCCTGTGTCTCTGCCTCTCTCTCTCTCACTGTGTGCCTATCATGAATAAATAAAAATAAAAAAAAAAAAACAAAACAAATAAAAGAATCAGGTAATTATTACAGTTCCAATTTGAAAGCAAGCAGTTTCTAATTTGTGTGGATGAATATTTATTGAACAGCTACTATGTGCAAGTAACTGTTCAAATAAGGTTGTATACTTAAACATCTGAACCAGATCTTCCCAGATTTCTTTGCATCATGGTACAGGTGGAAGGTGGTAACACCGGCCCAGCACATGCAGATGCCTGTGTGGATGAAGGTGGCTGGTGGGGAACAAGGGATCAGTATGTCTGCACACCTGCAACCAGCTATGTTACCTGTCTTTGCCCTTGATTCTCTAAAGTGTGTGCTTGGAACCAGCAGCAGCAACACCTGGGAAACTGTTCAGAAACACAGTCTCAGGCCTGCCACAGACCTCTAAATCAAAATCTGTATTTTAACAAAATTATCTATGATCCTTACACACACTGAAGTTTTAGAAACATTGCTCTATTCAGTGGTCTTCAAATTGCGCTCCAGCAGCAAAGGCTTTAGTAAATTACCAGGAGATTCCAATGTGCACCCAAGTTTGAGTAACAGTGAAGAGATTAAAAAAAAAATACTAATGCTTGAATCCTATCCTCAGAGATTCTGTTTTGATTGGTTTGGGTTGTTTTTAAATCATCCCAGGGCTGTCTTACAAGTGACAAATTGTGGGAACACAAGCTCTAAGCAAAGCTGTGGGCTGGATGTTACTCCTATTTTATCTGTGTAAAAACATAGAGACACCAATAGGACCCAGGAAACTCCATCTGTGAATGGGAGAGCTGGAGTCAGTGTAGACCCCAAATGCACTTATCCTATCTAAAAAAGTGGTTCATTAACTTACACAGCTTCCCAAGGATTTTAATAAAATTAGTATCAATTAAATGTATTTGTCTCCAAAGAGATGTCTTAAAAAAAAAAAATCTACTCTCGATGAGCACAATAGCACCATAGCCACTCAATAAAAATGTAAAACAAAACCAAAAACTTTTTATACAGCAATTCTCTGTGATGGTTCTAGAGACATCAAAATAATTCTATTCCTTGCTTACATCATATTTAATTTTAAGGTGACTACAATAAAAAATGTATTCTGTTCATCCACATACACGTTTAATGTTATTTATCTCTCGTCTTTCTTAAAAACGATCTCTATCAATTATTTACAAATGAATCCTACAGATTTGAACCCACAGTTTGAAAGGCCATTTGTATATTTTAAATACATTTTAAAAAACTAGTGTCTAGAAGTCTAATTTCACATATGAACCAAATCAGTGAGGTGAATTAGGAGAGGGGCTGAATTGTATTCACCATCAGAACTTGAGTATTATTTCCCCTGTGGTCCTGTCTCCTCTGAGCTGCAGAACCAGTGTCATGGGTCAGGCCAGCCAGCTGGCCCCTCAGGGAATGGGTGTGGAAAAGATGCCCAAGAAGAATCAAAATGATGGATCCATCTCTTGGAGGCACAGGAATAGAATGTTTGGAATTAGAAAGTCATGGATTTAAATCCCATTCCAGTGGGAAATGGGGCAAATTGCCTAATTTGGCTATTTGCTCCTCATTTAATAACTAAGGAAAACAATATGTACTGAATTAAGTAGTTAGTGGGATATAGAACATTGTATATAAAGACACTGGGATATTTTTCCTGAGCCTCATTGTTCTCAGGGCTTATACTATAACAACATGAAGACTTGATGTCAAGAATTGAGGTTTGTTTAGTAGCTATGGTGTTCCAGACAGTCTTTCTGATGTTTATTTATCCCAACTCACTGAGGCTCCTTGAGGCCAGGGTGAATTCTGGATTCAAATCCAGATATTTGCCTAGCATCAGAATATCCAAGTGCTTTCAAGGCCCCCACCATATATGAGCTATGGCAGCTCGTAGGAAAAATCATTTACTGTTGCCTGGGGTTCTAGGGGTTGTGCTGGGCACCAAGACCCAAAACTGACTAAATCAGACCTTGTTACCATCAACTTGGAAAGCATACCAGCTAGACTTATCCAGAGGAACAGAATCAGAAAGAGGGAGGGAGAGAAAAAGAGAGGGAGGGAGAGGAAGGGAGACAGGGGGAGATTTATTTAAAGGACTGGCTCATGTGATGGGTGAATACTAGTAAGTTCAAAATCAATTGGACAGGCCAGCAAGCTGGAAACTCAGGATTTCTAGAGCACTGTCTTGAGGTAGAATTCCTTCTTCCCTGGGAAACTTCAGTTTAGCTCTTAAGTCTTCAGCTCATTTATGAGGCCCACCACATGATGGAGGGGAGTCCCCTTTATGTAAAGTCAACTGACTGTAGTTATTTACCACATCTACAGAATACCTTCACAGCAACATCTGCACTAGTGTTTGACCCAACAACTGGGCATGTACTCAGTCATGTTGGCATGAAATTAACCATTACAGACTGGAAGGTACATAAGTCGTCATCTAATTTTATTTGATAAATTCATAAATCGAGGTCTTTGTATTTCTGCTTTTTTCTCCTGAAAAGTCACCTCTCCTCCTAATTCCTAGAACACTCAGAGTCAGTTGAGCAAATCTAGCATCTGGTAAACACTGGGTTTATTTTTCACTTGATTTCATTGTACAATGTTTTATTAGGAAAGTCCTATCAATGGATTTTTAAAAATTAAAATTTAATAAATTTAATAAATTTAAAATTTATTTTTTAAAAAGTTTTTATTTATTTATTTATTTATTTATTTATTTATTCACAAGACACACACACACAGAGAGAAGCAGAGACATAGGCAGAGGGAGAAGCAAGCTCTATGCAGGGAGTCCAATGTGGGACTCAATCCAGGTCTCCAGGATCATGCCCTGGGCTGAAGGCAGGCAGTAAACTGCTGAGCCACCCAGGGATCATCAATGGATTTTTAAAAAATTTTTTTTTTTAATTTTTATTTATTTATGATAGTCACACAGAGAGAGAGAGAGAGAGAGATTGAGAGAGAGAGGCAGAGACACAGGCAGAGGGAGAAGCAGGCTCCATGCACAGGGAGCCCGACGTGGGATTCGATCCCGGGTCTCCAGGATCATGCCCTGGGCCAAAGGCAGGTGCCAAACTGCTGCGCCACCCAGGGATCCCTGGATTTTTTTTTTAATTGCTAGTTGGCAAATATCCTGAAGTATGTGATTAATCCAGAATGGCAAAAGCTTAGAAAATACAGTACATTTTAAAAATATATTTTTGATGTCTGCTATTTGTTATTATTCATGCTCTCTGAAGGGCTACCTTCTTTTTTTTCTAATGTACCATGTCCCTACAAAGCAGTTATCATCACTACTAATTCAATGGGGTAAGAATTATCCTAACTGGCAAATAAGCCCAGTCTCCTTGGTATGCCATTTAATGAAGAGCCATTTCAGTTGGTTGAATGGGCACTTAAAAAATAGCAAGTTTACTTACACTGTACTTGGTGGCAGTGAAATTGAGGACAGTTCTCAGATTACAGGACACATCAGAATAAGTTGGATGGTTTCTAGTCTTCCCTTCCAGTGTTTGCAATCAGTTATGCGGGGAGGTCTTAGAATTTCCATTTCTAACAAGTCCTCATATGCTGTTGCTGCTGCTGCTGCTAGTCCAGGGACCACACTCTGAAAATTGCTATTTTAGGGGCACCTGGGTAACTCAGTGGTTGAGCATCTGCCTTCAGCTCAGGTCATGATCCCAGGATTCTGGGATCAAGTCCCCATTGGGCTCCCCACAGGGAGCCTGCTTCTCCCTCTGCATATGTGTCTGCCTCTTTCTGTGTCTCTCATGAATAAATAAATAAAATCTTTTAAAAAAAAAGAAATAGTAAAAAAAATAAAATTATTTAAAATGACTTATTTAAATATATTCATATATATTATATATAATTTTAAAAATAAATAAATAAAATCTTTAGAAAAGAAAGAAAGAAAATTGCTATTTTAATGCTTAAATATGGTAGCAGGAGTTAGATTACCTGGAGCTTTGACATCAAGTTTTATCACCTCCTACCTGTTTTACATTGAACAAGCAATGTAGTGTTCAGTGTCTTCATACACTAGAGGAAAAAACAGTACCCTGTATTCTAATACAATTGTGAGGAATGAACAAATCACTTGTCCTAATGCCTGGCACATGGTAGCAGCCCTCAATAAATGATGAATCCAGGTGACTGAATTCAGGTGACTCAGTGATGTCACACGTGAGAGAAACATGATAACTTCTGTGGTGTTTTCATGGTTCTTGCTGTCTACTCCTTATTTTCCAGCTTTGACCCGATACCATCTATCCTGTGCCCTCCTTGTCCTGAGCTAACCTGGCCACAGCGACTGTCTAAAGCCCTCCGTTCATGCTCTTCTTGTAGGCACAAAGGGGAAGAATCAAGAATTTATAAAAGACTGCAAAACTCAAGCCTCCTTCTTCAGTTTTTTTAATTGGAACATTTGTTTGTATCCCAGAGGCACATATGGATGAATATGGTGGGTTTTTTTCCACTCAGTTAATGTTATTTATTTTAGTCTCTGCTTTTTTACTAGAGCCTTGCTGTTTTTCTTTCAAATATCCCTTAGAGTGGTTCTCCAGAATTGTACAAATACTGAATGGCTCATAATATTTGCGCTTGGATTGATTTTTTTTTTCTGCAAAGCATAAAATGTAAAAAAACGAAACAAAACAAACAACAACAACAAAAAACCCTGTTAGTTATATTTACTATCTATTGTTATCTTCATTCGACAGTTAAAGTCATTCCTAGATCACAAATTAGAACTGAGAATAAAAAAAAAAAATGTTATACATTTTCTGTCATTCATTTGCCTTAAACTACCTTAAACAAAACAAATCCCAAGGCAAGAGTTCTGTTTGGCAAACTTGAGAAGTCTGATTCATTTCACCAGTGCCATGCAATTTAATTAGGTTCCTTATCTAAGATGGTCTAGAATATGAACTTCCCTCTAAGGGGATCACTTTGGAAAATTCACCTAAATAAGCCAAAATCAATGGCTTCCTTACCGAAAGAGTCCTGGGGGAAGAATTAGCAGGAATTACTCCATGGGTATGTCTGCTACTAGTATTTTATGCTTGATTGCTTGTCAGTTGGCAGAAGTCAATGGCTCTCTTCACTGCAGAGGAGTGGAGGGATGGGGGCAAACTACAAATTATCAGTATTCCGAATGTGGATTCAACATTTCACTGCTGTCTCTCCAACATGTGCCCTGAAAGTACCACTTGGCGCAGAATTACAAAGGACTGCATTTAGCAAAGCTTTAATTTAAAATAGACACAGGTGACAGCTCTATTATTTCTGCATGTTCAGATGCATTCACAGCTGTTTTTATTTATCTCAGCTGTATATGCTTGTATTTGTTGTAATTATTAGCCTTGGATGTAGTTAAAGATAAATATCTCAAACGCCTGTCGAGGCTAAATTAAATTAAGGAAATCACACTCTTCACCCTTACCCTCTTTGGCCCAGCTCTACTGCGGGAAATTTACAACCACCTCAAAGTTTTAGCCTCATGTCAGCTTCTCTGGGAAGAAGTGCTTTCCAGAATCATCCCAGGTTCCTCATCTACTCCAACTCAACACCCTACTGGCATTGTTTACATTTAACACAGAAAAAAAAAAAACATAAAAAACATTGTTTCAAAGTTTCTTACCAACAAATGAAAATAGTTTTAAACTAATTTTGATTGCTCAGAACTTGAGGAAGTGTTCTGTGCAAATGAATTGTGACATGACTGCTTTTCACTCTCGCCCCCTGTTTTTTTTTTTTTTTTTTTTTTCTGGCAGCTTTGGATTCCAGGTCTAACTGCTTTTGTTTGTTTGTTCATATTTCACCTGTGGTTCATTCACTACATCTAACGTGTTGCAAAACAATGGTGCAATGGTTTCACCCTTGGTAACCTTGGAGGAATTAAATGACAGTCCAGGAAATTTGGAACACAATGAGGAGACAGATAAGAAGCTGGAATCACAGGATTTTTTAAAGGGAATTCCACTAGCAAGAAGCTTGCACATGAAAATGTAAGGAAGAGATATTTGTCTCCCAAATTCATATAAATTGTACCTTTTGGGAAAAAAAAAGAAACCTGTTTGCTGTGGTGGCCTAGGGTTGGTGTGCTTTCAGCTAAGAAGACAGTGTTTTTTGTTTTTGTGTTTTAAATTTGAAACAGCATCTGATAGGCAACTTTGTAGGGAGATTACCTGGCTTATTAGAATAGTGGCATTTGCAACCATGGTGAAAACATTAGCTTTTGCTCCTCTTGAGGTCTGAGTAACTTCATTAATGACAAGGCAGCCTGGAAAGAAAAAAAAAATGCATGACAACTAATCTGAGCATATTTGAGAGACTCAGACAACTTCTTAAGGAAGGAAAGATGGGCACCTCGGTGGCTCAGTGGTTAAACTTCTGCCTTCGGCTCAGGTCATGATCTCAAGGTCCTGGGATCAAGCCCTGAGTCTCCTTGCTCAGTGGGGAGTCTGTTTCTCCCTCTGCCTTTGCCACCCCCCACCCCAAATACCCTGCTCTCTTTCAAAAAAAAAAAAAAAAAAAAAAAAGATCTGTAAAAGAGAGAGGGAGAGAAGGAAGGAGAGAAAGTGCCAGTCAAGGTACTTATAAAATGGGATCCCTGGGTGGCGTAGCGGTTTGGCGCCTGCCTTTGGCCCAGGGCGTGATCCTGGAGACCCGGGATCGAATCCCACATCGGGCTCCTGGTGCGTGGAGCCTGCTTCTCCCTCTGCCTGTGTCTCTGCCTCTCTCTCTTTCTCTCTGTGTGACTATCGTAAATAAATAAAAATTAAAAAAAAAAAAAGGTACTTATAAAATGAAGAAATATTGAATGAATAAGCAAGTAATAGATGGTGGAAATGTATATGTTTCTGCCCGATAAA
Organism: Canis aureus; assembly: GCF_053574225.1. Lineage (NCBI taxonomy): Eukaryota > Metazoa > Chordata > Mammalia > Carnivora > Canidae > Canis > Canis aureus. Next base: position 6,780,772 of record NC_135627.1, read on the forward strand.
GACCATTGAAAGAGACCGTGTTAGTTTTGGCAAAAGGGGGTAATATAATACTAGGTTTCTTTTTTATTGATTATCCTGTTTATTTAAAAAGTATTTTCTTTTACTTTGATTTACCACTTTAAACATGGATACTCTCCAGATAGGTTTCTGAGGCAAATATCTAATTATGACCATGGCAGATCTCATGGTAAATGGACGGGCTACTGGCGAGGTCCTTTTCAAGGAAGATAATTAGATTGATTTTTGTTTGGTTTACAGTCTTGGCTACTGTTGCCCGACTTGCTTTTTTTCTAAGCCAAGTCTTTCTGGCTGTTTTTCCTTATTCTTTTTAAGGATCCCTCCTCAGAGGGATCAGGGGTTTCCCTCAATACTACAGACTTTGCCTGCCCTTCCCTCTTCTCTAGTACATGATATTAAATCCTCATCCTGATACATGCTCTTACCTGAGGAAATCAGCTTCTGTTATAAACCCTTGAAGGTGAGGTCTATTTCCGGGTTTGGACCTGATGGGAGTGAGATCATTCTCTCAGCCACAAATTTATGGCCACTATCTTATTAGTTAAAATGTTTTAATTCCTTCATTTGGAATTTTTGGGGTTTGGACCCATAACAGGTGATAATAGAGGTTCGTAGGAGCAATGCTTATTGAATATTTGAAGATATACTTTAATACATTTTAGTAATTATTGAGGATACCACTTGATCACACTCAATCTTTCCAGAGAAAGCTTTCAAAATTATGGGAAAGTCAAAACAAGGTATTATTTTTTGCCCATCTTACTAGAGAAGTTGCCTAGCATTTTCAAACATATACTTTCAATTTTGATTCAAGATAAATCTCATACAACCTAATGAACTCAGTGAATTGCTGTTCTGACCTGACTCTGTTGCATTCTGTCCCTTTATGAATGATGAAGGGAATGAACTAAATGAACTAAAGTTTCTTTTCTCCGATGAGCCTTGACTTTCCTTCTCCCCCACCTCTACTCTAACCCTAAACATGTCTAGAAATGCATTGACTCCCAGCAGATATTTCATTGCTTCTTTTGCCTCTACTCCTACTTCCCCCTAAAAGATGTCTCAGCATACATTACTAAACCTATCCATTGCTTAATCTTGTGGCTTCTGCAAATCTTCCAAATCCTACAGTTACCTACCATGTAGCAATGATGGTCTTTCAAAAGATATCTGGCAAATCATAATCTCTCTTAGTATCTCCCTAAAGTGGATGTTATTTGTAAAAAAAAAAAAAAAAAAAAAAGGTTTCAGTCTGATGTGTGAAGCATTATTGATAGTAAGTCTATCTTACACATTGTACAGACCTTTCTTCTGACAAAATGAAGTGTTTATAAAAAAAAAAAAAAAAAAAACTTTTTGGACCAAATCCTTAATGGTGAGGATCATAATCTGACAGAGAAGTATCTCCTTTGAAAGGATTAGAGCCTCCAGATAGATACAAATAAGATAAGAAAAAGTAGACACATGTTAAATCATGGAACAGCAAAGGGAATACTTTATGGAAATGAACTCACAAGATAATAATTTGAATTTGACAAGGTGATAATTAAAGTCCCCAGATAGATTTCTTCCACATCTGTATGCCTTTCAGTAAAGTTGGTTAGCATATTAACTACTGCTGGAGAATACTAAAAAATATTCATGGGATGTAAAACTGCAAATTATTATTCATTTCAATTTGTATAATAAGTGTAACAAAATGCAATGCATACAATATTACACAAGAGGTACTAAACTCTATTATAGACATTTTTAGAGCACAGGCAGGACCCTTAGATGACAATTTTTAAAGTGTTGAAGACATTTAAGTATGAATTACCACTTCTCACAATTTGAAAGAAATTGTGTGTATCTTCAGTGTTCTTTAGGGCTGGTAACTTCTTATTTTAAATGACTAAACTAATTACATAATATTATATATTTTGATATGTATACCTGAACATACACACATATCTATATATACATATGAATAGATAATTATTATGATCTATATATTTAGTTTTGTTACTTTTTCCCTCTAGAGGAATAAAGGGGATTTGGTGACTAGAAAAGTGCATACATATGTGATTGAAAAAAATCAATTAACTACCATAAGTTCTAATTTCAAATAGTAATCCAATATATTAATTCTCTTCTTCATAATTGAGTTTGTTTGTACATACCTTTTTATTTAGACATTTGAGAAGTCATTTTTAATATGATATTAAGATACTGTATTAAATTAGGGCAAAGAACTGTGAAGTGTGGCCACACATCGTGGGTAGTAGATGTCACACTTGAAAATTTCTTTGGACCTGGTGATCTATTCAAAGTATATTTTCTGTCCTGTGGAATTTAAATATAACACATGACATGAATCACTATGCAGTGAGATGTGTTATCATTTCCCACCTGTGAAAAAGCATACAACAGAACATGAAGAAAGACTTCATGAAATGCATATTCACTTACAATGATGACATTTTAACATTAAAAAAAAAATCTTCTCATGGCTTTGAATAAAATGACTAGTTTCGAGCATTCCAGAGAGTATCACAGCAGACAATGCAGCGACCATTTGGTCCATAGTCAATGGACAATCAACTGAGCAACCTGACGTTCTCCATTGGGAATGCTAGCTACATTAGGAGAGAAATGAAATGTGATTGCAAAAAGAGGATCATTTGAACACCCAGCTCAAATGTGAAGTTATGTTAGAATGGGAAAAAAGTGATTCTGGAAACTCTTGATAAGTCCACTTATCAAGAGGTTCTACTTGAAGAAATTAAATAAAAGAGGATAAACAATCAGAAGTAAGAGTACCGGGGAAGAAATGAAGGTGATCAAAGATGCATTTTTCAAACACAGACATTTTGACAAATAAGGCAGAATAGGAATTGGAAGTAGTGTGACAGGGGTGTCTGGGTTAAGCATCTGACTCTTAATTTCAGCTCAGGTCATGGTGTCAAGGTCATTAGATTGAGGCCCATGTTGGGCTCCGCGCTGGATATGGAGCCTGGTTAAGATACTCTCTCTCCCTCTCCTTCTGACCTTCCCCTACCTCTACTTCCCTCTTCCTCTTAAAAAAAAAAAAAAAAAAAGAAAAAGAAAAGAAAAAAAGAAAGAAAGAAAGAAAAAAGAAGAAGAAAGAAAGAAGAAAGAAAGAAAGAAAGAAGGAAAGAAAGAAAGAAAGAAAGAAAGAAAGAAAGAAAGAAAGAAAGAAAGAGGGAAAAAAAAGTACCATGTCACAATTTAGAAGAGACTGCTTTAGTAGAGACTACTTTTGCACGTTAAGTGAAATCTCTAGGCACCCCAAACAACACAAATTAAATGTGCCTTTATGTAGACACGCCAGGTCACACATAGTTGGTGTGTGTGCTTCTGAAAAGGAGAGGAATTTCGCGTGCACTCTGCAGGTGACTGGAAGATCCTGCCAGCCTCTAAGACTCGAGGCTGTGTTTAGGATTCTGGCATATGGAAATGTACTTTGCTTATCCCTTTGGTGAATGAATGGGAAAGCAGCTTCTTTGCTTCTGTGTTTTGCAGTTCCTACTTTGTCTTTTCATTTTCCTATGCAATTTTATTTTTTTCACCATGCCAGGCATGACTAATTGTTGATTTCCACTGAATTAGCGCCGTCCTCCACTGGCCAGCTTCTCCCAGCAGCCAGCCCATGAAGGTTTCCCGAGCAGAAGGGAAGGAAAAATCAAACTTTAGCCACTCTTGTCCTTGTCATGGCTGTCTATCCTCCTTAGAGCCCTGAGAGCTCTATTGGTGCAGCCAAATGAGGTCAACTGGTCTATTCTGTGAATGAATATTAGTTTTGAAGAAGACATGTTTTTAGAGAAAAACCATAATAATAAAACATGGATTTTTTTTTTTATTCCTACCTAATTAACTCTTCATTTTTCATCATCTTCATTGTCTTTTTTTTTTTTTCCTACTGAAGACATAATTTTTACTCCACTGCTCTGTTGAGAGGAAACTCCAATTGCTGCTGCCTTTGTAAAATAAAATCTGTGGTTAAACGTTCTGTGTCTCCTCTTCACTGCCCTTTCAAGACTCATCCCAGAGACCAGCCTTGCTTCCCACTCAGGCTCTCTGCCCTCTCCACTCCAGCCTGACTCAGCCAGAGCATTACTGGCAGATCTGAACCACATGCTAGGGAGACTTTTAGAAACAAATTTTGTAAAAGTTCTTGTGTTTATTTTTTTTTTTTTTAAGGATTTTATTTACTTATTTGAGAGAGAGCAAGTGAGAGAGAGAGAAGGGGAGAGAGAGAGAGAGAGAGAGAGAGAGAGAGAGCATGAGTAGGGGCAGAGGGAGAAGTGAGCAGGGAGCCTGACCCAGGGCTCAATCCCAGGCCCCTGGGACCATGACCTGAGCTGAAGAGAGAAGACTCCTGTGTTTTAGAGCCCAAAACAATTTGCCTATTTCCCAAGAAGTGTATCAGAATCTAGGGAAACCACTGGGGAGTTTACTAATACTGAATGATTTCGGGATCCACTTTTTCTGCTTTTGTTGTGAGTGGGAAGAGACAATATAAATATAACTGCATGGGTAATGTACATATTTTTCTCAAAATAACTTAAATTAGCTTGATTTAAATTAAGCTTTGCTGAAAGTATTTTTTTGATAACTTCATTTGTACGAAATGTTTGACTTTTATGTTTCATACTATTTTTCATCCATTGATATTTTTAAACTTTAAATACTTTTATTTTTGACTCATCTGTCACCAATGCATATTTGTAAAGAGAAATCTTTTCCCCTTTATCTGTCTAACAAAATGAAAATAAAATTCTCTTGTTTTATTCCAACTTTTGGATATGTCATTTTTTTTAAAGATTTTATTTATTTATTCAAGACAGACAGAGAGAGGGAGAGAGAGGCAGAGACACAGGCAGAGGGAGAAGCAGGCTCCATGCAGGAAGCCCGATGCAGGACTCGATCCCGGGTCTCCAGGATCACACCCTAGGCCGAAAGCGGTACCAAACTGCTGGGCCACTGGGGCTGCCCCATATTTCTTTTTTTTTTTTTTTTAATTTGACTTGTTTGAATATCTTTAGTATATGGTAGAGACTATTGTGCTTTACTGTAAACGTGGCTGTGATTCAGTGGGGGTTCTGCTAAAGGCTACCCAGTGTGATCACCCAAGGAGTTCAGGTAGTGTTGAGAGCACATGTAAGGACAAACCTCGGTCACTTGAATTGGCTAATCTGAGAACCTGTAAGCTTCCAGGATTACAACTTGGTACTTTTGAACATATTTTCCGGAAATAAGCTCACCTTTAGAGAACCTATCCATCTCATCTCTAAACAGTCCCTTCTAATCATCACAGAATTGCCTGTTCTAATGCATCCCTTCTGTGTTCTTATGGTGTCTCTGTTTATATGCTTTTCTGCAGGCAACCTGTTCATAAAAATAACTCTGCTGGGATAGGCTCATTTCCTAAAGAATCCAGAAGAGTAAAGATCCTCCCAGTCACTGGAGGAGAGCTGTGATTATCACCCAGAGAGCAAGCACATGGTTTTCACCTACCTTTGCTGGCTTCCATCAGCCTACGTGCCTCTGAGGTTTCTTAAATTAGCCAAACCCTTTTTCAGATCTATTACCTGAAACCTTTTGAAATGGGGAATCCTGGTGGAGACTAGATCTCTCAATATTGCTCAGACATAGAAATGACTGAAAGTACAGAAAAGCTGTCGATTCAGGTTGGCCAACAAGGCAACTCTTAAAGAATTAGCTTGAATTCACCATTGTGCATTCACTATTTCTTTGTTTGGGAGAGGGGAGAAATGAGTTTTTGGTTCTACAAAACAAAGCCAACATTTTTTCAGGAACACATTAGTATTAAAAAAAAATAGGAATGAAACATGTGCCATGATCTGCTAACATTGCGAAAGATGTTCTTTATTGTCAGTAGAATACCATGTTGACACACTTTCTTCTGGGTAACTATATATCTATAAACCCCTATATTCTTTTCTGGACACTACAAAGGGTTTTCTGGTGAGAAATTTGTCAAAGGGACTTCCTCTGGTAATTTGGCCCTTATTATATGCCAAAAAAAAAAAAAAAAAAAAAAAGTGACAGTAGGGGAGAAAATGACCATTATTGAAATCTCTGTGGATGAGGATTAGCCTAAGAAATCTTAGAGCAGTCATATGTGAAGTCCAGTTTATTATTTTTAACAAATCATTCCTTCATTAATAGGATGTCACTTCCACCCCTTTTGCCATGTGGCTTTCCAGAACCTCCAGGAAGGTATGTTGATTGCATATCCCTTGGCTATTGCCTGTGGTCTTGAGGATTGACTTATTTTGGTCAATGGAAATTTAGCAGACATGACATAAGTGGGGGCTTTAGGTAAACTCCTGTGATATGTCTCAGCCTCCTGTGCTTCTGCCCCTTGTCAGGAGAAGGACATGCCCCATGTCATCATGGGTCCCAGAATGAGGAGATTCATGTGGCTGTGCTGTATATAACTCCTATCCTTGAGCCACATTTAGCCAATCCCAGCAGTCTCTGGCTGAGCCACAGCTGACCATCAGAACCAGGAACAAGAACTGATGATTATTGCAAGCCTGTGAGCTTTGTGGTAACTTATAAGGCAACCTTATGCAGCAGAAACTTGACTAATGCAATGCTTTCTGTATGGACGTCTATGCTGTGGCCTATAGGCTTCTATTACAGTCATGCTCCGTGAAAGCTTGATTTTAGCTGTGTTGTTGGGGACTAAAGAGGATCCATGCTTGAAGTGATGTGATATAGTGTGAGGGAGCAGTATCTGCCCAAGGAAGCCAGACAAAGGAAACAAAGGATGAGTGTGGAGGAGTGCTTCAGCCTTCTGGAATCAGACAGTTTACTGAGGGTCAAGAAGCAAGTATGACATAGAAAGTTGTGAGACTATGTAAGCATTTTCTAGGGTCTCTCAGAAATACTTGGGGAGAGAAACCCCATAAAAGACCAGATTTTTCTGCCATAATACACAAAGGGACATGGGCTATTGCTATTTAGGCATTAAAGGCAAGCATGACCCACCCCTGAAGGCTGAATAAGTGTGAGACACCTGGTTTACATTTATATAAATCTATACACAAGACAATTCAACCTTCCAAGCACAATGCAAAGTAGCATATCCAATCTATTAAGCATAGTGCCTCTCAACTCATAATATATAGCATATAGAAATACCCCCACAGTCGCTAACATTTTTTTGAGTCCTTTCTATGGTACCAGTCCTGGCCCAAAGATTTTTCAGGTTTTAACCCATTTACAGATTGCGAGATAAATTGCTTTATTATCTCTATTTCACAACTGAGTAAATTGTGGCTTAGAACAGTTTAGTAGCCACACATAAATCCAGCAGCAAAAAAATGACTGTTGTTAATTTTGTGTATAAAATACCTTTACTCTTTTTTCTTTTATCTTTGCTCCTTATATCTGTAACTCCTTATACATTGTGCTATCTCGAAATACGATAGAACCTAGTATCTGTAAAATCTTGGTGATATAATATAGCATATGTGTTAAATATTGTTACATATATAAAATTTATTTATACATATATAAAATATACTTATATATGTATATACACATATATAAATTCCAATAAAAACTGATACATTGTTAGAAATGACAGACAACAGGGCATCCCATCTTTGGAGTGAGATCTACATTTGATAGCTTTTGTCTGACGACCAAGCACACTATCTACAAGGCGTGATCCCATGAGGACAGAAGACTTCCTTTATAGGTATCTACTAGACACATCTTTCTTTCTTCTTTCTTTCTTTCTTTCTTTCTTTCTTTCTTTCTTTCTTTCTTCTTCTTTCTTTCTTTCTTTCTTTCTTTCTTTCTTTCTTTCTTTCTTTCTTTCTTTCTTTCTTTCTTCTTTCTTTCTTTTCTTCTTTCTTCTAGGAGAAGTATTTACCAAAGATCAGTCCAAGCTGAAGCAGCTTCACTGAGGTGAGATATGCTAAGTGGCTGTTTTGCCAGACACAGGCAAATTAATCATAATTAACAAAAGTCAATTGTTAACCTTGAGGACACATTAAAACAAAATGAAGATCCACAGGGCAGGTGGCTGCATAGAAATGGAATTTTATCACTTACTGACCAGATAGGTACAGTATAATCCAATCATCTTTTAAGAAAGTGTTGGTTTAAAAAAAGTTTTTTTTTTTTTTTTTTTTTTTTTTTTTAAAGTTTTTTTCATAATAAGTCAGCTTGAGTATGAAAGGGCATTCACAAATTAATTCTTTCTACTTTTTTGGTTTACTTAATCAGGTGCTGAGTTACTCTTCTTTTGGAAGAAAGTGAATTATAATTCAGAAGTAATTTTTTTTTCCTTTTGCTAATAATTTTATAAAGGACATAGGAAACAAATATTTCCAGAGTAATTTATTAAATCAATAAGTAATATTTTAATCATTAACAATCTCCCTACAGCAGTAGCTTGAATTTGTAAAAGTAGGAAAGGGTCAGTCAGTAGTATAAATTGAACATGTAATATTCGATGTAATGCATTTATTAGCCCATAACATCCATGATTTTAGCAGGATCCCATGCTCCAGGTTTCAATTAAAACCCCATTCTCCATAGGCTACAATTAAGATGCTGGCTGGACTGTTTTCTCATCTGGAAGTTTGACTGGGGAAGAAACTGTTTCCAAAACTCTTTTGAGTTTAGAAGAATTCATTTCCTTGTGGCTTTAAGATTAACCCTTTCATGTGTTGGAGGTTTTCATTAGGCTCAGAGTCTGCCTGCAGTCCTTATGGGCCACCTAGAGTTCTTTGTTAGAAGGACATTTCCAATGTGGCCATTTACATTGTCAAGCCTGCAAGGTAGTCTTGCCTCAGTTGACCAGGCCAGAGTCCTCATGACAAAGAGAGTCTAAATAATCTTGTTCCGGGGAAATCTGAGCTAGATCTGATAAATGAGGACAAAAGTTTATAAGAATTATGGGGATTGCCTGAGAATTTTGGATACTTAATTACAAAGTCTGTGAAAATTGTATCAGACAATTCTAGCTTACTTGAAAATTAAAAACAAACAAACAAACAAACAAGCAAAACCTGATGTGTTTATATGGCCTTACTCAGTAGAAAAACCTATCTGACTTGTTTTTAGGAGAACCAAAAAGCATTTTTCAGAACATTACAGATATTAATGATTCTCTCTCCAAAATAGAATATTATCCAATAGAAAAAGCACAGAAGACCTGATTCAAACCTAATGTAAACACTAGTTGTTTTGAAAGACTTAAAAAAATCAATTATTAATCCTTATTTTTCGGATGAGAAAACTGAGGTATTGGGGTTAAGTGTCTTCCACAGAGCCACATAGTTAGAAAATGTTGGAGCAAAGATTCAAATTCAGACCGCTGATACAGTTATGCTCTTGAACTTTATTTTAAACTTTACCTATTTATATGCAAAACTGAGTGCCTCTATCTGGGAAAAATAAAAAACAACTAGCTCAGTATCTCCTTCCACCAAAAAGTCCTAGACACACCAAGTAGATAGTTAACTTATAGTCCTGTGGGCCCTGCCCACAATACCTAGGGCTAGTCACATTCTAATGCAAGTGTATTTACACTGTTAGACTCTCCTGGTGAACAGTTAATTCACCAGAGCATGACCATGTCTTAGCGTTGCATTATCCCTTGCAAACGATGCTGTGCATCGATGCATAGGAGGAAATTAATCCTGATGTCTTTTAAGTGCTACCAAAAAAGGTCAAGCTATGTTAATGGAAAAATGGCCTTTAGGTTTGAGAGAGGGCCATCATAGTATTTGGAACAGGCTTTTAGCCTTAAGGGTTCCTTCTGAGGCCATTTTCTTCATACTATTCTAAGGTCTGATGACTGGGCCCAATCCTAATCCTTTAGAGAGTAAAATTAAATGTTTTCCACTTTTCCAGTGTAGTAAGCAGTGTTTTGTTGTGCTTCCTCAATCATTGTCACACTAGTGATCCTTTCTAAAATGAATTTGTTCTGGAAAAGAATGGGTCAGATGTCTCTGTGGAGGAATACAATAGTAGAATATTTTGAAATACTTGTAAAGCAAAACAGATAATCGTGTTTTCAAGCTCTCTGAAATATATATGTAAAATGTTATGTGCCTGAGGTTGAATAAAAAGATGGTTATAGTCATTACCCAGTAATGTACCAATTATAGATACAGCATTGTGTGTATAAGTTCTCTATTATACAATCAGAAAGGGAAGAAAACAGATTATAATCATTTTAATAATTTGATTTGCTTCGTTCATCTTTTGAATTATCTTTTCATAAAATTAGATGCTGTGTTATTCCTTTCTGGAAAGTGGAACGGTACAAGTAAAGAGAATGTTTTCATGTTAATCAAAGCTGACAAGAATATTATACTGAATAAAAAAAAAAAAAAAGAAAAAAAAAGAAGAAGGTGGGGAGGTTGGGGGCTGGGGGAGAGACAAATGAAGAAGACCTGATTGAAATTATTAGTTGCCAGAAAAATACCTATTGACTTTTTATGTTTTTAGAAGTACCTCTATTAGCTTCCAAAAATACAGCTGTTTACAGTGATTGATAAGTTCTCTTGCTTTTAAGCTTATTCACATCCATTAGTTCTGCCTTTTTCTCCTGTTAAAAATCTGAAGCTGTCAGATTGAAGTACCATGAGCAGCTAATGTTCTTGCCAGATTCAAAGCATGTCCCCAGGGGTGGCAAAAGTATTCTAAATCGCAAAGAAATGGCTTTTTAAATGCTGCCTGTTGACATTGGTCATTCCATTTACTTTATTGGAATTGTTGAAATAGATATCAGGCAATTATAGAAACTGTTTAACAGGACTTTGATGATCAATTTCCTCGAAATATTTCATTTTTAGACCAAAACCAGATATTTGAAATCATTGCATTTTAGGTAGACTTTTATTTAAAATAGTACATAGTTTTATTTTTGAAATTGGTTAAGTAATTTTCTAGTTTTCACTTCAAATTTATTGATGATTATGTATTTCATTCCCTCTAGTATTTGATTATCTTCTTGCAAACTCTTTTCCCCCCATTATCGTTTCATAATCGTTTCACAGTTTCTGTTTATCACGTTAGGCATATTTTGTATGAACAAAAGGCAAAGGTTTGAGGGGGAATACATGATTTCTAAAATGCATGTTTAAGGAGCACCTGGGTGGCTCAGTTGGTTCAGCATCTGACTTAGGCTCAGGTCATGATCTCTGGGTCCTGGGATCAAACCCTGTGTTGGGCTCTGTGCTCAGCAGGGAGTCTCCTAGTCCTTCTTGGCTCTTCTTCTCCCCATCCCCTGCTCATGCTCTCTCTCTCTCTCTCTCTCTCTCAAATAAGTAAATAAAATCTTTAAAAAATAAAATGTAAATTTCAGAAATACTGAATGTTAAAAGTGATGCCACTATGTCTTTTATAGGGTACAGAAAACAGAGCTTCTCATAAAAACAATAGAACAGGGGATCCCTGGGTGGCTCAGTGGTTTAGCACCTGTCTTTGGCCCAGGGCCTAATCCTGGACTCTTGGGATTGAGTCCCACATTGAGCTCCCTGCATGGAGTCTGCTTTTCCCTCTACCTGTGTCTATGCCCCCCTCTCTCTCTGTGTCTCTCATGAATAAATAAATAACATCTTTAAAAAAACAAATAAAAAAAACCAATAGAACAAATCATATAATACCCTATCTCCATTAGAATATTATTATATAAATTAGATCAGCTTAAAAAACAAACAACATAGCCTTAATAAAGAACAACAGAAGTCCAAGGAGAGAAGAATTGTTACCCAATGGAGAACATAGGTATAAAGATACTGAGATCATTGGAGCTGAGAGCACAGTCAGATATATGGATAGTGCCTCCATACACTTTTACTTGTATAATGTCTTATTCATTATATCAATTAAAAAAATAAGCACATTTGAGAATGGGAGAGAATTAAATAAACAGTTTTGTTATCTATTACCTTGGAGAGGTTTCTCTGAGAAAGTGGTATCTCAGTAGATCCCTAAAAAATGTGTCCAAGGACACATGTCAAGGAAAGTGTTTTTTCGCTGTTGTTGTTGTTTGTTTGTTTTGCAACATGATACACATTTAATGTACAGGCTAGAGTTTATGGTGGACAAGCTCTACAGGTGGCAAAGCAGACCCTGTGGGAGTGCATAAGTCTCCAGAAACACCTGCAAAACAATGTCCAGTTCACCACTGTGACTTGGCCAAGCAAACAGTGTTTGGCCCCTCTTAACCAGACGATTGCTTCTACAAAATGTTTCCACTGGGCAGCCAGTGGAGTCGTGGGAGAGTTTTCTGGCTGGAAGGAAAGCTCACGGGGGGAAGAGTTCAGTATCAGTCTGCTTCATTGCTTTTCCTCAGCTCACTTTCCTTGACCTGACTCACTGTCTTTTGTCCAGGACAAAAGAGTATTGCAAGTAGAAGGAATGGCATTTGTGAAAACTCAGAAGAGCATGACTCTTTTTGAGGAAAAGAAAAAGCTTGAAGTAGAGAAGAGAGGATTTCAAAAATAAGGCTGGAGAGATGACTTTGAGCAACATTTAGACCATATTAAAAATCCTCAACTCGACCCTTGAAATAATAAAAAGCTATAGAAAGTTTTAAGAAGAGCAATGATGTGATTGAATTTGTCTTTATAAGCCCATTCTGGCTTCTTTGTGGAGAGTAGCATATGATAAGGTTAATAATGATTCCAGGTGACACATAGGGAGACTATTTAAGTGGCCTTTGTTGAAATGATGTGATGGAGAGTTTATTCCTTTCCCTAGGCTGGGGTAGCAAGGTAATGCAAACTGGGTGTTTTAAACAATGTGATGTTGTTCAGGAGATTAGAAATCTGAAATCAAGGTGTCAGCAGGGGGTGCTCTCTCTGGAGATTCTACAGTAGAATTCCCCGGGGCACTTGGGTGGCTCAGGGGTTGAGCATCGGCCTTTGGCTCAGATCATGATCCCAGAGTCCTGGGATCAGGTCCTGCAGCAGGCTTGCTGCAGGGAGTCTGCTTCTCCCTCTGCCTGTGTCTTTGCCTCTCTCTGTGTGTTTCTCATAAATAAATAAATAAATAAATAAATAAATAAATAAATAAATAAATAAAATCTTAAAAAAAAAAAAAAAAGAATCCCTTCTGTGCCATTCTCTTAACTTGTAGAATTGCTGGCAATCCTTGGCATTCCTTGGTTTGTATGTACATCACTCCTATCTGTCCCCATCATTGCATAGTGTTTTACTTGTGTATCTTCCCATGATCTTCCTCATGTGTGTCTGTCTCTGCCTCTCTCCTCCTCTTCTTATAAACACACCAGTTGTATTGGATTGGGGCCCACCTCAATAACCTCATCTTAACTAGTTACATCTGCAAAAATCCTATTCCAAATAAGGTCACATTCACAGGTATCACTTGAACATATCTTTTGGAGGGACATAATTTAACCCATAACAGAAGACTTTGCAAGGAAATGAGATGATGGGTAGTTGAAAGGACCCATGGACAGATTTTTGTGTATATTTATGGTAGTAGACTCAACAGGACTTGGTGATTGAGTAGGATTTGAAAGATGGGGTAAAGTTACGGTTGACTTCCAAGTTTCTGACATGCCTAATAGATGATGATACCATTTGTTGAGGCAGGAAATTCAATAGATCAAATGAGCAGTGGGGTGAGCATGGGTTCATTTTTGACATGCCATGTTTGACCCATCTGTGAAATTTTCCCATGGAACTGTATGTAGACTTGGTGACTGAAAAATACATTTGGAATTTAAAATGAGAGATCTGGGCTGGAGATATAAACGTAAGAGTCATTTGTATATAAATGCTAAATAGATCTCTAAGAGTAGATAACATTCTCCATCAAGACAATATTTAGTAAGAAGAAAAGAAATTCTAGGATTCGTATTAAACATTTAAAAGGTTGAAGACATACCAGCATTTCTGGCCAAGATGGACAAATAGGGAACAGATTTACCCTGACATATGAAACAAACAAAAAACAGACAGAATATTGAAACATTGGTTTGCAAGACACGGGACATCAGGCAATGAAGGATAGTAATCTTTGAAAGTCAACAAAAACCAAAGCAAATGAACTGAGCCATACAACTGTTTGTCTAAAATTAGGACTAAGGTATAGATGATTGCAACTTCAACTTCTGTTTAACATGATACTAAAGATTCCAGCCAGAGCAGTACAGTAAGAAAAATAACAAAAAGCGGTACAGATTACAGAGGGAAAAGTAAAATAATGTTAGTTCCAGACAATAAAATGATCTACATGAACAACCTAATTGAATGGAATCTTAAAGAGCTACTAGAACTAATATGTGATTTTAGCTAGGTTGCAAGATATAAACCCAATATACAAAAATCAGTGATATTTTTAAACAAAAGTTATGAATAGTCTGAGATTTGGAAAAAATAATTTGATTTATAATAGTATAAAATATGATATACTTAGGAATAAATCTGACAAAATATGTGAAACACTTGTGTAGTTAAAATTATAAAACACTACAGACAAAAATTAAAGATTACTTTAAAAAATTGCAGGGGCAGCCCGGGTGGCTCAGTGGGTTAGTGCCGCCTTCAGCCCAGGTTGTGATCCTAGAGACCCAGGATCGAGTCCCATGTCAGGCTCCTTGCATGGAGCCTGCTTCTCCCTCTGCCTGGGTCGCTGCCTCTCTCTCTCTGTGTCTGTGTTTCTCATGAATAAATAAATAAAATCTTTTATTTTTTTATTTTTTTTAATAAAATCTTTAAAAAAAATGGCAAACATACATTTTTTAAGGTCAGAAGACTCAATATTTTTAAGATAAAAACTATCCCCAAATTGATCTGTAAACTTCATGTAACTCCCAGTAAGGTGTATATAGAAACTGACAATTGAATTTAAAAATCTGTGGGAATATGAAGTACATACAACAATCATAATAATTTTTAAAAGAAGAGGAAAGAAGTTCTCCTTTGTAGCTCATTCAATTAAATGTCTGCTTTAGGCTCAGATCATCATCTCAGGGTCCTGGGATTGAGTCCTGCATCCCACTCCCTGCTCAACCGGGAGCTTGCTTTTCCCTCTCCTACCTCCTCCTCCCACTCAGGTGCTCTCTCTCTCTCTCTCTCTTGCTATCTCTCTCTCTCTGGCTCTCTTAAATAAATAAATAAATAAATAAATAAATAAATAAATAAATCTTAAAAAAAAACAACCAAAAGAAGAGAAAAGGATTATTTTATGATAGTTATTGTCATTAGGATAGAAAAATACATCAATGGACCAAAATAAAGAGTCCAAAAATAGACCCATACATATATGCATAATCGATTTAGACAAAGAGATAAAGACAATTTGGTAGGAAAGTGTCATCCTTTCTACAAATGGTACTGGAACAATTTGAGTATTTGTTGTAAAATTGAGTATTGGTCCATATCTATAACTATATAAATCTCTATATGTAACTACATGACTGTATAACTATATAACTATATATATAACCATAAACCTAAATATAAAACCTTAAACTGTAAAACATTTAAAAGAAATAATAGAAGACTATATTAAGAATCCTTAACTTCATCCATAAAACAAGAATCCACTAAAAGTTTTAAAAAGAGCAATGATATGATCAGGTTTGCCTACCCTGCTGGCATGCCTAGGAAAGATACTTAACTCCAATACCTCAATTTCCTCATCTGAAAAACAAAGATTAATCATTTATTTTAATTCTTTCACACACCCAGGGTCACACTAGGCTTGATTCAGGTCTGCTTCTCTTTTTTAGGGGGTAAGTTTTCAACAGTTTTCAACAATTGTTTTGGAGAGAGAATTTTTAATATCTGTAATGCTTTTTAAAATGCTTGTTCAGTCACAGCACTCAGCACCCACTGATTATCTAACATATACAAAAGTAGAGCCTCTATACAGGGGATGAAACTACAAATAATGAACCACCATATAAATTCAGCAATGAGGGATCCCTGGGTGGCGCAGCAGTTTGGCGCCTGCCTTTGGCCCAGGGCGCGATCCCGGGAGTCCCACATCGGGCTCCCGGTACATGGAGCCTGCTTCTCCCTCTGCCTGTCTCTTTCTCTCCCTCTCTCTGTGACTATCATAAATAAATAAAAAAAAATAAATAAATTCAGCAATGAAAGTAACCCACTGTGATCTCCTACTGAACCTGAAGTAAAGATCTATTTGAAAAGTGGGATTTGATTTTTTTTTAAAGATTTTATTTATTTGAGAGAGAAAGAGGGAAAGAGAGAGAAAGTGGAATGAGGGGCAGAGGGAGAGGTAGAAGCAAACTCCCCGCTGAGCAGGGAACCCAACACAGGGGCTCAATCCCAGGACCCTGAGATCATGGCCTGAACCAAAGGCAGATGCTTAATAGACTGAGCCACCCAAGCACCCCTTGAAAGAAACATTTGTATAAGATACATTTGTGCAAAAAAAGATAATCCTGTTAAATAGAAGTGCAATTGTATCATTAGGTATTGTTCTAAGATTGTTCAACTTAAAGTTCAATTTCTAATCAGCTTTTGGCTTAATGGTCAGAAGTGACCACAAAACCAAATGTGTTTCATGATATGAACTACCATTACAGACTATTAAATAATACTGAACAGTAGAGATCTTGTGAAAATTATTTTGAATTATAGATTCTATTTTAGTTTAGGGCAAAGGCTGAAATATTAGCAGTTAAATAGATTTTTTAATGAAATTTGACAGGCATAGGATTTAATATCCAAGGCACAGAATTATTAATTCTGGAAATGATTCTCATAGTCCTCTATTATTTTGAGATCCATGTGCCTATTTTAGAAATTAAAACTGTTCTGATATTGCCATTTATTTATCTCAGAAAGATTTTCTGTCATATTTAACTTGTTATTAAAATATTTATCTTTTAAAAAATCTGTTTTCTATTAAAATATTCCATGAATAAATTTTTAAATGTGTTTAGTTTATAATTTTTATATTTACATCAATTCATTTTTATGAGAATGCTTTAAAATTTTTTATTTTTATCTTCATTTGAATAAAATTCTTTGTATAACCAAAATATTTTAAGTATATAACCCAGACGTAAATTGCTAATCTATCTGGACTGCAGGAAATGTAATTCAGGAAAATAGTAGAAATTATATCTGATGGGCTGCACCCAGACTGGAGTATTTCAGTTTTGATAAGCCATGATGACCTTAAAGGAATGAGAAGCACAGGGTTAACACCTTCCAGATCCCAGGTCTGGGAGGAGTGTGGTTTTAAGCCCCATCAGTCAGAGGTCTGAGTTTCTTTCTTTCTTTCTTTCTTTCTTTCTTTCTTTCTTTCTTTCTTTCTTTCTTTCTTTCTTTCTTTCTTTCTTCTTCTTTCTTTTCTTTTTCTTTTTTTTCCTTAAGATTTTGTTTGTTTATTCATGAGAGAGAGAGAGAGAGAGAGAGAGAGGCAGAGACACAACACAGGCAGAGACATAGACAGAGGCTCCATGCAGGGAGCCCAATGTGAGACTCCATCTGGGGACCCCAGGACCAAGCCCTGGGCTGAAGTCAGGTGCTAAACCGCTGAGTCACCCAGGGATCCCAGAGGTCTGAGGTTATGATGTAAATATCTGTTTTGTAGGAAATGTACCTGACCGGGTGGAGCCATGGGCTGGGATTAGAAAGGAGAGTTGGGACTGGTAGAAAACACTAAGGAAGGTGGGTGGAGTTCTTGAGCTAACTTGCAGGCACTAACACATTTCATCAGCATGTTGCTGATGGCCTCTCAGAAGAATCTGTACAGAAAATCATAAGCAGTGGGAGAAATAGTAAAACACTCAGAGGTGCTTATTTGACTTTTGGAATATTGGAACGATGTCAGATCAGGGTATTGGGCATTATGCTATCTGGCCTGCCAGATAGTATAACTGAATAAAAGGAGTTGAGAGTAAGAAAATTGGAAGTAACAGACTGTAGCTGGTGGGGAAGTTTAGGCTCCCTCTACAGTCATTGGCCAGATTCCAAATGAGGCACAGGAAGGCTTGGTCTCCTTATACCCACTTCCCTTCCTACACCCCACATAGTTATCACCCAAGGGAGAATGGACCTGATAACCTCCTTGATTTCCTTGCTTTTGTACCTCATATGTAAAGAAGAAGAAGAAGAAGAAGAAGAAGAAGAAGAAGAAGAAGAAGAAGAAGAAGAAGGAGAGAAAAAAAACGAAGAAGGAGAAGACCACCTGTGTTTTAGGGACAAGTGGATTTTTGGTGTGAAGGGAAGGCATTATTTTTACTTTTATTAAAATACTGATGATGAAAATGATCATGAATATGGAAAAGATAGCTAGGTAGCACTGGAATAATTAAACAAGCTCATTATTATATTCTCACAAAGCTTTAAATGTGTTCCATTTGAAAAGTCAGAACATACACATTGGGAAATGCCTTTATCCCTTCAGTATTTAACATTGGGAAGGGGGCAAAAAAGAGAGAAATACCAGTGCCTGGATATTCCCAGGCTAATTTCTAGACAAGTAAGTTGTGATAAGTTCAAGTTTCAGATAAGAACATTTTTCTTTAACTGTTAAGTAAAAATGTCCCTGGAAGGGCCAGAAAAATTAGTAATAGATTGCATCAATGTGGGGAATTATTGAGATAAGATTTTGGTGAATTGGCATAAGAACGAGGACATCCAATGATTATTACTTAGAGTTGACTTAATAAAATGTCTATGTATATATGTGTGTGTTTCTAAAATATTTGTTCAGAGTTCTCAGTTTTTCTTTATAGCAAATACATAAATGTGAATAATTGAAGCCATTACACAGGCGCCTTTCCACTCAGATTTTTGTAAGTAGATATTCCATTAAAAACAAACCCACATCCTACCCTCTGCCTTCAACATAATAGATCGTATCTACATATTTAACTTTTTTTTAATGAAAAATATTTGGATTTCATGTCTTAAAGGTACATGAAGTAATATTTTTCAGCTTAAATTACCCAGATAATTTCTAAACCAATTCTTTCCTTCACTTTGCTTAAGGGTGGCTTTTAATATAATTTAGTTGTTGGTAAATCTGTGACACTAACCTGCCTGCATTAGAGCATGCCATGGAGTGAAAATTAACTTTTTCACTCTCAAATGTACCAAACACAGTTTCTGTGGTCAATTTCCTCTCTCTCTCTCTCTCTTTTTTTTTTTTTTTCTAAATTTGTTTGAAGGACCTCATAGGACGTGAAGTCCTTTGACAAGGGACCTATTTAGCACCAGCATTACAAAAGCTCTTCTGTTCATAAGGGAAATATCTCCCCCTGAATTAAATTTAACCTCTTTAGTACTCCCATTTAGCCACCTGATAAATCCACTTGAGATATCTTTTGGGGAGGGAGAGGTACATGGGAACAATAACACTTCCTTTTTGAGCAGTTTAATAAAGCTTTGTGAGATTTCAAGATGAAAGATAGTGTGTAATGCTGATAGCGCCCTCCAAAGCTCTGCATTCATGGATCCAATTACGTTTTTGTCATGGTAAGAGCCATGGTGGATGTATTAAATGGGAACATGGCTTAAGAAGTAAGGCCCAGGAGCCTGGGTATCTGGTTTCTGAGGTTGACTCCACTTCTGCTGTCTTATCTAACTGTAGGCATACAGCTTAACTTCTTTGCCACAGTGTCTCCTTCCATCAAAGGCCTAGCAAATATCTGAGAAATGCTCTTAAAATGACAGTGCAAATTGCCATTTAGAATCACATTGGAATTGTCCGGGGGGAAAAAAAAATGAGGTGAGCGTTAAGCAAAGGGAAACACTCTCTTCTGCTTAATTTTAGATTTTATCCTGAATTTCACTTTTGAAAAGTCATGCGATTTCCAGAAGAGGAATGACATTTTCAAAGCCTTGAAGACGCTTGTAAAAGGCTGCACTTTTCAACAGTTGTCTGTTTCTCAGGCCTTTTTGACGCTGGCACTCCAACTCCCTTCCCTTCCTCCGGATTCCAAGTTGAAAACAATAATTGCAATGTTAACTTTTCAGATTCTAGAATATTGCCTTGGAGCTGATTTGTCTCATATAATTTTTATACATTTATGCATATCAGATTTTATCACATCCTATCTGTGTATGTGGCTACTGACTTTAGAAATTCTATCTCCAAACCCTCAAAATGTTCATATAACTGCAAAATAATGGATTAGGGACTTGTAAAAGTGTCTAATTTTATTTTACAAAATTCAGTGGATAAAACATTATCATTTTTTTAAAGATTTTATTTATTTATTCATGAGAGACACAAAGAGAGAGACAGAGACGTAGGTAGAGGTGGAAGCAGACTCCCTGTGGGGAGTCAGATGGGGGACTCAATCCCAGGATGCCAGGATCACGACCTGAGCCAAACGCAGATGTTCAACCACTGCGCCACCCAAGTGTCCCTGTCATGTCTTTATTCATCAATTGCCCATTGTCCTGAGACAATGTGAGAGACAATGTTGGCAGCTGAAATGTGACCTAAGACAACACCTATAAACTGTTAAAAAATAAACTGAGGCATAGGTAAACATTTTAAGAGTCTGTGTGAAAAAAAAAAAGAGTCTGTGTGAGCAAAAACATGATTCAGGTCAAGCAGAACTAAATTGGAAGTGCTTCAGAGCACTCTACTAACAAGATCTGGGAGAGACTTTTAGACTTTTAGAAAGAAGAGACAGAAGCAAAGCAACAGAATTGGTTGTAGCTTATGTGGTTGCCTTATTTGTGAACACCTGTTGTCTGTGATTGGCTATCCTTACGTTTTGGTTTCTTAATCTTGAGGTATTTCAGGCTTAGGCTTTGGTTGGCTTACATAGATAGCTACTAGAGCATTAAAGCCACCTCAGTATAATGGGCTCCTTATTTAATTATGTTAAGAGTAGCAAATGGTCATACTCTTAAAATATGCATACTTACATATGTATTTTTCTAGTAATAAGCGGTGTTCCAACAGTATACTTTTTGAAAGAAGCCTAGCAAATTAAAACAAGTATTTCCTACAGGAGCCTGTGACTGCATTTTGGGAAGGGCTATAAACCCGACATTAATGTCAACAAATCAAAGATATAAGCATCAAGTAGTCGGGTAGGACAGATACATTCAGTATCAAAGATCATTTTCTTACTTACAATAAATTAAGTTATGGAACTACTAAATAGAAGTAAATTAAATATAAATATTTTAAAGTTAGACTATCTGTTCCAGAACTGAGAATCCTAACTTGAACTCTCTGGACAAGTAAATTTCTACTATATCAATGATTTTCACAGGATTGTACCTGCAGTGTTCTCTTGCCTAACTCCATATTCCAAAAGAGATTCTGGTAAGAAAATTGAAGAATTTAGCTTCATTTTGGATATATGAGAATTTATTTAAGTAGCTTTCCTGTAGTCCAAAGATTAGGTAGCTCTGATTAGAGCTTTAGATTGAAAATTAGTGGAAATAACCTCTCACAGAGCTTGTCTAAATTTAACTTGGCTTCAAACCAGTAAACTATAGCCTCTAGAACTTTGTAGACAGATTATAGCTCATCAGTATGACTAAAAAATCACTGTGGAATTGCTCTGTAATAGTTCTGTTCCTATGCCTATAAATATAATTTTACCAAGAGACTTTTCCATTTTATAGCTGCTCAGCTCTACTTTACTGTGTCAGACTAAAGGGCCTCAGGAATTTTGTAAATGACAAATTAAAATAGTCTCAGATAAAACACGGTAAGTCAACACTGAATTATCAGTGGTTAATAAAAGAAAAAATGAATCCTTGAATTTCAGAGGTGCTTTTAAAAATCATGTTTTGCAATTGATTTTAGCTTGCTCTCTTTTTTTATATAAGTCAAAAAAGGTAAAATGAAATTATTCAAATTTCAATTTTATTCCACTATGCCTACCCTGTAGGAAATTAAAACAACAATAACAACAACAAAACTTTATTGAGACAAAATAGATGCTTTTACCAAAATAAATTATTGGAAGGTGGTTATAAGGGGCAAGAGAAGAATGGACTCAGATGGTGCAGCTCGACAGGAAAAAAAAAAAAAAAGAAAAGAAAAAAATCTGGAAAACTGTTTTAAATAGTTTATATTAAAACAAACAAAAAAGGACTGAAGCAGAAAGTCTGAAATTTGTACTTTTTCATGTGATCATTGAGTATATGAACTCATTTTCCACTTATTTCCCTATTTCTCTAGCTTTGTTTTTCTCAAAGTGTGGCCCAGCATCAGAATCACTTGGGGTGCCTGATAAAGATAGATATTTTAGAGATGATCCAGATTTCCTGCAGGTGTGGTGCCCAGCAACCTGCAAATTTCGCAAAGTTGCCAAGTAATTCTTGGAAAAAAAAATAAAATTTGAGAACAGCTACTAGAGAGGGTGTGAAGAGAGAATATGAAGAAATCAATGACTACCTTCTTTCTATTTTTATTTTAGATTTTATTTTTTAGAGTAGTTTTAGGCTCACAGCAAAACTGTAGGGAAGGCACTCAGAGTTCCCATGTACTTCTGCTAGCGCTCATGCATGTCCTCCGCCTTATCAGCATTACTCACTGGAATAGTACATTTTTTTACTAAGGATGGATCTGCATCACACACCAAAAATCTCTATATACCTCCAGAGTTTACATCAGTCTTTACTCATGGTGATGCGTGTTCTATGGGTTTGAACAAGTGCATAACGGCACTTATCCATAATTAGAGTATCCAGCAGAGCATTTTCAATCTCCTAAAAATCCTCTGTGCTCCACCTATTCATACTTCTCCATTCCCAGCCCCTACAACCACTATTTTTTTTTTAATTCCTCCATAGTTTTCCCTTTTCCAGAATGTCATAGAGTTGGAAACATCCAGTATGTAGCATTTTCAGATTACTTTCACTTAGTAAAATGCATTTAGGATTCCCCTACATCTTTTCATGACTTGATAGTTTATTTCTTTTTAGTGCTGAATAATATTCCATTGTCCGGATGTATTTTTTTTTCTCCACTCCTTCTGAAGGACACCTTGGTTGCTTCCAAATTTTGGCAATTTTGAATAACACTGCTATAAACATCCACGTGCAGGTTTTCATGTGGACATATGTTTTCACACTTTTGGGGTAAATACCAAGAGGATAGCATTGTTGAATCATATGGTAAGAGTATAAGAGTCTTATAAGAAACTGCCATGCTGTTTTCCAATGTGCATCATTTCACATTTCACTAACAATGAATGAGAGGGTCTCACACCCTCACCAGCATCTGGTGTTGTCAGCGTTATGTAATTTCTAATACATGATATGTAATTTCTAATATGCATGTGGTCGTTTCTCCTTGTTTTAATTTGTATTTCCTTGATGACATATGATGTGGAGCATCTTTTCATATGCTTATTGCCATCTGTATATCTTCTTTGGTGAGGTGTCTGCTGGGTCTTTGGCCCCTTTTTAAAATTAGATTTTGGTCTCTAATTGTATTTTAAAACTTTTTAAATATATCTTGGTTAATAGTCCTCTATCAAATAAATAGGGCTTTGGAAAAATTCTCTTTCAATCTGTGCCTTATCTTCTCATTCTCTTAACATTGTCTTTCATGGAACATAAGTTTTAATTTATTAATTTTTTTTTTTAAGATTTCTTTTATTTGTTTGAGAGAGGGAGAGAGACAGAGAGAGACAGAGAGAGAGAGAAGCATAAGCAGAGGGAGAGGGAGAAGCAGAGTCCCTGCTGAGCAGGGAGCCCAATGCAGGACTCAATCATAGGACCCTGGGATCATGATCTTAGCCAAAGGCAGATGCTTAACTGACTGAGCCACCCAAGTGCCCCCAGAAGTTTTTAATTTATGGAGTCTGCATTATCAATTACTTATTTCATGGATCCTACCTTTGGTGTTGTATCTACAAAAAAATCCATCAACATACTCAAGATCATCTGGATTTTTACCTATGCTATCCTCTGGGAGTTTTATAATTTTGTGTTTTATGTTTAGCTGTGTGATTTTTTTTTTTTTTTAGTTCATTTTTGTAAAGGGTGTAAGGTATGCATCTCTTTGATGGTGATGATGATGATGATGATGATTGTTATTTTGTATATGGATGTCCAGTTGTCCCAACATCATTTGTGGAGAAACTAATTTTTCTCCCTTGTTTGACCTTTGCCCCTTGGTCAACAATCAACTTACTCTATATACGTGGCTCTATTTCTGGGCTCTCTATTCTCTTCCATTGACTTGTCTATTCATTCATCAATACCACACTATCTTGATTACTATAGTTTTACAGTAAGTTTTTTTTTTTTTTTTTTTTTTTACAGTAAGTCTTGATGTCAGGTAGTGTCAGCCCTCCAACTTTGTTCCTTTTCTTCAGTATTGTGTTGCCTTTTTGGGTCTTTTGCCCAAATAAAAATGTTAGAATCCATTTTTAAATATCCATGAAATAAATTACTGAGATTTTGATTGGGATTGCATTGAATCTATAGATCAAGTTAGGAGAAGGGACATCCTTAGTAAGATTCAATTTCTTTATACATGATTAAGGGACATCTCTCCACTTATTTAGTTCTTTGATTCTACTCATCATAGTTTGTAAATACTTAAAGAGTTTTAAAAATAGGTTACTGTATTTCAGGGAAATAAAGACTTTTTGAGCTGGATGGAAATTAAAAATAGAATTTTATCTGATAATAAAATCATGAAAGTGGTTCAGTATAGATGCTTAGTTTTCTTATGCTTCAAAGTTTAAAATGAAGTAAATTTATTTTCTGCTTGAATAAATGGGCTGGTATGAAGTGACTCAAACACATCATCATCTTTCTATATGTGTCTGTGGCTGTTCAAAATAAACCTCTCAATGTCCTCCCTTCCTTCCTTCCTTTTTTCCTTCCTTCCTTCTTTCCTTCCTTTCTTCCTTCCTTCCATTTTCCTGTCAATATCTTCACTGTTTCCTTTCCAGTAGCACTGCTTAAATTGACAAATGTAGATATTAACTATATCATGTCCTTTAATGTACATGCTATTTTAATAGTTGTGCAGAGATTATAGGGATTCTCCAGTTTATCTAATTTTGCAGAAGTTGTTGGTTAGAAGTAAATTTCTTTTTAAAAAGACTGTAATAAGTGCCATATGTTGCTTGAGATTCACACAGTATGCTTTGAGATCTACTCAAAATTAAGAGTGACTCCTTTGGATAAGACTACACTTTGAATCATCTAATTACAGTAGAACAAAATTTTGAGATCCAAGTAACAGAAATGACATGTATTGCCTCACCCTTTGCTTTACATGAAGTGCAGAGCCCAAAAAATACTCAAGGATCACATGCATAGCCTTCATAAAGTT
This sequence comes from Canis aureus, assembly GCF_053574225.1. Taxonomy (NCBI): domain Eukaryota; kingdom Metazoa; phylum Chordata; class Mammalia; order Carnivora; family Canidae; genus Canis; species Canis aureus. Next base: position 6,806,077 of record NC_135627.1, read on the forward strand.
CAATATCTTATGAATTAGAGGTCCATCATCCCTTCCCTTTGTGAGTCCTATGAGGATTATTCTTCCTTATGACATGTCCTTTCCTTACTTGCTGACCATAGGCAGGTTTTGGAGGGAATCTTATGCTATCTGGGCTTAAATTGTTCCTTTAATTTTGATCTATAAAGGAAATGAACTGCAAAGGTGAATGTAGGGAAAAATATGAAAGAATTGAAGTGGATTAAAAAGATGAATAAATGAAATGTCCAGCACAATCTTCTAAGCTGCCTCTGCCTTTCATTGTTTTTTGAGCTATTTCACAACTTTGCAAGTTGTAAGACAATGATATTTAAAGCAAATGAGTTTCTTTAATTGCTATTGTGTCCACTGAAACACAGTTGATTTTTGCCTTGTGAAAAGAATATTTTGCTTCCATGTAACTGTAAATTCCCCTTTGAAATGGTTGTAACATCTTGCCGTTTCTCCCATTAACTAATTTCAGTAGAATGTTTGATATGTGTTCATTTTATATCTGTATCAATTTAAGATTAAACAGTGTTTTAAAGATTGATTGATTAGAGAGATAGAGCATGCTCATGCATTGGCGGGGCGGCGGGGGGAGGGTCACAGAGGGAGAAAGAATCCAAGCAGAACTCCAATTCAGGGCTCCTGAGATCTCTTGACCCTGAGATCACTACCTGAGCTGAAACCAAGAGACTGCAACTCAACCAACAGCACCACCCAGGCATCCTTGATTAAACAGTTTTGGTACATTATTATTTGACACTGTTTATGGACGCCTGGGTGGCTCAGTGGTTGAGCGTCTGCCTCTGACTCAGGGCCTGATCCCGGGATCTGGGATTGAGTCCCACAAGGGCCTCCTTGCAGGGAGCCTACTTCTCCCTCTGCCTGTGTCTCTGCCTCTCTCTTTGTGTCTCTCATGAATAAATAAATAGAATCTTAAAAAAAAAAAAAACACTTTAATTTACTTTCTACTTAATAAGCATCCCCTTCTTTACTTTCTAGTAAATCACAAAAACTTACTTGAAACTCTCAGCCCATTGACTTAGGTTACATAGTAGAGCATGAACACTTCCTAAAGTCCCCTTGAAAACATCATATTCCAGGTATCTTTTTATCATATTAAATCTATGCTAGTATTCTCTTTGCCCTAGAACTGGCACCAACTCCAGACCCTACACAATTTCCCAGTCCCCTATCCTTCATCTCAGTGAATATGAAGTACGTTTGACACATATCTGATATGACTACTATTATTTTGATATAATTACCCTAATTCACGTATCATACAGTATTCTTATGGCAGAGGGGTTCTGGCCGAACTTACACGTCTGTGCTGCTTTAATTATCTCCCTATAGACAGGATTTCTTAATGGACTTTGCTTTAATAAATCTATTCTTTATAATCCATAAATACTTAAATATGTCATAGTCAATATTAATGAGTGCGTCAGTTGTTATTTTGCTGGTTGATTTAAAAATGAGAAAAATAGGGGCCTGGGTGGCTCAGTCAGTTAAGCATCTACCTTCAGCTCAGGTCATGATCTCCAGGTCCTCGGATTAAGCCCCATGTTGGGCTCCCAGCTCAGTGGGGAATCTGCTTCTCCCTCTGCCTCTGCCTCTCCCCCTGCTTTTGGTCTCTCTCTCTCTCTCAAATGAATAAATAAAAGGCAAATAAAATTTTAAAAATGATAAAAATAAAACAGACATGATATTAAAAGCATTACTTATTAGTCATGGTGATAAAAGAAAAAAAAAAAGGACACAGAAATGATCCCAGAATTTCTACACATAGAAATTTTAAATCCCTAAAAAACTGGAAAGTAAGAGCATTATATAATCTTATTATATAACGAACATACTTGCTTCCTATTAAAAAAAATGTTTGGTAATCCTTCAGAGATTGTTTTTCCAACCAATAGTTTGTTCTGATTATAGACAAACCCAGCCTCTCTCCCCCAACAAAAAATTACTAAATGAGCAAGAGGATTAATTCAGTAAAGGAAGATGTCAGCCTACAGACAAGAAAATGGATAGAATTATAGTTAGGCAGATGAAACCAAGTAAAAATCTAGCAGTTGGAATTTATTATAAAAGCAAATAACAAGAGATCATTTGAGAAACAGAAAACCTTAAAATGTTTCTCAGTATGTGACAAAGGAATATGGAGAGGTTCTCTTTGCATTCAACAGGAAGTGGGAAAACACAACTGACAGAAGAAAACATTACTTGTATTTGGAAATATGATGAAAATAAGTTAGATAATTATAGAAAATGTTCTTTAGTTGTTTCCCCTGTATACCCCAAAAATCAGTTTGATACTTCATTTTTTTTCTTTACAAGTTTTATGGCCTTCTTTTATCAAAGCTATGATGGAAAAAGAAAGAATGCTACCCAAAAGTCAATTTGTATCTACTTTAATTATTATTATTTTTTACTTTAATTATTCTTGAGCAGTGGAACCATAATTGGAAAGCAATTTAAATCCCTGAGTTTATAAAATCTGTTACTTTTCACTCATTGTCATCATTAGAACATAAGGTCCTCATAAACATAGGACGCAGGAGAATTTATTTTATAGCAGGGAAGCTTTGTAAGATGAAGGAGAGGAATGCAGCCATGGCCCAACAGGCCCCTTCTAGGAGGTTAAGACTGGAGGAATCATGAGGGAATTTCAGGGAAAATTCTGCCTCACAGCTGTTTTGGTTTTAGAATCCTGTCTAGCACTAATATCATCGAACCTTTTGGTATAGTCCTGGTACCTAAACAGGATGATAAATCTCTGCTCCCTATAGAAAAAGTTAGATACTTTACTGGCTTCTTTCTATATAGCTGAAGCATATTGACTTTTGGTGCCTTTTCTAATTTTATGCTTGCTTTTAAATTGAGGCTTGATATAATGGAAACACACATTTGGAAACATTTTCTCTGCTATCCCAACATTCCTTATTCATGTATTTGTACAGCTATCAAGATTAGTATGAAAGAGATATTTATTCCAAGATCCCTCTCCTTTTGATGCTGTTTCACTCTGTTTATCCACAATTATTTTCAGAACAATGTATTGTGATGCCGCAAACTAGGGACAAGTCTCTAGAGGAAATGGTGTTCCAAGGCATGGCCATCATTAGGAGACAATAAGCTTGTTTTCATTCCAACATTCTTAGCTTTGTTAAAGACTAAGTGGAAGAAATTAACATACTGCACGCCTTACAAAGAAAATTGTTTCTAATTATTTTGCTTCTCAAATTATTCCATAAGGCATTGATTGGACTTTAAATCTGTTTCATATCAATTACCCTCAGCTAACCTAATTTTTCAATGTTGTTAAAGATAGTCTATTAATTGAAATAAGATTCTTCTACTGAATAAAGTAAATAAAAATTACTTGGGTAGTCAGAATATTCAAGTAACCACTAATTTTGCTCAGACGTCAAAAGTAGGATGAGCCAAATACCTAAATATCTAAAATTTAGCATTCAAATACTGACTGTCTGCACCTTTCAGGCAAGATGACATTAAATTTTGAAAAATGTTAAGAAAAATGTGTGTTTATTATGCTATCAAGGGCTGAGGTAGGCAGACTGATAGGGCTGCAAAGATGTCCAGGTCTTAATACCTGTGGATATATTACCTTACAGAGCATAAGGGATTTTGCAGGTGTGATTAACGTTAAGGATCTTGAGATGCGGAGAGTGTCCTGGGTGACCCTGGTGGGGCCCATCTAATCACATGAGTCTTTAAAGAGCAGAGAATTTTCCCAGCTGTGGTCAGAGGGAGGCATAATGATGGAAGTTCATCCAGAGAGAGAAAACTTTGCCGGCTTTCACTTTCACGGTAGAAGAAGGAGCTCAAAAGCCAAGGAAAGCAAGCACCAGGCTCTCTCCTGGAACTAATAGCAGGAACGCAGCCCGGTTAACACCTTTGTCTTAATTAGGTGAGGCCCATGTTGAACTTGTGATGTATAGAATTGTAAGATAATGAAGATGTGTGCTTTTTAGCCACTAAATTTGTGGGAGCTCGCGATGACAGTGATAGTAAATTAACATAAGGTCCTATGTTGGCATGTGATGTTTTAAGTTAATTATGATAGTTTAGAAAAGCTCTATGAAATAGCTATAATTAACTTACTCCTTTTCTTAAAAAAAATCATAACTCTCTAGAGATTTAACAAAATTAACATTGACAGATAATTAAGTGAGGAGCGATAGACCCAGGATTGGGTTGTGAAGTAGATATTTACAAGGTACTGTTTTCCAGATTTTCGTGTGAAAGCAAAACCACGACTTTAAATTCCTGCTTTACACAAATAGAGCATGAAATTAAGGGAAAGGATTTAATTTTGGGCTTTTCATGGAAAGCTATCTCTGTGTATAAACTTTAAAAAATCTATATGTTTCACATGGTTGCATTTTCTGAACCATAAGTGTGAATGGTTATTAACACTCCAGCAACCAAAGTTATATTTTAATTGGAAAATTGAAGTCCTATATCTTGCAAATTAATTGAAGTCTCTCTACTCTTGAAAATATGTCAAAAACATTATGCAGTTTTACCACAGTTTAATCTAGCTTCTGGAAGAATCTAAATTAATATAAAGATTAAAAGTAACATAGCAATAGAGATTAAAGAGTTTTTGGATTTTCTCAGAGGATTATGGCATTGGAAACCTATGAAGTATTTAAGCAAAATTACATTTGAATTAAAAATTAAAGTAATTATTGATAATGTTCAGATTCTTAGACAGCCAGCCCACATAAGGGCATAAAAATAACCAACATTAATGGAGCACATAATGTGCATCATGTATGTCACATATACTGTTTCTGATCTTCTCAATTATCCAGCTGGATTAAGTATTAAATTTTCCTTTCCTATTTCTTAAGATTTTATTTATTTATTTATGAGAGACAAACACATACACAGAAGCAGAGACACAGGCAGAGGGAGAAACAAGCTCCATGGAGAAAGCCTGATATGGGACTCGATCCCAGGACTCTAGGATCACTCCCTGGGCTGAAGGCAGGCACTAAACTGCTGAGCCACCCGAGGATCCCCTAAATTTTCCTTTTCTTATATTGAGAAAATTAAGGTTGACATTTTGTCATCACTGGTGCAAGTATACAGCTGACAAATGGCTGACAAGAGGGTCCCCTCCAAGTTTCACTGACTACCAAACTTTCGCTGTTTTAAATCTCCAACCTATTGCCTCTCCTTTCAACTAGAAAGTAAGCACAAAGAAAATCCCTTGTCTGCAATGCTAAACAAAGACCAACTTAGTACCAACAGGTAGAATGGGAGTTTGTAACAGTACAACTCTATCTGCCTGTGTTAGGTTATAGATGGTCACAAAAATCTGTGTTCCTCTTCCCAGGGAGAAGTAAGGTGTCTCCTCTCCTTCATCAGGGGAGATACCTGGGCAGTTTCTTTTTTGACTAATAGAAAAAGGCAGGATCAAGGCTCTGTATGTCAGATCCTGGGCTCAGGCTTCCCACTGGGATAGCTTCTGCACCTTGTTTCTTAGAACACTCACTCTGAGAGCCCTGATTCTTTGTGGAAGATGCCTGAGGGTGCAGAGGAATCTGAAGCTAACTATGTAAAGATGGGAAAGGCAGGAGAGAAGTGAGGAGGGAGGGAGAAGCCCAGCAGCCATCTCCCATTCCAGCTTCTGGTCCTCCCACCTAAGTCATAGACCTTGGGAAGGGTGATGAGCTTTCTCTGCTCTGCCCTGTCCACATTCCTGACCTATAAGACCAAAATGTGTAATAGTAAATGTAGACTTTAAGTCATTAAAAGAGGGTGGAGTTAGTTATGCAGCAAAAAGTAAAATCAGGACTAAGTAATAGATAATTTTGCTCCCTGTTGCATCTGTATACAATTCTTTCTCATGTCCTCATTCAAATTACCCTACTTCCTGGTTTTCCAGTGAATTTTAAGAAAATAAAATGGTGTCCATGGCTTCATCTTCTACTCTTCTTTCAAACTGTCATTCATTCAAATGTCTGTGGTCTTAATGCTTGGAATCTATTGAGCCAAACATGGGTCACTTAGGAATCAGCCAGAATTCATTGTTTTGGTTTTCACCCTGATGACTTGCAGTCTGTGACACATGCTTTAGAATAAATTCATGAATACCAACTGTCACTTTGGAGGATATAATGCTATGTTTGATATATCCCAAATCCTTTAGAAACTGGGAAATTGACTCAAGATCAGGACTGCAGAAATGAATTCTTTTGTACATGGTAATATATTAAATAAATGTTCATTATTTTCATTTACAGCAGTTTGGTTATTTTACTGAGGACCTACATGTAGACATTCAAGATATAGTGATTCGTCTTGCCCAGGATTCTATATTTTTAAAATGATAGTTGGGATGCCTGGGCGGCTCAATGGTTGAGCATCTGCCTTCGGCTCAGGGTATAATCCCAGGGTCCTGGGATGGAGTCCCATATCGGGCTCCCCCGTGGGGAGCCTGCTTCTCCTCGCCTATGCCTCTGCCTCTCTCTCTCTCTGTCTCTCATGAATAATTAAAATCTTTAAAAAATAAAATAAATAAAATAAAATAATAGTTTGCCACACCTGATGCCAGTTTTTAGGATGTAATTGTGACAAATAAGGAAAAATCAGGAATGAATAAGCCTTTAGACTTTGGCAGGAGGGATTGTTTTCAGAGTGGAGTGTTTATATTGTTCACACATTAGAATTTGCAGTTCCCAAGTGAATAATTTTAGGCAGAGCTGGGGGATATCTGTGTGGTGTCCCATTTCTGGTGTGGTCTGATGGCAAACCACTTACTTAGCATCTTGCTAGAAGCAACAGGGCAGCTGTGGGTAGCATCAGTTAGCAGCCAGCTCTGGGCCAGAAATAAGAGCACTGGTATAGTCTTCTAGTAGATTCAGTGATCCAACATTCATGAGGGATTAGGGTGATTTGGTACTCCTAGGGCTTGGAATACACTCTGTTAGTTGGAATGATAGGGAGCTCATTCCATCTCTAGAGACTTCCCACAGTTGACTTCATGCGCAAAGCTCTGTGCAAACGTCACAGCACTGGCAAGGAAAAGAAGACAGAGGAAAGAAAACATTGTGGTCATGTGGTCGGACAGACTCTAAACTAAGTGAAATAGATGTGGGAAAAACCCAGATGTCTTCATGGACTGGGATTCAGTCCACACTAGGATTTTGCTCTAAATATCACAAAATGTGGAAGTGGTTAATAAAATATCTTTCATAGGCTGTAACTCTCATATCCATAGTAGGAACCATTGTCCGTTTCTTGGTTTTGACCACATCATAAGTTCTGACTATGAGGGAGAAGGTTAATTCTAGAACCACACTGTCCATAATGGTAGGCCCTAGCAGTATATGGCTATTGAATTTAGTATTAAAAAGTCAGTTCTGAGTGACACTAGCCATATTTAAAGTGCTCAGCAGCCACACACACCTGCTGACATATTGGGACCAGGTAGACCACTTCCACTGCTGGAAGGGAACTAAGCCAGGTTCTTTTGTGACCTGGGGGACTGAAATGCTGAAATGCATGGTGACACTCTGCCTACTGCTCTTAGTGAAAAGGCTTGCCAATCTGTGTCGTTGAGCTGGAGAATTCCACAAATCACCAGTTCCTAGAGATGTTGCTGGACTTTCAGAGTGGATGGCAGAAAATCTGAGAGAATTCTTAGGATAATTCCTCATGCATCCACTTTGTTCACACTTCTCCTAGGGCTCATTCAATCACTTAGCAAATATTTCCTGAGACCCCACTCTTTACCGGGTGCTACTTCAGACACTAAGACTCTGTGGTAAAAAGAAAACAAAAACAACGAGAACAGCAAACAAGGGCTCTGCTCTTATGCAGCTTATATTCTGTGTTGTTGATATGATAGAAAAAAGAGTCAAACATGTAAGATGATTTCACACCACATTAAGTTCTGTGACAGATATTTTAAAAGGTGGTAGAGTGGGAAGTTGATGTTCAGGAGATCAACAAAGGCTTCACTGAGCATAATCTAGTCATCCAAAGACTCAATAATCCATTTGTTATATATATATATATACATTTAAGTATATTTAACACCTGTTATTAGCCAGCTACTGGCTTCTATGACAGGTGTGGTATTATACCACTAAAATTCCATAAATTGTGAGAGTATTTCAAGACCCCTATTCATTCTGAGTACACTGAGTTTGAATTTCATGCATGTGGTCCTGAGATTAGTATCTTTAAAAATAACTGAAAGTAATTTTTAGGCATAGCCAGACTAATGTCAAGGACACCTGAATGCTCCCTTGCACTTGATTCAATAGAAAATGAGAAACAATGAAAAGGAAACAAATATTTTGACCCAGGTTGCATTGGCATCAAAATGAATGATAGATTGGAAAGAAAAAGGGAATCATGGGATGCCCGGGTGGCTCAGTGGTTGAGTGTCTGCCTTCGGCTCACGGTGTGATCCCAGGGCCCGGGATCGAGTCCCACATCAGGCTCCCTGCATGGAGCCTGCTTCTCCCTCTGCCTGTGTCTCTGCCTCTCTCTCTCTCTCCATGTCTCTCATGAATAAATAAATAAAATCTTTAAAAAAAGGAAAAGAAAAGAAAAAGGGAATCATGAAAAACAATTAGAAACGCTTAAATTAATTTAGATTAACAGCTCAGTGGGACAACATTGAGTTGTATCCTTGAGAGTATAAATAATAAAAAGAAGCAAAATGCCTTGAAGAGCCAGGTATAAGAAAGAATCAACAGTAACAGTGAGATTTTAAGGTTAATATCTGAGATAAAGGTGATGGTATTTTGAGATAAAACCAAACCAAAAATAGTAGGATAAGTAGTTTGGGTTCATTTTTACATATTATAAATTTGTTATTATTTGTTCTTTAGTTATGGATGCATACTTTTCCTAAAGTTCCAAGACAAACAAAAATAATAAAGAGAAACATACTTTCATGCCAGAAACTAAGTTAGAAAAATTTCTCATGCCCAACATAATTTTAAGTTCTCACATTAACCAAAATATATATGCTGCAAATTAAACTTTCCGAATTAGATCTACCTTCTTATTACAGTTAACTATGAAAAGAAAAAACAAAACAGCAAGGCTTTGTCTTCTTTAGAATCATTTTTAGAACTTACAGCATGAGTAACAGTTTTCGAAAATAAATCAGTTAACATCAAAGTCCAATAAAAAAGTAAACTGAACTATTCATATATTAGCTTGACCTAAGTCTGGGATCAGGGCCAAAATTTTCAAATTATACTATCATTATTTACAAAAAGAAGGAAATGTTAACTAACATTATTAAATAAAATCACGTATACACATGCATAACAGGAACCAAAATAAATGCTAATGTTAATGAATGTTGAAGATGTATATTTATACACACAGTAAAGATAAAATATCCTCTTGAGTAGTGTTGGAAATGGTGGCTATGGCAGGGGAAAATTTATACCATCTCCTTGACTGTAGGGTACACATTTATTGCGTTACAGAAATATACTAAAAAGCCACCTCCACAGTTGCCTAAAACAAAATTGAAATTGAACGTTTTGCATTTAAAGTTCTTTCCACCACCTTGTTTCTTGACGAGTGGCAGATAATGAAACATAGGTATCGGGAAAAAAAAAATGTAGTATACAAGTTACCTAGGTCTTCTATGAAGTTCATCTTTCATGTATTTAAAGAAAAAAAATGCATCTGTCCAAAAAGTTGCTCTTTTGTATTCATGATGGTCCCTGTTTTGAGTCCTGTTTCCTTTAACATTCCACTTGGTTCAGGGCAGATGCTTTCATATTTTGTTAGGATTCCATATTAAGGCAAGTTGTATTTTGCGCTGAAGAGAGTTTTTCTAATCAGACTGGACGTTTAGGCCACCTATCAAGACAAGCATCCCACTCTTCTGTCCGAAATATTTGAACTCTTTTGCCCCATTGTTGTTTTGTGTGTTTGGGAGATGATAATCTTGGTGTGGGGTCCTGACTTTCCCAGTGACTTTGCAGCACAGGAACTTGGCTGAAATGTTGATGAGTCCAGACAAGAAGAGGTGATGATGGCAGTAAAGGATAATTGGGAAATAGTGCCCCGGGGAAGAAATACTTTGACGGAGAGAGAAGTGCTTGACCACTTTTTCTCAAAGGACATTTATTTTTGAAAGACAGAATTAAGAGTGCAGTTGTAGAGGCAACTTGGTTTTGCAGAAATATATACCCCAGCATGCTTAAACTCGTTTGCTTTCAAGGTTTAAAAAAAAAAAAAAAGAAAAGAAAAAGAAAGACAATTGCGCATGTCTTGAAGAGATTTCCAAACTGTCACTGTGAATAGTAATCCAATATTTCAGTTTAGGAATTAAGAGGGTTTTAAATAAGAAGTAATTATTCCAGGCAGAAAGCAAATATAAATACCAGCAGTCAAAAAAATTTGTGAAAAGATGTGATTAAAACTGAGATTTTAAATATTTATCTGTAATTCTTGACTTTTAAAGTCCACAGACACGTTCCCTCGAGAGAAGAATATAAAAATGTGAAAATGTTAAAGAAAAGCATAAGAAATACTTTAAAGAGAAACAAATTAAGACAATATTGGTATTATTACAAACTATAAAACCACAAGGAAAATACTTCTCAATATCATTGGATGTTATTTTGAGGGAGAAGAAAACTATTCAAAAATGATTTTTTATTAGTATTATATATATATTAGTATTATCATTATAGGAAAAGTTTTAACTAAGTTGTCTAATTGAATTTTGTAAATACTTTGGGACCAGCACCGGGAGCCTGATGTGGGATTCGATCCCGGGTCTCCAGGATCGCGTCCTGGGCCAAAGGCAGGGGCCAAACCGCTGCGCCACCCAGGGATCCCTGTCTAATTGAATTTTGTAAATACTTTGGGACCAGCTCAATCCAGGCTTCCTTGGAGTCACATCTCTATTATTCTAGGAATTTCTGCCTCCTGTTTGCCACCCTGATTCCTCAGAGGCCCTGTAGTCCTGGCCTCTGCTCAGAGCTGTCTTTCCCCTGATAGCTGAGAAATATTTTTAAAAATAAATTCACATGTTGCTGATTTGAATATCTTACTCTCTGACAGTAGTGATGTATATTTTGTTAAACTAGTTTTTATTTTTATGGGTATGTCTCTCTCCATGCCTACATGTATTTATTTCATATCAGTGTAGGTAGATTTGATCTTTCCTTTTAATGGCTATATAATATTTCCACAGTCAATCACTATCAGTGGTTATCTGATTTGTGTACATTTCCTCCCAAGAGAAGCAACACCTTTGTGAGGATCTAGTCATTTTTTCTCTTTGTTGGTCCATGAGTCTATCTTCCATACTCTGCACCCATGATATACTGCATACTCCTGAAGATTAGAGTATTTAAAGTCAGACTGCTGAGCCATACTCCACATATTAAAAAGAAGAAAAATAGGATAGCATTGCCAAAGGGCTGTGGAAGGTTTGAATCAATTTATATTTTTATTACTTCTTTACTGCAACTATTGCCATACAAACTTAACAGCACTGGATGTTACAATTCTTTTATTTTTTAACCCAGTATATTGTCAAAAATAGCATCTTAACTTTTTCTTTTTTTAATTTTGGCACCTCTAGTCTTTTCTGTTATATAGTTAGGACTAAAATATTTTCTGAATGAAGAAATAAACATCGCCTATTCTTTTAGATTTTTTTGCAAGAAAAAAAACACATTGATAAAAGCATTTGAACATTAGTGCACTATAAACAGACATTTTCATGGGGGTTTTTCTTGGTAAGTATTTGTGATATTTTAAATTTTAATGATCATTATTTAAAAGGACTCTGTTGAAATAGACAAATTGATTCCTCTCAATTATACTGTTAAAATTTTGCCCAGTGTAATTATAGATGTTCTTTATAATAAAGGGATTTGGACCAACTATGAAAAGTTCTAGAGAGATTAGATAGTAATCATCACATTAATATACAAAATGTATCACATCTTATTAATGTAATACATAGTTTTTTTTTTTTTTTGTAATACATAGTTTAAAATTATATCAGCCGGCAGTTCATTATATTTGCTCCATTTACTGCCATTTTTTTAAACATTGACATCTCCCTAAATATTGTTGGCTGTTTTCCATGTCAGTTTATATACAAATAACCAATATTTGATCATTTGATCTTAAAATTTCAAATATTCTTTAATTTTAAATAAACTTAGAATTTCTATTCTTTAATTTTAAATAAACTTAGAATTTCTTTTTTTAGTTATCTATGTGTGAATAGCCAGGCTAACAGGGTCAATATGGTAGGTTAATACCATTCTCTTCATAAGCATCTACAGGAAAATTTTATAAATAGCCTTTTTAATGCAAAAGTTCTCTTAAACTCACACCCATAATAATTCTGCGCAGAAATAAGACGGCCAAATGTGTGGAGATAAATTCCATTTGTGTATTAAATATCTAAGATAGGAAAAAGTATGCATATAAAATTTAAAGCTAGCTAAGGATTCATTGAAAAATTTTTGTATACCGTCTCTCCAAATCTGGTTTTAAAGAGACTGTAACATAATTCCAGGAATAAAGACCTTCTGGAATTGGGATTTATGGAAAAGAGATTATAGCTCCATACGGTTCTAGAAATGCAAAGGGTCTGAATGATCATCTAGGCAGAAGGTACTTTTCTTTTCATGCCAAAGATTAAATGCGGGTTCTGAAAATGCTGCTTTAAGCAAGCGCACATTTCTTCCGCTGGCATTACATTTTGTATTGATTAATAGTTACCATTTCTTTCCCTTTTGGAAAGAAAATCTGTAAGGACAAAAATCACTATTCTGCTTGCATTAAATCCCTACTGACAATGAGAAGTAAGCACTGATTTTTGATAGGAGGGTGCAGCTTAGTGAAGAAATGACTTGAACCCTGGATGAGATAGTGCTTCTATGATATCGTTATCTGGACAGGATGTATCTGATGTCAGTCTAAAAGATCATATTACTTTAAATTCCTGTACTGATACTTTCAAACCATTTTGAGATAGAATATTTCTTTCAACTTTGAAAAGTAACTCTTGGCTCATGATGATAATTCTTTTGAAAAACTACCTGAATACAGGAAGAGTAACTCAACAGTATGGGGTGGTGATCACAGGGGGTTAGGCCACTTTAAGGTATCAAATAGTGTCTCAGAATTTATCAGGCTCTGGAAAATCTATGGAGGTTATAGAAAGCAATCAAGTAATGACTGAGGATGCGTCCTGAATCCTCTTCTGGGGTGTGCCGTGTCTTTTGTGGAGGGCAAGTCATAGCTGAAGGTGACGGGGAGGAGGCAGGCAGCCTTTTAATGCTCTCAACGTTTTCCAACTCATGTCAGGCCAAAATTGTAATAAGAAAGCTCACAGCAGCTGCCTACACTGTATTTGGTTCTAACCCAGATGAGAACATTCATCATCTCTCTGCCCTTCATGAATGCACATGCATGTGCATTTTCAAATAAAAAGTCAAAAGACACTTCAAGGTTTGGATAGAATCCTCATACTTAAAAGTAACCCCAAAGAGCAAAACTTTGAAACCTTACCAAGTATTGGACAAATAGCAAGATCATGTCCATTTCAATGTGTATATCTTCCGCTCTGTCAGAACTTTCCAAATGGTATTCTTGATATGAAAACAACAGGTTAAATTTAACCTACAAAAGGCCATAGAGATAACTGGCTGATCTCTTTTATTTTTGCTTAACTGCCCTAAAATCTAAAGTAAGAACAATTTTGAAATAATACTGAGAGTATTTGAATAACGAAAACCAGTGCTTCTTCTTTTTTTTTTTTTTCTTTAAGATTTTATTTATTTATTCATGAGAGACACAGAGAGAGAGAGGCAGAGACACAGGCAGAGGGAGAAGCAGGCTCCATACAGGGAACCCGACATGGGACTTGATCCCGGATCTCCGGGATCACACCCTGGGTTGAAGGTGGCGCTAAACCCCTGAGCCACCCGGGCTGCCCAAACCAGTGCTTCTTGATATTTTTCTATAGACTTTTATACATGTTCAATATCTAATTTAATATTTATAACAAAATTGTTATTTTTACTGTTTTAAGTGATTTGTTTAGGGATTCATTGAGGATTTAGAGGGGAAAAAAAAAAAAAACCCTTCCATAATGTCCTTACACTGTGCTCTTCCAGTATCATCTAATAGATGGTTGAAATTCTGTAAGATTAAACTTGTAGTATGGAGGCTTAAAAAATATCACATATATTTGGATTTGCATTTAGTACTTTACGATGATCACTATCACCATTTAAAATTAGATATGAAAAAAAAAAACTAGAAAACTAATGTCTGTCTCTTGTGTGTATGTGGTAGGAGTGATATTCTTTTGGTATAATCTGGTAAAAGTTATGACTCATTCGTTATTTTTCAATCCATCACTATTTCCTAAATTTAAATGCATTTCAGATTTAATATATTTAAACCAAATAAGCCAATGGTGTCAGAACTTAAAATTTATGTGGAAAAATATAATTAATAAAGGTGCTACCAAATTCTCCTTCGCATAAGGGCAAATATTTGTTCTTTGATATACCATATAGTTATTGAATATCCATTCCATAGAATCACTTTTCCAGGCTCTGAGTTTATGGTGATGATCAAAACTGAGCTCCCTGTTCATTAACAGTCTTATCTGGGAAAACATTACTAATGAATGTACAGTGATTGTTGCATACTTGATTCAAATTTAGATAATGATACCAAAAGAGCGAGATTAAGACAACACAACTGGCTCAACTCTGGAGACCAGGGAAGCCTTCCTGGAGAGTTGTTGACCAAACTGCAAGAAATTTGTAGGCTCAGGTGACATGGACCCTGGCTTGCAGGGGGAGGAGGATGCATTTGAGGAGAGGCAGCAGGCTGTGGGAAAGGCTGGACCAGGAGGGAGTCCGAACTATTCACAGAAGGAAAAAAAAGTTTCCTGACCCACAGAAAGCAGAGTGCTGTGATGCTAAAGAATCCAGGGGCTTGACTAGGCAAGAAGGCTGAAATTTATCCAAAAAGACTGAGAAGCCATTGGAGGGATTCTCTGTGGGGCAGATCAGATTTGAGGCTCCCCCTCAGCTCGTAGTAAGGGGGGCAAGGCGGGGGATGAGATGGGTGCAAGGCGGATGGGGGAGGGGCGGCAAGTCTGGAGTGTAGGGAAAGAACAGTGGCAGGAATCCAGAGTAGACACATTTCAAAGCATTTTCTATCTGATGGAGGGAGGAGCACCCCCCAGAGAGCATGAGACTGCCCCAATCAGAACATGCTCCAGTGTGTGCAAGCTCAAGGTGAGCTCTGCATGGTAATGTGATTTTAAAACACTCTTTCAAATCTATATAAATGAGGGGAAAATGTTGAAAAATCATTGTGTACGCTTGGTTGTCAGAGGCTTAGACTTTTAGTAGCCTACATTTACTGCAGTTAGATGAGATCTGCTTTTAAGTGCAGCTCCCCACACATAAAAAATGACAAATGATACTTGTCTTTGTTAATAAGCAAGACTGGGTTAAGATTACCACAGAGTCAATACTTATGCCAAAGAGAGTATTGCAATCAAACCCGGAAAATACTGTATGTTTTGCTAAGTGAAAAGCACCTCACTGAGTATCTGGAAACTTCATTGTCTTCCCATTCTCGCTCTTTTATGAGTTACCATAACTCAGCTCTAGCTGTAATATAACTGGCCAGCACTGATGATGAAATCAATAGCCACTAAAACAAAAATAAATGGTGTTTAGGGTGCAAGAAACACTTAGCCATTTTTATCTCAGGGGAAATACATCTGACTTAAATATATTTCACCTTCTGATATTTCATATATAAACTATAATCTTACAAAGATTTTTCCAATATCTAATCAACATATATAATGATGTACTCCTTCTCTTTATGCTCACATAGAATCGTTGCATGTTTTAGATGGGAAATACAATGTCATTCAATTTCATTAAAAAGACTGGTGGGACTTTGTTTTTAGCTCTTCTTACTATTCAGTTCAAAAAGCCTTAAACAAGTAAGTCACTTGGGGAGAATACAGTCAGAGTTTAGTTTGAAGTCCCAACATTTGGGAGATGAAGAGGCATCCCTTAACACATATGTGATTCTGCATGTACAATTAGTTTTATAGATGCAACTATTTTAAGGCAACATTCAAGTGAAGAAACTGAGATCTCATGACTTTTAGAGCATTCATGTAGCCAATTCATTTTCTTTATAACAACTAGTAATTTGTCTTAAAGATTTTATTTATTTATTTATGAGAGACACAGAGAGAGGCAGAAACATAGGCAGAGAGAGAAGCAGGCTCCTCACAGGGAGCCTGATTCGGGACTTGATCCCAAAATTCTAGGACCACATCCTGAGCCAAAGGTAGACGCTCAACTGCTGAGCCACCCAGGTGTCCCTCGATTCATTTGCTTGAAGGTTGCTGATTCTGAAAAGTTTCTGTCTTAACTGACTCACTTGTTGTAACGATTACACTAGCTAAGGTGCCATGATTTGTGCACACTGCCTCCTTTGGGAGGGGCACAGCCACCCCTCCTTTTTCTATTTTTTTCTATTTCTTGAACACAGCTGACTATTTAAATGGCAGTGATATTTGCCTCTGAGCTAGGACCAGTGGTATTAGAATAGGTCGAAATTTAAGGAAGAAGAATGTCAGAATCCCCAGTAGAAGACAGCACAGTATACCAAGGAAGTTTCAGAGGAGAAGCCCTGTGACCTTGACACCAGCCTTAGTAAGCTTCTGATAATGGATGAAAAGGAAAATAAGAGGCATAAACACTGGGTGTGGGTGTCTATAATTTATATCACCTATGTACATATGTATGGATCTATCAGTATCTGTTTATACAGTCCATCTTTATTATTTGCTTTATTTTTTTTAAGATTTTATTTATTTATTCATGAGAGACACAGAAAGAGAGGCAGAAACATAGGCAGAGGGAGAAGCAGGCTCCATGAAAGGAGCCCAATGTGGGACTCAATCCCAGGAATCTGGGATCACAACCTGAGCCAAAGGCAGATGCTCACCTATTATTTGCTTTAAATATGTAGAGTTGATGGTTGGTAGTCTCCATATCACATTGTCTCTTCTGGCTGAAATGTGGAAGTATGAAGAGGTTGTGATTATAACCATTTATGATTCAATCAAGTAGTAAGTACTGTCAAGATGATGTATCCAATCAGATATTAGGAGGAGCATCTGATTGTAGTAGATTATTCTATCTTAAGAGAGAGAGGCTGCGGATATTTAAATTGTGATTTTAGAGTTCACGAGGGCAAAGCAAATTGCTTGCTGAATTCCTTGTCATACATAGAAGAAACTGACTGGCAAGGGTAAAAAATGCTTTATCATCTACAGCTGACTTGATTGGATCCGAGGGAGCCATAGCAAGAAAGGAGCTGACTGTCATACCTGGCACTAGGTTTGCTGACCCACTGGGCACACAAGTTTTCAGGGACATATGTTGTGAATTTAGAAGCAGATGAATATGTAAAGTCATATGAATATTTATAACCACCTAGTGCTTTCCAGAGCCTATTTATTAACACAAAACTATTTTAGATGGGCTATCAACAAAAATGCTTTAAACAAATCACAGACTATTTATTTAACAAACATTGATTATGATGCACAAGGTAATGTGCTCCAATAATATGTTACACATTCATCAAAGAATCCATAGTTTAATAGGTTTTACTGCACTGATTATTAACAAAATTGCTTGAAATACTATGTGAACAGTTTTAAATACAAATGCACAGTGACCAAGTTCTAATATAAATGAATGAATTTGACCTACTGGAAGGCCATAGACAGACCATGGGTTGCTGAGCCGACCACAGTGAACTGAGGAATGTTTGACCTGTATAAATGGTTGCTATGACTCAGTTTTCCTTGACTGCTGCCAACTGAGAATATTATTCCTATTTACAGATTGTTTAAAACCAAATTCTACCTACAGTTTCCAACATTATAAAATCAGACACAGATTCTGATATTCAATTCTCAACTGCCAGATAAAATAAGTATACAGGGGAAATGGCCAGGGTTCTCCCCAGGAAGTGACCTTGCCTGTCCTGGTATTGAAAAAAAAAATGACTCTAGGGTAGAAAGTCCATGTAAATTGTTGGGACACCTGGCTGGCTCAGTAGGTTAAGTTAAGCGTTTGACTCTTGGTTTCGGCTCAGATCATGATCTCAGGGTCCTGAGACTGAGCCCTGCATCGGGCTCCATGCTCGGCACAGAGTCTACTTGTCCCTCCCTCTCTGTGCCTTCTCCCACTCACTTGCTCTCTCTCTTTCAAATAAATAAAATCTAAAAAAAGAAAAAGTCCATGTAAATTGTGCTAGCTCTACATATTGAAGGGAATCCCACCAGAGGAGTGTTTCAGAATCTCTTTACAGAATGACCCAAAGCAAAAAAAAAAAAAAAATCTCAGAATTTTTATTTTTTATGAATGTGGATTTTAAATGTAAACACACACAGTCTATACTCTATTTACTGATAAGATGTCCTTGTCAAATGACAGCTTGACCTGATTGTTCTTTTGAAGTTTATACCTCCCTTCATTTGTAAATCATTTCAGTTGCGTCCTCTCCCTTGTTTGAGTACACAACTCCACTGTGGGCCCCTGGGGCCTGCCTGAAGGAGGGAAGGAGAGAATGAGGAGGGATCATGGACAGTGTGAGGTGCCAGGCAACAAGAAGGCCATTGGGCAGAGTAGGTCAAAAGAATAGAACCATCAGAACCATTTCCTGGATTAAAAATTAAAATTAAAAATTCTCTTAACTTCCTTAAGAATAGTATTAAAATTGATATTCAGTCACCTTGATTTCAGCTACTTGCTCTCTGAGTCCCTCTGATTTACTTGTCCTTGCACAAGATGTGAGTAAGGAGGATCCCTTCCTCTCTCCTCACCATCCTGATGCAAAGTAAGCCCATTGGTCCAACAGAAAAGGAATAAGTGAAAGGGGCTTCTTTTTTTTTCTCTTTAAACCAAAATATCTCCTTAACCTTGGCTGCTTGCTTGCCTGCTTCCTTACACAGGAGATGATATTTAAAGACTGCAGTTCACAATCCAAAGGACTGGCTCCATTCTGTATATTTTTTTTGTATTTAGGGCATGTGTATTCTTTGTTCTTTAACCATCTTGCCAAATTTTCTGCAAGTAAAAGTATCAAGACAAGATCTTTAGCAACTTACTTTGGATGTTAGTTGTTTTTTTGGAAGGACAGTTATTAAACTCCTCAGACTGCTCATTTTCTTCTTTTTTCTTTTGCTTGTAAAGCAGTGTCATCACTTTTTTCCAGTATTCTATTTCACCTCAATAATTGATATGTTACGTTGAAGGAACACAAAATGGTCTTAATTCTGCAATAATGATCAAGGCAAAGAGTGTTTCCTGGGAACTAATGCTTGCCCGAAGGACGAAATGGCTTGAGGTCCAGCTGGTTAATAAGCTGCAGGAAATGCCTCAGGCCAAGATTTGTATTATTTCCCTGAGATGAAAATGGACCTAAAAAAAAAAAAAGGCAAAATGGATTTTTTCCCACTAATGGGTAAAATGGCCTCATTTTGGATGCAGAAGACATTTGAGGAGAAAGGATGTGTTCCATAACAGCTAAATCAAAATTTTCAGTGATCTCTGCTCTTGTTTTTAATACAGTATAGAGCAAACTATAATCACAGGGAAGGCCTGAGCTTGCCTTGTGAACTTTCCCACTCTTAAACACTTCTTCTTTATTTAAAGAATCAGAAGAGGAAGACAAACATCCAAATAAAATCTTGCTGCAAGCCAAATTCTTCTTTTCTTAAAGAGAAGTACCTTTCAATTTCATTCATTTTAGTATTTCTTTTGCTGTCATCTGTTTAGATTTAGCCAGAGATAGATTTTTTACAGCTTGCACTGTATGTGCATTTTCCTAAAATATTGAAGCTCCTATTAACGGATCAGTAAAGTAATGAGAAATATTCCATCCTTGTGTTAATTAACATATATTTATGATTACCCGTGTGAACAAGGGCAAAAATGGTAGAGAGGTGTTAAGATATGTCAGTTAAATTTCAAGTCTTCAAAGACCTTTCGTTCCAGCACAGGATAAAGACAAGGATATATAATTATAATACAAGATAGTACATAAAATTTTTCAGTGTTCTTCCATATTTCAAAGTAAGAGTGACCAAGTCTGGCTCAGTCCATCCATGGGGAGCTTGTGGAGAGGAGTCAACATTTGAACAATTTGGTAACAGATAGCCTTACCTCTTGGGAGCCAATCTGGGCCTTTATATGGTCAGAATTGCTAGGTGCAGAAATGCAGATTTTCTTAACAATGGTTCTAAGACCTTTATTATCTTTAGAAAGAATGAAACCTAGTTTGAACAAATGGAACAAACACAGAGTGGACATTTATACCTATATTCACTGTGTGCTCAATGGATGAGGGTGGGGCTTGCGGGCCTGCATACCATGGGGAGGGACCAAGGTGCTCCCGGCACAGGACACAGTGAAGAAATCCAGGGGTCTCTAACAGCAGAATAGTTCTGCCTCCCTGAAAAAGTTCTTCCAGCTAGAAATGTATTTAGGTTACAGGTGTTCTCTTTAAAATGCAACCAACCCCTTGGTATATTTTAAGCTTTATAGAAAAAGTCACCTTCGGTTTAGCACGAAATGGCTTAAAAATCAGATTACTTTTCTCCAAATACCTGATATAATTCCCATTAAAGAGATAGAAATTTTGGTAATGGTTGGTGGTTGGTAGGGAGAAGTTATTTAGAAGAGAAATGTGCCTGGGCAGAATGCAGAGCAGAGGTCTGTGAGTCATCAGAAGAGCATTGGGGGAGCAGAGGAGGAGGTTCTCAAAAGCCAGGAGAGGGATGCTGCACAGAGAGTGCAGGGCAAGGACATTCCACTCCCTTCGAATTGTACTGCTTATTCGCTGGCCCACAAGAGTTATTACAAGAAGATGAATCTTAAATAATAGCTTTTGACCTACTTGGAGTCTTCAGTATATTTTAGCTTGTCCCCTCTACCCCGGCGCATCACATAGCTACATAGATTAAGTGCACTGTCTGTCAAATCAAGTGCTCTTACTCACGTAGGCTTTAAAAATGTCACTAAAGAATGTTTGAGTCCACATCTGCTTATAGATCCTGCCCTCAGTGTACTCGAGTTGGTGTTTGGGGGCATATAGTGTCTCTGGAAAACTTAGAATATTGTCGCATTTTAAGAGATGGCTGTGTTTCCCTTGATATTAAACATCCCAGATGGTCACCACGAGCCCCACACATGGAATCTCTGCTGTGTCCGAAACTTGGTGCGCTGTGGGTCAGTGACCCACTATCCACTCCTGGGCAGACTGCAACATTTTTGAGGCAAACACCTTCATTCTTTACTATTTCTCTAAAATGATGGCTAACACATAAATAATAAACAATGAATAACTGAATGTGTTCTTAATACATTATGACTAGTCTGTGTGTTCCTTTAGCACTACCTGTAGATACTATTTTTTTAATGAGTCACAAATTATAAAAGCTATTTCTTTGGTTTTACTATTTGTTGTTTTTTCTCTGTATGAAAGTAGGACTCACACGGGGACACTGCAGTTATCTCTTCTACTTCTAAACATTCTTTCAAATGTGTGGACACATAAAGGTAGAAAGTGTGACCTAAAAGTTGGGGTGGGTGGGAGATTAAACAAACTGGGAATTAAAGAGAATACCTAACACAGTATTTTCCATAGTTTCAGTAGACTCTACCCATTCTTTATTCTCTAAGAACTGATCTAGAGATAAGTGAAAAATATAATCTTGTTTTGTCACTCTTTAAAACTAGCTTGGGTCTTAACATAGAATTAGGTAAAGTCTACCACATGCTAATTATCCTTCTGTAGTGACATACACGAAGTACTTAGTAATAACTAAAAATTATTTATGATCAGCTCTTGGTAGAAGTTCAGTATATTCAGTATGTCTCTTTTTTTTTTCTTAAACCCGTGCAAACAAATTATATACTACTAAGATGTGATTTTTGTTTCTACCCAACACATGCATATACATGAAGATATCGTTGGGAAAAGTGATAATTAACGGAACTTTCTGGAGTGAGTATAGATAGTGTGTTCTGCTGTGACAGATTTTTTTTCTTCACAGAATTCATTTTCTGTGTATCTACCATGTGTCAGATACTCCATCGTTTCCGTGGTAGATACAAAAGCCTTACATGACATTTTTCTACAAAGAAGTTAGATCAATAGTGAGAGGATAAGCCAACACGTGTAAAAGATTTCTAGAGAAATGCGAACAAATAGTAAAGTGCTGAATTGAGTGAAACAAGTGCTTTCTGACTTTTAAGAAATTAGGGGCAGTGATTGTGGAAAGCACTATGGCAGGAATGTGAGGGTTAAAACAGGAAGTCCATGAATGGATATAGTTCATGCACACGGTGAGGAGAAAGCCAGGTTTCTGCATACCAGGTATTTCTGTTTAATTTGATATTCTTCCTTTGCTTGGTTCCTGTCAAGATGACCTCAAGCTTTCTACTCCAGAACAAGCCAGGCAAGTTCCACTTCTTATACTTGTTAAATTCCTTCTTGGAGTCATTAGTCGGTAGATCCCAATTCCAGGATATGTCCCCCTTAATTTCATGCTACAGTTCCATGGGCTAACAATGCAGTAGTCCTCAAATGAATCTGTAAGTTTCATTTATGCCAGAATTTCTATCATAAAAACATAGTTGAGAGTGTTGATGGAAAATTAAGATGATATAAATATGTAAGAGCTGGGAAATGTATAATCTTAAACATTCCACATTATTTTTATTATCTCTTTCCCACAGCCTTATGAGGCCTTGGATACTAATATAAAAACCAAAATTAGAAACCTTTCCTCTATGGATGTTTATTGCTCTGTCTACAGTGCATGCAGTCTTGATTTTAAAGCTCTAATGCAAAAAAAAAAAAAAAAGGTATGCTTTCCCCTCTGACAGGTCAAAACCAGAGCCTAATTGCTGCTGTGGTTGTGAATTTTGAACAAACATACTTTCTAAGAAAATCTATTTTTTCTTTTCATTTTCATTCCCACCTTCACAACATATACATGTAGAGGTTGCTTGTGATTTTGATGGGCTCATACCCTCACATGTACACAGATATGCACGTGCTTTCAAACATAAACATGCAAATATATTAACGTATATATGAAGAATTGTTACAACACAATTCTGTTCCCAAATCTCTCTCCTGTTATGTTTACTGTTCAAGAACTATGTAACTTACTAGAGTTGGTTTTCTGCTCCGCCACCCCCACCAAGCTTGACTTGAGCTAAGGGACAAGACTATTACAGTGTTGCTAAAATAAGAAGCTTCTCAAAAGGTTTTAGGATTTGATGTCCTATACTAAAAACATCCCTTATTGAAATATAAATATAAAGAAACCATAAATTACATAAAAGTAGAAATATTTCTAACTTTCGAAACAACTTCTCACTGGATACATATTGAGAGTCAGGTTATTTGCAGGATCCTTTCATGATAGAAAAAAATTATCCACATATCATAGATGATAAAACCATTACACAGAGAAAGTGATTTGCCACAGATTGCTATAGATGGTGAGTGGGAGAGCAGGGGATCCGATCTCAATCACTTTTATCCCCTAGCCAAAACATCCTCCATAAAAGCAGAAATACCTCCACGTTTTTCACATGCTAACTCCTGCTGCCATTCTCATTTAACCTTACATGTGTTTTATACAGATTCCTGCTTGACATCAACATCACAGAATTTTAGAACGAGGGAAGACCTTATCTTGATATTTCAGTAATTCGCTGCTGAGTTGTACTCATCTACTTTTGAATTCTCTTCTCTCTGAAAAATCTATAAAAATCAATAGAACCATCAGTTGACTTTCAGGTATATTTTAGCTTTTACAAGCCTTTAAATTTCAGACTTTTCCCATGTACTTTCCAATTCTGGCTTAAGGATTGGAACCATCTAAAGTACGTGGCGTGAGTTAAAATCCAAGGGCAAGTGGCTTTTGCTACTCTCACAGTGAACTCTTTCTCTGATATGCAGAGTGATCAAGGCTTCCCAAATTATCCCTGGTGATGAAGCATGTTTTTATTTGTGTCCATTTCCCTCACTGTCATGGGCCAACATAACAATGTTTGCTCTAGTGCACACGGCCACTTTGTAGCTTGTGACACATGTAATTCATCAGGTTCAACCAAACCATGACTCGCCTCTGTCCAGCTCCATGAGGTGAATCTATTAAGGGATGGGTGTCATGACAGTGGCAAATTTCTACAAAAGATTTCAAAATGGAGACACCTGGGTGGCTCAGTCAGTTTAGTGTCTACCTTCAGCTCAGGTCATGATCCCAGTCCTGGGATCGAGTCCTACATTGGGCTTCTTGCTTATCGGGGAGTTTGCTTCTCCTCCTGCTCCCCTGCTTGTGCTCTCTCTCTCTTTTTAAAATAAATAAATAAAATATTTAAAAAAGGAGAAGATTCCAAAATGTTAACTGCAGTTTCTAAATGCATATCATCACTCTCTGTTAGTTTTTGGAACTATGTTGATTCACAGATCACATTCTGAGAAAATTAAGAGGAGCTACTCAGTAATTTGTAACAGCTAAGCTTACCAACCCGATGAGAAAAATTTCTGTTTGGCTAGGAATTGATGTTGTGATTTGTATGCACTGTGCTAATATGTGTTAAACACTTGGAGACTAGAACTGCTTAGTATTTGGAAAAATGTCTTCCTTCCCCTGCCCTTGAAAGCACCTACAGTCACTAGAATGCATCAGGGAGGTATACATCACTGGCTACCTGGACCCCTGACTTGTGTCAGTGCCTGCCCCTCAAATCTGACACTCAAATAAACCGAGAAGTGAAAGGATTCATCAGCAGTGGGCAGAGAAGGGGACCTGCATACGCCCCATCAGTCATGGTGACTGATAGCCTGTGAAAATATTACAATGAAACATGATGTTTTGCTCCAGAGGTCACTGGAAATGGCCAAGCCTAGAGGTGAACGGGTCACAATTTCACAGCCATGTGGCATCAGTGTTTAAATCTTGATAGTGCACATGCTTCCTATGAACCACATGCAGTCAGAGGGAGGCTGGACAGTTTTGGGGATGCTGCAGACTTGAGAAGTGGAATGCCTCCCAACCTGTCAGTCCCCCAAAACTTTGGACAGAGTGTAGTATAGTTTACTCCCAGCACTGAAAATGTCGAGTCTAACTGCATTGTTGAATTCCGTGGAATGCATACTCATGAATTACCTGTCCATTTCTGCTGAGAATGGTCCCATTGCCCGTGGCCATAATCCAGGCTAAGACCACACGTTTAGAAGAAAACTTGACTACCCTCTGGTGACTTAGGGACCTGTGAAGGAATGTAAGAGTTCATTTGTAAAGATTTTGGGAAGGGGCAGGGGATCACTTTCTTACTTTTGATAGTTTAATAATATGCTAGATCTGTATCTAGATACCTATATCTAAATATAGGTATATATTAAGTTTTTTCAGACAAACCCATAATATACATTGGTATATTGGTATACAATTGGTATACAATGTATACCATATACATTGTCCTTATTATTAACTGGTAGGGAGGCTAATAGCATTTAAATACGAGGATAGAGGAGTTTTAGTTTGGTAGGCACGATGCAAGCAAGGATAATTCCTGCAGACAAATGCCTTAGCAGTCCAAATAAAGAGGGGTAAGTATATTTGAGCTTGGGGAAAGGTTATTAACCCTTCTGTTCTGTTTGTAACCCTCTGGCTGAGCATCTCCTAGTACAGCAAGCGTAGGAATCACTGGAAGGTCCTAGTGAAACAGGCTCCTGGGGTTTCGCTCCCTTTAGAGCTGCCCACCCAGTCAGCCTAGGCTGGGCTTGGATTTGTGTTTCTAATGACTTCCCAGGTGATGCTCACTAGATTCCCAAGTTGATCTTCTGATTACAAATGAGTGCAAAGCACCACTATTAATAAAACGAAGCCAAAAACTTCATTGCTGAGTACAGCAGGAGCATGAGAACTGATTCCGCCACCTTTTCCCTTCTCAGGTCCTCACATGACTCTTTGTGGACTGTGCACTGGCCATTCTCCAGCGCAATGTTGGCCATTATCTCAATATACCAATTCTCTTTGATGCTTTCATATTCGATCTTACCATCCCTTCTGCCCAGAATGTCTTTCCTATAGAGCCTGAAAAATGATCATCTATCCTTCAAGTCAAATTTCTTCTAGGTAAAATCCTGCTTATTACTGAATTTAAGTGAATAAAAATGAAGACCTCTCAACATTTAATTTCCATGGGTTTTCTTATCATGTAATCCATGGATATCCTGGTGATGCTCTAATGTGCTTCAGTCTGTTGCATTAGGCAGTACAAGAGTCACTATGAATTTTGGATTATAGGTTGTGTTCATCATTCACTTATACCATTTTATTTTATACCATAGTTTTTAATAAAATGTTTTTGTCTTTAAGAATGTTGATTTTTAAAATGTGCCAAACCACAAAAAATGTTGATCATAACACTTCTGAATACCATTCATCATACATACTTAAAATACAATTAGCCTAGGTATGAGGAAAAGTTATTATAAAAATATATTTATTTATTATTATTTTTAAGATTTTATTTATTTATTTGAGAGACAGAAAGAGCATGACTGGGGGGTGGCGAGGTGAAGGAGAAACAGCCTCCCCACTGAGCAGGGAGCTCAACACAGCGCTCAATACCAGGACCTCAGATTCATGACCTAAGTCAAAAGCAGATGCTTAACTGACTGAGCCACCCAGGTTCCCCAAAGATATATTTGTTTTTAAAGCTTGACTTTTCTCAAAGATTTCACTTATGCATTCAAGTATAAGTTGTTCTTATAAAGACACATTAATTTAAGCTAACATAATTGTATCAGATTCTGATTTTGTCTCTGCAAGATACAAACTTATGTGTATACCTAAGTTTGCAAGATTTCAAATCTTTGCACATATAAATAGGTAATTCTGCAGTCTGATATTTTTGTTAGGTTTTGCTAAAGCATGTTTGAAACCTAAGTTTCTGCCAACAAGTTTCCTGGTTAATCTGCTTGAAATAGTGGTGAATGCTTTATCATTAGCCAAATGGGGAAGGCATGGCTGCCTACAGTCTTCCTTAAAGGTTAAGGAGTGATATATGGGTGCTAAGTAAAGGCTTATCAGGTTACTGTACATCAGAACACTGATAAAACTTCCTCAGGAAAGCACCAAATGGAACAAGGACCGTTTCAGAAAATGCTGGTTTGTAGATATGACATTACAATGGAACTCATCTAAATGACAGCATGGCTTAAGCATGGAATTTTTACTCCCAGGTCAGGAAATTCGACAGCAAGAACCAGAGTCTGGCTTAGCTCTTGAGATGTGGCCAGAATCCAGGTTGTTTTTCTGCTGTACTTTGGTTTTCGGAGGCATGCCAATTTCAGAAGATAAGAACGGAAGAGCATATTAGCTGCCACATGTGGCACTTGTCAGATTAACAAAAGGAATGGAGGCCCTGTACAAGTCTTCATTCTTCCTGATGTCGTTACCAGTTGAGCATGGCATTCATATTTGAAATCCTGATGTGAAAATGGAAGAAGTAGTAGAGAGTGTGTGAGCTGTAAAAACAGTCTCAGGGCTCGCTTCAAGATCATTAAGACTTTGCTTTTGTATTATGTTTTGTTTTCTGTTTCATCTTGTGCTTTTAAAAAATCTATTTTGTGCCTATCATTTAATGGCAGATCTTTAAAATGTAGCTGGGTCCCTTTGGAGAAGTAGAAATACTAAGGCACACAATTTTGTAAGGATAATCCAGAGAATGGACCCTCTTAAGTAAATTGTGCCTTTCTCACTAATTCCCATCAAAAGCATGAAAGCCATGACTTAAGTGATCTTTCCGTTGATTAGTGTAAGCATCCAGGAAGTCCTCTTTGTTATCTAATCTAAGTAGCTCTGGCTACAATTTCCCTGTTTTGTTTCTGATAGAGAAAGTGAACCTATTTCCCAAAATATATTATTATATGCAGTGGCTGTGGAGTCATAATATATTTTTTAAACACCTAGAGCAAACAGAGCAGCAGACATATTTTTAATCTTCATTTGGTTCTGGTGTTAGGTACTATGTGTGTGCACGTACAATGAGGTAGTAATTTCTTGCAACATTCTTGGCCAATTGTGATTCATAGGGACAGGTAAATTGTGAATTTGAGATTCAGACTCAGGCTTGACTAGTTCAAAAGTTTGTATTCATTTTTTTTCTATATTATATCATTCTCTGAAAAGTATGAAGAAAGAAAAACATGGTTCATATAACCTAAAAAGGCACTATGGTATTTATGTAATAATCAAGGAGAGACCATTTAAAACAGGCTTCATGCATTCACTGATCAAAATTATATTGAGAAACAGTGCTTGAAAGGGTCAGGATCTGGTGGGTTAACCAAATTGACAAGTTCAATATATCGTTTCATTGTGATCTGTTTGATGTGCAGAAGCATACTAATTAAGTTTGTCACAATTTTATAAATACAGCACTTATCACAAAAGTTATATTAGAACACTATGTGAACAGTATGATCTGCATTAATAAATCCACATTTCATCATGTAAAGGGTGAGTTTTCCAGAAGAAATAGCCACTATAGCTATGTAAAGTGGCAGTAAGTAGATCGATCCAGTTATAGCGACTCCAGTGAAGTCATCACAGCAGCCTAGGGCATCAGTGATCCCTCCCAAGTTGTGGAATCACAATTTATGGGCTTCATCCAGGAAAGGAGGCACCTGGGTTCAGCTGTGAGTGGGGTGGGAGTCACACAAAGATGTGCCAGACCCAGCGGAGATGGGGGATGGGAGCACAGTCTCCAGTCTCACAGATCACAGATATTTGACCCCTCTGAGGAACTCAGCTTCATTCTTGTCTCTGACTAAATGTCAGTGCTTTGATTTTGGGCAAAATCCTAAGGATTCTTAAGCTTTTAAAATTTAAAAGAAATTGTATAGCTGTTTGCA
This sequence comes from Canis aureus, assembly GCF_053574225.1. Taxonomy (NCBI): domain Eukaryota; kingdom Metazoa; phylum Chordata; class Mammalia; order Carnivora; family Canidae; genus Canis; species Canis aureus. Next base: position 6,835,153 of record NC_135627.1, read on the forward strand.
TTTGGTATTGTCATAAAGTGGATATATAAAAAAAAGTCTAAAGTATGGTTTCTGTCTTTATGGAGTTTTGAATCTTGTTGACAAGACAAGATAAATGGAAGAGGCAGGTATAAACAGGATTTGAGTTTTCCTCTATGTTTAACTTGTATTAATGAAGTCAGTTCTTGTGTCTGAACAACTATGCAGTGAAAGGGCTGGACTACACTGTGTTCAAGTTCCTACTGAATTTACTACTTCTATCATTCCATGAAATGTCAAGTGAATATGGTTCGGAAAATAAAGCCAAAGGGATTCCAAGAAGGGATAGAGGAAGAGAGAATCCAATGTGGTCAGAGAAGTCCTGGATTAGACAAAATTTTGGCTGATATTAAAAAAAAATCAAGAGCATGAATTAGCTTGAGAGGTCAGAGGGCAGAGGGTTGTTATGGGGAAAATGGAAAGAATGAGGAAACCAGAAGTGAAGAAGGCATGAGGTAGTTATCTGGCATTGAGAAGTTTGTCTCAAGGGCTGGAAATAGAAGATAGTTTTGTACTGGAGAGTATTGGGGTTGCTTAGGGAAATCCATGCACGCCGGGCCAGCAGGGCTGGGTCTGAGCTCAAAGATAGTGAGGAAAGGCACAGAGGAAAGGCAAACACTCATCTGGAGCAGTTTGAGCAAGATTAAACTGGTAGCGATTATTTCCAGTTATGACTTGACCCATAAAATGTTTGGGGGGGGGGTAAAAAAAAAAGAGTCAAATGTCAAGACTTACTTAAAAGTACCTGGAGATTCATAACAAACAAGTTTGCAAAGACCCTTGCAGACTGCAGTTCCACACGGCAACGACGAGCAGGAGCTGGGTATCTGCCACACTTAAGCAGGGCCTGTGAGCTCCAGATTGTTCCGAGTGATGCGGAGCCAGTTTCTCACCCTCTTCCTGGGACAGGAGGGTGTTTGAGTCTGAGATTGTTGGTGTAGAGACCTAGGTGGATCTTTAGAAAGCTCCTGCAGAGCTTTCATGCTCAGCGGAGAAGGCCCTCATTTAGAGTGGACATCGAGAAGGGTTATTATAGGAGTTTTGTTTTGAAAGTGAAATCTCACAGATTTGTGACTGAGTGAATTCACAGGGGAGGGAAGAGCTGTTCACACAATGAGGAAGATTAAAGATGTTTAGTGTGTACATTAATGATCACTAATACTTTTGGAAGTCCTTGGATAACACTTAATTGTGTAAATTCAGCATCATGTTATATGGCAAATCGAAAACATTACATTTATCCAAGTGTTCACTTGTAGCTGCTTCAAAATTTTGGCATACCATAATAGGTATGGATGTTACAGAAGAGGCTGTTGTCCTACTTCTTGCTTCAATTATTTTTGAGTACACAGATTTCTTGTCTAGCACCTTGGGTGGAGTTTTTAAAATATGATATATGTTCTTAATTACCTGTATTGAACATCTTGATGCTAAAGACAAGTAAGTTATTATAATCTATTCGATGTGGGCTGGTCAAGTTTCCTTTTTCACAAAGTAGGTTGCAATTCTCACGCCAGCTTTGCCAAATTGAAAATAAATATGCCTGGCTGGAAGGGAATCCAAGTGAGATTTTATAAATGAAATGATATGCTTTAAGGCCAGGTACCAAAGATGAATCAGGAACACCGTATCTGGGCACGAAGAGCTGTTAAATGTAACTACGCTTAAGCTAGAAAAGCAGGGATTTACCAGTTCCAACCAGGTCCTGATTTATGTACGTAGTCTATGACCCAGCTATTTATGAAGGAGAGGGAAGCGATGCTATGAATCCTATGCTATTGACTGTAGCTATACTTTGTGTTCATTTTGACTCTTAAGTGACTTCTGATTTTTATTAATTTTTATTTGTACCACTGTACTTAATCTAAAACTAACAGCATAGTGAGCAAATTTTGAAATCAATCCAATTAATGCATGATTGGTAGGGGTTTTAAAATTTGTTTTTGCATTTTTTTTCTTATTAGTTCGTAACTATAATTCCCAAATCTAAAGGTAGCTTAGAATACTGGAACAGATTTGTGAAACTGAGTACTTTTGTATCAGGCATCTATTGAATGTCTTGAAGCAGAATTAAAAAAAAAATGAAATAGGGGACATGGGGCTCCAAGTCAGATTGCTTCTCAGTTTCCAGTAAGTTTTGTATTTGTGATAAATTTGCGTAGACAAAACAAGCACACAATAGTTCCGCCAGACGTGCACAGCATGTGACTCCAAGACCATAGCAGGATTTGGTTTAGGTTTATTTTCTGAGTTGTCTTGGATGCTATCCTTCTGGGTATGTCTTCTCTTTGGGCTCATGTGTCATGTCTTATTTCACCTCTTCTGACAGCATAGCAGGCATTAGAGCAGAATAATCTGTATGCACAGTGGGAGAAAGAGGCAGACCAAATACACCCTGAATAGAGAACAAGGAGTTTCCAGCAGTTGATACATTATTCTCCCTGGTAAAGAAGTAGATATGCTAAGCATATGGAGACTTGCTCATGGATCAATAAGGAGAACTTCTAAATATATGGCCATCCTGTGAAAATTTATATCTTGACTGAGGATATGTTTTGATAGCATAAGTAATATTCTCATAAAATTTTTGGAGTGACACATGAGGAATGAGGGAAACCATAATATAAAAAGCACATGTTAGATTGTTGCCAACGATTGCGCCACCCTACTGCCTTATAAAGACATTGATTTTCATCCTCTCTGCTCTTTTATGGTAGCTCAGTTCTATATATCTTGAGAATTCCTTTGAGAATAAAACACATCTGAAATTAGTGTAATCAGCTTAAGTTAGGGAAAAGCAAGATTCCCTACATCTTGGATAAATACACATAGTTTAACAAATTTGTCAAAATGTATCCACTGAGAATATCATTTTCCTTAAAAAATATGATGCATACCTTTATTTATTTGAGATTTTTTCTTAACCTCAGAGCCTTTAGGATAAACTTGGAAAGGAAGTTCTGCTAGACTTATGGTTTTAATATGGTGCCTTAAATTCTAACATTTCTTTCAGATATTCACCCCAAGACTCCTTTCAGTTCTATCTGCTATGGGAGAAGAGTCAGAAAGAGACTTTATGATGAAGCTGCTTTTTTTTTTTTTTCCTGATCTTCTTAAAAATAAGAGAAATGGATTCTGAATTATTGAATATTCCACTAGGAACTCAGCAGGTGGTTCCAAGTTAAATTCATGAAATTCCAGGATGACATTTTCCTTAGATAATCCCTGGATATAACTTTACCAACTGCATGAGATTCAAACCAATTCTTGCTAAGAGGTAAATCATAAATCATTGAGCTCTAAAATCAAGAATAATCCTGTCAATTACAATTTCATGGACACGAATGAGTAAAGAAAGTATGAACGTGGGGGCACCTGCGTGGCTCAGTCTGTTAAGCATCTGACTTCGGCTCAGGTCATGATCCCAGGGTCCTGGGATCGAGCCCCATGTCTGGCTTCCTGCTCAGAGGGAGTCTGCTTCCCCCTCTCCCTCTGCTGCTCTGTGTTCTCTCTCTGGCTCTCTCTCTCAAATAAATAAATAAAATCTTAAAAAAAATAAAAAATAAAGTACCAATATGCATTGAAGAAGAGAGAGATTAAGTCGTGAATAGCTGAAAAACTTCCTTATGGGTCCAACTTCTACAGTATCAGAATTTAAATCTAGTTATACCTTTTGATGAATCTCAAGAAAATAGATTGTTATTATATTTGATTCTTTCTATTTTGATATTGATCTTTGGATTCTTCCTGTGCATTTGTAGCTATCTTTAGAATCTTCAGAAGTTGGTTAAAATATCCACAATATAGAAAAGAAAATAAATTTACTAGTTAGCAGGTCATGTTGATTCAAAACTTAATTTTGTCCCATGAATTTTAGTTTTAATCAATTAATAAGCCAGTTTTAGAAGCAAAAATGATTACATTTTCAGAAAACATTATTTAATGAACTGAGTTTCTCAAAGATATATTCACTAAAACCAAATTCTATGGTGAAAGCCATAATCTACATTTGACCAAAAAATGAATATAATAAATTCAATCTCATAATTTATTTACTCTAGTATGTTTATTATACAGGCACATGGTGAATAATATAAAATAGTTAATTGATTATATTGAAAAAATAGAAATACAGAGGATTCAGAGGATGCAGTGAATGTATTATTCTTATTAGTCAGATTTCATAAGTCACATTTATAATATTTATGTTTCTTTGAATTTGAACTTAGGCATGCTATAAACAACTGAATAGTCTTTGTTACAGCTTCAAATATTTGAAAAAAATCTGATAGCCTCTGTATTGCACAATAAAACTTATAAAACATTACAACTTGTAAAAAATATTAATAATACAAAACTTCACAAAAAAGTCATAGTATCACGTTATTCCAGCATTTGCTTTTTTATGTAAACGTCAGGAAAAATGCCTCCAGCCATGAGGACTTCTCATAGAAGTCAACCAAACAAACATGGGCTGACTTTCCAACAATTCCCATATCTCCTACAGAACTTTCTTCAGAAAAGTCCAAATACCAGTGCTAACATTTCTAGACCTTCTAAAGTTTCTGATTCTGGAAAATAAGGTATTAATCCTTCCAGTTTGTAATATCCCATGCTTCTATGATATAGTATAATTGTAGTTTACCTACTCCCAACTTTTATTAAGCACCAACTGCATGCCAGTTATGGGCTAAGAGAACCTCACGTTGACAATGACATTACTTTTTCAAAATGCTCATTTAAGGTAGATAGTGAAGCAGAATGACATAGAAATGAGCACTTATTTCAAGATCACGGAGCTTAGTAAATAATGAGAAGAGATCATCTAGTTTATACTTCAAAGACTCTTTCTGTACCAGTTTGTGAAGGACTCTGTTCAAACCTCACTTTTCACAAAAAGCTTACAGAACTTCAAGTAATTCAAAAGCTTTGCAATCTTTCTGGGACAAACTTTTTCTGAAAGGGCCAGTTGTGAATCTTTTAGCTTCATGGGCCATAAGTGTTCTATCTCCTACTCAGCTCTCTGTGGTAGTGTGGAAGACTATGTAGAGGACTGTAAACTAAAGGGTGGGCCATATTTCAATAAAACTTTATTGATGGTAATGCCTGGGTGGCTCAGCCGTTAGGCAGCTGCCTTCGGCTCTGGTCGTGATCCTAGGGTCCAGGATCGAAATCTCGCATCGGACTCCTGCGAAGAGCCTACTTCTCCCTCTGCTTGTGTCTTGGCCTCTCTCTTTCTCTGTCTCTCATGAATAAATAAATACATCTTAAAACAAACTTTATTTACGGATGCTATATTCGATTACCATATATTTATGGATACATATTTATAGGCATTATATAAAGTTAGAATTTCATATAGTGTCCACCTGTCGTAAAAATTTATTCTTTTGTTAGTTTTACTTGTTTTTTTTTTTTTTTTCTCAACTATCTGAAAATGTAAAACCGTTCTTGGCTCACAGGCCTTACAAAACAAGTGGCATAGTTTGCAGCCTCTATTCTAGAGTAGGATCCTTTTAAACCTAAATGTCTCCTGCCCCAAAGGTGTTCTCAAATAACTAAGAAGTAATGAGAGAACACTCCAACCAAAATAATCCTGTAATACTGATAACACAGTATTTATTAGATACCACCCAAAATATTGTATACATATCATTTAAGCTAGAGTTACCCTAGTCCCATGGAGTAGTTTTGATTTACTCACACAGGAAAGGAAATGGGGCTTTGACTGTTGGAGTGACATCTCTGGTCGTACACATGAATGTAGCAGAATTCAAGTGTTTATCTCTAAACTTTGAAAACCATAATTCTTCTCTATTTAAAGGCCAGGGAAAGTTTTTATGTTTCAGGAGGAACAAATCACCTAGACAAACCTACCCAATACTGATATTTGGGACTATCAGCGTTCTAGGGATTTTTGGAGGTCACTCTGATGTCTTAGTACAGAATAATTGTGCACATGTTATCCATGTTCTAATTACATGATTCCTTGCTCTACCTTCAAAGTTTTGATTTAATGGATCCATCTATCAAATAGCAATAGCATAGGAGCAAAATATATAGCTACTATGTTTTGATTATTATAGTCATTTTTTCCTAACTATAATATATGTCTTCACCCCAACCTGATAGCTTCTTAGCTAACTTTGTGAAGAGAATGAAGACAGATGGCAAGATGAGCCTCATATATACATGCAATATATATATAACAGCATTGTAATGAACAGATACTCTTTTGGGTGAAAATTGTCTGACCTTTCTTGATAGGACAGTTAGGTTTTACAAGAAAATGAGATATCCTTCTTGGTTTTACAGCCTTCCCTTTAGGACTAAATGGTGAAATTATAGCTATCTGCTACTGAGTTGACAAAACTCCAACTGTGTTTATTACTTTACCTTTGTTTCATTTAACACTTGACCTCAGAAACCTTTATAAAGTGTCTTTAGTTACTACAGAATCTGGAAACATTGAGCAAATATATTGTTATTTGTCCATACTTCAAGGGGAAGGACATTTTTCCCTGTCCAAATTTTCAAGCTATGGGGCTTCAAATAATTGAAGGGAAGAAGTGTTTGTATTTTTAATATTTCTCTCATCAGTTCCCTAAAAAAATCAATTTAATAATACATCTGCTAATGTCGTTAAACCACAAAGTGTATATAGTACATGAAAGTATAGATTTCATAGCAGAGGGAAAGAATAATGAAAGATATTATAATAGTCTTAATTTACTACTCTTTCAACATTTTGCATATCTCTTAAGAGAGATATGTATATACATATGCACACACACACACCATCACAATCAATATATGAAGTGATGAAAATATATAATTTGTTTTGCTAAGTAACTTACTTACAAAGTCAACATATTGTTTAAAGTGCCAAAACATAATAACCCACACTATGGATGGATTAAAAACACATGTGAATACATTGCAGGTATTACTGATTATATTGTATATCATCTGTATTCTCAGTATTATATCAAATGAAGATTGCAGAAAGCTGAAATAGCTTACTGAGAAAACTAGCTCTGATTATCTCCATGAAGGAAGAAGTGATTATGACATAGTGTGGCACAAAGGAGTTTTAATTATTTTAGTCAAAGAAGATAATGTTCCGAAATAAACAATTAACACCTGGCACAATCCTTGCCCTAACCAGTTGTCCCATTGTATTAAAATAATCTCTATTCAAGTTCTTTTTTTTTTTTTTTTTTTTTTTTTTTTTTTACCATGAATCTCTATGCTCCCATAAGGGACTTATTCCATCTGTATGTTTAAATCTTAACCAAGCACTGATAAATGATTGGTCCTCACCAAATATAAAACAAATATAATAAATATTTGTTCCAACTAACTGAAGAAGTCTTTTCAATTAATAATAGGGGTCTCAGTGTAATTATTTTTTTTTAATTTTTTTTTTATTTATTTATGATAGTCACACAGAGAGAGAGAGAGAGAGGCAGAGACATAGGCAGAGGTAGAAGCAGGCTCCATGCACCAGGAGCCTGAAGTAGGATTCGATCCTGGGTCTCCAGGGTCGCACCCTGGGCCAAAGGCAGGTGCCAAACCACTGCGCCACCCAAGGATCCCGGTTTTAGTGTAATTAGAACCACACAAAACACACACACACACACACACACACACACACACAGAGCAACTTTCAGATAAAGTGAAGGTTCTAAAACATGAATTGACTTTTTCTAATTTGCCTAGTTCTGCTAATTCTCAGGGGAGAAGGAAATAAAGACCCAACATTTATTTGGTTTCTCTTCTGTAAAACATTCTGTGCTAGGAAATTTTCATTCTTTATCCTTTTTAGTGCTGGTGGGTTTGGGATAGCACCACATAGTAAGCTACATGCAATAATGATTCATCAATTTTGTACTAATACTTATCACAACCATTTGAAATATGTTACTATATGCAAAAGTAATCATAGCATTTTGAAATATTTTACCAATATTGTATTTTTACATAAAAATATGAAATATTTTACCATATTAGTGGTATAATTATTTCCTATTTTTAAACTATAGGATTTATTTTTTTCAGAGTCATTATTTCATATAAATTACATGTCATTAAATTTTTGTGACAAAGTATACTACTGGATTTAATTGATGAATATGAAATTGCAATTTGGTCCTTACAGACCTTCAGTAAACTTGGAGGAATTATAATCTGACTGAAGGATGAAAAATGCTGTCCTGTCTTAATTGTCAAGTCCAGTGTTACAAGCAGCAGAAACATTGCTGAGGGCGGGGGGAGAAAATTGGCCAAAGAAAATGAGCCAGTGTTGACTGGTACCCTGGATTGTTTTATGCCTGATTTCCATTTTTCCTACATTTCTTTACAATTATCCTTAAAAATTTCAGAAGAGCCTTCAAACTTATTGTTTTATAATGATTTTCAAAGTTTCTTTCACAAAGTGGTCTAAGATGGTGCTTTCTTGTGTACTGTATCTTTCTGGTCATGGAGACTTTCACTCCCAAAATAGAATACAGATACGTATCTTTTTGTCATTGACTACATATTTCAAGAATCATTTGATATATTTGTTATGCTCACATGGAACTTCAACATTTCTCTGTTTCCTTCTTTTTTTTTGTTTTTCTTTTGGGTTTTTTTTGTTTTTTTTTTTTTTGTTTTGTTTTGTTTTGTTTTTGTTTTTTGTTTTTTTTTTGTTTTTTTTTTTTTGTTTGTTTCCTTCTTTTTAATTTTTATCTTATATTACAACAGTGTTTAAATAAAACAGTATAATACACTGTTTGGGGCTAGCCTCCACCATATCTCAAACTGGCCTAAAAAGAAGTTACTCTTCCTGAGATTACAAAAATATTCATTAAAAAAGATTAATTAAAATATTCATTAGAAGTCAAAACATTAGAAATAGAAATATGACCTTGCTGTCTAAACTGATGGCTATTCTCTTTTATAATTTTTTAAAAATTTTATTTTATTTTTTAAAGAATTTATTTATTTATTCTTGACATACAGAGAGAGAAGCAGAGACATAGACAGAGGGAGAAGCAGGCTCCCTCTGGGAAGTCTGATGTGGGACTCAATCCTCAGGATCATACCCTGAGCTGAAGGCAGACGCTCAACCACTGAGCCACCCAGGTGCCTCGCTTTTTAATTTTTTTTTTAACTCCTGAGGGTAGGGCATAATTTACAGCTGTGATCTTTATAAGTTCATAATTGAGGAGAGGCCATGATTCAGCAAGGGCTGCCAAGTTGCGAGGCTCAAATTTTCCTTAGAGAAATATTGCTTATTTGTTCAGCATGCACCATGCCTTAACTAGAGTGTGTATGCCAATTGTTTTATTTTCAAGCACTCATATTCATAGATTTCTGCCATATGATTGCATTTTACAGTATAATATGAATGTATTCATAATGATTTCATTTGAATCTATTCATAATTTATAAAAATGCACAATGAAAGTGCTATGATTTGAATATCAATTACATGAAAATCTCAAATCATGGATTATTCTGGTCAATTAATTGGTGAGAGATGTTCCTCACTTTCAATATCAATTTGCATATTCTATCCATAATAGCAACAATAGATATTTAGATAGCAACCCACTGTATTAATATGCATACTATCTTATTTAAGCCATTTAAGAAACCCATGGTATAATTATCGCTATCCATACTTTAAAAATAAGAGATGTGAGATTCAGAGAGGTTAAGTCATTTATTTGAGATTTCTTTAATAATAAGTGGCCAAGACAGTAATTAAATCTTGTGCATAAAATCCCGTATAATTTTCATATATATTTAATATCAGCCAAGATGAAAATAAGTCTTATTTTACAGACTAGGATAACTATAAGATGCCAACTTCAAGGAATCTGATCTATTCTTACTTATTTTAATCCCAGAGTTCTTTATTTAATTAATTAATCCTAGAATTATTTAATTCCAAAGAAATAAATGATTGTTTCTCTCTTGTTATGTCACAAATGGTGTGACTTTATACTCAGGGATATTATAATAAGAAGATACAGGCTTTGGCTAAAATGTAAGGGCTTTGGACTACATGTAAAAATGTGTTCTGTTAGCATGGTGCCCTAGGGGTCCCTTCCTCTGAAATCTTTACAGGATGACCTCCCCTATGATTATGGAAGATTTATCTTCTGTACTTGATGATGGAAAATTAACTAAATGGTTTTCAACATTGGGACCACCTGGGGCTCTAAGGAACTGGAGAATGAGTGCGCAAACACACAGTTTGACTACAAAGAACAATCTTTGATGGCCTCATCAAAGTATATCAATTTGAATATAGAAGCATATTCACAAACAATCAATTTGAATATAGAAGCATATTCACAAACATCATTTCCATCTTATGTAGAATGAAGGAGAAGCAGAGACAGGTGGAGAGTTGCCGGCTCAACCATGCAGTGGATCCCAGTTATTTTATCCACTCACAGGAATCAGTTGAAAGGTTCACTTGGAGATTTTTTACCCCGACTTAGATAGTGTTTTGATTAAAATCATATGGTTATTAGGTTTCATTTTCCAGATGGAAAAATGAAGACCAAAAGCGTTTATGTGGAAACTAGTTTCCCTGATCCTGTGCAGTGTTCTTTTTTTTCATGTCTGAGACCTTAGATACACTGTTATTATAGACTAACACATTCATTATTCATCCACCTAATCTACATATTTTCTATATTTTATTTAAAAGCATACCAGAAGGAACAGAAGCATTAAAGAAAAAAATAATATTTCATAGGTAACTTCTTTCACTACTCATCAGTGAAGGGCACTTGGTTAGCAAAGGGATTTCTCATCAGTACACTCACTTTCTCTGCACAGACTAAATTGGAATGTGTAAAGAAAGCATGGATTAAAGGGACCCTGTGTCACCCTAGCACATCCCAAGAACACTATCGAAGTCATTACAGTCATTAGCCCAATAAAGAATAATTAGACTCATGTTAATGACAGATAACAAGTCATATAAATATTACACAAGTGAAGAATGTTAACTGTTATGAAACTAAATTTTAGGAAGGCTTAGTGAATTGCTAGCATTCCACGATAAAACTGTGCAAAAACTACCTGGAACTCAGTTATGTACAAGTTGAATGCTGAGAAACTGTGTATGAGTATGTTTCCCCCATGATGCACCCTCATGTTCATCTAGCTGCGACATAGTCCATGAAATACATTGTTTATATAAATATGACAAAGCAAAACAAAGTTCTTGGTACATTAACTATTGTGCCAGTTTGTGTTCTTTAGCTACTAATAAAAGGAACCAACTGTACCTGCCTGATAGAAACAAAAGATGGTAACGTGATAAGGTTGAGGGGTAGCTCAGAGAATCAAGGAAGTGGCTACAGATTCTACACTGGGAAGGACAATAGGAATCGTTGGCATCATTGTGCATGTTCTCAGCTCCCATCCCATTTTGTTCCCTCCCCAGGGATGAACCAGCCACATGGATGTTTTCCTTCTTTCTATCCTTCCATTTAAGGGTCAGATACTGTGAAAGAGACTCCTATTGACCCCACTTGTCCAGGAGAGAGCAAGTGTCTTGAGTGGCAGCCCAGGAGAGGAGAGTGGTTTTCCAAGGAAATTGAGGTTTCTTGCCAGAAAAAGACGAAAAATGGTTCCTAGTCATCAAGCAGGACCTCATATTTTGTCAAAGCTCAATTTAAATGTCGCTTCCTGTGAGAAGCCATTTTCTTATTCTTCTAAACCTTCTGGGTAAATTCACTTTCACTAGACAAGCTTGTGTCAGATATTCAAGAAAATGAGGTGTACTGGAGGGTGGGAGAGGGAGCATACATGCCTTTAGGGAGCATACGTTCTAACAGAAAATAGTATTTCCAGGTCACCAATTTTGTCCTTCTCTCAGGATCCCAGTGTCTGGTGCTTTACTTACAAGTTTTCCCCATACAGAGATTTTTATGCTCCTTAGTGATATTTTTTTAATTGATATTTGTAACATATGTAACATTTAACATATTGCGTGTCACAGAATGTACACTAATCACCATTTTAATGTTGGCTTTAAGTGCTTAATCTCCTAATTCAGTCCCCTGATTATCCTTTTTTCTGATGACTCTGCTATAGATAAAATAAAATCCAGATTCTCAAAATGATTCCTTTTTAAAAGTATTTATTTATTTATTTATTTATTTATTTATTTATTTATTTATTTATTTTAGAGAATGAAAGAGAGAGAGGGAAGGAGAGCACATGGAGAGGCAGAGACAATCTTCAAACAGACTCCCCATTGATGGGGATGGGGAGGGAAGGGTGGACTAGATCCGAGGACCCTGAGATCACGACTTAAGCCAAAATCAAGAGTCAGGTGCTCAACCCACTGAGCCACCCAAGTGTCCCTAAAAATAATTTTTAAAACCGTTCATAACCTTTCCTTTTTCCAGTTATTTTAACACACTATCATTTATGTGATCTACGTTGTAATCCAACCCTGTTCCCAGACTTAAACTCATCTTCCACTTTGGGCTTATATTTAGTCATTGTTTATTCCTCTACTGTTGAGACGAATTCTGTGCTTTATATTGGAGTTGTTTCTGTATGTTTCTGTGGTCCCTTATAGACTGTAAATTCCTGAGGAGGAAGGATTATTCAGATATAGACCTCTTCAACTTCTCATCAAATTAAGAATTCAGTTATTGTTAACTAAATTAAAGATGTGGTTTTGATCATTTATTAAAATGTATTTGTATGTATTATATACCAAAATTATATTCGCCTTATAGAAAAAGTTGTATGCAATATATCTGTCACTCTTGAGAAGATTAGAGCATAAAATAATTGGAATAAACTATTAGGACATAAATACAGAGGTATAATAGAAGTACTAAGAAGGGAATGGCGAGTTATCATAGGTGGACTTGCAGACAAGAAGTGTTTTTCGGGACAAAGAGGCAGGAGCAGGATGAACAAATACACAAAACAGGAGGGATATGGGACATCCAACTCAATAAGCAAATTTATGTGATCTGGGAGGAAGATTATATATCCTATATTGATCTAAAAGAATTTTAAAAATCTTTTTTTGTTGTTGTTAGTCATGGAGACCCATCAAAAGGTTTTGAGACAAACTATATGTTTGGATATACATTTTAGGAAGGTCATTTTGACTTCCTGTGAGCAGCCATTCACTGAGGTAGCTAGTAAGGCAAAGAGCCTGAACGGATTTTGGCAGCAGCAGTGAATTTTTAACAAGGGAATGAGTACAAGAGATGACAATATATCCATTAAGCCAAATCCTAAGCACATGGTAAGTGATGCCAGGAGGGAATGTGTTGGGGGGGGGGGGTCATCTGGGTTGACCCTAAGGTTTTACGGACAGAGAAGGAATGAAGACTTGTTCCCTCAGAGAGATTGAGGAAGGGGGAAAGAAACAATGTGAGACAATACAGAGGGGAGACAAGGGGAAAGGAGGGCACCAGAGCACAGGGTAGGCTAAGGGCAAGGATGGTGGAGAGAAAAGGACATTTGGGATTTTCAAAATTTAAGTGTGGAGAGAGGACCATATTCCACTTAAAAAAAAAAAAAAAAAAAGACTTGGTCAGAAGGAGAGAGGAAGGTTAAGAATTTTGGAAACCAATGGTGGGATTTTGAGGGAAAAGTATTTGACAAGAGGATATCTAATATTACTGAGAAGATTGAGTCTCCTGAGAGTAGCTAGAAACATTAGAAATCACTCAAATAAAGCTTAAGAGCAAGAGAAACCATGCAATGTTGGTAGGGGCTGTGAGTGTGGTTATGGAGTGATGACTGGGAAGGAGCAATAGGAAGCCTAGGGTGCTGGACCCTGTCCATTGCTCAGCCCATGCACTGATTCCATTACTGCATTTATGTGCTTTGCTATACATATGTATTGCTTCAAATAAAAAAAATGTTAAAAAATAAAATGACTGAAAAATAACACCTATAACATAAATCATGAAATCACTTTCACAAGGTACCTGAGTAGTAAGTCAGACACAAGATTCAAATCCAGATCTCTTTGACTTCCATGCATTTGCCATTATCCACTGTGCTAATTGCCCCCAGACCTGACTCTTTCCCCTCATTGTCCATTGGTACAGCAAAATGGGCTTCCTCCTGTTAGCCCCTTTTAAAACTGTTTTAAATGTAACAACCAATAGATTTAATTTTATTCACTTGCAATTTTTGCTTCAATAATCCTTTAACTTTGGGTAAAATATTTTCATCTGAGCTATCCATCAAGGATTTGATGGATACTACAGATACTACATGCAGATGTGCTTAAATCCAAAGCTATTTTGGGACACCTAGGTGGCTCAGTGGTTGAGTGTCTATCTTTGGCTCAGGGCATGATCCCCAGTCTGGGGATCAAGTCCTGCAAAGGGCTCTCTGAGAGGAGCCTGCTTCTCCCTCTGCCTATGTCTCTGCCTCTCTCTCTCTCTGTCTCTCATGAATAAATAAAATCTTAAGAAATAAAACACAAAAACAAAAAATGCCCTAAGGAAATCTTAAAAAAAAATCCAAAAGCTATTCATAGATCTGAAAAAAATTTTAATCTAGTATCAGTATGAATATGATAATGGAATTGATACTATTTCATCTTAATATCCTGAACCAAAAAAACTTAAAAAAATACTCAAATATCATGGAATAGAGGGAAATACTCAAAGGAGACATCTTTTCTTATAGGGACAGACAAATCTCTTTCTCTTTATAATTTTTTTTCTTATAGTGTGGAGTCCTTTACTTTTTCTTTTTTGCTTACTAACTTTTTGAAACATTATGAATATTTTAGTATGATTAGTCTTATTTTACTTTTATGGAATATTTTGAGTGAAGCAGGGTAGACATTTTGACATCTGTTTAATATATGAATTAATTGTGGACTGTCAAATAATAAACAATGTTTTGCTATACCATAGATCTAGTGGCTCAAATAGATATTTAAATGCAGAGCAGCTGAACTGATCAGCTGATGCAGGTACTTTGTCTTCTTGGCAGACTGATTTCTCATTGTAACCAAACATATGTACAGTACGGTATACAGACACCATCCACCTGTGAGCTTTGTTGATGTGTGTCCACCAAGAAACCTATATTTGGGTTTCCCATAAATAGAGTTTTTAACCTGAAAAGCCCGAAGCCATGGCCCAAAGAAAAGCCACCACATCAAGATGTCTCCCAGGAGCCCTGTCCCATTCGATGAGATGCAGTGCCCCTCTGGCTGCTGCTTTGTGTTGGTAAGGGCCTTGCTTCTCCCACAGATCATAGCTTGAAGTGCTTGTATCAATTTAAGGAGAATTCACAGTCATATGTATTTGAATACACACATTTCAAATGATGTGACAAAACTTAATAGATTTTCAGTCTATGTGCAATATATAAAAATGTGATTCTCTCAAATTAAAAATGTGTCAAGATTTGCATAATTTCATAGCTTGTGGACCAAGTGAACTACAAAATAGGCGCACTCTTGACACTCTACGACCCCATTTCAGCAGTTAAATGGTTATGTTGGCCATCCTTTGTCAGAGCTAGTCGTGGCTTATGAATTTAGAATGATTCTGGGTATTGTGCCAGAATGATACCGATTAGGCCATGGGTAGACTTCATGTAACATGTCACCATTCTATACACAGTCCTAGTATTAATTTTAGAAAGATATTCTGCATATCTGAAAATGTGATTTAGTATCACTCTGAGCTCTAAGTTCTAAGGTCTGTTGCTTCTTTAAGGAAAATTATGTAAACTATTTTTTAAAAATAATGATTGAGTTTTTCATTAGTAATAGAAAATAATGGCATGAGTAAAATGGATGTCTATTTTATTATGCATGATCCTTAAAATGTTATTTTTAATAGTTTTTAAATTAACTCTAGGTTAATGATTCAAAAAGTCTATTCAACATATGCATCATGTATCTTATACTCATGACAATCTACAATACCCTCACTGATTTTTGCCTGGCTTTACCAAACTGAGTGCCTGTTTCACTCACTATAAAATATTGTAAATGTATAAATATGCTCAGATATTAAGCTTCTTATCAATATTTTTTAAATGAATAAATGTGACCAAATAGCTTTTGTAAAGGCTAAGAAATTTGGGATATAGGGATTTAATTTCATTCCCTTTAATATTTTGAAATATTACATGATACAAAAATCATATGCACAATTTAGACTCATAGCCATTTTTAGAAACTATAATTTTTGATTCAAAAGAAATCTGCAATCTTGCAAAAATGAGACTCAGTTTAACAGTGTGTTTCCAAAGAAATTGTAGCTGCTTTTCTTGCCTTTCTTCTTAGACAAGAGCCTTGTGATAAGGAGAAAAAAAATCCGAAAATTCCACGGGGCCCATAAATATAAGTAGCAGTTGTATAGTAGAAAGCTATATTATTGGGAAGTGAGAAAAAAAAAAAAAAGCTCTCATTCAAGTTCTCCATCTACCATATTACTATTGACATGGCAATGTCACTCATAGTGATGTGACAAGACACATGGTTTCTCTGACTTTACTTTCTTCATCTGGACTTAGATGAGCTCAAAGACTACTTCACCAGCTTAGAATTGCCTTGCTCTTTCCAGATTAAAATTTAAGCATATGCAGTATCAAGTCCATTTCTTTTTTTTTTTTTTTTTTTGTTCAAATTAAAATGGTGTAGGGCAGCCCAGGTAGCTCAGTGGTTTAGTGCCGCCTTCAGCCCAGGGCCTGATCCTGGAAACCCTGGACTGAGTCCCACATCAGGCTCCCTGCATGGAGCCTGCTTCTCTCTCTGCCTGTTGTCTCTGCCTCTCTCTCTGTCTCTCATGAATCAATCAATCAATCAATCAATCTTTAAAAAAAAGTTGTAAAGGCATATCATTAAACAGATTTTATCTGTTTTTCCTGTATAATGTTCCTAATGCAACACTGGATTTTATGTACACCTCTAGTTTAAGCCAAAAAGTAAGACAGTAGTTCAGTAAGATATATCTGTTGCTTTACTATGACATTCTTACTTAAAAACAAACAAACAAACAAAAAAACTTTAATATGAACCATTTTTAAGAGGTCTGGTTCTTCTAGTTTTTATAGGTTCCATGAATACTCTACAGTTCCTTTGGACATCATTATTGGTCTGGTTGGCTATAGGTGTTGAGTAGCAGAATTGCTAAAGCTAAAGACTAGACCAGATGGATACTCTTCTTCTGATAGCCTAAAATCTGGAAGATGCTCATGTCATACTGTACATGTACATAGCCAGATGCTATGTAATGTCATGTTATTCCTATAAAATCCAGTGTCTTAACAAATGCTATGCTTCACTTTTAATGATGGAAAATAGAAGTTTTAACAACCTGTCATTTCTTTTTTATAGGCTGTCTCCGCAGGACCCCAATCATTGGTGTCCAATAGAGTTTCCTGGGTGACAGATAGGAAAGAAAGACAGAGTCTATTAGAGGGAAAAGGAAAAAGGGAAGTGCGCCTACCAGACAAAACAACTACCACAGAGGGCTTTTCTGAGGCCATTCATCCCATAACAAGAGAACAATAATGATTAAATATTAAAATTACGACACTTCCTGGGGAAACTGTATATATACCTATAAAAGAATAAATCTGGACCACTATGTCACTTCATACCATATACAGAAATTAAGTCAAAATGGATCAAAGATCTGAACCCTTAAAAAAATATAGGTGAAAGTCTGTGTGTCTTCTCAGATTAGGCCATGATTTCTTAGAAATGCCACCAAAAGCACAAACAACAAAAGGAAACTAGGAAAATGAAGTTTAAAAAAAATTTATTTATCTGAGAGAGAGTGTGTGAGTGAGTATAGGGAGAGCAGAGGTAGAGGAGAAGCAGACTCCCTACTGAGCTCAGAGCCTGATACAGGACTGGGTCTCAGAACCCTGAGATCATGACCTGAGCCAAAAGAAGGAGTAGGACACTAAACCAACTGAGCCACCCAAGTGTACCTCGCACATGAAAAGTTGCTCAGTATCATTAGTTATTAGGGAATGCAAATTAAAACCACTTTGGATCCACTTAGATGATTATAATAAAACAAACTTAACAAGGACTAGGGAAGGTTTGAGATACTATAATCCTCACACATTGCTTGTGGGAATGCAACATGGTGCAGCAACTATGGAAAACAGCTGAGACTTCGTCAAAAGTTAAACAGTTTTACCATGAGAACCAGCAATCCCGACCCCATAGATGTCTGAGAGAAGTGAAAACAGTTTCAAACACAAACATGTACATGAGGGTTCATAGCAGAATACTCCTAACAGTCAAAAAGTAGAAAAAAAAATATCTACCAGTTAATAAATATCTACCAGTTAAAAATATCTACCAGTTAATAAATGTCTATCTACCAGGAATGATGTATTCCTACCCATACAATGGAATATTATTTGATAATAAAAAGAAATGAAGTACTGTTACGTGTTACAATATGAACTCTGAAAACATGCTAAGTGAAAGAAATCAGACACAAAAGGCTACATGGTATACTATCCCATTCATATGAAATGTGTGCAGTCCGCAGAAATAGGAAACTTACTAGTGATTGCCAGGAATCTAGAAGGATGCCTGCTAGAGGAAGAGAGGCATTTGGCCTAATTGTTAAGGTATTGGAGGGGTGTGATGAAAGTATTCTAGATTTAGTTAGTAGTAATGGTTGCACAACACAATAACTGTATAAAATAACAGTCAAGAGTAAGCTTGAAAATGGTGAATTTTATCTTGTGTGACCTACGTCTCGATAAGAAGTGTTAAAAAGACACTGAATTAAATGAACAGCAAGCTATAAATACTTCCAGGTATAGACAATTGTGCAAATGGTTTTCAACAATCTATTCTTGTGGAAAGATTACTAACAGTTGTCTAATAAGCTGAAACTGGACATGTGTTTAATTCCTTAGTTTATTAAATATTTATTGGAGTGCCTGCTATATGCTAGGCACTGTCCTGGGTTCAAATAAAGATAGATTCTAGGAAACATCAGTTGTTCACATTTTTATTTCAGGGTCCTTTACACTCTCAAAAATTATTGAAGACTTTAGAGAGATTTTGCTTACATAGGACAAAATCTATCAATATTTTCTAAATTAATTCTAATTAAATAAATTCTAATTAAAGAATTCTAATTAAAACTGAGAAGCACCAGGGTGGCCATGTCTGTTGAGTATATGACTCTTGATTTTGGCTCAAGCCATGATTTCTGGGTCCTGGGATCAACCCTCACATCAGGCTCCGTGTTTAGTGCTGAGTCTGCTTGTCCCCCACTCTCTGTGCTTATTCTCTCTCAAATAAATAAATACAATCTTTAAAAAAATAAAAAAAAAATTTTTGAATAAGAAATTAAAACTGAGAAAAGTTAAAACATATTAACTAATCTAAATGCAACAATAAAAAGCACATTATCTTTTATTATAAGTTCTAAAACAAAAATTAATGTGAGATTGGCATTATTTCACACTTTTGTAAATAGAGTTGACCCTTGAACAACCCGAGGGTTAGAGAAGCCGCCTGCCGTGTAGTTGAAAATCTATGTATAAATTTGACTCCCCACAAAATTTACTAATAACATCTGGTTGACTAGAAGCATTACTAATAACATCTACTCAAGGGTTGAAATTTAATACAATTAACTGTTTTCACTGCTTCACTCAGATCTTCTTGTAAACTCTGTGCTTTGTATTTGTTTCCAGTAGATGCATGGTGTGGGAGACCTCAGTGACAACTGGTATAGTGGTCCTTGCATCTTGATCTGATCTGTGCTCATGTGCAGTTTTATCCACTATTGCTTTTGCTCCAGTTATACGAGTGTCAGTACAGCAAAACTCACAAATTAATGTCTTCATATTGTTAGGATGAAAATGCGATTTGATCTTGCAGACCCCCTAATTGGTCTCAGGAACACCCACAGATCCACACATCATACTTTCACAAGTGCTGCTCCAGATTCTTGTGTTTATCTGAATTGCCTTGTCAGTGTCCTTTCTAATTGTTCTCTACATAGTAGAGTGTTTCTCACTGTCTTTGGATTTTTAACATTGTAGTTGCTATTGGGGCTTCAATAGAGAGGCCCATCCCTAGATGCATATTGTCTTTCTGGAATCTTCTCTAGCATGTCCTTTGTCCTCTATACCTAATGCCAGTCCTCTCCACATGTGTTTTTCTGAGCTCTTGCTATAGTTGCTCTGGGGAGCCTCCTGTCCTTGGAATATAGAAGACCTTGTGAGCTTGGAAGTTCATGCAAGGCTGCTTGCAAACCCACCTTCGGACTCACATCTGCATTCATTTCCTTGCATGGTGATTTCCTCTAAAAGCTATTCCCTGCTATGTGAAGGAGTTTTGGTGGCCTCTTAGGTTGTCTTCTTAAGTAACAGAATGATGGGTGGAATAATTTATTTGCTCATAAGAGCATGCTACCTTTTAAGTAGGAAGGAATTGGCTTCCTGACAAAGTGCCATTAGAAGAGTTCTCCCAATCCTCCAGCTAGTTTAGAATGCTTATCAGTTTCTCACCTTTGCAGTCCTTAGTGCCTCCTGCCAACATTAGGACCCAATCCCAGGAGCGGCTCATCCTTCTCAGAAATTTTAAAAGAAATTATGCTCAAAAGTAAAAGGTTGCAATTGCATTACAGAATGCTACCAGTGGGGATTGGTGTCTTGTGTGTTCTGCTTTGGTGGCAGTTAATATAAAAAATGGAGAAATAGGGATCACTGGGGGGCGCAGTGGTTTAGCACCTGCCTTTGGCCCAGGGCGCGATCCTGGAGACCCGGAATCGAATCCCACGTCGGGCTCCCAGTGCATGGAGCCTGCTTCTCCCTCTGCCTCTGTCTCTGCCTCTCTCTCTCTCTCTCTCTCTGTGTGTGACTATCATAAATAAATAAAAATTAAAAAAATAATCTGTTAAAAAATGGAGAAATAAGTATACCTTAATATATTATCTAAATTTGGATGAATTGGAATGGAACTCTAACTCTATCGTGTCTCTCATGATTAAGGGTGCTGTTCTTAACCTGCTGCTGCTGCTGGCCTTGAAGATAAACTCTCTGACAATGGGTACAGAATTCTGTTTATTTGTTTCCCAACTATCCGAGACTTTCTGGACAAAGATTTCATAGCATCTTCAAACCGATGGTGGTCTAAAAGGTGGTGAGAATCACTTAGTGCTGATTTTAAGCTTCTAAAGAATAGACAAGTAGTAAGATGATAGAAATCATATAGTAATTTAATGTAGTCTACATTACTTTGGTACAATGTAGAATTTGTGATTAATCTATTTCCTTTTATTTTTCTTTAGAAAGTACACAAGAACTATGACAAATATAGTGGTTCCTCAATAGACGCCCGTAAATTGAGTTATTGGAAGCACAAAAATTAATTTAAGTAGTTAATATACATTTTGTGTGTCAAAATTTACCCTAGGAGTTACTTTTTAGAGCAATTCTTCTAGGTTATTCTACTTTATTATTTTTAAAAGAATTTATTTATTTATTTATTTTTATTTATTTATTTAAAA
This sequence comes from Canis aureus, assembly GCF_053574225.1. Taxonomy (NCBI): domain Eukaryota; kingdom Metazoa; phylum Chordata; class Mammalia; order Carnivora; family Canidae; genus Canis; species Canis aureus. The sequence goes on from NC_135627.1 coordinate 6,856,698, forward strand.
ATTTTATTTATTTACACATGAGAGACACAGAGAGAGAGAGGCAGAGACACAGGCAGAGGGACAAGCAGGTTCCATGCAGGCAGCCCGATGTGGGACTTGATCCTGGGACTCCAGGATCACACTCTGGGCTGAAAGCAGAAACTTAACTACTGAGTCACCCAGGCATCTTATTATTCTAATTTATAAACTACTATTGCTAATTTTTTTTAATTTAAAAATTAGAATTAGGAGCATTTTAGTACTGAAAGATAAAAATAAATAAAATATAAATATACTTACTTTGCATTTTAAGCATATGCTTTCATACCATATGGAATCCCAAAATACCACAGATATTGGGGAAAAGTAAGCTCTTGTTGCCTTAAAATGTATTCCTTTGTTGAGTTCATACTGCTAACCTTTTAGGGTATTGACAGCCTATTATTTTTTATATGTGCCATCTTTATCCAGGAAACTGAAAGAACAACTAATTATATCCTTCTGCAAATGAATGCAGCAGAATGGCTTTTGTTCAACACAATTTTAAGTCTGTTGAGCAAGAATGTTGAATGACTTCAAGATTTGCCAAGGAGTGCCTGTGTCCATGTGTGCACACACATGCTAATGTACAGCCACTTCAGTGGCACAGGGATATTGTCGCACACTCTGCTGTTTTAGAAATTGAGCCAGTTTCTTCGGACCATTTTTGGAGGGTGAGTGCCCCCATGTCTCACATTTAGCTTGTATATTTTTGGTATGATGGGCACGGTAAATACTCTTCCTAAAGTTTATTTATTTATTTATTTTTAAACTTTTATTTTTATTTATTTATGATAGGCACACAGTGAGAGAGAGAGAGGCAGAGACACAGGCAGAGGGAGAAGCAGGCTCCATGCACCGGGAGCCCGACGAGGGATTCGATCCCAGGTCTCCAGGACCGCGCCCTGGGCCAAAGGCAGGCGCCAAACCGCTGCGCCACCCAGGGATCCCTCTTCCTAAAGTTTATTTTGGGAAAGGGCAGAGGAGTGAAAAGTTGAAGTGAAGGTCATGACAATTAATATATGAACAAAAGCATAATGATTTCTGAAATAATGCCTTCATCTCTGCCCTATATCACAGTACTTTCTCATAATTGTACAAGCAACTTCAGACATAGTGCAGTTTTGGGAAATTGCATTGCTGAATGCATTTAGCTGTATACAGTACCAACAGGAGTCTTGAGTTCCAAAACCTCCTTCAAGTTGAAATTCCCAGGTACTTTTGGAGGTGAGGCAAGCCAATGAGCATGTTAATTATTAGCAGATTTAAGGAAGCCAGTGCAACAAGGCAGTAATGATTGGGATGGGCAGCGTGTCAATTAAAGAATATGAAGGTATATCATCTAGATGTTAGAGGCAAGCTATCTTCTTGGATAATCACGCTTTTCTCATCTCTTCAATCCTCCCAAATTACTGAATTGTGTTTGCACAGATTGCAGGAAGACAGTCAAGCTACATGCAAGCAGGCGTAATCTTTCTTCTCCATCTTTGCAATAACTGAGGTCTTCCGAAATTAGTGCCACCATCCACAAAAGCTTCCTGATGCCACTCATGGCACCAGGTCAATTTGCTTGGGAGGGATAGGTTCTTAGACTTTATCGTAGCCAACAGTGTGAAATTTCACAGACAATTGATGAGACAGCAGCATACTCCACTTTTGTCCTTTGACATTACTCACTATAATGTTATTGTGCTGAAGAAAACATTCGATGGTACAGTTGATTTTTATTTTCTTTACCTTAAGGAGATCTTATTGCTCTTGACACTATTAAACATAGTTGTTTTCCCATGGCAAAGGTGTGCATCAATATTTTAATAACAATAATGTTTAAGCTATTTTACGGTTTTACAGTTCATTAGAATGCTAGTAGCTTAGATCTCTCAGTTATGTTATTGTCTTTACACTAATAATATTTAGATCCGTTTCAATCATGAGCCACAAATATTATGTTTAATTAGGAATACCCTTCCTGCTATGAGATAAAGGGACTGTTTTGGTACTGATGTCATTGTCACTGCTCAGGTAGAGTTTCAGTGGTTATATTGATCCAGGAACAGCACTGCTGAATTACCCCTTTCCACCTCAAACCCCTTGAAAGCAAGGCTTAGGCTGTTGTTGTTTTTCTTTTTAATACATTTGTATCTTAGTCCCAACTTATTGTTTATCTGTAATACAGTAGTTGATCAAAAACTATTTGTTAATGAATGCCTAATGTATGATACTTAGGGGCAGCCCGGGTGGCTCAGCGGTTTAGCGCCGCCGTCAGCCCAGGGCCTGATCCTGGAGACCTGGGATCGAGTCCCACGTCGGGCTCCCTGCATGGAGCCTGCTTCTCCCTCTGCCTGTGTCTCTGCCTCTCTTTCTCTCTCTCTGTGTATATCATAAATAAAGTAAATAAAAATCTTTAAAAAAATGTATGATACCTAGGCATTTTTGACATCAGATATAATCATCTTTTTTAGTAAAAATAAATGCATTCCAGAATTCTAAAATTCTCAAAACTTGACCCTCATGTAAAATGATAAGATTTTTCTAGAGCAAAATGTGAAGTTTGTTTCTTAAACTTTCCACATACAATAGCTACTATAGAATGTTTTTTATCACGTAAATAATTTTAGAAAGTATACAACATATACTATATAAAATTTAGTATATTTTAAAATATATTATGTTTAGTTATACATAGATATATATTTATATATACTTACATAGATTCATATTTATACGTAGATATAAATTTATATCTAAATTTATAACATTTAGAGCAAACATTTATATAGGTGAATGGAGTTATACAAAGTATTAAGGAGGAAGGTATTATTTTAGAAATACTCATAAAAACTAACATTTATTTATTAACTCTTGCCTTGTGCCAATCATTATATAATTGTGTAAAGCAGGCAGCAATGAATAGCCCATTCATACAGAATACTGAAACCTCAAGACAGAAAGTAACAAACTCTCCAAGGTCATACAACTAATAAGTGGAAAACTGGGGATTTTAGTAAAAGCAATCTTAAGTCAGAATGATTTTACTTCTTTTTAGATAGGAACAATACTTGCATAGAACAAAAATTCAAACAGCATAGAATTATAAAAATCACAGAATTAAAAGCTCCATTTTCCACCCCTCCTTCTCCTAAGATATCCAATATTTATAACTTTTAATTTTTCTATTAAAATTACAGTATATTGTAAATCCATTATAATTATTATATTCCTATTATGTCTATTAATTCTATATTATTATTATATGTATATATAGAATTATTTTGTGTATATAACAAAGACAGTGGGTATGCTACCTAGATATAATAGGTATATAATAGATATATACACCTTTTTCTAGTAATAGGGCTACATGCACAAATCTGTCACGTTTAATTAATAGCTATATGGAATTCTGATCTGTGGATGGACTTCATTACCTTGTTCTTTTCTTTATTTTTTTAATTTTTTTTTAAAATTATTTATTTATTCATGAGAGACACAGGGAGAGAAAGGCAGAAACACAGGCAGAGGGAGAAGCAGGCTCCATGCAGAGAACCAATGTGGGACTGGATCCCAAGACTCCAGGATCATGCCCTGGGCCGAAGGCAGGCACTAAGCCACTGAGCCACCCAGGAATGCCTATCTTGTTCTTTTCTTATTAATTAATTTCTAGTTTGTTTCTATTGCGATTTTTACATTTTGCTATTCCTGAAAATGGTAGAGTATCATTCCTATCTAAAAAGTTAATTTCAGGGGTACCTGGGTGACTCAGTGGTTGAGCGTCTGCCTTTGGCTCAGGTCGTGATTCTGGGGTCCTGAGATTGAGTCCTGCATCAAGCTCCCTGAAGGGAGCCTGCTTCTCCCTCTGCCTCTCTCTGTTTCTTTTATGAATAAATAAATAACATCTTTTTAAAAAATAAAAAATTAATTTCGTTTATGTTTTCCATAAAACATGTCCCTTCATGTTACTGAAGTATAAGAGACAACATGACCAAAAGGTACATGAAGGAGGTTCACAAAATCCAGATGACTGACTTACTTGGATAATAAAGTCTATGGAGGTTAATTGTGATTGCTTTACCTGTGTTTGTGAGTGGTTAACATATTTACAATGATTTAACATAAGTTCTTTATTCAGCAACTGATTTTTAGGGAAGGGTCAAAACATCCCACAAATTCCCTTTTTCTCCATAATAACATAGGAGCTTCAAATATCTACATGTTAACCTATTTCTAGAGGAAAATATAAATGATGAGAATGTATTAGGAGCATTAGAGTTCATGGCAGTGAAGTTTGAGAAAGGGTTTTATAACAAAGGATGATAGTAGTGAATAGATTTTTGGAATTGGATAATGTCACTCAGTGAGAAAGATTATTTGATGAAGGATATTTTAAAACAACTGGAGACAGTGAAGTCTGTGATGAGAAATTAATAGTGCAAACATCTTGAAGAAAATCTGTGATTACTTCAAACATTCTCTCTCTCTTTCTATATATTCTCTCTATGTAACTATATCTCTGTCTATATATTCTCTATATAACTATATTTATATTTTATTATCCATGTGTATCTATACTTATATCCACATCCATAATCTCATAAGCATATATATGTATATATGTATAGGTATAAGATATATGCATATCTATATGCTCGTCTTAGCCTACTTGTAGTAACATATGGCTTATTTATGTAGAGCTGCTATCAATTCATAAAGCCTAACATACATTTCTGCTCTGTCATTGTGATTAGGGGAGTAATGTGCCCTAATGACTTTGAGAATTTGGCCCCTTAGGGACAGCTATGTTTCTAAATCTATAGATTGTGATGACAATGGTACCATTATGACTTCCAGATTCCTATGGCAGTCTCATATCTGCACTTTAACAGATTATTAGCTCTCTGGTGGGAGCTTCACACTCGGTGGCCAAGGAAACTTGCAGATAGGAACAGAAAGTATTTGCTGTTCTGTTTGCAATTATTCTAACATCTTAGACTTGAAATGTGATTGAAATTTATTTGCCATACTCTACTGACCTCTGGGTGTGTGTGTGTGTGTGTGTATGTGTGTGTGCAATGACAAAAAAAAAAAAATGGTAATGTATAAAATGTCTCCAGCTAAAAATCTGGGGATAACAGATTACTGAAAAAATGCAGTACTGTATGGGAAAATATCATGTATGCGATTCATGCACAACCAAGCCCCATTGGTTTCAATTCAATTTGAATTCTCTTCCTTCTTCAATGAGACATTATATTGCCCTCATCTTTTCAGATTCCTTTCCCACAGACTTTAGATTGGAAGTTTGCTCTGCATTGCTTATACCTGCTCTTTACGTTCTAAATAAGGTCTTAAGCAAGCGTTCTCTTTTGGTGTCTAGTCAATGAGCTGAAATGCCTGATTTGAGTCACTGAACTGTGAAGGACGGTAGAATGTATTAATTTCATAATAGAATTAATTATACATCATGGCCCACGTTGCTGTACTTTAATTATTTTTTCCCACTAGAAAAAAGGAAGTGGTAGTGTACAACATCCCTCAGAACCTTAGGCCACTTGTAGTTCAGAGGCTGAAGTGGGTTTCAAGTGCCTAAGGATTATCTCTATTCATTTGAATGTTTCCTGGCTACAAAGTTAGCAAGCTGAGTGTATTTTGAGAAAAATACTAAAGGAAATGGCTGATAAAAATATCAATGTCAAATATCTGCTTAACGGAGATACATATCTGTTCTTTCTCAAAGCCCTGTTAAGCTGCCCTCCATCTGCTTATCATAGAAACAATGATCTCACAGTGGTTTTATCTCCAGACATTTTCCTGACCAGACAGAAAGAATCTGTGGAAGTAGTCATGCCCCCCATTTGTTTTAATGGGGACTGTGTTGGTTCTCATATGAGGAATCCACTTAAACATGATGTTAAGATCTACAAGCGCAGTAACTGAATGCTGTGTAGACTGCAGCCTCTACAAACAGTGAGATATAGTTCCAAATTGCTGAACCCAAATAAACAAAATGGCAAGGAAGTGATGATAAAGTTTCCTTGGAATATTGGCTCTTTTTCTTGTTTATGAAACTGTCAACTGATAAACTCCTGGTAATTTTTTTTTTTTTTTCAATATCTCCCAACTACTCAGAATTTCCCTTAAGGAACGTAGAAGCCAAGTGGTGGGAAGGCGCATATTTGGTTGGAGATGAGGGAAGAATGTGTTAAGTGAGCAGAGTGTTGAAAAAGACTGCCTGGATAGGGTGTAGAAAAGCAATTGTAAGATAAGGGAGCAAAGCGGGGGGGCGGGGGGCAAGGAATTGTGGTATAAAGTAAAAAGAAAATCTAATTTGTGGATTGTGTTATGGGGAACTACTCATTTTGAGCTTATCATGCTTGGTGAATCATGTCAATCTTTTCTTTTTTGCATATCATCTGGCTATAACATTTTAGATATTGTATGGAAATCAAATGAATATATAAAGTCACAGAGAAGCTTAGGAATTTTTAATATCCTGCTGACTTTTTTCCTGTTACGTTATGGCTTAAATAACTATTCAATTAATTTTCCTTCTTGTTAACAACAACAACAACAAAGAATTTAGAAGAAATATAATTACAAATAAAGTAAGGCACTTGCACTTTTATAAAGAATCTCTATAGAAGATCCTAGATAGGGATCCCTGGGTGGCGCAGCGGTTTATCGCCTGCCTTTGGCCCAGGGTGCCACCCGGGATCGAATCCCACATCAGGCTCCCGGTGCATGGAGCCTGCTTCTCCCTCTGCCTGTGTCTCTGCCTCTCTCTCTCTCACTGTGTGCCTATCATAAATAAATAAAAATTAAAAAAAAGAAGATCCTAGATATTTATGAAACATATGTGTAATTTATAAATCATCAAATTTGTGAATTACATTATTGAATTTAATTTCCTGCATAAAATACAATGAAGTGTAATTAAAGATTCAAAGTATTCTCTTTAGACATTTGATTTTCCATAAATACAATTGTATTCCATAAAAACAAGGTGAGATGCTACTTTATGAATTCTAAACATCTATTCTGTGACCCAGAAGCAATACTTTCATGGCACATTTTACCTTTAACTTCTACCACCAAAACAAACAATTTAGAATATTTTCACAGAGAAAAATATTATTGATATGTGTGTATCATTATCAAGAAAACTCATTTAAGATCCATGTGATGGAGAATCTCTTCACTTAGTGAGGTGATGGACTTTCACACACCATCTTGTAAGAAACTCATGTCCATATACAAAAAATCCCCTAACATATCCTAGTATATACTGAACTGTTCAGGTGGGTACTGAGCAGATGAAACATTTAATGCTACAGCTGACAGCATCAGCTTTCTATTCTACCTGTACTTTTTTTTTTTTTCTACCTGTACTTAAAACAAGTAAGGTAGTCTTGCTTCTCAGCATGATGATGAGTTTTCCACTTTTCCTACCTCTCCCAACTAGACTTTGGACACTATGTATGTCTGTATCTTATCCAGTGCTGCCCGAGGAAAGATGTGTTTATCAGCTTGAGACTCTGTTTGTGAAGACTGGGATTTATCTTGCTTCCAGAAAAAGAAGGCATAGAGGAGCCTGCTCTGAATTCCCGCATTGTTGTTAAGGAGTAGATGAAGTGATTTCTTTGTCAGGTACTTCACTCGCTCACTGATATGATAACTCTTTCCAGAATCAAGGCCTTGTTGATTCTTTTCCAAACCTCAGAGCAATTTTCCCTCAAATTTTGTTGAGGTGTGGTGTCTTGATCACATGGAAAGGAGTTGATGTTCCAAACAAACCCACACTACCATGATTTGCATAATACAAGTTTCATTGATTCCTACTGTCCTTCATTATCTTACAGATGAGACTTCAAAAAACATCATCCCTGGAGAGTTCACGCCAAGTCTAGGATGATTCTTTATATGAATGCTACTCAAAGTATGGCTAGTTAATTGTTTGTATCATTATTAACTAAGATTTTTTTTTAAAAAAAGGGACTAAGAAAATGAAGCTATGGTAGGATGTCTCTGCTCTTGTGGAATTCTTGGCACTATATTGTCTGTGTCAGCTTTCTGCACACCATTGTCACCTCAGAACTGAACACAGTGCATGGCAATAAATATTTTTTGGATAAATGAACTATTGTACCATCTACCACATAACACCCCATGTACCTTCAGACCCCAAAGAAAATTTTCCAAATAAAGACTCAAGGAGAGAAAGGTACATAAGAAGGGTATCAAAGTATCTCAGTAATTTTTTTTTCAGAGGAAAAATGGCTTGGTTATATTTTTATTCATTGAGCATATACTAAACTTCTTCTGATGGTTCTAGAAATTATATTGAGGCATTTATATATAAAATAATTTTTAAAATCTTTATAGCAGAGTAGAATCTGATAATAGTATATAATGTGATGGTATGCCAACTGTCTTAATATTCTAGGTGTACTTCATAAGAACCCTATTCTGAGTATAGAAAATTGAATGTTGCACAGCATGTAGTAGATACAAAGATGTATTTTTGATATGTTATCTTAATTGAAAGAGCTACAGATTTTGGAAAAAAAAACTCTTAGTCTACTAAAATTATGAAAAGTCATTATAGTTAGTAATATCTATTAATATTAGGATTTAAAATAAATAAGCCATGGTTATAGTATAATGCTATTATCCATTCATAAAATTTATTGCAAAATGTTAGTGCCAGAAGCTTCACATAACACTCTTTTTTTCCCCCATGAAAAAAGATTATTTCTTTGTGGATCTAAGTAACATGTAGATTAAGTAAAAACTTTAGAAATGGGCTTATAGATTTTATATTATCATTTATTTGTTCTCGGTTTTGCTAAGTGTGTCCAAGAAGCAAAGTTCATTTTAGTTAAGATTGCCTGGCTGCAACCTTGACATTTCACCGAGTCTTTGCTGTAGGGAGTTCAAGAGAATGTACAAGACTGTTCTTTTTAATTTGGCTTTAAAATCTCATTGTATCCAGAAATTTAAGACATAGAAGAGTAACTTTTCTCCAGTTAAAAGAAACTTTTGGTGTTTGGTTAGCAAGATAATGAATACCCAGACAGGCAGTGTGTTATCATAGGTAGTGCATGAGCTTTGGAATTAATAGACCTTGGCTTAGATTTCAGATGTTCCAATTATTAGCTATGTCAGCCAGGGCAAATTACCTTAATTCCCTCAACTCAATTTATTGATCTGGAAAAAGGGGGCAATAAATCCTATCGTTCATGCTTGTAATGAGTAGTAAAGTATCTAATATGTGTGAAAATGACTAAGCTAGTACCTGACTATGGGATATACCATTTACTCTCACATCCAGTTTGTGCTAGGGAGTAGAACAGTCATTGTATAGGTTACCACGTTGCAAATATGAATAGGAATACAAATATGCATATTTGCCATTCATAGAGTATATATCTAAGTACATAGACACACACATACTCTTTTGTAAAAAATGGTCATGGGATTTGCATTAAAAAATGGAATTGTAAGAGTGGGAGATAATATAACATGATGATTAAGAACAAAGACTTTTAAGACAGACACAAATTAGAGACTTTTGGTTCTACTTATTTCCTGCATGATTTTGGGCAAGTTATTCAACCTTTTCGGTCTCATTTTCTTCCCAGGAGAGTCCATACTTATGTCATAGATTTCTTACATGGAATAAAGGAGGTAGTATATAGGAAATCAGGATCACAAAGGGAAGTAGTCAATAATAAAACATGATTATTTTACATATCTTTTGAAAAAGAAACTTAAGCTTAGAAAATCTGATCAGAGGGGTGTCTATGGTTCAGTAGATAAAGCATACAACTCTTGATTTCAGCTAAGGTCATGATATCATGCTTGTGGGATTGAGACCCAGGAGCTCCACACCTATTACTGAGTCTGCTTGAGATTCTCTCTCTCCTTCTGCCCCTCCCATTGCACATGTGCACATGTGCTCTTTCACGCTCTCTCTCAAAATAAATAAATAAATCTTTTAAAAAAAAAAAAAGAACGAAAAGAAAGCAATTGGATCAAACCCATTATTGGATGAAATGATAGTACTGGCCACAGTGGAAAGATCAAGATGGACTTTCAGGTTCAGCTCCTTGACTTTGAGTTTGAAATTTAAACTTCCTCCCCAAGGTTTTTTCAGAAAATAATAATACTCTGAGTAGCAGGATGCCTCTGTCCTAACCAGGCTTCTCTCAAACTTTATCTGTATGCTCTTTTGGAAGAACAAACTCTAAATGAAGTTTAAAGTCCCTGAATAGGTAGAAGGTATTACTATTCAATTGTATTAAAGTAAAAATTACCTTGATGGCTTATTTTTTAGTTTTTAATATAAAAAGCTTTTAAAATTTTTAAATTGCATGCTGTTGGCTAAATTAATGAAGTCACCAAAAGTGACTTCAGCTGAGGAAGATTTTAATAATTAAGTGGATAGAATGACCCACTCTGTAGTCACTACCAATCAGCCTATTTTTCCAGCCACTTTTGTCATAACCCAATGGGTAATGAACAGAATGGCTATGGCAGCAGAGAGTGAGGTTGTACATTGGCTTAGTAACATGGACTTCCACTTACCAAAGCTGATCTAGCTCTAACCACTGTTGTGCCAATCTGCCAATGGTGGAGATGAACATTGAATTCTTAATATGACATAATTCCCTAGGGTGGCAGGTGAACTACATTGCACTTGCATCGTGGAAGTGGCAGCAGCATTTTGATTTTACTGGAATAGACACACACTCTAGATATGGATTTGCCTACCCTGCAAATATATTTATGGGAAAACAGCAACCAAAAACCTATGGAATTCTCGTGCACTACCATGATATTCCACACAACACTGCATCTAACCAAGGAATCTACTCCTAGTAAAAGAAGTGTGGCAATGGGCTCTTGCTCATGGAATTCACTGGTATTTACCATAGCAGTCCTCCACTCAAGTGAGTAGAATGGTAGAAGACTCTACACAGATTCTGTAGAAATACCTAGCTGGGCTGGGACAAGGTTCTCCAGAACTCTGTTTGTGCTCTGAATCAGCATCCAATAGATGTCGCAAATTATTTTGTCAAAATTGTTCTTCTGCACATACGTATTGTTGATAGAAACCAGTAAACTTGCAAGTTTGTTTTCACTGAGAATTGAGTGACAAACCCTTTTTTTAGGGAGATAATCAGTTGCTGATTTTATATATATATATATATATATTTGTGTATACACATACATATAATTGAAGTATAATCAACATGGTGTTATATTATGTAGGTGTACAATATAGTGTTTAAAGAAATTATATATATATATATATATATATATATATATATATATATATTTCAGTGCTCATCACAATAAGTGTGCTGTTGGCTGTTGTTAATCCTCTTTATCTATTTCATTCATATCCCACAGCCACCTTCCCTCTGACAACCACCAGTTATCTGTATTTAACAGGCTGTTTTTTGGTTTGTCTCTGTTCTTAAATTCCAGATATAAGTGAAATCAAATGGTATTTGACATTATATGCTCCAGGTTGATCTATGTCATTGCAAGTCACAGATCTCATTTTTTTTAAAGATTTTATTTATTTATTCATGAGAGACACAGAAAGACAGAAGCAGAGACATAGGCAGAGGGAGAAACAGGCTCCCCACAGGGAGCCTGATGTGAGACTTGATCCCAAGACCCCAGGATCATGCCCTGAGAGAAAGGCAGACACTCAACCACTGAACCCTCAGGCATCCCAAAATCTCATTTTTTATGCCTGCATAATATTTCATTGTATATACACACCACATTTTCTTCATCCTTTCATCTATGAATGGACAATTGGGTTGCTTCCATATCTTGACTATTGTAAATAATGCTGCAATAAACACAGGGGTGCATATATCTTTTTGAGTTAGTGTTTTTGCTTTCTTTGCAAAAATATGCAACAATGAAATTACTAGGTCATATGATAATTATATTTTTATTTTATTTTTTTTTTTTAGCAAATCCATACTGGACTCCACAGAGGCTAAACCAGTTTACCTCCCCACCAACAGTGCATGAGGGTTCTTTTTTTCCCCCACATCTTCTCCAATATCTGTTATTTATTGTATTTTGTATTCTAGCCATTCTGACAGTGTACTGATATCTCATTGTGGTTTTGATTTGTATTTCCCTGATGGATGTTGAACATCTTTTCATATGTCTGTTGGCCATTTATCTGTCTTATTTGGGGAAAAAGAAGTCTATTCAGGTCCTTTGCCTATTTTTAATTGGATTTTTTGTTTTTATATTAATTTGTTTTTGGTGCTGAGTTGTAGAATTTTTTAAGATCTTTATATAATTTGGATATTAACTGCTTACTGAAAATATCCTTTGCAAATATGTTCTCTCATTCAGTAGTTTGTCATTTTGTTAATAATTTATTAAACCATTTTCATGAATTTTAGTTTCAAAACGATGTATATATATTGGGGCACCTTGGCTCAATCTGTTAAACATCTGACTCTTGATTTTGGCTCAGGTCATGATATCAGGGTCATGAAATGAAGGCTTGTGTAGGGGTCTGTTTTCAGCAGAAAGTCTGCTTGTGATTCTTCCTCTCCCTCTCCCCCTCCCCCACGCACTCTCTCTTTCTCTAAAGTAATAAATAAATCTGCAAAAAATGTGTGTGTGTGTGTGTGTGTATATAAAAGCATATATTATGTAAACTGTATGTAGTAAGGAAACATCTTAAACAGATAGTTGTTTGGCAGGAAGTCACAAAAATTACATTGCACAATAAATTCCAGAAACTTCACTACTGTCAATATTTTTGTTTCTTTTGAGATTGAGTTAGTGGTTTTCAAAAGTCTCTGTAGTTAAAATTTTTAATAGAAAAATGTAAATGATCATATAGAAGGACTGAATTAATGTTATTCAAACTCTATTTTCTTCATCTTTGTAATTATTGCATTATAATTATTTCAAATCAGCTGTTCAAATACATGGAGGTAAGAGCTATGCTGGAAGCAAATCTAAATGATCCCCAACCTCTATGAACTTTTTCTTGAAATGAATGACTAGATGGGTCAATGTTTTTCAGGGTCACTTTAAAACGGAAAATTCTCTAATTTAACATCTATGTAGAATACAGTATTAATTAAATAATAAACATGCTAATTTGATATTTAAACATACATTATTAAATTCAAAAGAAATAATGTAATTGCTTCAAACTTAGACCAATAAAATATTCCGGGGAAGAAGACTTTTTAGTCATGACTGGGGAAATATCCACAGCATATTGTGAAGCAGAATTGGGACGACCTCATTGTCCTTTGAACTCAGTGAAATTTCCTCTTCGATTGTAGGTTGGCAGAGAACTCTGGGTTTCTCAAAATCAAAATAAAGCTCTTATCTAATGCATTTCCATTTCAGTTACTCTTGTATATGGAAATAGGCACCTTTGCTTGAAGGCTAGAAAAAAATTTATAGAACTTTCTGATATTTTCACAATATCTTTACTCAGAAATATCTACCTTCCCTTTATATGAAGGACTTTGGATCTGTAATTTGACTCAAATTTGGGAATGGAGTGAGGAATAAAACTCCATTTTGATGGTTTTAATCAGACCTCTTTGCAATAGAACTAGAATACTTGTGGGATGCCTGGGTGGCTCAGTGGTTGAGCATCTGCTTTCAGCTTGGGGCCTGATCCTGGAGTCTCAGGATCAAGTCCCATATTGGGGTCCTCACAGGGAGCCTGCTTTTCCCTATGCATATGTCTCTGACTCTTTCTCTGTGTCTGTCATGAATAAATAAATAAAATTGTTAGAATACTTGCTAAAAATAAGAATATAATAGTACCTTAATGATCAGACACTAATTATGATCCTTGGGAATCCATGATCAATTTACAGCTACAATAAGCCATGTCTATAAAATCCTGATGACTCCGATGGTCCTAATGTTCATTAGGACCACAACAACAGCTCTTTGCCCCTTATGAATAAATCCTGTGTCTTTGGTTTCTGACAGCACAAATACTTCCAATCTCAGTGTTTTTGGAGAGATCTATGTTTATTTGGCATCACTCACCTGATATCTCTTCTGATAAAAAGTTATTTAATCTCTTGATGAAAAGAATAGTCTGGGAAAATTATAGTTAATGAGTAGCAAGCAGATCACAATCTTTTTTTTAAGGTTTTATTTATTTATTCACGAGAGACACAGAAAAAGAGAGAGACAGAGAGAGAGAGAGGCAGAGACACAGAGAGGGAGAAGCAGGCTCCATGCAGGGAGCCCAGTGTGGGACTCCATCCTGGGTCTCCAGGATCAGGCCCTGGGCTGAAGGCGGCGCTAAACAGCTGAGCCACCCGGGCTGCCCAGCAGGTCACAATCTTGACAGACATTCTAGCATTCCGTATTCCAAAGATCTCACATCCTTCTTACTTTAAATATAATGGATTCCTGACATGATACTCCTTGTGAGTTTCCACTGAGACTAATTTTTAACCAACATACTTATTAAATAACTAGACATAAGCCCAACTGCTCAAGATAAACTAATTTATTCAGAGCCTTTGGCTAAGGGTCCAATTTGAAATACTTATTTTTTTTTTCCTGATTGAGCACCCTCAGAATCCATTCCTTTGAAAATTCTCACAAATATTGCTGTTATAAATAAGTCTAGCAATTCTGTTGCTATGTCATATTTTTCTGTGTGCACTTGGCTTTTCTTCCAACCTTAGCTCTAGCTAAATTCTAGGTCTAGATAAAATGAAGATTGGGCAGGTAGAAAGTGGGATGAGAATTACCTTTGCAGTCTGAGGTAATTCCCTCATTTGCTATTTCTGCCAAAACAGGCTGGCGAATGGATACATTTCTAAGTTTCCTATTATTATCCTAATAAATTGCTTTTCCTGATTGTTCTCATCAAAATGCATTAATTGTGCTTTCATTCAAAGACCCTTAGAGATAAAGAAAGGATACTTAAAGATTAAAGCATGGAAAAGGAAAAATAAAATGGAAACAGATCGGTGAAATGGGAATATATGGGAAGATTCAGAGAAGCAGCTGTTGGATTCAGCCTTGCTAGTATATCACTTGCTGGACAATCAAACCTCAGATGCAAACCTTAAAACTTTTATTTCTATGTCATCTACTTGAGTTTCAAAATACTTGGTGATAAGGTACATTCAACTGCCTTTGAGATCCTCTGATTTCATTTTCACTGCAAAGGGCATAGGAAGGAATAGACTACATTGTTTTTGTTTCTTTATGTGAGAGATAGAAACCATATAGCACAAAGTCTTGCACAAAGTATGAGGCAGGCTGTGAGAGTTCTCAGACAAAAAAAGAAAAAAAAGAAAAGGAAAAGGAAAAGAAAGAAGGAAAAAGTGGCAAATGTCTAGATATAGCCAGAGAGTTTTATGTCAATACTGAATATCCTTTTCTTCATTTTCAGTGTCTAAGGCAATTTGAACATTAATAACTGTACTGTAAAATTAACTTTTAAAAAAATATAGATGAATTATTCTTAAGGTTTAAATATTTAATATTAAGTTCATTTATCCATTGCTCCTTAACCTTTTCCATTAATTTATTTTTTGAGATATTTCTACATTGATAGCATTTTCCTTAATATATAAATGAAAATAAATCTCTCAAAGTAAACAGCTTACTCTTTATAAATCTAAATGTAATGTGTGCCTTTTGTTGAAATTTTGAATATAATAGTAATAATTGTAATTATATATTTTTTAATTTATTTTATATATTTATAAATAAGTTCTATTTATTTTTAATTACTATAATAATCCTGATACCTTGTTGTAATTTTATAGGTTTTTCCACTCTACTTATCTGAAAGATAAATTATTGTTTAATAGATGAAATAGATTCTAGATTTTGTTGAGAGAGATCTTAAAGACAATTTTGAAATGTTCTCCTGTTTTTGGTGAGAGCTACTTTCCCTTATTCTTTAAAGTGATATTCTTTTGACTATCATTTCATACATCTAGTAATTTTCCTATGTTATCTGTTTTGCTAGCAATTGTATAGACCAGTAGTTTTCAACTCTGGCTGCAGTTTGGTTCACTTATAGCACATTGATGACCTAGTACCATTCCTCCAAAATTGAACAAAATTCTCCAATGTCATGGCCTGGCATTAGTATTTAAACAAAGATCTTTCCAATTCATCTTAATGCACAGCCAGGATTGATATTCATTGGTATAGATAATACTGAATTCAAGATGGCATAGACTGTGACTCTTATCTTTCTGTGAAAGAGCAATCAATGTCCACAGACTAAAACAAAACAAAACAAAACAAAACAAAACACTCTGAAAATACCGTTAACTCAGAGGAACCAGACCAAGTGGAGAGCACAGATACATACTCTACATAATTGGGCTCACTCCCAGTATAAATATATACAACAAGCAAAACAGTGAATCAATGTACTCAACTGGGCTTCCCCTCAAATGCATAGCCAGCAGTACAGTGGAACTTCTACCCAGAGGTCGGTTTTCTTCCAGGCAATAATGGTTTCAAGCAGGGCAGATGATACTAAACTATTTTAAGAATATCATATGTGAAGTTTATCCTATGACTGACTGACTTTTAGAACTAATTTCATTTAATAATTTTCTATGTAAATTTCTATTAATAAAAGTCTCTGAACAACAACAACAACAACAACAACAACAACAAAAGTCTCTGAATAGCTTTAAGGTCAACAATGGATTTGGTACTATTCTACTTCGAGCTTAGATGGACCAAGTACTTTGGAGGAAAATAAAATCCATCTTTCTGAAAATAAGTCCATCTTTGTTATGATGTACTTGCTACAAATGACTCATAACTTCCTGTTATCACAAGATATTCAATGGCAAAACAAAATATTCGTGTCTAAATTATAACATATTGATTTAATGTTTTTGATTGTTTTGCCAGTTTTCTTATGTCATAAACAATGCCCTACAGATATTAATATATAGTTACATAAGACTTACTCACTTTAGTGGTACTTTTGGTTGACCTTAAAAATAATAAGTTTATTTATTTTCATATGGGTATGATCAATTAGAATATTTATTTTGTTTTAATATTTCCAGACTTATACTTAACAAACTGTATGTACAGAGTTTATAATATTGGATAGAATGAGTATTCTTTCTTCTCCTATTTTTTAGTGATGGTTTTATAGATACGGTCTTAGTCCTAAAATGCATAAGTTTTCCTTTACACCAGTAGGTTTCTAAGTCTATGTAAAATTTTTCAATATGGTGTCACAAAAAATTATTTTGAAAATACACATTTTCATGTTTCTTTTCTCAAACCCATGTTTAAAGTAATCAATCTCATATTTTATTTTAGTCATATACCTTGAAATTGGTACACTGATTTGTCAATCTTGAAAAATTGTAGAATGAATATTTTAACATAATTATAACTTAAATGAATGGTCTTAGAATATAAATCAACTGCATGTTTGCTCAAAGAAATTTCAAATATTCTTTCACCATACTATAAACTGAATATTTTTACCAATTTCCTAGTGCTACTTTCTCTGTCTTATTTTACAAATACACTGAGATATTTAAATCTTTAACAGCCTTTTGGAAATGAGCTGTGTTGCGGAAATGTTATGATGATGTTTTTGTATAGGTACTTAAAGCATTTCTAACTAAATTAAAGAAATATATTATGGAAGCACAATTATTTTTTAAAAATTGTCAAAGTTAACACAAATCAAAAAAAATCATTTGATTTTTAACAATATCTTTCTAAATGTCTAATCTTATGTTTTAATCAGTTGATTAAGCATTGCCATACTTAGATATTGAATCATAGAATAACTTTACATGATGTACATGGTGCATTCTTTATTTCCATGTATCCATTTTAAGAAAATGTGAAAATCCTGCTTAGTTCAACCAAGCTTTAGTAATTTTAACACTTTCATTTTAATGCATTTCAGTAGGTTGCAGAGTGATGTAATTTAATATGTATTTAACACCCATTCGTAATACTTTTGCCTTGAACCTAAAGATAATTTTGAAAGAAAATAATACATAAGGGATACTGTTCTTACTAATAATGCAAAAAACATTTCAGGAAAAGAGAAAACTAAAAAAAAAAACAGAATTTGTCTCTGAATATATGGAAGAGATAGATAACATTCGATCATTAAAGTCTTTCTGTTGTCTCAGCCTTATTCATTTACCAAGACATTGCTCTTGCTGATCTGTTGTCACCTATTATTTATGCATCTTATTCATGCTGCTGCAAAGAAAGTCAGTGGTATGCATATTCATGTTGCTGTGTTATTTCAGACAATGTAAATAAAATAGGAGGAATTTCAGAACATATATAATGTTACTACTTTCCCTTCTTCCCCTTCATTTATGTTGATTCTTCACATGTTGCAAGCCTTCTAATATTCCTTTCTTATTTGTCATTATTATATTCATGTTACCTCAGATCTGTTAATAAGTAAATATCTTGATGCCTTCTCCTGATTTTCTAAAATTCTCAAGGGAGCATACAGATTAACTTCTATTAGAATTTTTCCCATATTACTACTTTGGTACAAGTGAATTACACATGTAAACACAAATATTGAAGTTCATGTATTTGTAATTTATGCATATTAATCTACAAAGCAATGTAAGAAAGTGATTAAAAGGAGAGATGCCAGGAGACAAAGAGAAAATATTACATTCTTACATTAGGTAAATCTGGATATAAACTTTACCTACATTTTCACACAATATTGAAATAGCCACATGGAATCTAATGGTCATCATTGGTGCTTCCCATTTTCCCAGATGTTGGAAGTGGCTCCAGTAGGGATACATGGGTTGATCTGGCTTAGTACTAGAGAAAAGATGGCCAGTATGCTCCCAGCGATGTCATGATTCAAATTAATCAAAGAAGGAATAAAATATTCAAGTATAGGTTGATGTGCTTCTACTTCTTAAAACCCAGAGAACATATAGCCTTTCTATCCTTTGTGACTGCGTTCTCCTTTACTTACCTTCCTGAACATTATTTTGCCCCTGGTACGCTCATTCTTTAGCATGACTTTTTCTCTTTTTTCCCCTATTTCAAAGAAGGATTTTAGTTGAGAACTCAATCATTTCTAAAATAATTTACAAAATAGAAAATCATCCCTTTAACATTTTCATAAACATCGATTTCTGATGGATGTCATGTATGAAGGATCATAAGATGAAGGAAGCACTGATCTAACTGAGCACAACTAAGAATCATGAAGCACCTACTTTTGATAAATTGATATTGATATTCAAAATGAGTATGACACAAACAGAATTTTAAAGAATCTTATAGGTTGGGAATTAAGGTATAAGTTGAAAGGAGAAAAACTATAAAAACCAACTATACAATAAGCTAGAATAAAATTTCTGCATAAAGGAAGTAAAATGTCAATAATTTGAGATGTGATAAACACTTTATTTTTTATTGAAGTACAATTGACATACGGTGTTATATTAGTTTCAGGTATGCAATATAATGACTAAACAGTTCTTTACATTCCTCAATGCTGATTATGATACATTGTTTTCTTAATCCCTTTATCTGTTTCACCCACCCTCCACCAACCTCCCCTCTGGTAACCACTGGTTTGTTCTTTGTATTTAAGAGTCTGTTTGTTTTTTTTATATCTCTTTTCTTTGTTCATTTGTTGTATTTCCTATATTCCACATATAAGTGAATTCATACAGTATTTATCTTTCTCTGACTTTTTTCACTAAGTATTATACCCTCTAGATCCATCCATGTTGTTGCAAATGTCAAGATTTCATTCTATTTTTATGGCTGAGCAGTATTCCTGTGTGTGTCTATCTATAACACATCTTCTTTATACATTCGTCTACAGAGGGACACTTGATTTGCTTCCATATCTTGACTATTGTAAGTAATGCTGCAATAAACATAGGGGGGCATATATCTTTTTGAATTAGTGTTTTCATTTTCTTTAGATAAATACCTGGTAGTAAAATTAGTGGATAATATGGTAATTCCACTTTTAATTTTCTAAGGAAAATATTGTTTTCCACAGTGGCTGCACCAATTTGTCCTTCCCACCACATTGCACTAGAATTCTCTTTTCTCCACATCTATGCCAACATTTGTTATTTCTTGTCATGATTCTAGTCATTCTGACAAGTGTAAGGTGAGTTTCATTGTGTTTTTGATTTTCATTTCCCTGATGACTAGTGATGTTGAGCATCTAATCATGTCCCTATTGGCCGTTTGTCTGTCTGTCTTTGGGGGAAAAAATGTCTACTTGTATCCTTTGCCCATTTTTTAAACAGATTTGTGTGTGTCTGTGTGTGTTGATTTATTTAAGTTATTTCTATATTTTGGATACTAATTCCTTATTGTTATGTCATTTGAAAATATCTTGTCATTTATTCTACTGAATAAATTCATTAGGTTGCCTTCTCACTTTGCTGATGGTTTTCTTTGCTGTACAAAAGCTTTTACTTTGGTGTAGTCCCAATAGTTTAGTTTTGCTCGTTTCCCTTGCCTGAAAAGAGATACCTAAAAAAAAATTATGGCTGATGTCGAAGAAATTATTGCTATGTCTTCTTCTAGGATTTTTGTGGTTTCAGGTCTCACATTTACATATTTAATCCATTTTGAGTTTATATTTTGTGTATGGTGGAAGAAAGTGGTCCAGCTTCATTCTTTTGCATTTACCTGTCCAGCTTTCCCAACGCCATTTGTTGAAGACACTGTCTTTTCTCCATTGTATATTCTTTCTTTCTTTGTTGTAGATTGAGCGTATAAGTATGGGCTTACTTCTGAGATGTGATAAATACTCTAAATATAGTGATAATAGTATATGTCATAAAGGCTGAGAAATATCTTACAGGAAACAGATCACTTTCCTAGAAGGACAGTTAACTTACAATTGCTTAAAGCTTAAATTTTTCAATAAGGTTCTGCAAATACTACCTCCTTTGATTCTCACACCAATTCTGAGCTTTCCGAGTAGGTAATGTGGTCTCTAGTTCACTATAAGAAAAAATGTGACTTTGATTGTTTCTCTCCACCCTCTCCCCCCTCCCTTATACCTGACAGGAGAGAGAGAGTGAGTGATATCTCAGACCACAGAAGTACAATTCAAAACTGCAACTTCTCATCTGGAATTGAACCTGGAAAATCAGGTAAAAGAAATTAAATCCCAGCCTAAGAATATCTCCCCTAATCAAATATAGCCTTAGGTATTTTTTGAGATTTTTTTTTTTCAGCAGTCATGAAATTATCAGACTCATATTAAAACATTTCAGAAACTGAGAAGATCTTGAAAAGTTTGGAGCATAGAATCAACCTAAGGAAATGAAATACACCATATATAATACTCCATGCTAAGTTCAAAAGACAAACTCTGATTATAGATGGGTTAGATATGGATTAATATCAGCCTTTATAAGAAAGATCTAAGTCTTAATTGAGTGAAGGCTCAATATGAGATGAGAGAATGATAAAGGCCAAAAATGTAAATGTGAGTGAAGCCAGCCTGGTGAGGAATAGGGAGTCAGTGAGAAAGATAGGAATGTTCTAACTCTTCTGGGAAGTTAACACATCCCACCCACAAGCTGCATTTTTCCCTTCAAGAGAAACATTGACAGACTAATTCAAATGCATCCAGAGAAGAAGGATAAATACAGGCTAGGAGATCATCCTCTATGAGAATCATTTGAAAGAACTAAGGAGGTGTATCTTAAAAAGGAGATAAATTGGTTGAGACTGGGGTGGGGAAGGATTGACAGGTGTGGAATGGGCTATTTTCAAAATATTTCAGGGTGTTACATGAAAGAACATTTAGACTTTCCTGCGGCTCTTGAAGGCAGAACAGGAACCGTCAGGTGTAGGTTTTAATGCAGCATCACGACTACCTTTCAGAGAACTATATTATCCATCCAGCAGTTGAAAGCACTGTTTTTTTGATATGTTGTAAAATGCGCTTTCATCTGGATTACCTTGAAAGTCCATCCTGACTGAGATTCTATTATTTCATTAATTATATATTTCATCCTTGCACAGTAGCATAGATATGGTGCTACAGATTGATTAGCACATTCATCAGAGCTTAAGAGTTTGTTTGTTGTTCTACAATAAGATAATAGAAAATACAGCTTAGGTGCCTAAAGTACTGATAACATGAAACATGAAGGATTGAATGGAGGAAAAACATTGCTAGCTTCACCTCAGTTTTACAAAACAGGTATATGATGGTGTTTAGAGGAACAAAAGTTATTTGAAGGAACAATAAAAACAACGAAACATAATGTTAGCATCAGAAGCATGATAAGAAGCTTAGTAAAACACTTTAATCTTAACATTTTAATTATATTTTCTCAATAGGAATTTGCCAAATGGATGAATGCATTAATGAATTAGGAAGCAGGCAGTTTCTTTTCAACACTTCACTGAGATTTCTATATGGATAGCTCAGTATAATATAAGAAAATGTCTAAGGATATGGGAAAACATGGCCCTAGGTCTCAATTTCTTCTTGACATGGCCCCAAGTCATTTTTTTAAAATGGTTTTACCTGGGTCTTGTGCCACTGTGAAATGTCACTGAACCCATGTAGAGGGAGTTGGGATTTTTTGATCCAATGCTAAATCAGGCTCACTATGGGTGGCAGCTGGTCTATAATTGAGAAGAAAAGTCTGGCTGTTTTGGGTGTGGGCATTGCTTCTATAATCGCAGCAATGTGCTGGCTTGGCATATCATCAAATACTCTTTTTGAACCTGTCTGATCACTTCCAGAGAGGGGGAGATTCTATTTTGTTATGGTTCATTGAACCATCATTTAAAAAATGCTGCATTTTAATGGAATAGCTTCTAGTGCTGGGTGTTTCAGTCATGTCTGCAGGGGTCTACTAAACACTGATAATGCCAAAAGCTAGTTTTAATACTCCAATAAGGTAAGAAAAAAGAAATGGAGATTTTTGGAACAGGGGTGACATTTGAAATGACCCGGGGTAAGAATTACATATGGAGGCAGATTAAGTCTTGAGAAAGATCAAAGGCATGAATCCTATTTGTTTGAATCCTGCAGATATTCCTGGGATGAGTTGTGTTCAGTGGTCAAAATTCTCTTTTCTCTTGACAGTATTTTATTCATGACCCTACTTTTAAATCTGGAAATTCTGCTTGGTAATATATAATGTTACTTTTAAAGTCACTTGACATAATATGTCTTACTACATGAAAATCCCTATTTTTAATCCTTGGAACAGAAATAAAATATATGCAATTGCATAATGTTTGACAGTCAGCTCTTAAGGGAAACCCAAGTTGGAGGTTGACATTGAATAGAACACTAATGCATGTTCTTCAAGTATTTTTGATACCCAAAGCATTGAAATATGGTTGAAGGTGCTGGCAGTAATTCCCCAGTCTGGAGATCTTCTAGAATCCTTTCATCTTTTTTAACCCCTTGGTTCAAAAGTCTACTGGAGTTAGAGGTTTTCTACCATTATCATTTGCAACTCAGGGTTGAATGCAAATTAAAATTGTCCTTCTCTTGCTTTGTGTCAATTATGATTAGTTTTGGTTACATGCAAAGCTTATCAGTCCAGAGTACTTTACAGAGTAGAGAGCTATGTTTTTTTCTTAAGGGGAAAAAAACCCTACAATTGTAGGTAGTACAGAACTTGTACAACAGCTTGATGAAGTAATCTCTATTTTTTTGCTTGGTTTAGGGCTTGTTATTCTCATGTTACCAGTATGGCTACTACGTCTCCAGCCATCATGCTTGTATTCCTAATAGGAAAAAGATTAAAGACAAAATGCAAAAGCCTAAAAGATATATGAAAGCAGTTACTTATATTAACATATTACTGTTCACACATTTTGGAAAACCTTATCCACAAGAGATTCTGAGCAGTTAACTATTTTAAATTGGGTACATTGCAACTTTACATAAAAAGTAAGGATCTATGAGTTAGGAAGAAGGTTTGAATGAATAGATATTGACAGGCAACTGAAACCAGTTTCCACAAAGTATGAAACTTTAAAAGGGAAAACATATATTTATACAAAAAATAAATGGTCAGTACAGAGTATTGAGAAAACCCAGACAAGTGAAAGAAAATCAAATAATTTTTAAAAGTTAACTGAAACTCTGCTTGCTAGAGGAAAGAATATCAATTAAAAAAAAGTTAAGTGCTTTTTTCTTCTCTTTCTTATACTAGATCTTTTGTTCTCTGCGTGTGATAGTGCTTCGTGTTGGTTCTGAAAAATAATGCTAAGGAATGCATTATGTCACATTTCAATTCTTTTAAACCTAACTATCTATTACATCTATTATAAATATTTCCAGTAATAATAGCTACTATTTTACAACTCTATTTTAAGAGCTATTCCATTCTATCATATGCATATACTTCTACATGCTTAAGTGCGTAATGGAGATTATTTCCATTTCCCATACTGATAATTTTTAAATCCCTAAATATATATTGATATTATATAATATTGTATTATATATTTATATTATATATATACATGTTTCATATTTATCTCAGATTATTTCTGTAGGATGCATTTTGAAAGTAGAAATTAATCAGAGCATATGCACATTTTAAGGCTTTTATTATTATTTTGTTTATTTTTTTAAGGCTTTTAATATGTAATTAAGTAGCATGACCAGTATGTGTTGTCTCCCTGCCCTCCCACTCTCTTTAGAATCTTTGTTATTTGTTAGGCAGAGGAAATAATATCTTAATATTATCTTAATTGTAGTTCATTTATATACCAGGAAGAGCTGTAATTTTTGGATGTGTAATTGACTCTTAATCCTTGAAAATCACTTTTTCATGTGCTTTGCCTTTTGTCCTATACTCTGCTCGTTTCTCATTTCACCCTCTTCTTTCCATTTCTTTCCATTGTCATCTTCCTTCCATGTCCCCAAACTCTCTTTGCCTAATTATCAAAACAGTCTTACAAGGCCTCCCACCCCACTGTGGCTTTTATTTCTGGGAAGGATCATCACAGGCAGGGATACAACGGGATCCTCTGCCCAAATCACCATTTCTCCCAGGAATCCCCTTCATATTGACACTTGAATTTCACTCCTAATTACAGAATAATTACACTTATTCCCTAAGTGTTCCTTTACTTGGGATCACAAAACCTGAGTTTGGTATCAGCTCTATTTTTGAAGTTTGTGAAAGGTTCGGGAAGGCAGCCAGCCACTCATATTCTTCTTTCCTCCCAAGATTAGAACCAATTCAGAGATTGACATAAAATATCAGAGATATGGGATTAAAACAGCTGAGCTATTACTAATAAAACTTATATTGGAGAATAAGGCTTTGGCTCTGTGGCCCTGTTGGCCTCCTAACACGTGTGCCTTCAGATCCTCAGACTACCTCACTCTCTTCCTGACAGTTCTTGACAACAGCAGACCCACTGAATTTATCACATCGTAAAAAACAAACTTGGTTGTTACTTCGTGGAAACATGGTGGAAAGCCCAGCAGAGGCTAAGCCTGTGTGTCAAGTCCCCTCTCCCAAACTCCACAATGAGGGAGGGAGGCCTACATTTATCTAGTGGGAGTCCCTGTGCCTAAATATGGACACAGGAGCTCAGGAGACACCTGTGTTCTCCCTGACATCTTCAGCCATCCTACTGTGTGAGCTTGGCCAAGCTTTTTGACTTCTTTTTTCAGGTTAAGCTGAAAATAATACCATTTCTAAAGATTTAATAATGCACTATTCAAAAGGAATCCCAAAATTCATGTCTAGGTTTCCTGAACTATAGGTCTGATCCAACACACAAATGCTTTGTTGTTTTTGTAGTTAACGTGTAATACAGAATTAAGGATTAACGGGCCAGCATCAACAGAAACAGCATCTGAGGGGCCACTGGGTGGCTCAGTCAGTTAAGCATCTGTCTTCAGCTCAGGTCTGAACCCACTGTCCTGGAATCAACCTCTGCATCAGACTCCCTGCTGAGTGGGGGGGTTCTGCTTCTCCCTCTCTGCTCTCCCTGCTTGTGCTCTCTCTTGTCAAATAAATAAATAAAATATTTTCTTTTTTAAAGCACAAACAGCGTTTGAGTACTTTTTTCCTATATATACAATTCAAAATAAGTATTACTAGTAGTAATAATAACAATTTTAAGATGACAAAGTTTGACAAATAATTATTTATAGACAATTTGATCTGCTTGGAGTTTTATATTTTTTGGTGGCTTAACAAGTTTCGCAATGTAATTTTCAAAATTGTATTTTTTTGGAAAACCATTTTTTTTGTTTTTAAGAAAAAAATATAATTTTGACATTTCTCCTATTCATATTTGACATTGACAGCATCACTATCTTCTCATGCTCTCTTTTTGCAAAAGAAAGTAAATACATAATAATGTCATTCTGTGTCTTCAGTGGAGGGGGTAAGGAAGTATGCCCTAGGGCCTTCATACTCATGTCAAAATTATATAAAACTGTTATTATTGTCTATTTGTTTTGATACTTGGTTTTACTATCTTTAACTTAGATGACATTGACTAAATTATTTCCCCTGCAGTTTTGTGGGATATCTCAGAGGAAAGTATACATAGGAAGTTAAGGGGATTCCACAGCATCTTTCAGACTTCTAGAGATCATGTGCATCAGAAGACCTGACCATGGCCCAGATGTGCAGCAAGTGCCCTGAAACTTCTAGAGCAGAACTGCAAGCCCCAATCTCACCAAATATCTGTAGATCTTGAAGAGTAGAGCTGTGTGCAGTGGGAGACAGCGATATGCCAAATTTAACATGTTTTTGTGCGTGTAGCCATATCATAAGATGAAAGATTTAAGTGCAGAGAACCAACATCAGGAAGAGAGCATGACAGGGGCTTTGCACACACAGCACAACTGATGGAAGACTGCATGTGATGTCATACCCACATGGCTGAGTGCCAGGGTTAGGAGTCTGTCGGGACTCTGAGATACAGGTGTTAAGAAGCCCCTAAATCCTTAAAATACTAATCTGAATGGTGAAAAAATAAACTGAACCCTACAAAATTCATGACTTTAATGCAAGTTTGAATTTAGAAATGACTTAGTAAGTACTATTTGTCCAGGCAAGCAATATGCTACAGATATAGCTTGTAGAATACAGAATTAACATGCACATTAAAAATCAATACCTTAATCCATCAGCATTGTGAACAAATTTGATAAAATCCCTTTTTCCTTTTTATCTGCTTATACTTTTTGGAAGTTAAGTTCATCACTGACATGGCAAATAGACTATCTTTATGCCACAGGAATAGGAGTAATAACAGATTTCATTAATCTTACTTTTTGTGTGATCCCCAGAAGGGAAGCAGGCTGGCAAAAAAAAAAAAAAAATCAATCAGCTGCTATGGTCTGTATTTATTATTAAAATCTGTTACATTTTTTCCAAATGCAAATGGGGTTTAAATTTGATGCCTCTTATCTTAAATCTGTTATGGCCATTACAGTTTCTGTTGTGTTAAATTACCTCTTTCTTTACTTTCTTATCCATAAAGTCCTCGTCTAGACCCTGGCTAACTAATATATTTAGATTAATGAAATGTCTTTTTTGTAGTGCTCTGACTTTCTGGCTTTGAGCCTTTCTGACTTTGAGCTAATCCTACTCTTATGCATGATCCAATCCAGAGGGATAAATGATCATAAAAGCCTCCATTTTATTCCCCACTACTTAACATTACTTGACTCCAAGTATATCCATGACCTTGCCTTATTTCTGGCTGAGATGTCTCATTTCTCAAACTCTCATCCATTCATTACCCATACTTTCTTCTCAACCCCACTTCATATGATTGCCACACTTAGAATTGTTCTCCACAGTCTGGCCCATGTTTGTGTCCTTCCACACCACACAGTGCTTACTCCCAAAAAGATACCTGCAGAATGATTTTCTCACTGCAGAGATTTAATGACTCATGTGATCCCTAACCTCTTTTTGCAGACTCTGTCTGCAGAACCTCCTCACACTTGCTATGAGCTAATTTTTATATAGTGTGTGAAATCTACGTGGTCATTCTATTCCCTCTCTGAATTCCTCAACCCCACATCTGACTTCTCACTTCACTAGGATCCTTGATGATATGAGCCCAGAAGATAAGCCTTACAGTGCCTAACAACACCATCCTCTCAGCAGTTAACAAAGAACAGTATTTTCATATCACCTTCACTTCAAGACTTTAGTGAAATATTTTCCATGAAGGCCAATGAAAAACATGCTTAAAATGACTTCGCATAATTCTCCAAGATTGCGACCAAGTGAACAGGACCTGGGGTCAGAGACGTAGGGGCTTGATTTTCACTGTGGCATTTATATGTTTTGTAATTTTGAGAAATTTCTTATCTGTAAGATGCCACAAATAAAGTTCACATCTCACAGTGCTATTTTGAATACTAAGTGAAATAATGCACATAAACAACATAGCACTGAATGGCACTGTGAAATCTTTATAGTTAGTTTTTGAGAGTCATTTCAAAGGTACTGTCACTTGGAGCTTAAAATAATGGTCCACAGGGGGCTGTGATATGATGGAATTTGTGACCTGAAGATCTGGGTCTGCCTCTTGTCTCTGGTAATTTATAGAAGCAGGAGTTTGGGTAAGCCACATAACCTCAGTTATGAAATGAAGGTATTAACAAATACATTATGGAGTCCTGGTGATGATGAAGTGATTTCTTGAGTAGGGGAATGCTTCATAAACTAGCAGGTGTTATGTAAATGTTATTGAAATATGAAGTTATTACTGACCTTATAAGAAAGAACAAGAATATGCATTTTATGTGTAATTTTTACTCAATTGTATTTTGGGTTTAAGCATAGGAGTAGAAATTGCCTCTAATCATAAAAGTAAAGAAAGGAAAGCATGCATAGTGGTCAGGGGTTAGGAGGAAGATTGATTTTAAAGGGAAGGCCTGGAGTATCTGTTTGTTTGTTTTTTGATACTTTGCTGCCTTGCACTGTGTGACATGGGTAAGTTTTTTCATTACTATCTTTCAGTGATGTTATACCTGTCTGTCTTGGTTCATGATCCTATGAGTCATAAAATAGCTTATTTTGAACTTACTATGAAATAGTCTTATAAAGTATTTTTCTGTTTCTTTTTTTTAAAGATTTTATTTATTTACTTGAGATTGAGAGAGAGAACAAGTGGTGGGAAGGGGCAGAGACAGAGGGAGAAGCAGACCCCCTCCCCCCACTGAGCAGGGAGGCTGATATAGGGCTTGATCTCAGGACTCTGAGATCATGACTTGAGCCAAAGGCAGACACTTAACTGACTGAGCCCCCCAGGTACCCCTTCTTATCCTGTTTCTATTCTGGTAACACACACATAAAAATCTACATAGTGGCTTTGACATATGATAAACATAAAAAATAAAAATTAACTAGGTCCCCTCAACATCACCAAATTACGTTTTTATTAACTTTTGGCTATTCTTTTTAGTTTGACAACAGACGCAAACTGGCTAAAAGTCATGTAACAGTCGTGTTGCATATACCTTCTCTTTATAGATAAAAGAATAAAGAAATAATCTGGTAATTTAAATACTGAAAGCACACTTTGACTAATCTTTTAAATCGATAGCTCATGGTCCTTGCTTCAAGAACGTACAATTGTACAGCACTGGAGAGAGCGAAGATGTTTTGCTAGAATAGATGGTTTAAGCTGGTGGGTGGGTTAGTGATTCCAGTTCTGCTCTTCTACATACACGCCAAGGACACATTGGTTTGGATCATAACAGGCGACCACAGTAAAATCACTCCAGACTTGCCATTCACCACAGTAGGCAGCCTTTTGTAGTAACTTAGATGTATTGGTGGTTAATGTCTGTTTCAGTAAGTTTGAAAAGGGATTCTAGATGTGTGTGCTTATATTAAAACATTTTACCCAGATCATAAGAATGGATATTTATCTAAATTTCAGAATTATCATTAATTTAAAAGGAGTAGGAATTTCTACGATTATCAGTACTGGATTTAGGCTCAGAATTGACATTTTCAGGGCTCTTTTAGTCATTTTTCATAATCAGAATAATGACAGTAGCATCGATGGTGACCCATATTTACTGAGGACATTTTTATTCAGAACTCCTTCAGGTAAAAAAAAAAAAAAGAAAAAGAAAAAGAAAAAGAAAACTCCTTCAGGTGACATATGCACTCGGTTTTGTTTAAGTTTCACAATTAGCCAAATAGGTAGACACCATTATCTTTCCTATTCAGTGGAGGAGGAAATTGAGGCACAGGAAGGTAAAATGAGTAACCTACAGGGGTTTGCTGTGAAATCACTTTGAACAAAACATCACCCTTGTCAAGGAACCAAGTACCTCCAATTCTACTGTCAGTTTATTTATTTCGCTTTTATGAGTATTCTTTTAAATAAAAATAGTTTTGGAAGGGATGGTTCATTAAGCCATTGAGTTAGTTCTTATTAATTAATGCATTATGAAAGAGTCATTCCCTTGAGAATCTCAGTACACAGGGTGCCCAAAGAAGCAGATGGAATTATAAGAGAAGAAATGGGTCAGAATGAGCAAATAGGCTCATATCCTAGGTTTAGTTATTTCATACATGTGGTGTATTTATAATCTTTCTATAATGTTATATGTCATTGGACTCAATTTAAAAAACTTATAAATTATGTCAAAAAGGAGAAATGAAAGACTCAAATTAGTACAGATTAAAAAAATCATCTACATAACTATAACTTACACAAACGGCTCACCCACTTATGCATGACACAGAGAGGGATTGGATGCAGAGCATATGATCAAGGCTGTCTGGGGACTTTAAGATGCTATTAGAAAGTACAGCCATGTGAGAGAATGTTGTAGCGTCCCTATATACAGAAGATGTACAACTAGCCATGAACTTCTAATAGTTTAGTTGGGTGTTCACGAATAAAGTTTGCAAGACAGTAAGCAGAAAGAGATACACATATAAGGATGTGTCCGTAGGAACTGAAAAAGTGGAGCTGTGTTTACAAGTGTTTTTGCTTTAATGGAATAAGCATACGTATAGGACAATTTTGGTTTGAAATTGGAATCTTTCATTCCAGCGTCGAGTTTGTTTCTCAAAGGACTAATCACATTCAAGACTTAAATTCTAGAAGTCAGCTCCTCATGGGTTACTTTCTTGGGTAATAATTCTTGTAGACATATGGAAAATGATTTTTTGAGTCATATAAGTCAATATCTGATAAAATGGATTTAGCAGAAACTTTCCAAATATTCACCTTTTGGCTGAGGCTAAGCCTGGAGTGTTTAAAGCCCAAAAGGAGAATTTTTTGAGAAAGTTATGAATGAATGGATACTAGTTTATTATGGAAATACAATTGTAACCAAGCACTATAATGTGTCTAGACATAAGGGGCTCGGTTGCCAAAAATGAAGTGTTCTAGCTTTAAGAGAAATCCTCATGGAAAGTGCACAAGATGTTACACGGTGAGAATTCTACCAAAGACCCATATGTGCTGCTGGCACCATTTGGAATCTGTTCCTTTTTTTAGGAAGGGATTCTTATGGATAGGCAGGAAACTATGAACTCTATTCCTTGGACATAGGCATAGGTCTGGGAAAGAAAAATACTGCATAAAGAAAAACAGTTTGAAGAAATTTGAAGATTATTATAGTTTTCTGGTTTTATTATTTTGTTTAAGGGTATTTGACAATGCCCCTAAGCTATTGCTGTATGATGATTTTAGAAGAAACCAGTCAATGACAAATTTAGCAGTTCATTTTCCTTCCCTGACTTTTTTTTTTTTTTGGAAAGATTGTATTGCAGTCCTTCAGGTTCTCAGAGGCTTTAAGGTAAAATCCAAGGTGAAATGCTCTTATAAGGCCACAAATATGACAAAGGTCATACAGGAATTCCTTAAACTTTAGAAAGGGAATAGGATATTTTTAAGGATAATATCTTTGATGGAAAAAGAAAAACAAAATTAATGTGCACCTTAAAAATTCTTATGCCAGTAATGAACCTCGCATTGATTTTGAGATCACCAACAAGACTATATTTTGGAGAGTTTGATTTCCCGGCAGTCTGTTCTCTGACGCTGCAGTTTTTTAGTGTGTGTGTGTGTGTGTGTGTGTGTGTGTCGGTGTCTGTGTGCACACTCACGCACGCATGTGTAAATATCCAGCAATCTAATTCACTTCCAAGCACTTATTTTTACAAATGACTTTATAAGGCCTGAAAGAAGAATTATTCTCTTGCGTTTTAGAACCACTTCCAGCAGTGTGTCTCCAGAGTCAAATAGAGCTGTCTTCATCATTTTTACATATAGACTTCCTCAAACACTAAAAAGAATGATAATCGCCTAATTATAAATTCACTGTTAATATAGCCTTAGAGCTGAGAACATTTCACTCCAGTAGTTAATTTAGTCTGTGGTAAATTCTCACTGTTATTTAATGTCATTTATCACCTGCTGTTTTGTCTTACTGAGAACATCCTGCCTGCCCCACACTGTCTACAGTACATGGACCTTCTGTGACTTTAATGCGCTCAGAACAAAGGCTCCAAAGTGCTTCTATCAGGAGGATTTTGGCAACTTGCCTTAGATATATTCAAGCCATTTTGCTGCCTGTCACTCAGTGCTGTACAAATTGAACTCAGAGGAGAGGTAAAAAGGGTCTATGAGGCATTTTTTTTTCTGGGAAGAATATGCTAATAAAGCGTCATCAGCAGGAAGCAGGCTGTGTCTGAAAGAGTTTTGTCAACTCTGAATTAATTTTGTGTGTTAAGAAACACGGGGGTGCTTCTAGAGTCGGTCTGTGGTAATTAATCCTTCCTGTTTCTGGAAGAACAGAACTGTAATAAATGCAGCCCAGATTTAACAGATGTGTGCACACAATGTCTGCTTTATGAGGAGTAAAACAAAATGATGGGTACAGAACAAAAAAATATTGATTTAAAAAACTAAAACAGTATGGAAAGCACGAAGCTTGGAATTCCCAGAGTTTATGCAAATATAGTATTCCTTTAAATGTTCACAGACGTGTTTGGAAAACATCTGTCCATGGGATTGGTGCTGGGAAGAGGCTCAAGAAGACAGATGTTTCTTGTTCCTTATGAAATTGAGTAAAAAAAAATTGCACACAGGCATAAGGTAAGGGGTGGAGTTCACTGTACCTAGGTGTGGTTGGAGTTGGATCCAAGTAATCAAATGGTGACCTCACCCTGGGATGAATCTCTCACTATGCTCTTCCTTGTTTTTTTAGTTTTGCTTTGTTTTTCTTCCTAAAATTATGGAGGAAAAATTCAAGTTATATTATCTGTAACTCTGAACACAATGCTTGTGTGGCAGTTCGAATGATATCACAAACAGAAGAGTTTGCCTTTCAAATTTGGACAGGCAAATTGCACTGCCAATGGTGATATCTGATACATTCAAACACAAGATTCACAGAAAGGTGAATAAAGGCAGGTTGACATGGTATTCATTACAACAAATCTATATAGAAAAAAGCATTTTCAGGTCAGAGCCACCAAACCCATCTAGCTCATTAGTTCATTTCCCTTCTTTCTTCTTCTCCTTCTCCTTCTCCTTCTCCTTCTCCTTTCCTTCTTCTTTTCTTCTTCTTCTTCTTCTTCTTCTTCTTCTTCTTCTTCTTCTTCTTCTTCTTCTTCTTCTTTCTTCTTCTTTATTTTCTTTTTTCTTTTTATCTCATTAAGCTACCACTGCCAATATGGCTAGGAGGCATGAGTCTGACATGGTTAACTTAAAATGGAATAATGGGGGAAATGCCTAGCCAGCAGCAATCATTTTGATCGGGCATTCTTTAATAGATTTTAATATGTCTTTCTATCATGAAGATGTCTAACGTGTATATTTAAAGATGAGAATCAAAATTTTAGGGCCTAATGTGAAGAGCCTGTAATAAAATCCAGCTCCCTCCACATTGCCTATAGCTTGTCATGGAGAGTAAATATCGAAAACACTTTAACTCACTTTCAATGAAATATATTACTCACTTCATGCAAAATAGCAGTTCCTTTTGCTTTTGGCAATGCTACCCATGGAAAAGTGGTTTTTAAAGTCAGTCTTGGTTAACCCTTTACATTTTACATCAATTTCATGTAAGGGCTTTCTACTTCAAAGAATTTTGGCTTTCACATACTGGTTTCACCAGATTATTTGGTATGTTATATAAAAGCTCTTTGATTAGCTGTCTTCACATTACTTAGGGTACACATCAAAGTCAATCATTTAATTGTTGTTCAAAGCTGTTGATATATTTCAGTGAAATAAAAGACTAGAAATTACCTGTTATTCTCACGGACAGAGCAATGCCACTGAGCAAACGTGCTCATTCCACGGGTTCTTTTTGAAATCTAGTTGTTAACGCCTTCATGGGAAGCGCATCTTTTGTACCGTGTGTTATCTGTAGCTTATCATGATCTCAGTGAAGGCAGAAGCCACCTCCAGAGTTAACTCATAAACTTTTTTTTTTTGAATTATTAGATTCTTCAACTGTAATGAAACTCCATATGCTTTATTTAAGTGTTACAAAAAAATACATAAAATCATTGCCTGCCCTCGAGAAAGTCACACTCTAATCTGATTCCTCTGGATATTTAACATTTCATGTGTAAAATATAAGAGAATTCAAGACCTAGGAACAATGATTTAGATTTCACCAGCTCATGGGTTCAACTAACGAGAAACCATTCCACGTGGAAGGACCAGCATATGTGAAGGCCTATACAACCATAGTTTCTCAAGATAATTTTAAGGAATACTTTGCTGGGAACTTAGAGTCTACAAATATTCATCCAAAGCTTACTTCGTACTTAGTTCAAAGAATTCCACAAGTAAGAGTAAACTCCCTGGAATCTTTGAACATAACAAGGATGTTAAGCACAAGGCCTGTTTTGAAAGAACATGGTACTGTATGTAAACTTGGGCCAGTGTATCTTAAAAATTACCAAGGAACTTGGAAATACAGCATAATGGCAGAGAAGCGTGGGAGTCTGGAGTTATAGCAGGAAAAAAAAAATAAGGCCTTTAAAGAAATTTTGGAATCTCTTCTGTGACTGCTTTGAAAGCTCCTGCAGTTTTTACCAGGGATGAGTCAAGTTTTCCTAGAAGTATCTGCAATGCTCTGTTCGCCAATGAGTACTCATCCCTGGGGTCTGGGAACTTAGTTGGAGAGTAATGTCCCTTCTTTACAGTTGTTTTCAAAGTACAGTATAAATTTAAATCATCTGGGTGGTGCTAGGGCCTTACCTCTAGTGATTTTGATTTTCTAAAACATTTGTGTCCTTGGAAGAGGGTGTAACTGGAGCAGTGGTTAGCAAAGTATTTACCAAGGGTTTGGCAAATGCAAGTTATGATTATCATAATTAGTGTTGATATTAGGGTTAACAACTCCTGCAGACGATTTTGATGCAACTCATGTTCAAGGATCACTGTTTTGGAATCCAAAAAAAAATCAATGCTGCCATCCTGCAATTCGCCTGGAGTTCATATGTGGGGATGTGGAGGAATGAAGACCACAAGTCATGGCTGGATGCAGTGTGTTTCTGTTTTGTTGTGTGGTTATTAAATATATGTATATGAGAATCTCAGAAAGCATCCCTGTGACTCCAAGGCAAACCCAATGGTGTTGCACGTTGCCATTTTTCCTAACATTACTTGCATTTCAATTTCAGTATTTTCTAAGCATAGTAGTTATGTTCATTTCATCCTTGCTTCACCTATGATGTGTTATTTGGGGCTGAGAATAAAGTGGGAGGGTGAAAAAAAATCTAGAGCTAAACTATTCAAACAAGACTAAACATTTAAAGTTTGACACTAAAAGCACCATATTTTAATCATGCCTACTTAACTTTGATTTGGTTTACACAGCTTCAGAGGTCATAGGTAGCTGGTGACATCTCCTTCTCTCTGCACATTCCTGGCTGGACTCAGTGTATTCTGCAACATTTAAACCGATATTGCCTAGAACAGAAAATTGAAGTCGCTGTATGTTTTTTGTTTTGTTTTTTTTTTTTCAAAATGGCTGGTAGAAATCAGTTTCTAAAACCTTGCTAATGCTTTCACTGTCTTCAGCTAGTGATAATAAACCATGTCATGTGAAACCTTCAAAATGTTTAGAGATGGAGACCAAAGACGTCCCTTCCAAATTTCTATCAATAAAAGCAATAACAATATTGTTATTAAAGGCTCACAGTGCATCAGGGAGTAAGAGTAAAGAGTTAGTAAATCTGTCAAATGTTCATTATTCCGGACTCCTGCTTAGGAATGTTCTCAGATCCCAACATGGCACTGCTGTGTGCAATATCCCCGGGCGAGTGCATAAAATAACAGTGGTAATGAGGTGTGTAGAAACGTGCTTATCTCTTTTCACCCATCATCCTGGAGCTTGGATAACATGGACTAAATGAAAAAGCAATCTCTAGGAGGTTAACATATCCCAGATAGAAAGTTAGTGAACGGTTTGGAAAGATTCTTTTGAAGAATTGGTCAAAATTTGGCTCCACATAGGAAAGAAGTTGCCATTGTCCTGTCTGTTTCCCTGGTCCCCCAACCACCACCCCCAGCCCCCTCGCTTTAGGATAAGTCAATTTGTCAGAGAACTGAGCACCTATGCGGGGGATGTTCCTGGTAATTAAGGTTTATAACGGCAGCTGTTTTTGTATCTTGGCTTTTAACCTTATGTTGGTGGGGGAAGCCATCCTTAAAACATCTGGGTGCCCTGCTGAAACAATAGCATAGCTTCTGCAGTAATCTTGTATAATTTCTGGTGAATAGTAGGGTACATTTAAACAGTTCTAATGGAGGGAACAATACTGTTTTAAAGGGCTTTGATCATTACTTATCTTTCAGCTGATTATAGGAATCTTGTTGGAAGCGTTCAAAGGATTTTTAATTTTGAATCTCTTTATGTCTTCAACCTAGTGATGACACTAATTTCCCCCATTGCCTGTGAAAGGAAGCCTAGTTTTGTCCTCAGACGTTTTTTGTTCCCTGTGTCATGTCTTTTGTGTATGCAGATGGGGCTGATTAATTCCAAGGCCTTTGCCACATTAAAAAATAATTTAAATAACTAGACATGGTAAAGACAACCGAAGTGTTTCTGTTTTAGAAGGAAACTACCGACAATACAAATACATATCTTCAATTTTTATTTCTTCTAACCAGAAATGATGCTACTGTTTGCCGTTCACATGCAAACGGTATCTCGGTGTCACGGAGATAATAGGATTTTCTGAATTAACCACCTTTTCCTTGCTCTTTTCTTTAATATGCACTAGGAAGGGGGAAAAATGCTCATTTAACAGATTTGAAGTGAGTAGAACTTGCTATGAAAGGAGACGGATGCACTCAGTTTCCACATCTCACCCAACAGGATAATTGTGAAGGAGAAAAAGTCTCAGAAGAAAACAGAGCATTTGTATATTTTGTAACTGTAACAAATTAAAAACAAGAATTAAAGGTCTTACATTAGATAGTTTTCTTTAACCACAAAAACCTGCCTCCTGTAACATTTAAGCAGATGTCTACAATTGACTTTCTCTCTCTTTTTTTTTTTTTTAACATTTTATGTTTACTGAAGTATTTAGTGACAATTGCATGACAACATTGCAGACTTCAGTGGAACATCTGATTACCTGTGTATGGCAACATTTTTAAAAATTTTTTTCCACTGGTGAGTATCCATATTCACTCACTTCATCTGATAGCCCCTCTCTCTTTTTTTTTTTTTTTTATGTGTGTGTGTGTGTGTGTGTGTGTGTGTTGGGGGGGATGTCTCCCGTTTTGTGTGGTCTCAGTAGGAAATTGGTTTCCTGGGTCTGCTACCCACACCAGGGCCACATTTCCTCTGATCTTGGCTGGGAGGGGAAATAGACTCTCGACTTAAACTCTGATGGTCAGAGCTTAGTACTAGGATTCTGACTTTCTGACTCTTGAGGTAGCACCACAAAGATTGAAAGATACTATAAAGCTCAGAGAGACCCTGTAGTGGTAGAAGCAGCCACCCATGGTCCAGCAAGAATCCTCACCTGCGCTTCCTGCTATATGGCCCCAAATCACACCAATTCTTTTCTTTCTTGGCACCTTCTCAGTAAATTAATTCACTTAACTGGGATAGCTAGGTTCAGTTTTTTATTTTTATTATGTCAAAACAACTACACAAGTGGTAAATTTTGGTAGGTATAGAAAACTGGGCTATTTTAATAGGATTCCTTTTCATTAGCTAGTTGTTTTTATGATTGTATTTTAAGTTAGTAAAGTGGAACATAATAAAAAATATACAAAAACAGTTAAAAAGTAAACCCTTCAAATGTTCTATGAACTCTAGGCAAATTTGGGCAACAGCATTATCATTGAACTCCTTCATGTGATGTGGCAAATAGAATAGAGCTGAGAAGGGGCCAAACTGGAGCTCCCAAGGAGAACTCAGCTCAGGCCTAAGAGTCAAAAATGAACGGATATGGGTCTTTGCCTCTAGAAGTGCAGTCTGTGGACTGACAGCATCAGTGTCACCTGTGGACTTGTTAGAAATTCAGACTCTTGGGTTCTACTCCAGACCCATCGAACCCATAGCTCTACTTCAACAAGATGCCCAGTTGTGTGGACATTAAAGTCTGAAATGATTATGGATCATGTAGTATGCATGCCTCTGCCATGTGACAGTGACAATGCCCAGGTGAAACTGTAACTCCAAAACCAGCAGGTGCAAATAATTGTATAATTGGATCTGAGAACAACTCTAAAATGAAAAAAAAAAATTGCATGTATAGTTTATTGTGTATGTGTGTGTTTCTGGCTACTTAGGAGTATGTTAAATTCCTTAATATTCAAATTCTGCATCATTGGCTAATGAAGAATTATGGAACTAGAAAAGATAAGAAACACAAGTAGTATGTGGCTTTAGTTGAGGAAGATGAGATATTTCCTCCATGGTCTATCAGACACTTTTTCCGAGGTAACAGCATTATTAGTCTCTGTATACTGTCTAGAGCCTCACACAGTGAAACTCTTAATGAAATCTGAAGGACAACTTAAAAATAACTTCTAATATTTGTGGTGCTCTCACACGTCAGATGTTTACCAATCACGAAGGCCTTTAGGAATTGGTGGATGTTTTGATTTTGTGGCAGAAACAAACAAACAAAAAATACATATATGATTTTAAGGTTCCCAAAATGCAAATGCCCTTCTTATTTGTGGAGTGATTGAATAGGTATGGGGAGAAAAGTCATTTTTTAAGAGTTTGTTGGGATCTGTGTTGAATAAAATGCAATGCTCTCCCAAATTTAAATGAAAATTAAAAAGCCAATAACCATGAGCCTGTAATACACAGTGATAAACTCTTAAGAAATAATATGCTACAGGTTTCAGAACCTCCCTAGATAAAGAGTAGGAAAAAAAAATCTGTCTTTGCAGTTCTCTATTGCTTGGGAATATTGACTCTAACTTGAAAGGAGTGATACAAATTTATCACAACTCCATTTCTCAATTGCTTATATTTGTGCAGTGGTTCATACTTTACAAAATGCATTCCCATATAATAACATCTTCTTTGGTCCTAATACACTCCCATGAACTGAACCAGCCAGGCATGATTCAATTCTATTTTCCATCACAGAGAAAGAGGTAGGGTGGTTGTTTTTGCTTTAAACTGGGTGTAAACTGACCTGCCTTTGAATACTGGCTCTGGAATTTACTGCCAATTAGGAAATGGTGTAAAGAGCTTGTTCACTGAACCATTTAACATTTTTCCCAAGCACCTACCATGTGGCTGGCCCTTTGCTAAGCACTGGGCCGTGTCAGAGGTTTAGGCCTGGTTCTTGAGCTCCTGGAGCCTAGACACACATATATATGCCTTTTAAACTATAGTCTATCAGGCTCAAAGTGTGCGCACTTTATTTTTGATCATGCCACCTGTGACACTTAGAATATTGTTAATATGGGACATTTTTTAAAAGTCTATTTTAGAGGTTCATATTTTATTTCATGTTTTAACTTGGTTTCTTTTTTAGATGTTTTACTTCAGAGTAAGTTCTTTTTTTTTTTTAACTGAGATAATGTTGCAAAAAACCCATTACCTATACTTAGTGTTCTGTAGTGTCCATGGCCTGTCAAGAGAACAGCGTTGGCGTTGAGCTCTCATTAATTTTCTAGAGACTGTGCTGGGAAACTTACCTCAGAAATAAAGAAAAGGCCTTGAGCCTTTAGGTTTGGTACCTTCCCTTGCTACCTTCATTATTCTGTGGGCTCCTGATCTTCAGTCTTTGCTATGTCCCTCTTCTGCTCCCCAGTGGCTTCAGGCTTGCTTCTGCTACCACTACCTATGTCTCTCCTTTTCATCAGATTCCATCAGCAACATCAAGGCTGCCCACCACCTTCGTCCTGAAAGCACCATGTGCTTTTCCACAGCATCATTGTGCATGAATGGAACTTCAGATTTACTGGGTAAGTTGCAGCACCGCCTCCCTTATCAGAGTTTATTCTTCATGTGAACAGAGAAAAAGAATTACTTTTAATTCAACATGGATTTCATGGGTCTAGCCCATGTAATTTGCTACATATTTGTTGATGGGATTTAAGAGTGATTCATGGCACATCCATGATTTTCTCTCTGTCCTGTTTGGAGAGAAGATTGTAGGATTTATATGTGGCACAGTTCATGTGAGCATGTCTTAGCACAGGTTATTTTAGAGACGGCATGAGGAAACATCCAGCTGATATTCCATAAGCAAGTACTTTGATGTAGGGCTTAAATTTTGCTTGTTAATCTGCTTTGAGACTAGAAGTGTATGGAGGAGGCAGTCACTAGTTACCGAAATATACCTAATTGTATAGAGGGGGAAATTGACCAAAGTTTAGTTTTCTCAAAGCCTTTAAGCGTGGCGTGATTGTAGTTTAATAGTGGTTGGCAAAAGTATTGTGAAAAGGGGGCAAATAGCAAATATTTGGGGTTTTGTGGGACATACTCTCTCTGTTGCACCTGTTCAACTCTGCTGTTCTAGGAAAGAATCCACAAATAACATGGAAACATCAGGTGTGGCTGAGTTCTAATGAAACACTTACAAACACAGGCTGTGAGCAGGTTTGTCCCAGGTTTGAGCTTTCAGACCCCCGATTTAATAACTTACAAATGCACTTTGGACTCATTTCTTGTGTTATTAGAAATCTTCAGGGCGTAGGGAAGGCATGGGTGAGTTGCCTGGGTGGGCATTTTGTGCAGCTACTCATATGCTCCCAGCTACTATGGGCTGTCCATTAAAAACATATAGCCTACAATTTTTATAGTGATCCTGGACCTTTTTTCTGCCTCCAGAGTATGAATATGTTCACCTCAGTCACATTACAGTCTCGCAGGAGTGAGGCATAAAAGAGGGTCAAACAATTACACTAAACTGATCTTAGGGAAATGATTATTTGTCCATTTTTAAGAATTCCAGGGCCCCCATGTTTTTATTCCTCTGGTAGCTTATTTTTCATTATGTTTATATGTATCTGACAGTTAAAAATAGCTTGGATTCTTATTTTTTTCCCAATATTTTTCTTATGATTAACTTTTGATTGGAAAAGTATCTCTCATTGCCGCCCACTTAGAGCTGACACATGCTACTGCTAGACAAAGGTAGAGCCTTGAGTGAGTTAATACTGGGCATTTTATGGTTGATATGTATCGGATCAGGGTCCTATGTCCCCAGTATTTTATAGATAATTTCCTTCCTATATCAAGGACTAGGACATCTGGGGTGGGAAGGTATGCTCAACTTGTCTCTATCTATCTCTTTGGATCAGTGGGGGCTAGCCTAGTCATCCTCTTCTCATGTGATGAGTGGGAGCACAAAAGGGCATAATACCCAAAAAAGGTGAAAGTATGCCATTCCTGTGTAGACAGGACAATCGTGAAAAAATAAAGGAAGGAAGACCAGAATGGTCTATGTCTCATATGTTCTCAGACCGAGTTGTGTTGAGAAGAGCAATTTGATGGTTAAGAGTATGGGATAGGCCTGTTAGCCCCACCATGCAAACTATGTTTTCTAAGGAGGTAACTTTGAATGAACCGTGTAATGTAATATGACATCAGTGACCACTTGTCAAGTTAATTTACTTTTGTTTCCAGACTTTATTTATGGTCATTTTGTATAATTTTAAATAGGAATTTTTGTCAGTATAACCATATTAATATTTTTTAAAATTATAAAAATCTTCATGGATAAGGATGATCCAACGATCAAAACAGAAACATGGAGTAAAACTAGAAATATTCATCTATAGCTCATGGTATTTTCAGATACTCTCATTGTGAGTATTTTGACCTGAGTATATCATTGTGATATTTTGACCTGACCTGCTCCAGTATCAAAGACACTTAGGTATGTCACCAGTTCCAAGTGAATAAGTGTGTACCCAATGTGGCACACATAATATTGTGCATCCACAAACCTTTTCCAGATTCTTCCTTTGTGCACAGGGACATTGCCTTTCCCGGCACTGTACATCTCTGAGGGCAAGAAGGTAGTCCCAGTCATAGAATGTGGGTAGAAGTCATGGGCATCCCTGCATGGTGTGTCCCTGAACTCTCCCTCTCTGTATGTGGACAATGCAGACGGTCCACCGGAGGCCTCCATGGAGGCCCTAGGAGTCAGTAAAGATTAGGTACAGCTGATCCCCTAACACAGTGCTAGAGCCTTAGCAATCAGTGACATTCACCGAGTGAAGCCAGTGGGACTTCATGTGTGCAAGTTACTGAACTGCAGCTTGCCTGACCTGATCCATACATCTAACCCCCAAATAAACATACAAATGGGGAGTGCAGGGACGACATTGGCAGTGCGTGTGGACTTAGGAGAAGCTTTATGATGAAATGAGATCTGCCATAAGCTTTGAGGATGGAATTACAATCAGCCACCTCTTGAACGTTCTCAATACCTGCCTCACACTTTCATACCATAAAGCACTGCTCAGAGCTTTTCCAAAGCCAGCTATGCCTTTCCTTAGATTTAAATCTCAGTGCTCCAAAATTAAATGCCACCAACTTAGAAAGCCTTCCCTGAACTCCTGGCAACATTTTTTTTCAGACTAGCCTCATGTGTCATCTTCATGATTATGAAACTTATTTCATGCATTTTTAATAGTTGTTTACAGTATTATTTTACTGTCTGGCTTGTGATTTCCTTAAGGTTAAAGATCACATCCTTTGTATCCTTCTATGCCCTACAGCACTTAAGAAAACATTTGTACATGGCCATTTCATCATTTATTTACAAACACAAATGTGCACTACCTATGAGTCACACACCATAATGGGTCTGGGGATCAATACACGTGTGCCCAATTGACTGAAATTTGTTAGCGAGATACAGAAAGACATCACAGGCTGATGAAAGCATCATGAGTATAGGACCAGCATTGCACAGGGACGAGGTTTGTGTGTGCCTGGAAAATCAAGCGCATTTGGAATTGGAGTGGGAGGCGAGCATAGCAAGAACAGGGCATTTTGGAGAA
Organism: Canis aureus; assembly: GCF_053574225.1. NCBI lineage: Eukaryota > Metazoa > Chordata > Mammalia > Carnivora > Canidae > Canis > Canis aureus. The sequence goes on from NC_135627.1 coordinate 6,900,216, forward strand.
AAGTCTTGAATGCCAAGCCAAGTGTAATAGACTCTAGTTAGTGCAGAGAAGTCAACAAAATTTCAGGAGTATAACATTTGGCCATCAGAAAACCCACAGAAATAAAATAATCAAAACAAGTTTTAGCTCCATTATGGAATACATGAAAAAATGTACAGTGTCTAATCTCAAAGTATTATTCTCTACCAGGGCAATGAGTCCAATTCCACAAGCCTACAGTCAGCTGCTAATTTGCTTATTGTTGTTGTTGTCGTTGTTTTCCCTCTAAGATGTTCTAGGTTTCCAAATTGGACAAAATGATAATCTACAGAGGTTAAAGAATATTGGAATTAAAAACACATCAACTTGCAAAGGATTAGGGAGATGTGTGCCCCATAGGTGGACTACAAGGATGTTGCTAGCTTGCTGCCTGATGGACTTGTGTTGCAGGAGACTTAACACCCTGCCAGGCTCCTCTGCAGAGATGTGAGGCTGCCTACATCTTGGCATGTTTCATGTTGTGTCACTGGCAGTGCCCAGGCTCCATAAGGCAACATAGTACCTGCATTGTGGAGAGCTATGTGATTTATGCTGGCACTGACTGGCTTCAGCGCTAAACCTAACTGTTATTTTTATAGCAGACAACTGTGATTTGAATTGAACATGTCGATATTATGGCCATGAAACAGTGGTCAAAGGCAAAACTTTTGAAAGAAAGTGTTCCTTAAGGTAACATGAATGCTTTCAGTTTAAATTGGATTGTGTATAATTATTATGCAAATGTGTAAGGGATTTTTAATGTATCATGTATCTACAAAAAATAGTTTAGAAAATCATTTAATACTGTAGCTTTACCTCTATCACTAGCTTATTCCTTTTTAAAAAAAATTATTTATTTATGATAGTCACACACAGAGAGAGAGAGAGAGAGGCAGAGACACAGGCAGAGGGAGAAGCAGGCTCCATGCACCGGGAGCCCGATGTGGGATTCGATCCCGGGCCTTCAGGATCGTGCCCTGGGCCAAAGGCAGGCACCAAACCGCTGCACCACCCAGGGATCCCTACTAGTTTATTCCTTAAGCAATATTTAGCCGATATCCCCTGACAAGCTGGGAAAGCCAAATAACTCTTCCCACTGGCCACCTCAAGAGACCCTTTGGTGTGTGCTTCAGGAACACAATACGTTATATTGATATAATACAGCCATCGCCTCTTGGAGATGTCTCCACAATGGGCAGTGATGCAGGGCAGAGCTGACCCCACTCTATGTTTTACATCATTAACACACATTTTTCTCATGAAAAATGAACCTAAGGCATCTTACTTGTCTCTTAGAGGGGAAAAAGAAAAAGAAAACGAAAAGCAAAACATTTGGTTTTGTTCGGTTGTGTTTTTGTTATTGTTGTTATTGGATGCAAGTAAAATGATGGAGCATGATTCTATGTGGGTCCAGAATCTTCTAGGGAAAAATGTTACCAGGAAAACATTGCCCTTTGCTATATACATGGGGGAAGCAAAGCTTACTTTTCCTTGTGCTCAAATAAGTTAGTCATAGCATTCCAAACTGGCTGAGTTCTTCCGCCCAAGAGCAGGGATCCTATACCTACCAGGGTGAAGATGAAAACATCTTGGTGAGGATGAAACTCTCAGGTGCTAAGACCACGCCCCTGGAATTCCTTAGCTCCAAATCTCAGTGCACTGAGAGCCAATTGCCTCGTGCTTTCCTACTAACGGTGGCCCTAGTTCTACCTTTCATGGCGGTTCCCTGGTCTTTTAACTTCTCTTCTTTGGGGAGCTGGCCACCTGCCATGCCTCTCCAAACGAGTACCCAGCTTGATTCTCATATTTTACTCTTGGTGACCCACCTTCGTTGCTGACCAGCCACATTTGATCTGTTTTTCTTGGCAACAGCTCCAGTGAGAAAAAATAAAGCAAAGAGAAAGAGGCCTTTCCCATTAAGGAGAAGAGATCTCAAAGGGCAGTTTAGCAGTTTGTGTGGGGAAATTTATGTTATTATATACAACTTAGTTGTGATGAGAGTCGAGATAAAGCATTTAGAAAGTTTTACCCGAAGTGTCAAGTTATTTCCATCTATGGGGAACAAAAATTTGTATTTGGGATTTTCCAGTTCCAGAGGCTTGCCTATTAATCCGTCATGCACATGACCATATATATTCAATTGTTCCTTTTTAAAAACATTTATTGAGCACCAATTATATGCAAGGCCCTGGGGGTAAAAATTCAAATGTAATAGTTTCATTATTGGGTTGGATTTCTTACTGTGTAGAGGGTGTCATACTTCATGAAAGCATTTGCAGTGTAAGGAGAAGACCATTTTATTATAGAACCTTAAGTCATTGTTTGTGAGCCCTCCAAGAATATGGAAATGATGACTAAGTCACAAGGGATATTCCCTGAAGGTCCAGAGAGCCCGAGTGCCCAGGTTCAACACAAAAAGGCAGCACCCCACCGAGCCAGGTCTGCAAGTAAGGAAAGGTGCATGGACCCCAGTGCAGCACAGTGAGGACTCTAGCTGAGTGGAGAGGCACACTGATGGTGGCTCAGAGTATTCTTGAAGTCCTTTCTGAGAAAATCAAATATGTCTGAACCTCTTTTCATGTGGATTTTTGGTGCCACACCAGTGAGTTGCCTATGGGAAACTTTCTCGTTTTAGAGCATGACAGCACAGTGAATTACTCTAAATTATTTGCACTAAGGACATCATGAACATGTATGGTCCACATAGAAATCCCTAGTATGATGTGACATGGCTGATAATGAATCATATAGAAACGAAGGGACAGGGATCCCTGGGTGGCGCAGCGGTTTGGCGCCTGCCTTTGGCCCAGGGCACGATCCTGAAGGCCTGGGATCGAATCCCACATCGGGCTCCCGGTGCATGGAGCCTGCTTCTCCCTCTGCCTATGTCTCTGCCTCTCTCTCTCTCTCTCTCTCTCTCTGTGTGACTATCATAAATAAATAAAAATTAAAAAAAAAAAAAAAGAAACGAAGGGACAGAAAGATAGTTATACAACTTGTGTTTCCCAAGCTGGACCGGCCCAGGGAGCTAACATAGTATCAAATGGCATTTTTCCAGCTCTGCCCTCTCGGCTGCTGGAATTCTGGGTTCCTTCAAAATCCTTTCAGAGAGTTTTGGAAGCCTCCGCCTTAGTCTATGTGTATTTGGAAGGTCTCTCCAGGGCTCCACAAGCTCGTTCTCTTGTTTTCTGTTTTGCATTTCCTATTTTTCCTCGCTTCCTCTGAATCACTGTCATAATGTCCACTCTTGATTCTGAAGCCTGAATTGGAACCCGTGCCAGTAATATCTATCAATTATGCCTTTGCCACTGAGCAGTCCGACAAAAGAGGCACCGGTGCCAATGCCCAGCCTAATTACGGTTGCCGCCGTCTCTGTCCATATGAGACTTGTTAATGCCAGCTGATAGCTGTTCTGAGGCTTCTCATGTTTGATGTGTGGATCTGAAATCTCTCCTGCCAATGCCAAAATGATCGCTGCCAGAATCACAGGCATTGTCTCCTGTGTTACAAACACATCTGGCAGTAATACAGCCGATGCTTTCAGTGTCCCAAGGAGGTTTTTGTCAATTGCCTCTTTAGTTTCTACTCTCTTTCTTTACACCTCTATAATAAGCTGAATAATGTTCCCCGAAGAGATCAGATCCTAATCCCCTGAACCTGCAAATGTTGCGTAATTTGGAACAAGAGTCTTTGCAAATGTGATCAGATATCTTGAGATGAGGAGATGATCCTCGATTATCCAGTGAGGTCCTTAATGCTATCACATAAGAGACAGAGGGGAAGGTGGGGTGGACACAGAGATACAGATTGTCAGCAGCCTCTAGAAGCTGGAGGAGGGAAAAGACAGATTCTCCCTAGAGCCTCCGAAAAGAGTGTTGGCTTTGTGGCATCATGATTTCAGCTCAGAGATGCTGGTTTTGGACTTCCTACCTTCAGACTCTGAAATGAGTACATTTCTGTTGTTTTAAGCCACCAGATGTGTGGTGGTTGCTGCAGCAGCCACAGGAAACTTGCAGGAGAACTGTAAGCTGTACTGGGAAGAGAATGTGTCCTGGGTAAAGTCGGGACCTCTGATTAGACTTGGGTACCAGGTTGGAAAGGAGAAAACACATTTCTCATTTCTGTGATGAACCGAAAGTCATTCTAGAATTAAATTTGAAACTAATAAGGTGAAAACTCAGAAAATGTTCAAAATCTCTCCAAGTGTAAATGATAGGCATTGGATTTGAGAACATGCAGTTACTTTTTTATTGGCTCTCAAAAATAATCTCTAGGAACTCAGATGTAAATAACAAGAAAAAAGAAAAATGCATAAGCAATGTGCTCCCACAAAGGTTGTTTGGGAATCAACCAGGGAAATTAAGATTATCTCTGTTGATCTGAGAATGTTTATTTTGAAACTCAAAAATGATCTCCTTTGGGGGAAAAAAAACAATACTTTTAAGAAACTAACCCTGTAAAACATGTCAGTTCCACATGAGCAGGTGCTATTGTCATTAGTCAGTTTATTCACTGTCAAATGTATGTAGTACAGGGATAGATAAAAATATTGTTAAGGGCAGGATAAATTAAGAAAAAGAGAGAAAGTGAAAAAAATAAGATCAGAGTTATTCCTCTAGGAGACCATTGGTCCTTTGCAAGGCAGGGACTGGCAAATGCATAGAACTCAGAATGATTTTATGAGTGTGTGTGGCTCAGCCAGAGTGCGGAGTAAGGCCAGGCACCTCATCCTCACTGTGCTCCTGTTCCTCAGGGATTTCTATGTAGGAGGAGTCTGGGAAAATTTCCCTGGTAGTTAGTGGTGTTCATGAGGCATTGCTGTTTTACGAACACATTCTACAGTGTCTGCAGAACAAATGCGAGATCTTCTGGGTGTGGTACTAAACTCCTCTGGATTAGGAATGGCTGAACTAGATCTAGCCTGTTGGCTCCTGTCACCCAGTCCAGAGGCTGAGCTCTGAAGGAGCAGGTTCTCACCACTCAGGGGCTAGGAGGTGAACAGGAATGGGCCCGACCCAGCTAGTCTCTGAGTGTGCAGGGCCAGGAGAGATGAGGAAGAGTGTTCTCAGCTCTAGTGGTTATTTTTCCAATGCTGATGCCCCCTCCCCAACCCTCCATCCCGGGCTCGGTCCCCATTCCAGTGTCAGATCCAGTGATCAGTTCAGGAGGAAATCTTTGAGATTTTTCAGCTAACATACAAATAATGGGAAGTATGGATACCACAAATAGTAGAAAAAGAGTGACTGGGGAAAACATTGCAAGAGAATGCTGACTGCCTATTTTATGCCAAGTACACAGAACAACCAGGAAGGTGCAGCAGGCTCCATGATGCTTGGGAGACAAGGACCAATCCTAAGGAAATATCATTACTTTTGCACTCTCATTAGTAGTAGAAGTGAGTCACAGACTGGGGAATTGTGTCTTGAAGTTGCTAGTATTCACTGATTTGAATTTATTCTAAGTGTTGTGTTTTTAGATATAGGAGTGGGTGCCAATGCTGGTCACCATTTTGTAGGAATGTCTTCAGATTTACCTGCACATGGAAAGTTGGGGACTCTCTAGGCCATCAAAACAAAACAAAACAAAACAAAACAAAAAACAAACAAAAAAACTAAGTGAGCCTTTAGTTGGGAAGGGTGACAGCCTGCTCACAGCCTCTGGGTTCTTGGTCCCTGGCTAAACCTGACAGAGAGGAGACTCATTCAGATTGCTAAGGCCCCCAGGGAGATGGGTAAAAATAACTGAAAAAAGAAATGAAATACCTTATTTTCTGTGATCAGTCTATTCTCTGCTGACTGCAGTAAAGGGAAGTATCCCTGGGGAGCCCATGGAGAAGCTTGCAATATCCCCCTCTTGTCTCCAGGGGACCCTTTAGTCTTGAACAGTTGGGAATGTAATTCATTTAAGAATATGAGCAACTTTTCGGCACCAAACTGTGGCTCTGAGAAACTCAAAGGTGGTGAATGTCTGGTTTAATTTCCTACTATGCACATGAAAAGCCAATCCTCCTACAGACACACAGCATCAAAAAATCTAACATCTTGTGATGAAAAGCAAGCCAAGCTTATCTTTAAAAATTTCATTAAGTCCATGAAATCTGTGTGTAATGCTTGAAGGAAGGACGGGGGAATGTCACAGGGTTCACAGCGGGACGAGACTCCCAAGTCATTTATTGTCACAGTTTCATCGAGCTATGCAGAAGACAAATGTTTAGCATCTTCTGTAATAAAAGACACTAAGTTACCCTTAGACACTACTTATTAAATATGTATAGAGTGCTCTCTTATTAAGAAAAATATAGATAGAATTTATGTGAAGTCTTGACACCTAAAAGATGCTATTCAAGCCAAAGTTCCAGTTTGGTCAGCCTGAGAGTAGATCTTAGAAACGAGAATAATCCTTGAGGGGCCCCTGGGTGGCTCAGTCAGTTAAGTGTCTGACTCTTGATTTTTGACTTAGGTCATGATCTCATGATCTTGTGAGAGGGAGCCTTGAGCCTGCTTTAGATTCTTTCTCCTTCTCTCTCTGCCTCACTTAAGCTCTAAATAAACAAATAAATTAATACAATCTTAAAAAAAAAAGAACAATACTTGAGTGCTTGCATTTACTTCCTGCTTAATGACTTTGAGTAGAAGGAAAAGCCAAAAGCCATTTTTACATTTGAGAATGACTGAGTGAGCTTCCTAGAGCGCAGATGAAATCGTTCATGTTTGAAATGTAAATTTTCTCTTAGGTGATAATTAGATATAAATAGTCTTCTAATTGAACCTTCCTTAGTTTGGAAATGTCTTAGTTCATGCCTTGATTATTCACTATTATAATGAACATTTACTAAGCATCTACTATATTCCAGATGGTTAACAGATGCTGTATTTGGCTTAGAGGCTATTAAGGTGTGGAAGAGACCCGCCTTCACGGGAGTCACTCTGTTGCTCAGGGACAAGACAATAGTGACATGAAGTTAATCACAGGGCAGGTGGAAGTGGAAATGGCAGAAAAGCACACATCCATGCTTGCGTGTGCAGAGGAAACCCTGGCTTTCTAGAAGAGGAAAACCGCTGATGAACCTTGAGCATTGCTTCCAAGGACAGGTGGTGTAGGGGCTGCCAGGGGCATTCAGGGCAGTGGGAATGACAGGTATGAAGGTGCCAAAGGGAAGGTGAGCATGTTTGTGGCTACAGGCGTGTTCAGTGAGAAAATCGGGTAGCACCTGTTGTTGTTGATAGATACATGAAAAAGTCAGATGAGATTTACAATATACTATAAGAACCCAGTATTAGTTAAGTAAAAAATTCCTAACAATGAAAAAAAAACAAAACACTGAGAAAATAAAAGTACATTACAGGGGAGAATTGTTGTGTTAAGTTCGTATGTTCTTGTTTGATATTTGATACCTGAAAATTCCCTCCATCTGTACATTTTTTACTATCTTCTTCCACAAAAGAGAGGCCAGGACCAAAGTAAGGCCTAGAAATCCTTATGTGAGCTGTGTATCAACCACCCCAAATCATCAAGTGACTGTATTATGCTGTGGGTAAAATGTGAAATGTGTTCCTAACAGCAAACATTTATTTCACTTGGTTTAATGCAATTTCCTATAACTTTTTCTAAAGTGCAACGTGTACATGTTAGGATGATGTAAATGGTAAATTTAATTAAGTCATGTATATCTTCATTTGATCAAAATATTACTTTCTTTTATAGAAACAGATGAGTGTTCTAAAACCCCGTGTTGTTTTTGGAACAGTGTTTTGCATTTTGGGGGAAATAAAAGTAACACTTGGGCAAAAATAAAAAAAGTCCCTAAACTCTTTAAATGTTTACCTCCACATTTTTGAAAGAATTCCAAACATGGCAAAGGACCTTCTCCCAAATAGAGGAAACGTGCTGGTATGTTTTCCATTAACATTATTGGGCTCTTATCGCTGACACCCTGCTTTATACCTTAGATGTGTTTTCTTATTTATGACCTACACAATTATTTACCTCTTTTAGTCCTTCCCATTTTGGGAAAACATTTTATAAAGCTAGCGGCATCATCTAATCATAACTAGATTTGATAGCAAATAACAAATTCCTTTTTAAACTCATTAAGTGAGGGAAAAATATTACAAGCACTCAATTTAACAGAAGCTATACCCACCACAAACTGCAATGGCCTGCATCATGCAAAGGTTTAAGTGTTGGTGTCCAGAGTTTGAGAGGCACATCTTCCTTCCAGCCCCATGCCAGGCACCATATCAATCCTGGTTCTATCATATGGTGGCTTTTCTGAGAAATCTGACCTCTGGGCTCAGGAATAGCAAGGGAGTCAGGGAGGGCTTCAAACAAATTCAACAAGGAAAATTTTTTTTTGAAATTTTATTTATTTATTCATGAGAGAGAGAAAGAGAGAGAGAGAGAGAGAGAGAGGCAGAGACACAGGCAGAGGGAGAAGCAGGCTCCATGCAGGGACCCCGACATGGGACTCGATCCCCAGTCTCCAGGGTCAGGCCCTGGGCCGAAGGCGGTGCTAAACCACTGTGCCACTTGGGCTGCCGCACAAGGAATTCTTTTTTTTTTTTTAATATTTTATTTCAGAGAGAGAGAGAAAACAAGCATGAGCAGGGGGAGGGACAGAGGGAGATGTGGACTCCTCACGTGGCAGGGAGCCCCAGGTCGGACTTGATCCCAGGACCCTGGGATCATGACCTGAGCCAAAGGCAAATGTTTAACTGACTGAACCACCCAGGGGCCCAACAAGGAATATTTTTATTTGAGGAAGGAGTGATGGAAAAACCATCATGGCTCCAACCACACACACTTTCACGGCCAACTATGTAGAAGAAAGAGAAAGGAACAGAAGAAGATGGAAGGTCATTTGTCCAGGTGTTGGTGATGCACATCTCACCCTCTTAGCTCAAGAGTGTGTATCTCTGCCTCTTCCCCCATCTTACAGGAGAATGTAGAGCATACCAGGCAATTCATAAATGTTTCTATTCTCAGGGCAAAGGGGATGGTGTTTGATTAGGAAAGGATTTCTGTTCCCACAACTGGATATGTTAGAATGTCATTTTCCATGAACTCCCTCCTCCAAATAGTAACTACCAAAATGGTGACTGCAAATTTTGTTTCTCTTGGCTTCAGGGGGAGCTCAGCATTTGGGTTGGGTGAAAACACCCACAATCAGGCACACATGGAGAGAAGTCTTGGCTCTTGCAATTCTAGCCAAAGCATAATGGCGCCTTTAAAGGATTTGGTAGCTGTTCAGGCTACCCATGTAGGCTGAGGATGGCTTCTACTTAGGGATACCTCCTTTTTTTTTTATTTATTTATACAAAGGCTCTGTAATATCCATTATTTTTCTGCAGACTGTTTGTAAGCTGGTTAGGCTGATAGACAGCTTTCATACAAAACTTACTGTTCTTAAGCACAGTAGTTGTATCAGCTAATTTAACCTTACCCACTATAAGTAGTTTCTTTTATTAACCCTTCTAAAGATCAGAAAACTGATGCATAAAATAACATCACAGTAAGTGACCTAGCCAGGACTGGAGATGGTTTTAACAACTACTAATTTATAGAGTTTTGATTACTCCAGCATATGCTTTAAGAAGTTTTAAGTCATTTGAGTTATTCATTTACATCTTATATAATAAGTAAATGTGCCATTATTTTAGTAAGACGATGCCATTAGCCTATTGCCCATTGTTGTGAGGAACACATTCTTAGTTATTTGGCTGGCAGTGATGATTTTTCTCTCACTAATCCATTCATATTTTATCAGGTGTCCTTGTGATCCAATTTGGGATTCATCCATCAATTTGAATTTGGGGACAGATTTCCTCTTTGTAGGAAATTAGTACTTGATCTTGGATTAAATTACATTGTACTTGAAACAATTATATTAGACATTAGTCGTAAAGATTGCTATATTTTAATTAGCAAGGCAGAGTTGGAGCACATTTTTGCTTTACTGTTTTCTCCTCTGTTTCTGGAACTAATCTTTCCCACACTTTAAATTCTAGTAATTGAAACGCACTAATCTGGGTTGCATGTGAAACCCAGAGCAGTAACCAGCATGACTGAAGGACTTAGACCAGATAGGTAAATTTCCAATCTCCACTTTAATTGTGGATGAATAGTGCTTCCAGGCATTCATTTCTTCATTTAGCATCTGTCTTTTCTTTCTTCCTATGGACAAAAGTTGCCCACCTTTTTTCCTTATGTATTTCCCAAACCTAATCCTGTAGGTGCACTTATATCATTTTAAGAGCTGGGGGAAAACAAACAAAAAAAAAAAGGTAGTTTGTTGGGGAAAACAGGTTGACTTGGAATCAGCAGTTTAGAGTGAGAGATAGTCTTCAGGCAAGGGGAAAGAAAAGAGCGGTGAGCAGTGGAGATCCTCATATGGCTTATTGCTCAAGGCCAAAGAGGACCGTGACTAGGTAATCGGAGCAGACAGGACCTCACAAAAAGCTTTTGGTCCCAGAAAGAGACAAAACAGGACACCCATGAGTATAGTTCTTCCCTGCCCCCTCCACACACGTACTTTTGCACTTTATAAGACTGAAATTAAGAACAGTATTTGACTAACCTCAAAATTACACTGATACCATAGAAAACAGAATAATGGAATATTCTTATACATCTATGATTTGGACTAAGATTCGCAGCCTCCACATGCTATTTTAATATACTAGGTCTTTAGAGGTGATGAATGAGAGCAATTTAGCTATCATTTACCAGCGTTTGGATTATCTGAAGCAAGCCTTTAATTTTAGAGTAGTTGCATAACCTACCACTGATTCTAATCTCCCTAAAAGGTCTTAGGCAGTTTAGCATTAAAATAAATGTAATTTAGCAGTTAGGAGCACCACAATATAATTCCATGATATATTCAAATATAAGTGTCAATGCATGGGAATTAATTGCTTCCCTTCTCATTAATGGTGTGTTGGTTATAGATTCTTGACTTTGATGACTTGAGTCCTGTTGAGAAAGTGTTTTCTTGTTCCCTCCGGAGGGCATCTCTGAGATGATAATAGTGCTAATATGAATCTGGGCAACAAGCTGGTAGAGAAATGCTTTTCCTCTGGGCTCTATTATAGCCAATTCAGAATCAGTATTAAAATTTTAAAAAGTAACTCCAAAATAAAGATAAAATTAAAAGTAAGAAATGGTAAAACTACCAAAATAAAAGGAAAAGAAAACAACAGTGTCATTTGATAATCATCTATTCAACCATAAAAATCCCAAGTCTCAAGGACCTGGAGAAAAGGGAAAGAGGGTCTGAATCCTACCCAAAGAAGAAGAAACCATTGCTTGAAGCCACACAGGGGTCCTGGCAACCAAATCTGCCTTAGCTCTTTCTGCGAATACATCCTGTGCATCTTTTAGGTGCTTTAATCAGGGCTAGATCTTGGAGATGTCAACATTAAAAGGCATGATATCAAGCCAGAGGTCTTCAAACAAAGGTTAGCATAATACAGGTAATTGATAAATAATGTCAGTATATTTAGCGATACCATGGGTTTGAGTAATTATACAACATATTCAAATAGAGTGAGTATAGTCAGTGATTGTATATGTAGCAAAATGAGAGAAGAAAGCAAGCCTAGACTGGGCTTAGAGTAGCTTGCTCAGTTTTGAGAAGAGAAATTTCAAAAATTAGTAATTCCCAGGGGCACCTGGGTGGCTCAGTAATTGAGCATCTGTCTTCTGCTCAGGGCGTGATTCCAGGGGTCCTGGGATCAAGTCCTGCATCAGGATCCCTACAGAGAGTCTGCTCTCTCTCTGCCTATGTCTCTGCCTCTGTGTGTCTCTCATGAATAAATAAATAAAATCTTTAAAAAAAAAAGTAATTCCTAGGTGAATATTCAAAGAAGAACTGAAAGGGAGAGAGAAAGCGTAGTGAGTGTTGGGAACCACAGAGTAAGGATTTATGTAGGCACAGTGGGGTTTCCTAAGAGTGCCTGGTTCCTGTGCCCTGCTCTGCTGGTCTCCGTAGCTGCACAGGGATTCTCTTGGAAATTGGGAAGTACTGCTGCAGTAGCATCAACAATATCAAAAAGCAATAACCAGCCTCCCTCATACCTACTGAGAAAAGAGGGAAGTTACAGCTGTAACAAGGACAAGGAATATGCCTAAGAAAGTTGGTTAGAAAGCAAGAACATTGGGGCATACTCTGTGCCCTTTCTCCTTCTAACAAGACAGACTATTCTTTATAAAAGATGATGCCTAAGGCTCAGGTGCCCTGGGCGGGGACTCAGGCAGCCCCTAATGGGCTTCAGTGGAGGAAAGAGGGTGACCAGAAGTCCCTCTCCTTCCTTTGCTTTTCTGTTGGTTTTAGTATGACAGGCGTAATGTAAGCCGTCAAAATGTAAAAGAAACAGACCTTTAGACCTCACACTGCTATGTGGCTACATTTACAGGAAATGGCAATATCCCAAGCTTTAAAAGGTATTTTCTGTGCCTACCTAGGCATCCAGGGAAGAAGCACTTAACAACAAGCTGAAAATAGCAAAATTATTCTATTGGTAAATTCCCAAAGTAATCAACTACAATAAAACAACAAAAGCTTCCTTTTTGTCTTAAATTTTTTGTTGTTTTCTTTAAAAGTCAAGTCAAATTAATGCATTACCTATTGTCTGATAGTTTTTGCCTCCAACAGCTACGGAATTAATTAGACTGTGTTGTCTAATCTCCCTTTGAGAGGTATGGCCCTGGCAACTATGATTCATGGAAAAAGTGAATATTCTTTATGTACATATTATAAAAATAATAATTTAAGGTTAAGGCTATTTGTTCACTGCTTAGACTGGTCTTGTTTTTTTTTTTTTCAAGTTTCCCCTTTAGCTTGATTTTATCATTTGAATTTGTAATCTGATTAGCACTTAGCACAAATTTTGGGAAAATAGAGTGAAACTATTCTTGCTAACACTCTACAGCTGTTCAAGAAAAAAAAAATGATACTCGTTACTATTTAAAGGAAATTCCTCTATGCAAGAGTTTCCAATTAGGTTAGAGGCCACCTTTTAGATGCTGGAGGAGATGCATGATTACATCTGCTTCCAAAACAGTGTGGAAATTCTCACAATCCCTTTATTTAAAAAACCTGGCAATCGGATAGGAAACAGCTATGAATTAAGAAAGCAAAGTAATACCCTCTAAGATCAGAATAGTTTGATCTCGAAGAGTAGAGAGATCCGGGGTAGGTGAGTAATTGAACTCATTAAAACGGGCGTCTCATAACACACTTTTCTGTCGTTCATTAGAAAATGCTCTCTGCTTTATTATTTTCCTCCATACGGGAAGGCTTATTTGCATGTGTATTCTAGAGGTTATTTACAAAGCTATAAATACAGTTTAGGCTTTCTTCTGAAGCATTGTGGTTTCTTAAAAGTCTTGATTATAAACTTTAAAGTACCCCTCATAAAGATTAAATAAAATCTTACTGTATTTGGTCAAAATCTCTGCAAGCTATATGCTACAATACTTTGTGGGATACATGTTAAATAGCCCGAAAACAGTTAGGGAAGTTTAGGTGTTCAATTTCTTTCTCCTCTTTTTATTTCTCTTCCATTTTTCTCTTTCCTTGTATTGTCTTAATGACAAAACACAGAAAAGAAAATCAGGATGGGATGAATAAGTTGCATTTTAAAATAGTGAGGAAGAGAAAAATGTAAAACCATTGGTCTGAAATAAGGCAAAAGGTATTATTAAAAGGCAAGAATGTATATGTCTGTATATTTCATGTAAATCTGAGAATGGGAATATAGATGTATGCATTTTTACTTGGCTCACAGCATATGAATATATATGTATGCATATATATTTTTCTGCTTGATTTAGAGCATAAGACTATAAAGTTCTCTACTGCGGACCCCTAGAAATTCTAAGAATCACAGTAACCCACATTATAAATTGAATTCTTCAGTAAAGTAGAGTATCTAGTATGATTCAGAATGCATTTTTAACATAGATGTGCAGGCGGCATTGACACGGGAAGGAGGAAAGGTAACAGCTATGGGCAAAGCTTATTTTCTTCTTATACCTCATATTAACTTCTTTTAACTTTCCTTTTCCCCAGAAGCTACACTTCACAACCTTCTCTCAGGTAATTGTTCCCTTTACCGACTGTCACTTAAATGTTACTGATTCCAAGGATTGGTTTTCATTCCCATAATGTGGAGCCTAAGAGCATGTGACGAGGTAAGCTGACTCTGGACAAGGCTCTGAAGGGAGAGAACCCGCTCTGTGTTCCTCTCACCCACCTGAAGCCCTGTGCTTTCTGGCCATGACCTCTGCCTCCAGTGGTACAGAGTGCGTTTTTGAGAAGATAACACATGTGACATCACAACATAACATTCTCTTTCTTTATGGGAATATTTCTTCCCGGTTTCTTCTTTTGCTCTCTTGATTTGGGGTCACTGCTACACAATGTGAATAATGACAGACAAGAACCCTGTTTATTTAAAAGGTATCCTGGGGCAGCCCTGGTGGCTCAGCAGTTTAGCGCTGTCTTCAGCCTAGGATGTGATCCTGGAGTCCTGGAATCGAGTCCCATGTCAGGCTCCCTGCATGGAGCCTGCTTCTCCCTCTGCCTGTGTCTCTGCCTCTGTCTGTCTGTCTCTGTGTCTCTCATGAAAGAATAAACAAAATCTTTAAACAAAACAAAAATAAAAAAAATAAAAGGTATCCTGTGCTTAAGTACATGATCTGTGATAGGGAACTAAGCAATTCTCTCTAGAATCGATTTGTGCAGCCCTCTGAGAGAAATCAGCCAGCACTTTAGCATGAGCTGCCATAGATACCTCTGTTTATACTGCCCACACCAGTCCATGTAAGTGCATTATTAATAGTTTGCGTGATTCTTTGATGTTTGGTATTAATGTTTTCATACAATGAAAGATGATAAAGTAATGCTGTTTTTATTGTGCACTGGGATTGCTAATTGTTAAAATTACATCGTGTTTCCTTCCGTTTCAATTCCTTTATGACTTAATAATGTCATGGCCATCACTCAACAGGTCACATTACTCTCCCACTGTGTTATCCTTCCCCTTGTCTTTTTCTCTCTTTCCTTATTTAAAGGAGGTACATTCCTGTTCCTTGATCAATTGTCCTTGAGTTTTTCATAGTTTTCTATGACACTTAATTCTTTCTTTTTTAAGTCTTTATTCCTTAAGAGCAATTTTTAGGTTCCCAACACAATTAAGAAAGTGCAGAGATTTCCCATGTGCATGGTCTCCTCCATTATCAACAGTATTCACTGGGGCCGGGGGGTGGGAGGTACATCTTTTACTAAAGATGACCCTGCACTGCTGCTTCACAGCTATCCACAGCTGACAGCGTAGCGTCAGATGCACCCTTGCTGTTGTATTTTCTGTGGGTTTGGCTATCCCTCACTGGGATATCTTACAGAGTACCGTCACTGCCTAAAACTCTGTGTTCTGCCTGGCTATTCCCCCCTGCTCTCCTGAAACCCTTGATCTTTTTCTTGTCCTCAGACTTTTGCCTTTTCCAGAATGTCACACCATCAAATAATGCACAAAGCTAAGGAAGAGTCTTGCTTCTTCATTTTGAGGAATCAATGAGATTTTAAGTTGAAGTCCAAGATAAGTACGTACTATTCCACTTCTATGATTTCCTAAGAAGCTTATCAAAATATTGATTCAGTATAGATTTTGTGCCAAATATTTTAATATCTATTTAGTAGAGACAGGAACTTAGGCATTCTTAAACTTGCTTTTTTTATTGCTGTTGTTAGTTTAAAAGACCTGCAACAGCTCAATAGCTTCTGTCTAATAAATTGAGGACCACTTTCAGGTGATGTTGAAGACTGTGTCCTTAACATATTGAAATGTTAAAATCCTGAAGAGTGGGAGTTAACCGGTCCTGGTCTTGTCTTCTTAGAGGATGGGGGCTGCTTCCAGGTGGGGAGAAGTGCTCTTGAGAAACATAGGGTCATAGATAATTTGGAAACCTCTGCATTTTCCTGATGCTATGGAATCCCTGGGGGAGTTCTTGACAGCTTCCCTTACCAGAGGACTGATTGCTATGGTATTTTCGGTATTTTCATTTTTTGAAAAATACTTAGTTCATTTTTAAACTGGCTTGGTAACATCTTGGTAACATCTAAAACTAGACGGTAAAGTTTTTTTCTTGAAGGTAAAGTTACTCCTATCATAACAAGAACCCATTTTTAGATAGATGCAGGTTGGAATGGTCCCACCTACTAAGATTTTTTTTCTCCATTATTTATTAGGGTAATAATTACCCCTGTTGTGAAGCTCAACTTCTGAGTTGATCCTACTTCAGATCTCCTAGTTTTGTTTTGTTTAAACAAGCAAGTATATATTTCAAAGAATTTGGAATTAAAAATTTGATTCTGATTTTTCTCCTTGAGATTTTTCAAGCTTTCCAAATGTGAAATTTCCAGTTTTCATTGATTTTTTTTTATCTAAGGAAATACAGGATTTGAAACAGAAACAAAATATCATTTTCTGCAAAGTTACAATCTTGACATATTCTTTCTTTTACCTATCTTTCAGGAACACGATAAATGCTTCCAAAATGT
The DNA here is from genome assembly GCF_053574225.1 of Canis aureus. Classification (NCBI taxonomy): domain Eukaryota; kingdom Metazoa; phylum Chordata; class Mammalia; order Carnivora; family Canidae; genus Canis; species Canis aureus. Next base: position 6,916,795 of record NC_135627.1, read on the forward strand.
GAGAGACAACATTTAAGAAAATGCCATTGCCTTAACCACGGCTGATATTTTGAAATAATCCTTGACGTTATCTGTCCATTCTGCCTTTTCTTCCCTTCAGAACCTCCTCAGACTCTACCCTTGTGATAATTCCCACACTGTTTCCCTTAGCCATGCCTGTCTCTGTTTTAAATATTTTTGGCAAGCCTTTAAATCTTTTCTTCTTTGGTTTTGGTTGTATAAGATGGAGAAGATCTTGATTTCCACACATCTATAGTCACTAATGGTAACTGTTTGCTATCGACTTGCTTCACAATCTCAGAGACATCTCAAATGTACATAATCAAAAGAGTTAAAGAGGAGTAATAGAAAATTTTGTGTCAAAATGTTATGGCTAAGGGATCTAAAAATCGCTCCAAGTATTTGTCATAAATGTAAAAGGAAGACAAGAATCACTCCAAACGTAAAGCAAAAGCTGTCTTCCAGACTTGGCCGTGATGGTGAGACCCATTTGGCGTTCCCTCTGACATGTGTGCATGTGAAGATCATATGCCAGGCAGATGGACGTCATCCTTGCTTGATGCTTAATGGACCGTGGCCCACATGTGATGTATTAGCGTATTCACCTGTACCAGTTTTACATGCACAAACATGTGTAGAGCTAAATTGTAAAGAAAGACCACTGCAGAGTTACAACTTTGCTAATAAATGACACATTTGCTAGCAGTTCAGATATTTGCATAGAGATGACAGGAGGAATGTTCTGAGGTGCACATAAAAACTAATTAACCTGGCAGCATAAAGTATGGCCATGTTGGTGGTCTTAAACATCTCAATATACATATTATCTTGTAATTTTAGTTTAAAAACGGATAAAATCTGATTCAAATATCATTTTTAAATACGATATTTGGAAAGCCTATGAAACACTCTTGTTACCACTTTACCAGTAATTTAAAAATGCTAAAAAAAATTCTTAAGAAGGCCAACTGAGTTTTATTTATGTGAAAAAGGGAAACTACACAGAAAAAAAAAAATGCATACCTTGCAGGGGGCGGGGGGCGGTGGGGGGGAAGCACTATTAAGGGCATAGCTAGAATGAATATGCCAAATCAAATTATGTCTATTTTTTTCTTTTCACAAACCATCAAACCCAAAATGTTTTTTTCCCTTAATATCAGCAAGACTCTGCTACCATGAGACAGCTCCCAGATATTTTTTTCTATTTTTAATAAATGAAGGAATATTGTGGACACAGTGTGTGTGCTCATTGTAAACCATTTTTGCTGGACTCATTCTGAACATATAGAAGAATGACACCGAGCAGACCGGGAGACATCTGAAGTGCATATCAGCCAGGCAGTGATTGCTGGTACTTGCCAAGTATTTAAATTAAATTTGGATATCTATCTCCATGTGTGCTTAGCACATACATAGTTTCTTTAGACCACAAACTTCTAGTCGCTGATAAGTAAAAACAGTCTCCTGTGTTTCCAGATAAGATACAACATGTTTTCTTTAGCTATTTCAGCTTTATTATTAGATGTTAAAATATAAAATAGTCCAATAGCAATCTAAAACAAAGATCGAGAGATCGGTCTTTAATGCAGAGTATGACTATGTAATTGCACAATTATAACTGAAGTTCTAAATCTGCTTATTTTCCATCAATGTACAGATAACGGGTTTCAAGTTTAATTCCCACAGGTGTTTTGCACCTTTTAAAATATTTTAATATTTTTTTAATACTAGGGGAGTCAACTACCCTAGTTTTTTATTCCTGTTCTCAGGCAAATTAATCTTCACAAGTGTCCAAAGAGGAATTTGGACCTCTTCCCAGTCCTGAAGTGAACGCAGGAGAATTGGAAGTATGGTAGTTAGGTAGGTAGAGCTAATAGCCACAGACTCTTCCCAAAGCTGATGTGGAAGAAAGAGAGGTATTTCAGAGGTAGCTGCTCCAATCTGTTTTGTGATTATTGAAATAACTAAGTGTTGAGTCATCCATAAGAAAGAAGCAGAAAGGAGAATACAGCTGTATGACCACCAGTGGCACTTACACTCAAATGATCTTTAAAAAAAAAAAAAAAATCAGTACCTAATAATGATGCCCAGAATGGGAAGTTTAGTGACTATTTTATTTACTTTTTAGTTAGTTTCCTTCTTGAAAACAATTCAGATAAGGTTCACTTTGGCCACATGCTCCTAAAAATATTAGAGCAGAGCACATGTGGAAACCATGAACTTAAAAAATAGTGAGATAGCCCATATCTTACACATCTTATATTCAACTGTGTATGTTGGTATTTGCTTTCCTGTCCTTTCTTTTTTTTTTCTTTTCTCTACTTTCTTTTATTATTATTTCTCAAAGCAAGAGATTTTCATTTAACAATGTGAATGACCAGTGTACCTGTTCCTTAAAACAGACATGTATGGAGGTAATATTCCTTCAAAAGCACCCTCTAGCTCTACTGGCATCTTCATTTTCATCAGTTGCTAAAAGTTGACATCCTATTTCTAAAGTGTTCCCCATCAGTTCATATCCACATATGCAGTTAACGTCACCAGTGATTATATATATAATATATAAATATATAATATATATAAGTATTATATATTTTATATCTAAATTTCAGGGTAAAACCCAGGTATATAAAAAATAAGATAAATGAGATATGGTCTTGGCCTATGATTTCTGTCTAAAAAATTAGACAGAATTTAAAAATTAACTGATTTTGGCCAGTGGTCAAAGAAAGAGGCAAATTTCTCTGGGTTACCACAATTTCATGGCAATGTGAACAATGCAGATTACTCCATATGTGATTTGATAAGCAGCCTATGATGTAATTTTTATTAATCAATAGCTGAGACACTTATTGAATGACAAACAACTGTTCTGATTTGCTCCAAAAACTCAATTAGTCAGAATGGCTGAATAGGGTTGTGGGTGTCAATAAAGAAATTGTATTAAGCCATTTGTCCACTTGCTTGGAGATCATTCAGTAATTCACCAGAAAAATAACAGAAAGAAACAGAAAAAAAAATACTGTGAAACAGTTTAATTGGTGATACTGTGAAGTCATTTCTTTGACTAGTTATTTCATAATGGTAGAAACATGAGCTAGATTCAAGGTAACACTGGGAACGTGGCCCGTTGGCTTTGCCTCTCTGACTCAGGTATTCTCTTTTATAACATAGATAGGACAGTCTTGCAGGGCCCCTGTGACTATTGGAAATGAGACCATGCAAGTCAGGACAGATACTAGGGAGCTAAGAAGAGAGAGCCATCATTTTGCTGGTACTACAAATGTCAGACTTTTTATTAGTATTACCGTTAGTACTGAGAGTACTTCATCCCTTGCCATCATTTATGTGGGATTGATATGAACAGTAGAGGAAGAAAGGGTTTGTGATTAGACCTCCCTGAGTCCAACTGCATCATTTTTTAGCTTTTAGAAGTTAGGAACTTTTCTTCATCTTTCTTGAAATCTCGATTTTCTCATCTGTAAAACTAACCTTAATATATTTTAATTCACACACCAATGTTCAGAATGTTTTGGCATTCTGTGTACAGAAGGAAGAAAGGCAATTCATATTTTGCACTATTATGCAAGCAGACAATGCTAGAAAAAATAGAATATATGTGGGGTTGGGTAAGGTGACATTTGGAAATAATATTGGAGCATTATGAGAATCTTCTCTGTTCCCTGACTACTCCAGTCTATGAAAAACATGTTTAATGAAAATCAATCCATTCTTCTTTGATTGAGATAGTTAATTATCATTGACCTGTATTGATACTTTATCACCATGAACCAATTATTGAAGGGTGGCTCCAATGAAGCACTTATTTATATTATACTACTACATAAATCAAATAAGACATTGCTCACTAACACACATGTCTAAATTAATTAAGCCAAAAACTAATATCGCCAGAGTGATAGTCAAGTATGACTTTACCAACAACATAAATTCCAAGTTCCCTACAGTGATCTCCAGCATGTTCACTGTCCCTGATGTTCAAGGAATGCAGAGTTTTGAGTTTTCTCTGTTTCCAAGTTCAGTTTAGATCCTACGTTAGAATTTGTTCCTGAATTACTTTTTCCCCACTACATTTTATTTCTCTGCCATTAGGGAAAATTTAATTATTTTTTTTTACTTCTTGGGGCTCCTGGGTCAGTTATGGGTTCGACTTTCAACTCTTGATTTCAGCTCAAGTCATGATATCAGAGTCTTGAAATTGAGCCCCTCGTGGGGCTTCTCCATCAGCAGGAACTTTGCTTTTCTTTCTCTTCTCCTTCTACTCCTACCTGAGTTGTTCATATTTTAGAAACAAGTGCATCACAATGAGAATTATGGGAATACTTAGGAATCACTTAAAAACAGTGGTTGCAAATTTTTATTTTCTTTATTGCAAATTATGAAAGTTTTTTTGTTAAATGCTGCTGACTGAATTTCATAAATTATCAAAACCAAGTCATGAGAATTTCCCCTCCAAAGGCAACACTTGCCATGACATTGAATTTCTCCCTTCTTGTGCTCCCTTGTGAGTAATTCCAGCACTTGTTTTGGCTACCATTTATGGCATATATCAGAACTGCTAGGACTTGATAAATGATGTCGGTACCATAAGAACACAACTTGCTCCGCTCTATGACCGTTCGGTGAGTTCCTTAATGTTACTTTTAATGGAGTTAAAAAAAAATACATTGCTTTATTTTTTAAGACAATACTGCCCTCTTAACAAGTGATGTACTATTTTGTAAAACATCTTTTTAGTTGAGCTGACAAGTTATGTACAGCGAGTGTAGATTCCATTTGTGACTTAAATAACTGTAAAGACAAATCAACCCTGGGAAATTGGGTCTATAACAAAAAACCTATGTAAACCCCACAGTAGCAGTGTTTGCCACTACCAGCAAAAGAAGTAATGAAGTCTTGTTGGTATTAAGCTGGAGAAGTGCTTTAAAGTGAGCGGCTGCCTTCTTCTGAGGTAGAATAATCCATAACTCAGCTCTCTAGGGGCAGCTTCTGTATTACAGCATATTTCTATATTCAGCAGTAATAAGAGATGTCATTCGGATGACCTGAGGTCTACAATTTCATGCTATGGAAAGAAAAAGTTATCTCCTTCCTTCCACGAGGATCTTCTTCATGGCTAATTAGGGAGCCCTGTCTTTCCATCACAGTTAGCTGCCTGGTCTGACCTCTCTGGAACATTGTCAGAACTTGAATAACATGGAACTTTAGATTAAAAGAAAACTTTGAAATTGATTTCTTTTATCCTCCTTTTTCTTTTCCAAAATCATCTTGGAAATGATTTATGTAAATATTCATTTGTAGGTCCCTGTTCCTGGAGCCTATCCTGATTTCACTTGGATGCTCTGTGTTTATTTAGTGAAAAGTAGGAAGCTAGATTTTCTGGTGTTTTCAATATGAATTCCATTATTCATGGATCTGTTTAGATTTTTTAAATTCATCTACGGTAAATCTTATTTTTTTAAATGAACTAAGTTTGGAGTATTAATTTATTTTCCTTTCAGTTCAAAGTGCACTCTATTTTTTTTCCCCTAATGTGTACCTTGAAATTCTGAATATATTTAAAGGATAGTTTTTTTTTTTTTTTCCCCCCCCTGTCCTGGTGATACACAGCTTATCAGATTAAATATATGGGAAGAAATATGTTTTTTAGAAAAATGAATATTTTTAGTATGGCCATCAAAAAAGTTTTATTTTTTTAAATTTTTTGAAATCTTTTAAAAAGATTTTATGTATTTATTCATGAGAGACACAGAGAGAGAGGCAGAGATAGAAGTAGTCTTCCTGCAGGAATCCTGATATGGGACTTGATCCCAGACCCCAGGATCATGACCTGAGCTAAAGGCACATGTTCAACCACTGAGACACCCAGGGGTCCCTCAAAAAAGTTTTTAAAAACTGAATGAAGCGCTCCTGGGTGGCTCAGTCAGTTAAGTGTCTACCATCAGCTCAAGTCATGATCTCAGGGTCCTAGGATTGAGCCCCAAGTCAGGCTCCTTGCACAGCAGGGAATCTGCTTCTCCCTCTCCCTCTGCCCCTCCCCCAGCTTCTGCTCTCTGTCTCTTTTTTTTTTTTTTTTTTTTTATGATAGGCACACAGTGAGAGAGAGAGAGAGGCAGAGACACAGGCAGAGGGAGAAGCAGGCTCCATGCACCGGAAGCCCGACGTGGGACTCGATCCCGGGTCTCCAGGATCAAGCCCTGGGCCAAAGGCAGGCGCCAAACCGCTGCGCCACCCAGGGATCCCTGCTCTCTGTCTCAAATAAATAAATAAAATATTTTTTAAAAATTAGAAAAAAATAAGCAAAAATAAATTTTAAAAAATTAAAAAAAATAAGGGATCCCTGGATGGCGCAGCGGTTTAGCGCCTGCCTTTGGCCCAGAGCACGATCCTGGAGACCCGGGATCCAATCCCACATCGGGCTCCCGGTGCATGGAGCCTGCTTCTCCCTCTGCCTGTGTCTCTGCCTCTCTCTCTCTCTCTCTCTCTCTGTGACTATCATAAATAAATTAAAATTTAAAAAAAAATTAAAAAATAAAAGGATAAAAACTAAATGAGTGACGAACCAGTTGGAAATACTAATTTAATCAATCCAGTGGTTCAGGGAACATTGTGAAGGAATTTTCATCACAGGGAAACAATTGTGTTTACAATTTTCAAGAGCAGCTCTGAACTGTATGAACTGATGAAAACTCTACTTGAGCATAATTTATAAAGCTTCATCTTGTTCAACTTCTCATAACAGTTTACTGTGCACTGTGAAAGTCACTTTTTACTTTAATTCTGGGTCAACAAATGATAATCTTAACATTTTTATTATTATTCATACTCTTAATACTTGGTGAATCAGTTTTTCTTTGGACCTCCTTGGTACAGACACATTTACGGGATTCCCTTGAACAATGACTGCCGAGACCAAAGACTGAGGAACTTGGGTGTGTATTTTTCCATCAAATCCATCCAATCACAGTTTTTCATCAATGGGAGCATTAGGAATATTTGTATTATCTGAGTTTTTCTTTAAAGGTCATATATCAAGACCTGCTGGGGTGCCTGGGTGGCTCAGTCAGTTAAGTGTCTGCCTTTGGCTCAGGTCAATCTTATGATCTTGGGATTGAGCCCCAAATTGGGCTTCCTGCTCAGCTGGGAGTCTGTTTCTCCCTCTGCCTCAGCGCCTCCCCCCTACTGGTGCACTCAAGCCCTCTCTCTTGCCCTCTCTCAAATAAATAAAATCTTAAAACATATATTAATTCCTTTATTTATTGGCAATATTCTTAAAATAATTATTCTAAGACACTTGAGCCATAGAATTCTGAGTTATTGCATTATACTTAATTCATCTAACATGAATTATGAGGTACACCCGGTGGCTCAGTGGTTGAGCATATGCCTTCGGCCCAGGGTGTGATCCTGGGGTCTGGGATGGAGTCCCACATCGGGCTCCCTGTGAGGAACCTGCTTCTCCCTCTGCCTGTGTCTCTGCCTCTGTCTGTGTCTCTCGTGAATAAATAAATAAAATCTTTTAAAAAATAATATGAATTATGAGTTTAGTACATCTATTCATTCAATAATTCATTGTTCCACTAAATCTACAAATGCTCATTGAATATTTACTCTCTGTCAGGCATTGGTCTAACTTATAGGGATGCAACTATGAATTAGAAAAAGCTCCCTGCAAAAAAAAAAAAAAAAAAAAAGAAAAAGCTCCCTGCCCTCATACAGCTAACATACAAGTAGATGACAAATAAACACATCAATAAAATAGCAGCTTCTTGAGACAAGCTATAAAACAAAGTGCCAAAGGTGAATAAAGATTCACTGCCCTACTTTGTAAGAGAAAACACAAAGTTTGATGTTTATCCCATGACTACCACATAGTACAGCAGATTGATAATTTTTGAGGAATAATCAAATGTGGTCATATTGTCTTGTAAATAAAGATTGTCAAGATGGGATTAGGGCAGGATTATCTGCTTTCCAGTCTGGTATGAGGAATGGAGTATGGACTGAGAAGTATTTCTTTCATTTATTCATAAAGTAAAATGTGGCAAAAAAAAAAAATAAAAAGGACCAGATTTGGGTATCTTTTACACTAAAGTTGCTTGCAATTTCAAAGAAGAATGCCAACAGAGAAAAGTGACATTCTCCAAACCCTGAATGGTTTTTCTCTCACCTAGTGAAAGGGAACTGGCTGTCAGACAGCAGGGTCACTGTCACACACAGATGGACAAAGTAGAGTTGGAGAGATCAGCCCTGAAAGGGAATAATACTGCTCAGCCAGCTTTCCTCCTACATTGCTCCCTTCCTTTGCATTTCCATCATAAAGGGGCAGTTGAAAGCTATTTGCATAGTTTCCAGTCCTTGAAAAGACATATTGTTTCCTTTTCTTCCCTTATTTTGATAAAATAATCTGCTATGCCAATGGGGACTGTGATTGGCAAGCTCCACTCATCTTGGTTTTGGTCTAGAGAGCAGGATAAAGTGCAATCCAATTTTGAGACCTATGTACAATTTTGCTTAATATTCCCATTGCGAGAAGTCAGGAGATTTAGGAAGGACTATAATTGCCCCATATTTAAGATATTATTGAGAATGCAATGGACTGATTTTAAACTGCACTTTGAGAGCCAGCCTACTCATTTGGGGAAAAAAGTAATACCTTCTTCAAAATCATTTGCAAAGTTCCAATGAATTTTTTTTCTAGGTTTTATCTAAGTTTAAAAAAAAGTTAATAAGAAGGTTTGTGGTATAAGAGGTTATCGGTGGCGTTTCCCATTATTCCTTTTAGGTTTAAATGCACTTTCCAGGGTATTTATTAGTAAGTTTATAAAGAACTTGATAAAAGAGAATGAAAGAAATCTAATGTATTATTGCAGGGGTAAGATTTGGCAAAACTTAATGGTACAGGCTAGGAATTAACTCTCCACCTGTTCTGATGGTTCATTTTTATTTCTGATCTATCTTGGAGTCATCTCCTATCATCTCACAAAATTCATTTTGCATTTTCAGAGTCAAATGATGCCAGAACAGCACAAACTGACAAAAGAGTAATAGGTGCTAAATGAGCACTACCTTTTCTCTTCCCAAGTCAGAAAAATGTCTATAAAAGACATTCTTGATCTTGTTCTATCTTTTTTTACTAATAAGGTTTGCTGTTTTTTCTAAAACATTTATTGGCTGGTATGTTTTGTCAGCATGTTTGATAGGAAGGCTTTCAGTTTTTGTTTGTTGAGTTGTTTGCTTAACAGGAACAGAATCATGACTATTCACACCCTCTATAATTCAAGCCCTGTTAGGTTCTTTGATTCTTGACAATTTTGTTTGTGTTGCTATTATTTCATTGCTTATTATTGGCTTTTTGAATGATAAACATGTTAGTTGTTAAACACGTTATTATTTCAGTTAATAACTTCCCTTACAGATGTATTACAAAGGAGGTCTGGGCTGTTACAAGAGTTAACACAGTTGAGGCTTCCCATATCATGGGGCATTAACTCCTGGTCTCTGATAGCTTTTCAAGCTGATAACAATTAAAAGCCTGCTGAAGGTAGGTGTATTTTGATTGTAACAAAGAGGATAAAATGTTGCCAGAATTATAGCCATATTCTACTGGGGGGAAAGAGAAAGAAAAAAGGGGAAAAAAAAAAAAGGAAGAAAAGCCTGCCTCTGTGATAAACCCCAAGGGAAGTGAAATGAGATTAAAAAAAAAAAAACAAAAAACAAAAAAACCACTAAGTTATGTGTGTGACATGCCATATAGCAAGTCTTTAATTGTATTCTTTGCGACTTGATAGGATAAAAGTGTAGACACTTAATAGAAATTAAAAAGCCATTTTTCTTAAGTTTGCTCTGTGCCAGGCCTGGTGGATAAAACCATACTGCCAAAGACCTTGGACTAGAGCCATTATTTGTATAGCTACTTCTTGTTCAGAAATCAGAAAGTCATTTAAGCCTGGGGTAGACAGCTGTGTGGAGTGTTATCAAGTAAGTGATGTCTGCAGATTAGTAAGGCAGAAAAGTATGCAGCTGGCAGAATGATCTAAAATGCAACAATTTTTGGAACTGTTTGGGAGCTGAAAGAATGGGTGAAGAGAAAGGGAAAAAAAAAGAAACAATTTGACACCCAAAATGAAAACATGATATATATATATATATATATGAAATAATGTTATATTACATATATTATATGTATGTGTGTTTAAATATACATATATATATGGAATATATATGTTTCTTTTAGAGATTATACTACTTATACTTTGGGTTTCTACCATTTATTTTTAAATATATGTTTTGACATTAATTCTCTCAGGGAAAAATGATGTAAAACTAACTATACAAAGTCTTCTGGGCTAGATTTTCTATGGAGGTAAAGGTTATATATGGCAAATAAAGACCTTACCTCTAGCGTAAGCATTTCCAAATGACACTCAATGATATGATTGTATAAAAAGGCCAGTAGGACAAATCTGAGTACACTCTATGCTTGAGGATCATGTCGTACACATGTATGCTTTTTTGGAGCCTGGCTTCATATAATAGGTTTTCTAGATTAGATAGAATGAACCAATGGGCTCATGGGTGCCCATATCCCAACACACCATTTTTATTTTTACTTAAATTGATTGCTTTTGGTTTAAAGTTGCCAATCCTTCTACTGGAGATTGTGAAACAATAGTCTACTTAATCAAAATATACCAGATAATGATATCGATAGGAATTCAAGAGTTTCATGTCAACGGGAGGATGTGAGGAAACCCCTTTGTTAAAAACAGCAGTTTATTTGTATTAGCTGACACATCCTGTTCCAGCCGTGTAGCGCAGCAGAACAGTACACCGCAAAGCTCAAGGGTATGAAAGCAACAATGATTAGTTTGCTTGGAATTCTGCAGTGTGGTCAGGGCTCCGTGTAGACAGCTCAGCATCAGCTGGGCTACCCCAAGGGCCAGAGTTATTTGACAGCTGGGACTAGAATCAGTGTACGGATCACTTGGCCTGACAGTAGAGGCTGGCTATCAGCTGGGATTTCAGCTGGGTCTGACTGCTGGAACAGATGCAATGTTCTTATCATGTGACTACTTGGCTTCCTGACAGCACATTTGCCAGCTTCCCAAGTGAGTATCCCAAAGAGGTAAAGCGGGTGAGTAAGACCTCCCTATGACCCAGCCTTGGAAGTCACTAGTACCTCCTTTGCCCTACCTGAAAAGTTTCACCCAGGTTCAAGAAGAAGTGACAGAGAATCCACCACTTGATGGGAGGGATGCCAATGAACATGTTAAACAAAGCATGTGAGGTGGGATATCTTGTGGAGGACATCTCTGAAAAATACAATTGGTCACAGCCTGTCCTAGGACCACATTTGGATGTGAAATGTGGAACTATCCATTTCCTTCTCACCTGCAAAATACTTTCCCCAAGGACCCACAGGCTCATGTCCTCCTGAAAGCATTCTCCCATCTAAGACCTCTCTAGGTGTGGAAGATGCTCCTCAGGTATAAGTCTTATTCATACTGCTATCAGAGGATGTCCTTCTAGTCTGATGGCCTGTGAACTAACAAGACAAGTTACCTACCCAGGTCCCCCACCATCCGCCCAGTATTCAGTGATGACCCAGGCACAGAATAAGGACTTTCAAAACTCCTATTCTGGAAGGGGAAGAAGAGGAAGCATACAGTGGCCTTTAGCCCATAGAAATCCCAAAATCCTATAAGACACATGTTGCTACTTCCTTGATTTTTTTCTTTCTATATTTATTTATTTTTCAAGATAAATTAAAGCTCTACATTAAAGAGACAGTGTCTTTATATTTGTGGGAGATAGTTTTTTCTTAGAAATTCTCAGGCTGTGTTGGAGTTTATCATTTCCCATTATAGGTAAAAGGGGACCTCAGCAACTGTGGTAGATTGTGTCTTCCAAAGTGGGCACCATAACGGGCCCCACTTCACATTCCTTTCTGTGTAGTGTTGCCCTGTTATCTTTGAGTGAGTGTATCCCATTCCTCTGGACTGGAGTGGCATCCAACGTGCCCCGAATGAGACAGCTTGGCGAAAGTGATACAGAGTCCATCAGAGTAGAGCTGGGCCTAGCCCTTCTGCTGTGTTTTCTCAAGATGCTCATTTTGAAAGCCCAGTCATCATGCTGGGAGAAAACCAAGCAGCAGCTCAGAGAGAGACTACACATGAGTGTTCTGGCTGCCAGCCTGTTGTGGACTGAATGATCGTATTTTCCCAAATACACATGCTGAAGCCCTAATCAATATGATAGTATTTGGAGGTGGGACTTTGGAAGCTAATTAGATTTCCTGGAGATCATGAACCGGGGGCGCAGGGTTGGGGGGGCATGGTGAGATTAGAGCCCTTGTAGGAAGAGGGAGAGGCACCAGAGTCTCCCCTCTCTGTCATGAGGGAGCACAGTGACAAGGCAGCTATCTGCAAGCCTGGAGGAGGATTCACACCAGGAGCCAGATCTGCTGGCACCTTGATCTTGAACTTCTCGGCATGCAGAACAGTGAGAAGTAAGTGCGTATTAAGTTAAACAGTCCATGGTATTTTTTTAATAGCAGGCTGTTCTGGGATCCCTGGGTGGCGCAGCGGTTTGGCGCCTGCCTTTGGCCCAGGGCGCGATCCTGGAGACCCGGGATCGAATCCCACATCAGGCTCCCGGTGCATGGAGCCTGCTTCTTCCTCTGCCTATGTCTCTGCCTCTCTCTCTCTCTCTCTGACTATCATAAATAAATAAAAATTAAAAAAAAAATAGCAGGCTGTTCTAACTAATACACAGCCCCGGCTGAAGTCCCAGCCCAAAGTCAGCATCAGTTGTCAGGCACACACAAGCAACTTTGGTGACTTCGGTCCCTTGGGTCAGGCCAAATGGTTTAAAGTAAATTGAAACATACTTTGGAACCAAGAAGGAAGTTGGTGCTGTGAGAAGCCAAGCATGGGGCATTAGCTCTGGGACCAGGCAGTGGACTGAAACAGGATAGGGTATCAGGGACCCTGTTCATGAGGGTGTCTTAGAGACAGCGAGAGCTGAAGCCTAGAGGGTATCACGGAGGCTTTTGGGACCCACTTGAAGGAAAATCAGAGAAATGGTACTAAGAGCTAGTGAAAAGGAAATCCTTGTTATGTAGTAGCAGAAAGTTTTGCAACACCATTACCAAAAGTAATGTGAAAAATAGAAATAAAAATTCTTAGTGTAGCTTAGGATCTAGAGAAGAGATTTTCAGGCAGGACAGTGATCTGAGAGCCACTTGGCTTCATTTCACGGCCTTTGATAAATGTTGGAGGAGAGAGGTAATCTGGAGAAAGAACTGGTAAATGTGAAGTTGCCAGGGCTTGCTGGGCTTGGAAAGAAAACCGATCCTCACTCCTAGCCTCTCCAGATGGTGAATTATGCTGAAATTAAGAAATGACTTTTAGGCAGAGGATGAATCCACTATCAGCACACAGAATGGAGAGAAGAAGCCAACGTTGTGACTATAAAACCTTGGTGAAGACCTCAGAGTGAGCTAGGTGGTGCCTCATACCTACACCCTTTCATAATGGAATTATTTGTATGGTGATTAATACTCTTTAGAGTATATGTATAGTATTAATTTAGGGGGAAGAATTCAATTTAAGCCTCTGAGCTTAAGTGTCCTTTTATTGGGATATAGTATTATTGTGTATAATAATATCATGTGTAGTAGAATGGACCAACTTCTGGTTTTAAGGTTTACAATATACAGTAGTTATTTAATTATTATTTTAATCAAATGTATGGGACCAGAAGGATAAATTTCATCATTCATTTTTCCAGTGGCCATAGAAGTCCCCTTCAAATTCTACTGCCATGCCACCCTGGAGGCACCTGATCTCATCTGATCTCCAAAGCTGAGCCTGGTTAGTACTTGGGTGGGAGAAGTCTGCTTCAAAATCTATGCATCTAGTTACCCCTCAGCCCAGTACTAATTCTGATTTTAAGAATGTTTCCTCTTCACCAGGCACTGACTGTATGACCTGTAGTGTCCCCTTAAGTCTCATTATTGCATCAACTGTCATGTGAGGCAACAAAAAAACCCGAAATGGTTAAATTGGATTTCTGGTACCACATTACTGCTCTGTTGGAGAATCAGGGGTCTAATCTGGTTTCTACGACTTAAAACTAAGCAGGTTATCTTTCTATTCCACCTGGCCATCTTGCATGTCATAAAATGATAAAAAAAGAGAAAAGAAAAGAAGAAAAGAAAAGAAAAGAAGAAAAGAAAAGAAAATAGAAAAGAAAAGAAAAGAAAAGAAAAGAAAAGAAAAGAAAAGAAAAGAAAAGAAAAGAAAAGAAAAGGAAAGGAAAGGAAAGGAAAGGAAAGAAATGGGTCTAAAATACTGAGACTATATATCTCTAATATCTCCCAATAAGTTTGCCTACAACATGTTTTTATGTTAATTAAACAAAGAACCTTTGCTTTAATTTTTATTCAATTTATAATTCTAACAGAAAGGGCCACTCTACAACATTTATTGAATAGTTTTTAGAGAACTGTGGCTATCAGGGTGTCCTGGATTGTTATACGTTCTTATTTCCACTAAAAAATATATGATCTGAAATTGAATTTCTGTACTAACTCCATCATAGGATACATATAAACAAAACGGATACTCCATATTTAGATTGTGAGTACTTTGTTTTCTCATTCATGTATGCATACATGCACCATTGTAGTAAATACCTGAATGACAATCTGATAACATAGTGGCAACCCTATGTTTTCCTTAAACTGAAGTTGTCTTTCGGGTTCATTGGTTTCCATGGGCAGCGCTCACAATATGAAGTAAATAAAAGTTCTTTCATTCATTTGTTCTTCATTCATTCTTCTTCCAAAAAAATGTATTAAACTAGGTCAGAGACTGTGTTAATCCTTGATTTGTAGCTAGGCAGTCAGAAGGAAAAAATAAACTTAAAATACAGGGTGGTGAATGTTAGCATAGAGCTACATACAAGGTTCATTGGAATATCAGAACTGGGGAGATCCTGGAGGGTTCAGCGAGGAAGGAATTTTTAGTGCAAAGGTGTGTAGGATGTAAGCCAAATTGAACAACTAATCAATGAGCATGGGAAGAACCGATCCCCATTCCCAGAGAGCAGGTTTAAAAAAGCCTATTTGAAACTGAGAGGCAATGAAATGAACAACTGGCACCCTTACAGATCCCGAGAGTGAGGAATTAGGAAGTGATAGTGGGGATGGCTTGTCCCTGCTTCACACCTGGGGCCCAGCTGGAACACTGCACTCCTGGGAATTTGGAGTGTTGGAATCTCCCAGAAACCTGTTCACTCACATGTCTTTCATCAGAGCTAGGATGAACTGAAGACTGGGATTATTGAACAAAGTTCCCTCATGGTCCTCTTCAAGCAGCTTGGCTTCCTCACAGCATGGTGGCCTCGGTGTATCCAGGTGTGCTCAGAACTCTGAGAACAAGTGGTCCAGGGAACTGGATGAAAGTTGTATCGCTTTGTGTGACCTGGTCCCGTGCACCACACAACGCCGCTTCTACTGTGTTGGACTGGCTACAAGCAGTCCACAGGCCCTCCCAGATTCAAGAGGAGAGAGCATGGAGGAGTGTTAAAGTCAGGTTGTACAACAGCAAGTGGGATGGGAGCTAATCCGAGGCCATCTTTGGAGCACACAGTCTCTCACAGTTCCTCACTCTTACATGAACAAAATCTGTCTGACTTTCTTAGAAATTGTATTTGTCTGTATTTTTGACTGGCTCTACCCTAGCTTCTCAATTAAAATGATCTTTTGCATCCTTGTAGAGGGATGTCTGAATATTTAATCAAAGTATTTTGATAGAAAAATTTGTATCATTACCAAAGAAAGAAATATGTCCAAGAGTGGAATGTGTTAGCATTGCATTTTTGACATTCACTGGCTTGTGAAATTGTAAAGTATTCTAGAAGGACGGAGTATTAGTGAAACGATGGAGGAAGTCATTTCAGTTTTCATTATATTCATGGCAAAAAAGAGAAGGTTGGTAGTGAAATGCTCTCAGACTTTGCTAAAATAATCTATTTTTTTCCTATTTTCCATGCAAATCTACAGTCATTTGCATGTTTACAACCCTTGATCTTCCATACATAAAATTCTGTTTCCCAAGTATCCTTGTCATCACATTTGCTTATTTTGTGTAGGACAGTGTTTCAAAACTCTCTTTTTGACTCCCCATGTCCAACAATTAAATGTTGGTATACAATTCTACGTAATTTTCATGAGCAGTTTCATCATCTTGCGTGGGTTTCTTATCATGAACGTTCCATACTGCTGTCACTGAAAATTCAGAATTCTGGAAGCTTGTGTATCCAGTTGCCACCTGGGCATCTCCAGGGAATTAGCTTGGAGGATACAGGAACTCACTAGGTCCAAAACTGAAACCATCTTTTCTTCCAAATCAGTTTTTCTTTTTAAACTTCCTTCTCTGCATCCTGGTGCCATCATTCATATGGTGGCCCAAATCTCTTTCAGTCATATACTTAATTTCTTTCTTTCTTTTTATGTTTTGGGAGATTTTATTTATTTATTCATGAGAGACACACAGAGAGAGGCAGAGACATAGGCAGATGGAGAAGCAATTACCTGCAGGGAACCCAAAGCAGGACTTGATCCCAGGACTCTAGGATCACGACCTGAGCTGAAGGTAGATGCTCAACCTTTGTGCCACCCAGGTGCCCCATTTTCAATTTTTTAAGCCATTTTACTGTGTGGCTTTTCACAGGATCTGTGCTGTAGCTGTAGGTACCAGTCTTTAGATCTCTCTAATGTCCTTGTTCCTGTCCCTCCTGTTGACTTCAGGCTTCCCTAGAACCTCCTGGTCAGAGAGCATCTGTGTCTCACACTGCTGCAAACACACTCCTGGTAAGATGGCAAAGTGTCCAGAGAGAATTGTTCTATGAACTCATTATTGAAACTCAGTCTGTTCCTGGGCTTGTGTTCCTGACATGTGACCTTCAGGGTGTTGGGTCTGACTTCCCCTCCTCTCCCTTAGGTGAGATAGGTAGACTGGAGGGCCTGCAGTGAGGTCACTGACCTCCTCCCCAACCCCACCCCCCAGGTTCAAGTAAAGTCTTTCTCTGCACTTGGCCTGTAGTTTTGGAAAACTGAACATGTTTCATGAGGGCTTACTTCCCCTTCTCCCGGCAGAGTTAAAAGGGGATTTTTCTCTGGTCCACACCAGAAGAGACTGGCAGGGTTCTTCAGGCAAACCCATGAAAGCATGCAATCCTCACCTAGTACCCAGTCCATAGAGCATCTTATTCTCATTCTAGCCACACTCAGCTTCCATAGCACTGCCATGCAGGTTTTCCTTCCAGGTTATGTCTCTAGCACCTTCTACTCAGGTAAGCTGACCTCACTTGTTAGATTGCAGGGTGGCAGTCGACCCCTGGGACTTCAGGTCTCTAACAGGTTCAAGGAAAGATAATTATTGTCACTGTTCAGCTTCTTATTCTGTGTATCAGAGTGATGACTCTGAAGCTCTACCTGTCAGACCATTGGATGTCAGTACCTTTTTGTAAGTTGGCAAAAATTTCCTGGGCCATGATTGTACCAACTTTTATATTGGGTACATAACTTAGGGATTTATTTATTTCTACCTACCTGGTTTCTAAAATACTTTGAATTGTAACTGACCATAGGTTCCCATTTCCTTCAAACTGCCACAACTAAGCAGACACTGAGCATTTGTCACAGTTGTGCGGGTTTCACACATCACCTTTGGGCAATGCAAATACCAGCTCGCTGTCTAGAGGAGCAGACTGAAGCTGCAAGAAACAGATTATGTAAACTCAAAGATTAGAAAGAGGTAAAAGCTATATTTTCATTTAGATTTCATTAGAACTTTCCACAAAGTTCTGAATATTGAGGAAGCAATACTTAATCACTTGAAACAGTTATAAAATGCAAGATAGCATACATTTAAGTGCAAGATTCTGCAGTAATAGTACCTAGATGGTTTTTCCCTCCTTGGTGTCACACAGTTACTTCTCCATTGCTTTAGATTTTCTACAAACATTCCCCTCTCCGCATTTGGAGGTTCTTGGAATATTGCAGGCATTTGAAGTAGTTTCCCTCATTCACAAAGGATGACTCCAGCAAGGCTTGACAACAGTTTGATGGGATTGACAAAATAAATCACGATCAATTACTGTAGACCATTGTTTTATTTATAATACTTTGTTTTTCAAAACAGCCAAAGCTTATATGCCTTCTCTCTAGAAGCAGGACTGAAGGAGAACTTTGCTCTTGGTGGACTTAAAACACAACACATATCATGGTCTAGAGATGGTAGAGGCATCTAGAGTTACCTCTAGAGAGGTAGTTAAATCATGACAAATTAGGAATATTTTTTACCTTTATGGATGAATCCCCTTAGATTCACAGAATAATAATAATAACAATAATGATAAAGACGAGTTAATTCCTTTTTTTTTTTGACGAGTTAATTCCTAAGTAACAATTATTTTTCTTCATGAATAAAAATTTCCTCTTTAAGTATTATTTAGTTTTTTTTTATAGTTCCATGGCATATCTGTTTTTGACATTATGATATGTCCTAACATTCACTTGCTTTGGGTGAGTCAACCTGCCAGTTTCATTGGTTCTGGAGACCTGTCTTCTTTGGTTGTATTAATATCTGTCGATTCTTTAAATTTTATGGTCAAGAAATAGAAATCTATAAGGTAAGAGTATATAGAAGTGGATTTAGATTTCTCCATCTGTTAGATAATCACTGTCATTCATTATGGGCAAGTGGACTTTAGGTAGGTATTTTAGATTATTCCAAGTTCATATGTGAGTAGCAGAATTTAGAATCTGTATCCTAAAGGGTATTATAAACATTAATTAACTCCTATAACAACCCTGGGAAATGTGGGCTCTTATGTCTACTTTGTAGATAAAGAACTTGCAACATGTAATCAAGCAACATTGAGTCAGATACTGAAGGGTTTCCCATAAACAATGAGGATGTTTGGCCTTTAAAAAAAAAAAAAAAAGATTCTTGTCTCACATTTAGATCTTTCATCCATTTTGAGTTTATCTGGTGTAAGAGAATGGTCTAGTTTCATTTTTCTTCATGTGGCTGTCCAATTTTCCCAGCACCATTTTTTGAAGAGACTGTCCTTTTTCCAGTGGATAGTTTTTTCTGCTTTGTTGAATATTGGTTGTCCATAGAGTTGAGAGCCTACTTCTGGGTTCTCTATTCTGTTTCATTGATCTATGTGTCTGTTTCTGTACCAGTACCACACTGTCTTGATGATCACAGCTTTGTAGTACAACTTGAAATTGGTTATTGTGATGCCCCCAGCTCTGGTTTTCTTTTTTAATATTCCCCTGGCTATTCAGGGTCTTTTCCAATTCCACACAAAATCCTAGGGAAGAATACAGGCAACACCCTTTTTGAACTTGGCCACAGCAGCTTCTTGCAAGATACATCCATAAAGGCAAGGGAAACAAAAGCAAAAATGAACTATTGGGACTTAATCAAAATAAAAAGCTTCTGCACAGCAAAAGAGACAGTCAACAAAACTAAAAGACAACCTACAGAATAGGAGAAGATATTTGCAAACGGCCCATCAGATAAAGGGCTAGTAATATCCAAGATCGTTAAAGAACTTATTAAACTCAACACCCAAGAAACAAACAATCCAATCATGAAATGGCCAAAAGACATGAACAGAAATTTCACCAAAGAAGATACAGACATGGTCAACAAGCACATGAGAAAATGCTCTGCATCACTGGCCATCAGGGAAATACAAACCAAAACCACAATGAGATCCCACCTCACACCAGTGAGAATGGGGAAAATTAACAAGGCAGGAAACCACAAATGTTGGAGAGGATGTGGAGAAAGGGGAACCCTCTTGCACTGTTGGTGGGAATGTGAACTGGTGCAGCCACTCTGGAAAACTGTGTGGAGGTTCCTCAAAGAGTTAAAAGTAGATCTGCCCTATGACCCAGCAATTGCACTGCTGGGGATTTACCCCAAAGATACAGATGCAGTGAAACGACAGGACACTTGCACCCCAATGTTTATAGCAGCAATGTCCACATATAGGAGCAATAGCCAAACTGTGGAAGGAGCCTCGGTGTCCATCGACAGATGAATGGATAAAGAAGATGTGGTCTATGTATACAGTGGAATATTACTCAGCCATTAAAAATGACAAATATCCACCATTCACTTCGACGTGGACAGAACTGGAGGGTATTATGCTGAGTAAAGTAAGTCAATCGGAGAAGGACAAACATTATATGGTTTCATTCATATGGGGAATATAAAAAATAGTGAAGGGATTATAGGGGAAAGGAGGAAAAAATGAGTGGGAAATATCAGTGAGGGTGACAGAACATGAGAGACTCCTAACTCTGGGAAACAAACAAGGGGTAGTGGAAGAGGAGGTGGGCGGAGGGATGGGGTGACTGGGTGATGGGCACTGATAAGGGCACTTGACGGAATGAGCACTGGGTGTTATGCTGTATGTTGGCAAATCGAACTCCAATAAACAATATACAAAAAAAATAAAGAAAAGAAGGTCATGTTTGGCAATCACTATCATTTGTAGGTTTTTTTTTATTCAGTAAATATTAATTCATTTTTGTTATATGCCAGGCTTTAAGGCTGCCCACATTCTTCTTCATTTTACATGAAAGTTATTCTATGTACATTCTTCTTACTTGCATTCACAGTTACTTGCCACCACAGATTGATCTCTGTTCTTATTCTGTCCTTTCATTAGGAATTTAAGAATAGCTGGTGTTTAGTTTACCAATTTCCCACCACTTTTTCCTTTTATGTAACTTATTTCCACACCCTTTTGCATACTTCTGAAAGAGTTCTGAAGAAGAGATGTCTGTTCTCATCTTTCAAGTAATCCCATCCTTTTTTGCTTCCTGAAGTATGATTCCCATACTTATATGTATTCTTTGTCTAGTACTTTTTGTGCCAATCTTCTCATGCATTCTTCCTTCTAACTCTTCCATTTAAAAATCCATTGATACGCTCTCTTTCAAATTACTATCCTATTTCGCCATGTCTTTTATAGTCAAACCCTTTAACATGTGTTTTCATACTCATTATGACCATTCCCTTAGCATGTGTTCCTTTTTGCAACGGCTTGCAAAATCTTTCCAATTTAGCACACTGCGAACTCAGATAGCTCAGTGCTATATAGACTTTAAGTTGTATCCCTAAAAAGTCCATATGGTGGAATCCTTGCCTCCCAGGTGGTAAGATTAGGAGGTGATCAGGTCATGAAGGTGGAGACTTCAGGAGTGGGATTAGTGCATTTATGAAAGAGACTCCCACACCTCCCCACCTCTGAGGGCACAAGAAATCAATAGTCTGCAACCCATTGCAAGGCCCCCCTCCAACCAGGCTGTCCTAATTTGGGACTTCCACCTCCAGAACTATGAGAGATACAGTTCTGTTTTTATTTATTTATTTTATTTTTTATTTTTTTTATAAACCACTCAGTCTGTGGTATTTTGTTATAGCAGCCTGAATGGACAGAAACATTGAATAACCAGATAACCTAGACTTCTTCCCATATCTTATAGCTTTTTAATATTTTTAATCAATCTTTTAAACATTGTCTCTTCTTAAACCATTTAAAACTTTCCTTTATTTCACATTATCAGATAAATCCCTTTCTTCAAATTCCAGTCTTTCTAAGCTTTTGACTTCTCTTGGTCTTCTTGACATGATAGATATTTTCCTGAGATGATAGATGATAAGTAGATTTTTTTCTCTCTGATTGCTTCTTTTCTGCTTTTCTCTCACATAACTAAATGCCTCCTGAGGAAAATAATCCAGCCCTCTGCTCTTATAAACTGACCTTATACTATCTGTTCAGCTACTTATTGCCTCCTAGAGTGGGGTATGTAACCCAACACTGGTTGTGGCAGGTAAGAAATGATGTGATGTTTACACTAAATCATTAAAGAAATAGAGAAATAACACTTCTTTATTTTTATTTAAATGAGTTCTGTTTGCATGTTGAGATCCCATTTAAACAGATTCATGAAGTGGGTCTGCCATTTTGTCTTGAGTGTTTGCCTAAGAAGATACTAGCTAAGGAATTCCTCATATTACCAGATCCCCCCAAACACTCCATGCTGGGCTCTGTTGACCTGTTCCTGCTCTCAGTTTGCTTGTAATCAGAAGATGCTTCTATACCTTATATAGGGTTTATTCCCTCCCCCCTCCTTTTTTTTTTTTTTTTTTTTTTTTGATAAAAACAGGCCAACAGGCCATGATGCTCTCTGAGGAGGTCTAAAACACAGGTTACCTGGATTTCGTATGAACTCTTTTCTGTATGAACTCTTTTCCATTTTTGAGACTTTTTTCCACCATCCTCAGCCCCTCACCCAAAGCTCCACCGGGTATCAGAGGATGGGTTATCTATTTGAAGCATCGAGCCTCTATGTTTTCTTCATCTCCATCCATTTCTTCTCTGTCTAGCCCAGGAGATCTGCCAAGCCCTGTGCAAGGCTCAGATCCTGGCTCTCACTCACAGATAACATACATAGTTCACATACCAAAGCTTCTACAACAAAGGTTTAGCTTTCTGAAGACCAAAGGCAGGATACTCCCTAAATTCTATTTTCCTTATTATCATGTGTGAACCCAAGATAAAACATTCTAACTCCTAGAATGCTGATGGTACTGATGGCAAAGTTCATTAGTGGAAAAACAATGAACTTCCAAGTACAAACTAAATAAATGAGACCCGGGAGCATTTGGGATTATTCTGCACATTCACATGATCACAGGGTTGGTAGAGCTGGAGCAGAACCCCATCTCTCTGCCCAGCCAGTCTGTAATCATCCAAAGAGAAATGATACAGTCTTATGATGACTACCCTAAACTAACTCCTTTTGGTCCCTTGAAGCAACATCCAGAGGTACCGGTGGGGTCAGAACAAGCCTTTTCATGCCCAGATCAGCATGTTGTGACAACTGGCAAGTGAAAAGACCTTTTTTAAAAGATTTTATTTATTTATTCATGAGAGACACACAGAGAGAGGCAGAGACATAGGCAGAGGCAGAAACAGGCTCCCTTCCCTGCAGGGACCCTGATGCAGGACTGGATCCCAAGACCCCGGGATAACAACCTGAGCCAAAAGCAGACACAACCACTGAGCCACCCAGGTGCCCATGAAAGGACTTTGATACTTGTGCTTCCACACTGATCCAGAGCTGAGACGTTCTCTCCCAACAAGGACATGGCATAGTCCGAAGTGTTCCAGTATGGCTATTATGATCGCAGAATCCGGCATGGACCATGACCGTCAATCCAGCTGAGTTTTAATGTGAATTCCTTCATGTTTCTGCTTTTGTTTTTACTAAAAGCTATTTATTATCCTTGAAATGGGAGGTTGTAAGAATTCACGAAGTAAAACACTTTATGCAGAGGCTAGCACACAGTAAACACTCAAAAAATGTTGCTCGTTCACTTATGGTGATGTTGGGTCTTAATAGAGTATTTAGCACATATTGTGTTGAAAAGTCATTGAGGTGTCACCCATTCAATAATTTGAATGGCACAGCTAAGGCTCAATTAAAGACTCTTTTTCAGTAAATGGAGTTCTGCACCTTTTTAAGATGTTTCTTGTAAGGGGGATAAAATTAATATTTATCTTATTTTTTTATCAGCAATAGAAGGATTAACCTTAGCTTGGTAATCGACTCAGTTGCCCCTTACTTCAAACAAATGGCAATTTAAATCCTTATAAGAGGATTTTTTCTTTCAACTGTGTGGGATGTCTGGATAAGTGTTCTATCAGTTGTGCCTGGACTCACATGTGTGGTTATTGTTTCCATGGGCTGGGGTTTCTCAGAGTTGAGCTCAGCTGGGACCCTGTGATAGCTGGACATCTCTTTCTCTGTGGAATCAAGGTCTTTCTTACCACATGGTTTTTGACCTTCAGGGACAACATCTTGGGCTTTTTACCTGGCAGCTGGATTCTAAGAATGTGTGTTCCAGAGAGTCAACACTCAGCAAGCCTCTGCTGGCATCATATTTGCTAACGGCTCATTGTCCCAAGAGACTCACACGAATTGCTAGAATCACTGTTGGGGTTCTGGTAAAGAGAAACTGGAACTAGAAGATGTGATTCATTAGCAGGTATCAATATAATGGTATTCTCAGACAGTGGTGGTTTATATGGCATGAATTTAGTTAGGCTAGGCATGCATGGTTCCAAGTAAAAGTTGCTCAAAAAAGGAATGACATGAAGGAGGCAGTGAAGCAATCATCATTGCTTTCCAGAGGGTGTTGTAGTCAGATTCAGTGACAGGGCACACAGAATGCCTGATGGGTTTCAGAATCTTCTTGTTCTTCTCTGGTCTGGATATGGCTCTTCCTCCAGTCTATCGACCCTGTTGCATGATAGTGGTCTCAACTCCATGATCATATGTTTGGCTCTAGACCCAGAGTCTTTTTTTAAAGATTTTATTCATTTATTCTTGAGAGACACAGAAAGAGGCAGAGACCCAGGCAGAGGGGGAAGCAGACTCCCTGTGAGGAGCCCGATGTGTGACTTGATTCCCCAGACTTGAGCCAAAGGCAGTTGCTCAACCACTGAGCCACCCATGTCCCCTGATACCCAGAGTCTTGACCAAACAGAGGCCTCTGTTTTCCAGATGTGATTCTTGGGTTTTCCTTCTTAGTCCCAGTTTGGGGCATTAGTGGATACTCTAACTACTACAGAGGAATCCTATTCTGATCTTACATATATTCCAGGTCCTGACTATTCCCTGTCTCCTAACTATTGTGTAGGATCTAATCTAAATGTGGAAGTTCAATATATGAAGAAAATTTTGTGCCATAAACTAGGAAAATATCAGCATAAAGCTTGCTGTTATAGTTAAATACTTCATATTTACAATATTTCAATTCTCATTAGAGTAATATGTCAAGGCTTACTGTTATGATTTCTAAATATGGTGAAGTTATATGTCACATACTGCCTTTCATGTTTTAATATAAAAATGAACGTGAAATTTCTTTGTATTTATGCAAACAAAAATGGAATTCCTGTAAGCCTTTATACAGTTCTCTTGATTTTATTTTTATTCAGTTCTTTTTAGTTTCCTATGTACTACCCATGACTTCTTTAGTATAGTGACATTCTTCTTTGTTCTGCTGAATATTATTTACCCAACAACAGCAACTAAAGTAATCCATAATTAACAAGCCATGTAGTGCTCTGAAGAAATGGATTTGAGGGTGCCTGTGTGGCTTAGTGGGTTGAGCATCCCAATCTTGGTTTCAGCTCTGGTCATGATCTCAGGGTCATGAGATCAAGCCCCACATTAAACTCTGTGCTCAACGGAGAATCTGTGGGAGATTCTCTCCCTCTCCCTCTGCCCCTCTACCCGCTCACACCCTCCTTCTCTCTTTCTCTTTCTATCCCTAAAATAAATAAATAAATCATTTAATAAAAAAAGGAAAAGAAAAGGATTTGGGAAAATGTGGCAAAAGAAAAAGATCTATCTTGAATTGCAGTTAATCTTGATGTGGATTTCTCCCTGCCATACCTGCTTGTATTAGTTACTATACAAAATGATCAAAGTTGTCTGTACACATCATAGTGTTGGATTGGTAAAACATATACATGTATTTATAAATAAACAAAATGTGTGCACTTATTTGCTTCTTTATTATATAGTTATTTTTCCTTGTTAGAAAGATAACATATTCTCCATCACAAAATGGTCAAATATTGTAGAAATTACCAAAGTATAGGATATAAATTTAACCAGTGCAAATAATGACTTTTTAGTGAGTCTTCCAGATGTCATTTTCTGCATATATCTGTAAACATGCACACACACACACATGCACACACGTGCAATGGATTTGTACTATTTGGCAAGTTGTTTGTCTCATTTAACAGCTTATGAATTTCTTGTGTGTGTTTGTACATAATTTTGTTAAAATACTTTAGAAAAAAATGTTTTTATTCTGGTTTTTGTTTTGATTTGGTTTTCGATTTTAGGTTTTTTTCTAATTGATACCAATTAATAGTGACAGGGATTCATATAAAAATCTAACTCTTACGAATCCTCTTCTCATGATTCACACTTGTCTTTCCAGCAATAGAAACACTAAATTCATTTAGTGTGACAAAATGCCAATGATTTATTCTTAATATATATTTTAGGATATTTTGTTTTGCTTATTTTGGAATGGAATGCCTCTAAATATCTATTACTACTAAAGGAGTATAAAAGTGTATATAAAGATATATTGTTATGCTTTTCTGATAGTCAAAATAATTGTGCAGTAATCATGGTATACATGTGGCTTCCCAAAGCTACAAGCACTAAGTCTAATATGATGCTATAGAGAAAAACCACCAAATTCAGAAAAACTCTACTTTGATTCTATAATAACTAGCTTATTACTTAACTTCTCTTAGTTTTTTATTTCATTGTTAAAAACGGAGAAATGACATGGAGCTTACCCCGTTACTATTACTGTATCACAATAAGACAGCACCAAACAGAAAAAATCAGCATGGAATAAAGATTAAAACATGAACCTTGTTGTTATACTGCATAGATTCCAGTTCAGCCCTACTGCATAGAAGCTGGGTAACCATAAGCAAGGTACTGAGCCTTTCTGTGCCTTGGTTTTCTCATCTATGAAATGGGTATGATTCTGATGATCACAGTAGTCTTCATTTTAGGAATAGCATGAACTTGAATTGAGTTTACTAATTGGAAATTAGTTGATACAATTGACCAGAAAATTGCAATATTAAGTAGTAAGAATTTCTTGCAGGAAATATAAGCACAAAAATGCTTTTCACATTTTGAGAACAAACATCAACTAAATATTATTCCCTGTTGGTTTTTCCCAAAAATTATACAGGAATTAAAAAAAGAAAAAAAAAGGAAGGCAATTTCCATCTGATGGAAGGAAGCTATCCACATTCCTGGACCTTCCTTAGTATTTGAAATTTGTCTTTAGAATAACAAAATAAAATGATAAAACATCCAGAAGCATTCACGGCAAACACTAGTACTGATATCCCTTAATGCTTCTCTTTAAAAAGCTTCTGTAGATTTTGTTTCCTCTTTTATATCAAATAAATGTTAATATAAATATGACTGTATGAGTTCCTACAATTTGAAGAGAGTTATAAATTAAGTGATATAAAAAGTACCTAATAATTCTTTCAAGAACTACTGGAATATACACAGGAAAGTAGTCATTTTTGTTGATCCTAATTCCAGGAAATGAAGAAATATGAAGCACATGAAAGTAAAATCCACTGCCATCATCATTCACTTCATAGTAAAGTTATCTAAATGAACCTTATTTTCTAATTATGAATTTCTTTTATGGCCAGGAAATTACTTTCAAGATTTGCCCTGTAGCTCCACTGGATGCCACTACCACACTCTGCCTCAAATATAATAGGGGAAATTTCTATATTCATAAAATGAGTGTTTTCTGTCCAGAATTGCTTTTGATTAGTATGAGGCTGCATTACTGACATGGCTTTTTTCTGGGAAAGAACCCCGAGTGTATTTTATCAAAATGTAGTAATTGTACTGGAAATAAGATAGTGGTGGCATTCGTTAGCTTGGACTCTAATGGCAGTAAAAGCGACGGGAAAGTAGGATTGGTGCCACCTTAGCATGAAATAATGACTGCCTGTGGTGTGCCGGCTTTCATGAACTTAATTTGTGTAAGGCCGATAATGCTAGGTGTGGACCAAGGGCTTTTCCTCTGAAGATCCACTTTCCATTTCTGAATGTGCCTGTCGGTGTTGCCAGTAGAATCAATGAAAATGGACTTGGCCTCCAGCATGCACGGTCCAAATTGACAGCAGCATATTTAGAGGGCTGAGACCCAGTCACTAACTCAATGACAGGCAGCTAGAAAAGCAGAGGCAACTGCTGGCCCAGCTCTGCAGCAGGCTTGGGGAGAGGAAGGGGGCTTCAGGCCCCCTGGCCTTATGTGTGCACACCCAGAGTGCCTTCTACAGAGAGACTGTGATCCCTGTTATCTGCTCAGCCAGCCTTGTGACGTTACTATTATTTGAATTCTGCATTATCCATGTAAGATTTCTTAGTCTGGACTGGTGAAAACAAAACCATCTTTGCCCAAGCTATCCAGAGTTGTCTTTGAGAAATCCACAGACAGCTGTGAATAATTTCACTTTATCACATATATAGTTAGAAAGTGTAATGCTGTTGGGGCACTTGGGTGATGCTGTCAGGTAAGCACTGGACTCTTGGTTTCTGCTGGGATGATGAGATCCAGCCCCGCTAGGGCTCCATGTGCAGTGGGGAGTCTGTTGGAGATTCTCTCCCTCTCTGTCTGCCCTCCCCTCACTTCTCTAAAACATAGAAATCTTTAAAAAATTATAAGAATAATGGTATTTTTAAATATCAGAGAAGGGGTTGTTAGATGGGGAAAGAAAGCATAGTGGCATTAGGGAAGGTGGAAAGAACAGTTGTCAGGAATTTGATTGACTGAAATGCCTCCTCACCCCACTCCTAACTTACAGGCAAAGTGAGGTGAAGTGCAGCCAAAAGACACACCTGTAATGCTCCAAGGAGATTTATTGGTAGATGCCATGGAAGACCTAGTGCCTGTCTCAGATGGATCCCAAACTTACCAAGTATGATTTTCCATTTCAGATTGACTTATTGCTTGCTTATACATTTCAATATTTGACTTTTAATCAAGATCACAAGTAGGATCTTTTCACTGAAGAATCTTAACACTCTCACGTAGTAAATCAATATAAACTTAAATCATACGCCATCATGTGATTTTAGAAAATTTCAGCTACCAAATGCCCCATATCTTTCTCAAGATTTCCTTTATTCAGATTGGGTTATGTCAAGTCTGAAGTTATTCTGCACTTAATTTCACAGAAGTCAGTGGATTTGTTAAAGTCTTCTTGATGGCATCAGTGTCTTGAAAAGGAAGTCTTCAGTGATACTTTTTGCTTCATCGGAAATTGCCATTTGATTATTATTTTGTAGAAGACCTTAAAGGGAGGTGAAGTTTACTAACATGAATTATATGGTCATTCAGAATGTTTTTCTTTGGAAGGGAGAAAAAAAGTAAATGGAGAAAGGGACATGGTCAGCACTGGCACACACTGATAAGATACTCACACCCCCTCCTTTTAAATCCAAAACACCAAATTCAGGACTAAATAAAACCAAATTATTTATATTGTCTAAAATACCTCCCACTCCCCTGGGAATGCTGAAATCTGACTTGAAGCCACCCAAATCTTTACCTGAGAGATCCTATGGTGAGCAAAACAAACTTAACAGCTCTCAGAGGTGGTGTCAAATTGGAAAACCCTAACAGCAGAACCCAGCTTCTCCTATCCAGGAGTATCAGGCGTTTAGATGCTAAGCACCTGGAGATACCTTATACAAGTGAGCCTAGGCATTTTTTTTTTAAGTGGCCACTTGTCTTTCTTGCTCTTTCTTGAGTTGAGTAACGGTTAAGTTTAGACATCATCTCCAATATTCCAAAACACAGCCATATTATTTAATTGTATAGCCTGGTGTATTTTCTTTTATAATTTTGGATCTCAATGAAAAAAACTGTCAGATCCTATCTAAAATGATAATAGTAACTACCATTTATTTAGTGCTGACTTTTAATTATGGGCTTTGCATTCACTATCTTTAATCAAGACATGGGGTTTTTGAGGTAGATAGTTTCCTTCTGTTAGAGATGAGAACACAGTGGCCAGAGAATGTAAGTAACTTGACCAGGGATAGAAAAAGATAAAGAAGGAGGAGCCTGGGTGGCTCAGTCAGTTAAGCACTGGACACTTGGTTTTGGCTTGGGTCATGGTCTCAGGGTCGTGAGAATGAGCCCCGCTCAGCCCAGAGTCTGCTTGAGCTTCTCCCTCTCCTTTTGCCCCTTCCCCAGCTCAGGCTTCTTCTCTCTCTCACTCTCTCTCTCCCTCTTTCTCAAATAAATAAATACATAAGTAGATAAAATCTTAAAAAAAACAGAAAAAGAAAAGGATAAAGAAGGGTGAAAACTAAACCCTCTAGAGCTTAGTGCCCCTAACAATGCACTGTACATCCTTTGTTAGTATTTGTCGATGACACAATGTTAGGTAATGTAGCGTTTCTCAATGATTAATTGTACCTATATTAGGTATTAACTGAAGAACCCCAAATATCTTTAGATATATCTGTTAAGATGTTGGTATTTCTTCCCTCTTGTCAATAGTTTTCAATGCTCCTTCATACCTACTGGTGAATTAGTAATAATCACCAGATATAAGAACAATCAAAATGTATTACGCCTGTACTATGTGCAAGACTCATAACTAAGCTGCCTATGTATTAACTTGTTTAATTAACCTAAAATCTGATTGTGTAGGTCATTACTTCATGCCTACCATCATTTATCTTACCAAGGAGGAAAACTCAACAACATAGAGGTTAAGTCATTTGTTTAAAGCTATATTAGGGGTGCTTATATGGCTCAGACAGCATCTGACTTTTGGTTTTGGCTCACGTTGTGATCTCAGAGTTGTGAGATCAAGCCCTGCATGATGCTTTAGGCTTAGCAGAGAGTCTGCTTGAAATTCTCTCTCTCCCTCTCCTTTGCCCCTCCCCGACACATGATCTCACTCTCTTTCTCATAAATAAATAAAATCTTTAAGAAAATAAATAAAGTTATATAGCTAGCTATTGACAGACTTGGGATTCCAGTTTGGTCTAAAATCTTAGCTGCTATGCAAACCTGCATCTCTTTAAGCGATATCTCCCTTAATGTGGTTAACCTGACTAAAGAGAATTTCATAGCCTACTTCCACATACAGCTATACAACTTGAATTCTCAAAGATCATATATTTATTAAAATCACTTAGTGCTAAGGTATAGTTAGAAAACTCATTCACTTATAGTCAATTTTATTTCATAATAAGCTCAATAGGCAGTTAAGAAGGAATCATTTATTGGGCAATGGGAAGCTACCATTATTTTGCCATCATTATTTTTGTTCATAGTTTTAAAAGTGGTAAGTGGCCATTTTTATAGTGAAGCTCACTCAGCAATTTGAAGTAAACATTACTGGGAGCAAAGCAGGAAGAAGATAGGACATTTAGAATTTTATTACAGGAATCATGGAGAGAGATAATCAGATACTGAGAGTTAAGTTGAAAGAAAAAAATGGACATAAGAGAAATTGGGAACTCACTGGGATGAAGAGAAAGGGTCTACAGAGTGCTTGATCTTTACTGCCTGGTTGCACGAAGAGGTCCTTAATCAAGATAGGGAATACAGGAGGCTGAAGAAGTTTTGTATTTGGAAATAATGCAGTCTTATTGGGACCTTTTGAGTTTTAAGTGCCATATGTCCAGCATGCTGGTGAAATTGCATCTTCTGACTATAGAACCAGTCAGACAAAGGTTTCCTTACCTTCAAATTCCTAAAGAATGCAACTATGAGTGACAAGTACTGAGAATCCAATAAATATTAGTCCAACTGGGATGCAGGGGAAAGAGCTAATCTGTTTTTTTTTTTTTAAGATTTTATTTATTTATGAGAGACATAGAGAGGCAGAGACAGAGGCAGAGAGAGAAGCAGGCTCCATGCAGGGAGCCCAATGTAGGACTCCATCCCAGGACTCTGGAATCATGCCCTAAGCCAAAGGCAGGGATGAACTGTTAAGCCATCCACGTGTCCCTTGGGGGAACAATCTAGAGCATGGGCATTTGAAAATGTGTCAGGAGGAGAGAAGAGGAAGATAAAGAGTGTCAGCCTCAACATGAGCAGCTTCACTTAGATAATAGATTAACTAGAAGAGACTCTGGAGAACCACCAACATTAAGGACCAAGCACTAAAAGAGTTTGGGAAAGAAAAGATTAGCTATTATTCAGGAAATCGAGGGAAGGCTCTCATGTGCTATGATGGTGGAGGTAATCAGAAAATTCAAGTAAAGGTCTGAATGTGTTCTATGGAGCATAAAGGACTTGCCAACTTCTCAGGAGTGAGGAGGACTTCAGATATGAGTTGCAGAATGAATTACAGTGTAGAAATGGAAGCAAATCAGGATGGCTGGGTGACTCAGTGGTTGAACATTTGCCTTGGGCTCAGGGCATGATCCCGGGTCTGGGCATAGAGTTCCGTATCAGGCTCCCCACACGGAGCCTGTTTCTCCCTCTGTCTATGCCTCTGTTTCTCTCTCTGTGTCTCTCATGAATAAATAAATGAAATCTTAAAAAAGAAAGAAATGGAAGCAAATCATGTGGTACAGAAGACTAGTTGTGTTGAAGAAAAGCATTCACAACACTCCAAACTATTGGCAAAAATGTGAAGGATAGGATAAAGTGAAAGATCAGGATACAAAATTTGACACACAGGATAACAACGATGAAACACACACATGTGTTATATTATATATGCAAATAATTATAAGGAAATATACTGTAATGTGAACAGAGGAAGGTAGCCTCTGTATGATGAGATTTTGGGTCATTTATTGACAATTTACAAAGCATTTTCTTTAATTTACTGATATTCTATGAGCTGGCACAAATTCCATAGTCACACGAAGAGAACAAGAAAAAGAAGCATTGGGTTCTGTGTCTCTTAACCACCAAATCCTAAGGACCTCTCACTCCTTAAATGATCCTGTTGTCACTCATTAAGGTTAATGTAAGAAAATGGAACCCTGGGAGACATCGCCCATTGACAGTGATTTCTGAGTGGTAGCAACATGGACTTAGCCTGAAGCAATTTGGTATGAGACTACACTTTTGTTCAAAGTTCTAGTAAGCCCATGGGGTGAAGCATCTGACCCATGGTGTCAAAATGGCATCTTGGCCACAGTTCCTAATGAAAGGGCCATCTACACGTGCGCTTAAAGTAGAGAGCATAATGTGCCATGCATCATTTATTAAAGGTCACATGTTGAAACAGGCAATATTATAGCTGTTGGTATCATCTTTCATCTGTGACTAAAAAGACAAAAGCAGAATTATTAGACTGGAAGAGACCTTGCAAGATTATTTAGTCCTTTGCTTGATCTTAAGGAGAACCATAGAAGTATTGTATATACTAGTCAACCAGTCAACCAAGATTTATTGCATATTCACAGGTGCATAGCCTTGCATAGTATCTGGCTCTCAATACCATTTGAGTCCTCATGTTTCCCCAAGGGCTTGAGTCATTTTAAAGGGGAACTAACAAAAGTTCAGAAGAAATATTCTGTTTATTTAGTACAAAACTCAGCATCCCTATTATTCCCCATTCATTGTGTGTAGTGGCAGGAGTAATGATGGATAAAGCACAGCCTGGTCTTTCAGAAGTTCATGACCACTAGCAACCCAATCCCATCCCCCCACTTCATATGTACACTTATCATCACCGTCAGGCAGCACTGGCCACAGCTGCTGCCCAGTCTCCAGGACGAGGCTCTTACACATCTGAAACGTATATGTTCTTTGGAAAGTTAGCAAGTTTTGTGGCCACTGATAATGTATGCAGGCATACATATTACATATGGTAACAGCTTACCGAGTTTGATATGAGATTAGATATGTTGTTTTCATTCCAAAGTATGCAAATATGTCTTTGTGGGAAAGCAAAATGCAAAATGACTAATGCAGTTAATTCAAACTACAGCCTGCATCCAAAGGGAGGTCTCAAGTGTTATTATTCTCAAACCTGTTTCTCAAACCTCCAGATCTCATCTCAACCTCAAAACCTCACAAGCCAGGCGGACTTAGCACTGGCACTCCTGTGGTTAGGATCTAGCCAGCTGCTGTGTTTAAAATGGTCTGTGTTCCAGGGTTTCTGGTCCGGAGATCATTTGGAATGCGCATCCTTCCTCCTTAAACGAAAGAAAAGCTAAAGAAATCAGCCTGGAAAGTACATTTCTAGACGATGTCTATATAGTATGGTTGACTGAGCATAGACTAAAGGTGATGATCACACCAGGGTTGAGTGCAAGTGGAATGTTTGAATAGTTTAGCTAGTAATCCCACCTGAATGCCAAACTTCAGAATATGAAGCATGACTTTGTGATATGTCCTGCAGGCAACACATTATGGATAAGTATATAGAAAGGTGATCACTGGTGGTTTCATTAATGAGCCAGAATATAGAATCACAGGTCAAAAAGCTGGTTTACATTAGACATAGAGGTTTGATCCACTTGTGAAAAGAGGGAGTGTCAGCATTTACCAGGTATAAACCACTTTACGAGGGAGCCCTGACCCTCCACACCATCCTGTGTTAAGCTTCACACTCTGTTAGTCATTGTTTGTGTTCTGTGTAGATTTAATGAATTCTGGGCAAGTGGGTAAAGTCTTGCTCTGCACATATTACCTTTCTAAGGTGGTTTAAACAGACAGGAAGTGCACACTGTAGGGCTCTGGCCAGACACCCAGTTCAGGACCAACATATCTGTCTCCCACATGCTGTGGGCATTGGCTTCAGAAGGAGTACAGATGGACCTCTCCCTGGGAACTGCCTTCAGCCACAGGGAATGCCTTTCCCAAGGTTACACTGCCCAAGGGGGCAGCCCGTGGCCAGTGACTGAAGATTTATATAAGTTCCACAGCTTCTCATAGGCTCAGCTGCAACCATATTGCATATGAACTTTGCCCTCTGTTCATTTCTGCCTTCTTCAGTTTCTTCTAGAAGGTTGTCCCACATAGACCTTCTGCATGCAACCCCTATAGTCTGTATCCATGGAAATAATTACTAAGCTGCAAAGTTTCCCCAGCTCATGACGAAATTGTAGCCAATTGCTTTCCAATCTTTTTCTTCTCACTTTTCTAACAGAATGCATGGTAAGGTGATTTTAATGCATCGAGCTTCTGTGAGCTCAAATTCAAGCCACTTCTTTCTTCAAATTCAGCTGTCCGTGCAATCCTATGTTGGTGTTCAGCTGTCACTGATATCGAAGCTGTATTGTTATTTGGCAATAGATTTTAATCAGGACCTGTTAAATATTTGTTTGTCCATAATGTTATATTGAATAAATTGTACCTTATCATGTTGGCTTATAGCAAAATAGAACAATTAAGCAGCCCAGTGGCAGGCTGACATTTATCAGACTATTTTCACTGTGAGTTTAAATGACAACTATGGCATAATCCAATTTGTGTTTTTAGCAGCTTTGGGAAGCATCAAGGTACCTGCAGCGTCTGTGAATGGGCTGCCAGTGTGGTGCACTGATTCTAAAATATATTCTGCCCAAATATCAAATTTGTACATTTCTTCTCACATCAAATCAAGCTAAGATGGAATTCATTTTCCCTAGAATGGGCTATTGGAGTCTTTTCATGTATAGCCTGCCTCTGACATCACTTACAGTGAAAGGAGTTCACTAGATGGTACCGTTTAGAGAGCATTGCTGTGTTCGGGAACGTCTGTGTACTCTATGTTACAGAAGCCACTGCACGTCTTGTTGAAAGAAGGGCGATGTAGAGACGGTAAGGTGAAAACACAGAAAATAAGAGACCTGTCACAGAGACCGGAAGTACACAAAAGACTTCTCTACCTGATATATATCCTTCTGCAATCTTATTTTGGCAGAACCTCCCCTGACTATTCCTTCAAACACACTGTCCTTCAAAATTGATATGGACATGGTACATAAAAAGCATGCAGCAAAATATCTGCCCTGTCTCACTTTTCTTAAGTTAGAAGTTATAGACAAAATTATTATTATCTATAAGTTATAGATAAAATTGAATTAGAACATCTGCTGTGGGTTACTTTTACTATTCTAGTATTATTAATCTGGTAATTGGGCTGTTAAAAGTGGTTTTTAGATGCACTACTAATTGTCAGGGTGAAAATAGGCAAGTCATTCTACTTGATGCAAGGACTAATTTGTACCACTTTTAAAGTTGGTCTGTTATTCAAAATATAAATATCGTATCCTCTCTACTTATACAGAACTTATGGAAATAGATGGTAGGGTAAATGCAAGCTAAATTTAAAATTACTAGTTAGAGGGACGCCTGGGTGGCTCAGTGGTTGAGCATCTGCCTTTCACCCAGGACATGATCCCGGGATCCAGGATCGAGTCCCACATTAGGCTCCTTGCAGGAAGCCTGCTTCTTCCTCGGCCTGTGTCTCTGCCTCTCTCTCTCTCTTTCTCTCTCTCTCATGAATAAATAAATGATTTTTTTTTTAATGACTAGTTAGAAACCTGAGCTGTGATTGATAGAACAGCATGAGGTTTTCATAATAATGCCCTGTTTAGCCTTATAAACAACTACTCTAATTTAATGTAATAGAAATATATAGTCTTGGTTTAATAAAATTCCTTAGCTTGCAGTAGCAGGGTAGAGAGGAATACATGCTTATTGATTTAAAATAAAGTTATTGGGGATCCCTGGGTGGCGCAGCGGTTTGGCGCCTGTCTTTGGCCCAGGGCGCGATCCTGGAGACCCGGGATCGAATCCCACATCAGGCTCCCGGTGCATGGAGCCTGCTTCTCCCTCTGCCTGTGTCTCTGCCTCTCTCTCTCTCTCTGTGACTATCATAAATAAATAAAAATTAAAAAAAAAATTTTAAATAAAGTTATTGGAGTGCGAGGTTGTCTAAACTTTTCTTTCTTTCTTTTTTCTTTTCTTTTCTTTTTTTTTTTTTTTTTTTTGCTCTTGGCCCAGTTAACACTTTACTTTTATAAGGAAGATTAAATTAAAAAAATGAAGGCTATACTAATTTCAAGGACATACAAGCTCTCCAAGAATAGACCAGGGACATTACAATTGTATGACCAGTGTCCTATTCAGACTTTTGCTGTAATTATCTAGCAATGGGAACTATCTTAAAATTATACATCCAAAGTTTTTTCATCTATTTAAGGACAGTATTGATGCCTTCTAGATATAACATTCTGTGATTCAGTATTCTGCCAAACTGGAAATTTTAAGCCAGTAAAATCTGTTGCTCTCACACTGACTGTTGTTCAGCTACATTACTCAACCTTTGAGTCAATATAAATTTCAAAAACATGTTAAAGTTCAGAGAATGCTGACTTATACTGCTCCTATTTCAATTGTTCACAAAATCAAGAATGTAATGATCAGTTTAGGCATCTTGGTAAATTAAAAAATAAACTCCTTGATTTTATTTGTTGATTCCTCAAGCACATTTTCATATGTTTATGCTGAAGCCAGCAGTGTTCTGGGCAGTGGAAGTAAAGTAGAGCTTCATAAGTAATAAGATATAGATAGGAAGGTAGGTAGCCATGCAGCGGATAGATCTAAATGTCCACTGATGGCAAAATCCTTAATCTTACAATTCAAGGTAAAATCCAGCCTCAGATGCTCTATCAAATCTGACATCTTCTGACCCATTTCCTTCTCCAGAGATGAGGGAGGAAAGAAGATGGGAGCTATTACACATCATTTCAAGTCTTCCTCCTAGCTGCACTACCTCGGACAAGTTATATACCCAAATTGTGCCTTAATTTCTGTATCTATAGCAACATTACAATAACATCACCTCTTCCATAGTGTTGATAAATTATTTAATACATTTTAAGTACTCCAAACACTGGTTTGTACTCTGTAAGTCACATGTAAGCCCCAGGCATTATTCCTGACATGTGTGATGGAATTCTCTGAAGGTCATGAGCCGCAATTTCTAGCGAATGGCATCTGATGTCTTGAGGTCTCACTTTGGTCTCCAGTCACTAGGTTTGCACTTAGTTCTTCCAGCCCTGACTGGGCCACTTTGCGATGTGAACCCTAGGCAGGGTGTCTTAGAGGATGTGCTCATCCCCAAGCCCTTAGAGAAGGCACTAAGCCATTGGTATTCATTGTTCCAGCTCCCTGTGGAATCAGGCTGTCTAAACCACTGCGCTTTCCAGAGAACAAAGGTGTAGGTTCTTTATCTTTGGGGATATCTCCAAAACTTAACTGAAGTTTTCATCTTTTTGTTACCCCTTCCCCAAGGTTCCCACCCCCTACCAGGGAAAGTCAGGGGAAAATGCTTCTTTTTCTTTGCTTTGTATCCATTACTGACCCTCTTGCTCTTCCCATAATTTGGATTCCTTCTCTCACCAAATGATGATGACTGTCTTCATTCTTAGTGGGATTGGGATGGGAAGCAGTGGGGAGAGGCTGGGAGGGCTACTGGTGAGATTAGATGAGTTTCTCATATACGTTCTTTCCAATCTCTTGTTTACAGATACATCTTACGGCCCATTTCATCATGTTTTCGGTGCTGATATTTGAAACATATATCTTCTGAATGTCAAAGATATTTTATCTCAAGAGCCTGACTCTAGCATTTGAAATGTTTGGCTCAAATAAAAAAGAAATTTATTCTGTAACTCTTTATTCTAGGCTATATATGTACTCCTCCCCAAGCAAAGAACAGATTGGTGTGTGGGGGCCGGGTTGGGTGAAATATGGGTAACAAGAAAAATGTGGCTTAAAAAAAAAAAAAAAACTTTGTCATCATCTAAAATATTGCCCTACCATATCCATTTAGCTTATTTCAATTCTCGTTCAAATAAGAGATTTCTCATTATAATAAGAAATTATACCCACCTCTAAGTGTAAGCCCCCCCCAAATTGAAATCAGGTACTCCAACAAATACATGCCCACAAATGTTCGGCAGCGCTATTCACAATAGCCAGCAGATAGAAAGAACTGGAATGTCATCAGAAGAGGGACAGATACACAACTAGTGGTCTTTCCATACAATGGAGTATTATTCAGCCAGAAAAAGAGTGACATTCTGATATGTGCTACACCATGGATGAACTTTGATTCTACTAAGTGTGAGAAGCCAGAGACAAGAGGCCATATATTATAGGATTCCATTTATATGAAATACCCAGGACAGGTGAACCCAGAGACACGATACAGACAGAGGATGAAGGGTGACTGCTTAATAGATATGAGGTTTCCACTTGGATTGCTGAGAAAAATCTAAAACTGGAAGAAGTGATAGTTGCAAAGTATTGTGCAGGTACTTAATCCTGCTAAATTAATTAATTATGAACATGGTAAAAATGGTAAATATCATGCTTATTGGTAAACTGTATTCTACTCCAACATGATGCTAAACCATCTGCATTGTATCCCAGTGAAAATAATAATTACAAAAGTAAAATATACCATTTTGTAAACATTTTTTTAAAAGATTTTATTTATTTATTCATGAGAGAGAGAGAGAGAGAGAGAGGCAGAGACACAGGCAGAGGGAGAAGCAGGCTCCATGCAGGGAGCCCGACGTGGGACTCGATTCTGGGTCTCCAGGATCACGCCCTGGGCTGAAGGTGGTGCTAAACCACTGAGCCACCCAGGCTGCCCCATTTTATAAACAATTTTAAGCAAGCCTTAAGGGTGTGGTATGAAAAGC
Organism: Canis aureus; assembly: GCF_053574225.1. Classification (NCBI taxonomy): domain Eukaryota; kingdom Metazoa; phylum Chordata; class Mammalia; order Carnivora; family Canidae; genus Canis; species Canis aureus. Next base: position 6,956,201 of record NC_135627.1, read on the forward strand.
GAGGATATCTCTTTCTCCCCCATAATCTTACTTGACAGAGGAAAGTCCCCATACCTTTATAGGGAAAAGCTCCCATTTCCCTGTATATCCTGCTAGACATTCTATACTCACAACATGGTGATTCTCTCCAGGACTGTCTCTCTCTTTCAAAAATATTGCAACTCTCTGAAATCCAAGAAACATTACCTCACCTTTGGAGGGATTCCACATTGTGGTAGATTGTATTATTTGTTTCCAACTCTTCTCCTCTCCCTCTCCCTACTACCCGGTCTTATTGAAGGAATATGTTCACTTTTCCATAGATTTTGGTTGGCCCTCTAGCTTTAGCCAGTGGGATGTGAATGGATATTTGTCACATCTTTGCAGAACCTTTTAGAGACAAAGCAAGTATCCCCTACCTCACTCTACTCCTTGAGGGTTTTCTTTCTTTTCCTTTTTTTTTTTTTTCTCAAAGATTTTATTTACTCATGAGAGACATAGGCAGAGGTTCGAAAAGCAGGCTGCCTGTGGGGACCTCAACACAGGACTCAATCCCAGGACCCCAGGATCACGACCTGACCCAAAGGCAGACACTCAACCCCCCAGCCACCCATGTGCTCCTCCTTGAGGGGTTTCTTTTCACCTAATGTCTCAGAACAAAAAGGGGATTGAGCTGAGCCGAGTCCAGTAAAGTCTGGCAGATCCTAACAGAACTGCACTTTCCCTAGAGTCCCCGTGTGACCCTGACCAAGAAAAACAGGATTGTTTTAAGACCTTAAGATTTGGGGATTATTTGTTGCTACAGCAAAAGCTGCAGCTACACACGTGCCCTGGTGTAAGGAAAAACGGATGTATCCACAAGGTGAACTTCAGATAGGACCCACCTTTGCACAATTCCAGGCCATAGGGTTAGACTTGTGAACCGGCTGAAAGTGATGCCAGAAGGAGAGGCATTCATATGACAGTGCCACAAGGCAAAAATGAGAAGTGAAATGTTTTGTATTTGATGAGACAATAAATGCGATGGACAAAAGAAAATGCAACAAGAAGGGGAGACAGAATGCATAGAGATGAGGAAGATGAAATTCAAAATAGGCTGTTTGAGAAAACCCTCGCTGGGAAGGTGACATCTGAGTCAATATAGTTAGAAGGCAAGGCATGAAGGTGTGAGTTTTGGTGGGTGAATGATGCGTGAAGCAGAGTAAACACAAAGTTGCGTGCCCCGAGGTGGGACCATGACTGGGGTGCTTGATAAAAATGAAAGAGAACTCTGGAGTTCAGAACAGAATAAAGGATAACAATGCATCAGAATCACCTGGAGGGCCCCTAGAAATTCTGATTCCATGTCTGACGTGCAGCCCGAGAATATTCACTTCTAGCAAGTATCCAGGGGATGGGATGCCATTCCTTCAAGGAACACGTCTTGAGAACTCTGATTCTAGGGCTCTGCAAGTCAAGAGAAGGCCTTTGCTGTTTACTCAGAGGGTGATGGAGTCACTGGCAGGTTTTCAGCAGAGAAGAGATGTTCTCTGACTACCAGGATGACTATGGCCGTGCTGAGAATGAGCAGGGAGGTGGCAGGTGTGGAAGCATGGAGACACAGATTATTGAAACATACATTGTTAGACTGGCCTTAGACAAAAAAAAAATTATATATATATATATATATATATATATATATATATATATATATATCTGGTTTAATATGACAGAAAGAGGTTGCTTATGCAGGTTGCAATATGTTGAGAGCTGGCCCAGCCAATAGCTTCTATTTTCTCTGGCAAGATCATCTAACTCCAGTGAATGGAAAAGTAAGGAGGGGTGTTGGTTCTTTTTATGAGGAGAAGAAAATGATTATTGCAGAGAGCAAGAGAACTAATTGACTGTAGAAATGTTTTATTGTTCCAGAGCACCCTTGCATAAACATAGGAGACTCTGACTAGGCCTTTGGAGTTCAAGAGGCTAAATGATACATCAGTTTTATCCTTGCTGAACTAAAACTAGAACCACTCCTGGCACCTCAGTATGCCAACTTCCAAATCCAGTGCCGCTTCCTTGATTTAAAAGGAGAGTATCCTGGAGGTTGAGTATCTGAATGACCTCATCAGTATTTTATATAGAATACCAGTATCTTCTTATTCCTGCCAAATATTTTAAATAAAGGTTCAGCAAAAGATTAAGTAAAATAGAGCCAAGAGTTGTTGGTAGGGTGTGTATATCCTATAGAACCAAAGTTTCTAAAACCTATGTAAGATGACGATGACTACGGTGGTGGTGGTGATGATGATGGTGATGATGGCTAAGAGTGCTGTTTTACTTTGTGACAGGAACTATTCTAAACTTTTTTTTTTTTTTTCTGTTGGAACTCATATCATCCTCTTCAAAGTGCAATGAGATTGCTTTAGTTTCCCACTCTACAGATAGGGAACACGCAGCACAGTCATTTCCCGGGTCACAGGGACAGGTAAGCACCTGTGAGACTTGAACTCAGGGCTGGCCAGAGGGTCGGAGCTTTCTAACACCTGTGTCTGGGCTGCAGTGAGATGCAGTGCTGAACTGAGGCCTTTTTTCCTTCTTTCCACCTTTTCTAACGTGGAATATTGCGAGTGACCTGATCGCAATATTCGCCCAGTGATTATAGTGGGAAGCTGTTCTGATGTTTGGGCAGAAACTGGCACTGACTGTCCCCCAAACTCAAGGCCAAAGGAGCAGGTGAGACCAGCCGGAGGAGGGCCAACAGTTGTGATCAGTGAGGGAGGGAAAGTGAGAACAGCGAATATACTTGCTGCTGCTGCTTCTGGCACATTTTTCAAAGGAGACTGTGCACACTCAGATGAGCCCTTGTATATCTCCAGACACCCGCCCTCCCCAAACTTGCTGGGGACAGCCACTTTGCTCTTTTTTTTTTTTTTCCTCGACGTGAGAAATTCAGACAAAGAAGAATAACACGATGAAGGTATTTTCTCCCATTAACAACTTGTAGCCGACATATAAAAATGTTGCCTGTCATCTTCAGTTTTCTAGTCGTGGTATTTATTCCTAATTTTTTCTCCTCTAAAAAAAAAAATGTGAAGTTTAATTTTTGGAGGATCTGATGTCCTTAATATTAATTCCTCACATTTTTCGGCTTCTGGGAAGGTAAGGAGATGCGGGGGTTCCTCTCATTAAAAAGGCCCCTCTACCACTTTTCTCTCCTTGCGCAGGTCACCAAAGCTAAAGAGATACTCTACTGAATTTAAATCAAAATTTGCCACATTTATCACATTTTTCACTGGCACAAAATTTTTACTGACCAGGAATATATTTGCAAAGTGGGGAGGTAACTCCGAGCAGGATTCTCATTTACATGACAATCGTCATTTCCACCCTCCCTTCAACTGTGTGATGTTTATTGGTTCATTATTTGTAAAATAGTAAAACCGCATCTGAGAAAAAAAAAAAAAAAAGAAAGAAAGAAAGTGCGTTGTGTCTTTAATTTAAAAACCGCCTCAGGGCCCTATGGGGTATATTAAATCTGTCTCTCTGCCGTATATCTTGATGTACATTTTACTTGAAACCAGGTGTTTTGTATATTGAACTTTTTAACACTGCAGGGAGGTAAGTATTCACAGCTGGAGTTTTATGCTTCACACATTTTCATGTTTGAGAACAAGAAGCAACCCCTAGGAAAAACTCCTCCCGCATGAAGAGAGGCCGAACAAAGCGCTTCTGTATCTGGTGGCAGGACATGGATATGATGAAGTCACAGATACGGGACCTGAATGCAAAGTAGATGCCAGTGACACTGAGACAAAAAGTTTCAGGGGATCCAAGTGCACAGGTTCTCAGATCAATCACAAGTGATGAGGTTGTCACGGCACAGAAGGGCTGAAAGCAGCATCAAAGCCCCCGAAAGAGAGGGGCGCAGCTTTTGTCTGGCTGCCTTTTGTCTCCAGACCAACCCTGGAAGCAGCTCACATCCCCTGAAAGGCCGACTTAATCTATTTCTAGTGAACATTGTTCGCTGTGTGTAGTTAGCCCAGAATCATTAAAGAAAAAATAACTAGGTTGGCATGACCGAAAGAGCATTGATTTTCCTGTGGGGCACGTTGGTCGGAGCTGAATTTTGTGCATCTGGGCGCGTCCGCGCGGGCTGACCTCGCCCCACAAAAGGCGCCCGGAGACCCGCCTTGGCAGCCTCGGGAATGAACTCTGGGTGCGGAGATCCGGGCGCGAGATGCTTTATTCAAATTAAAAGCATCACATTCCTAATTGATTCTCCTGTAGATCCAGCTTGCCCTCCCAAGCCTCCTTAGGAAGCATCCAACGACCCAAAAAGCGCTTTACCCTTGTCTGGGGAGCCTTCCCGGAGAAGTTTGGCCTGGCCTTGGGGTGGCATTTGCGTTCTTTCTGGAAGGTGGGAAGAGATCGGGTGGGGTGGGGGGCCTTGCTGAGGAGGCTGGAGGGGAAGACAGGGGCCGAACGTCTGGCTGCATCGCTCCTGGGGCCCTGGTGTCGGTGGCTCCCGGCGCGAGCGGAGTCCCCGCGGGCCCAGGCGGTTACAGACCAAGCAGCTCTGCTGCAGGCGCGCGCGCAACCTCCCCGGGTTAGGCGGGACCAGCCCTGGGTGTTACGCTACAGGTTGGCAAGTCGAACTCCAATTAAAAAAATAAAAATAGATAAAAAGCCGGTCGCTTTATGATTGTCATCCTCCAAGGGCAGGCACCTGTAGTGGGCACACCTGAAACTCTGCTGTCTTTGTCTCAAGCTAAACGGTGCCCCTGTGTGCAGGTTTGCAGGTGCCCCAAGATCTCAGAAACCCACTCTCTTGTTACAAATTCAGCGCCTTGATGCACGCAGTGACCGAGCATTCGGTTCTGTGCAGTTCCAACAGGAGGCACCAGACGTTTTCATGCCAGGAAAAGGATAATTAAAAAAATAAATAAATAATAGAGGCACACCTGAGTGGCTCAGTGGTTGAGCATCTGCCTTTGGCTCAGATCCTGATCCCAGGGTCCTGGGATCGAGTCTTGCATCAGGCTCCCCGCAGGGAGCCTACTTCTCCCTCTGCCTGTGTCTCTGTCTTTCTCTGTGTCTCTCATGAATAAATAAATAAAATTAAAAAAAATCAGAAAAGGACACAAAGCTGGCCAAGTAAAGGGAGATTGTGGGAGAAGTGTCACAGCTGAATGGCACAATAGTTGCTCACAAAGCATAGGAGGAAGGAGGAAACTGAAAGGAAGTGTGATGCTTTTAAAATCTATCTGGCAAATGACTTTTGAAGTGGTTCGAAATACTTTCCTTCACATTTGGGCTACCCCCATCATTTTTTGTAATGGTTCTCCATGCTTTTTCTTTCATGGTTTGGCTGGGCTACATCTTCACGTTGGAAAATCCAGTTTGGTGCTTTATCTGGACATGTGACACATAGATCAGGAGAGCTGCCCTTCCCTGGATTTTAAGAACACAGAATCACTCTCTGCGTGTGATACAGTATTACTTTCTGTTCATGGAGAAGCAGCTTGAGAAGTTAATAAATGATGGAAGAAAAGGGAGCCAGAGACTCCAGGGATGATTCCTGATGGGGAAAGATGAGCTCCAGGATGGTTAAGACACAATCACTACCTTTTCCTGCAGTGGGCTGGGAAGACCTTACCCCATTTTTTTTCTGTCTTGTCCAGATTAATAAATATCTTTTCACTTAAGTTTGTAGCAATCACTTAAGAATCTGCAGCTACTTCCACCTGCAGAGAGGGCAAGCTACTTAAATAAAAAATAAAGCCTGTTAATTTTTCCCTGGCTGTCGTAGGCCTTTCTAGCTTAATCCATAACTGCTACTGATTCTGTATGCATCCATATTGACAGTTGTGCAACTTTACAAAATCTTGGAAAATTCAAGAATGTTTCTCAATTTCCAACATTCTACTCTAATTTGCGATACAATAATCTCGACACAAAAACCGAAATCTCATTGCAAAGGCCTAAAGGAGAACACAGAATCATTCTTTCAATTATTTATTAATAAAATGTTTAAATAAATTAATCAATATTCCAAACAAATTAATGGGGTAGCTGCTACAGGACCCAGGACGAGGACCCTCTATCTTTAATAAGCATGTAGAAAAATACTCATTTAGAATACAATTTTTATGGTCCCATGTATTTTCTCTTCCATTTTCTCTTTGTTTTTATGGGTTTCTGCATTAAAGAACTTAGAAATTTCGGTTAGAGGTATTGTTTAATTTTAGACCATTTGAAAAAAGCAGCTTATACTAACTGTGGACAGAGGCCAGGGACTCTGTCGAAATGAAAGAAACAAAATTAAATAAGATAATGTCTCTGCTCGCAGAGACCTCACAGATCAGTGGGTGACTTGAAGTTCAACTGTACCCATCTATAAGCATGCGTGTGGCATTGCTACCAAGGTAGATCCAACAACAAAGCTCCTCATGCAAAGATTTTATAGAGGGTGTTTCATTCTGCAGAATGGTATGAGAAGAGTTATTTTTACAATAGAGTCCTGGACAAAAAAACCTGAAACTGTATTTTTTATAGTCTGTGCTCCAGGATGTCACCAGGACGTTACCTGACTAAGAGTTGTCATAGGGGTTTCAACTGGGTTAGATTGTCTTCTTGCCTCCAGCATTTGATGCATTGATTCCTTGATTCGTTCATTCACGCCAAGGCATTTTTTGAACAGCCATATGCTGGTACTTTGTCAAGGATTATAGTTAAGAAGAGACTTTAGATTATTTTCTAAAAGACAAAAATGCCTTCCACTTGCTTTTAGACTACTCTGCCTCTTGAAAGGCAGAAGTGGAAGTATGGATCGCTGCCATGATGAGTCCTTTGGAAGAAGGAACTACTTGCAATGATTTTTGTTTGTTTGTTTGTTTTTAGAAACATTAAGTGAGAGTCATAAGGATATTTAGTGAAAGTTGTGAAATGTTATCCATCCAATGGGACTTTTCAAGCAATAGATTTTCCTGTGCCCTGAGCTGCTTCTGTACTCCCTCCCCTGCTCTCACTATTTTTTTTTTTTTTCAGAATACAATCAAGTAAAATTAAGCTTTTGTCAGGGATATTTTTCAAAGAATTCTTACAGATATTCCAAGGGAATTCTACTTTTCAGTGGATGGTCTGAGTGACAGAGAAGGTGAGGAAACAAGCCTGCTATAATGTTCAGGACAATTAGTCAGACGCCACGTCCCTGCCAAGGGAAAATCTGGGGTGTCAGGAGCAGTAGCAGATATGAGGGGCCCCCTTTATCTACAGCAATCTTTGTCAGTGCTCAGAGAACCAGAAGAGCCAGACCAACCAGCACCCAGGGGAGACACCCTGCTCTCAACCTACAAGGCCTTAAAATTATACACTCTGGGAAGCATTGATCCCCTCCCTGGTGTGGCCGGGAATGGGATGCAAGAGCAGGGTGACATAGCAGAACCTTGACTTGGGGTTCATCCTGTTAGCTCCGTGTTCATGCTAGGGACAACTCCAAACCCCTCCATTGGCATGACTCAGTGCGGGCGTCTGCCTTGTAGGGGTGGCTGTGTGACATGGCAAGTGACTGAAAAAACTGGCCAGGGCAGCATTTCAGGTTCAGAAAATGCTAGCTTCTTCCGGGTTCTAAGAGACAGAAGTGAAGTTAGGGACTGAGGTCTGTGATTGACTAAAACTGATGGCTGTCATTTGCATGGGGCCGAAGCTAATTTCTAGGGAGGTTTGGAGGAGGATGAGGCTGGGAGGCCAGCCTGCAGGGAATCAGTCTTGGATGATTACCTTTACTGCTTCCTCTGTAAACTAGTGCTAGAGTGCCAAGAGGTGTGAGGAATGTTCTGTAGCAATGTCCATACTTATACCTATATTTTTTTAAAAAATATTTATTTATTTATTTATGATAGACAGAGAGAGAGGGAGTGAGAGGCAGAGACACAAGAGAAGGGAGAAGCAGGCTCCACGCTGGGAGCCTGACGTGGGACTCGATCTCGGGACTCCAGGATCGCGCCCTGGGCCAAAGGCAGGCGCCAAACCGCTGAGCCACCCAGGGATCCCCCCTATACCTATCTTTATGTATGTCTCCATCCTTACGTACACTTTTTTTTAAAAAAAGAGTTTATTTATTTATTCATGAGAGACACAGAGAGGCAGAGACACAGGCGGAGGGAGAAGCATGACCCATGCAGGGAACCCGATGCGGGACTCGATCCTGGGACTCCAGGATCATGGCCTGAGCCAAACCACTCAGTGGTCCAACCACTAAGCCACCCAGGTGTCCCTCTACCTACACTTATATCTATAATGTATGTGTGCATGAATGTGTGCATGTTTGTATGGACGTGGATATCTCTATATACACATTATATACATTCGCTCCCTGTGTTCTGCTCCACTGTTCTCTGCTTCAGGCTTTCCTTATCACCAGAAGCTACTTAGAACTTCCAGATTCTCCAGGCTGACCACCTAGCAGACTTTGGATGTGATCATTTTGACCTGGGAGAAGCTTTTGAGATGGGACATTATTTAGAGAGGCAAAGTGGGTATTGTGATTTGCCTCAAAACTTATATCCACATTACGGTTGAGTTTCTCTTCCTGGAGGAAGATATAGGTTCATTTGGTGACTAAATATGTCATAAAAATGGGTATTTGGAAATACTGGACAAACTTAAAAAAATCATAAAGAGCTTCAGTTATCTTCATTATTTGGGACATATTTGGCTGATATTCAGAATTTCAATAATGGGATTAGAGATTTTAAAAAGGTTAATTAACCCTTACCCTGATTAACTGGGGTTCAAAGTAAATATAGACTATTAATAATCATCATATCTTTGTTTTGTTCTAAGCATTTAGATCACAAAACTGCATTCTCTTATAATCCTTTCTAAAGTTAAAATACCGACATAATCCAATTTGTGTATTTCCATAACACTCTTAGCTCTGCTTTATTTACAAGTAAGTAAGTAAGAAATAAGAAACTTGGATGACTATAATATATGACGTCTGGACACTTTTTGAATAAAGAACAAAGACCACAGATATCAAAACACATAATAAGAAACTACATTGCCACTTTACGAGAATTCAGTACCTATCTCAGTATGACATATGATATTTTATTCACAACACACACCTGGATCAGCGCTACAATATAGGCAGAATTAGATGAGACAAGAGAACATCTCTATAGTTTCTGACCCAGAGACCTCTGTCTGTGATTTTGGAGCAAAGACATGGATGAAGTGTCCAGAAGCATTTATCATTGCTACAATGTCCTCTCTTCACAATTTCCAACACAGTGTGTCCTGCCAATCCCTTGCAATCCAGTGACATTTTCTTCCTGAACTGATGTGTGCGGAGCTGAAACCTTTTCTCCACATTTCTCACATGTACGAATGACTATATTATCTGTTTCCAAAAGCTAAATTTATGAAGGTTACCTGCAAATGAAATTCACATTTTGACATTTTATTGATCTAATTATTACATAATCTTCAGGTGTAGACATATATTGCATATATGACATTGTATACATATGTACAAGTACATACACAAACTTATGAGGTACATATTGAGAATAGCATCCTATTGTTCAATAAACAGGTGGACATCTAGGTAGTATCTATCCGTCTCACTGATCATAATCATATTTTTGTCATTTCAGTCATCTCTGCTAAGCTTAACTGACTTTTCCATGCCCATGTACTATCTGAAAATGAAGCTTAAGAATTCACAGAAATGTCTGAATCTTAGTATCTCTGAGATCCTTGGGATTTAAGATTTTTGAATATGGCATATATCACCTCTGATGAAATTGTTATGACTGCATGTCAATAATGTTCAAGAAGACAGAATTTTAATCCATACCAAATGGCATCCCTTGGGGAATAAAGCATACCGGAGACTCAGATGTACACATGTTTACAGTGACAATTACCTGGCTTGGGAATCTCAGAGCAAGGCTACTTGCTTACAGTGGATGTAATGAGCTTCTTTACCGGAGCTCAACCCTTTTAGACCCAAACAAATGCAGTGTGTATTAAGAGAGCTCTTCAACTTGCACCAAAAGTAGCTTCTCTGGCCTTGACTGGCCTGAGTGGTTCAAGTTCATGACAAAATTTATTATTTTGTCCCCTGCTTTTATTAAGCGGGGCAAGGGGGGGGGCACATTGGGGGGTGCAGGGTGATTCCAAACAGCGCATGTTATGCAACGAGTTTCTTTTATACTTGCAGGAGGCCAGCATTTTATTTTTAGCATTGTATGCACACACCCTTAATGACTAGGAAAAACGCAACGTTTTACACATTATTTGATAAAGGTATTTGCCTCCTGAAAACAATCAATATTGTCATCGAATAAATGAACTTCAATCAATAAGATGACGAATACTGCCTGAAATGGTATCTAAGAGAAGAAATGCCACTGAAATGAAAGATTTTGAGATAAATAGAAACATGTTGTTGCTTCTTCATTTTAAAAGTCTTGTTTTAAATGTAAATATAAAATCGAAGCTTCATTGGAAGTGCATATGTTTATGGAAAGAAACATTGCATATGTTGAGGGGCCGTGATAAAATAAAGATAGATAGGCCTTGTAAATCAGATCATTGAAAGAGCAGAGTTTATTTTAGAGACCAATCATAAATGCTCAACTTGTTGTGGTGTTTAGTTGGTTTTTAAATCACCAAACAATTGTCTCTTGTTGGGACACCTGGGTGGCTCAGCAGTTGAATGTCTGCCTTTGGTTCAGGGTGTGATCCCAGGGTCCGGGGATCGAGTACCACATAGGGCTCCCCGCATGGAGCCTGCTTCTCTCTCTGCCTGTGTCTGTGCCTCTCTCTCTCTGTGTCTCATGAATAAATAAATAAAATCTTAAAACACACACACACACACACACACACACAACATTTGTCTCATGTGGACCAGAGCTGTATGATGGAAGCCAAGGAGGCAAAACTGATGCATTTTTAAAGTGGACTAAGGTAACCAATCTAGATTCTCTTAAGTGCCATGTGTGGTGGATGGGGCCAGCCGGTTGGATGGAACCCGTGTGGGTTCTGGTGTCTCTCCCCCTTGGTGCATCCTCACCTAGTAGGCAGCTTCAATCAGATGCCTGAGGAGCCCTGGGGCTTTCTCTCTGGCATTCTCCCAAACCCACTGCCTCACATGGGTCCAAGTGATCCCACTGGCAGCCATAGTATTTCCTTCATAAGATCAAGTCACAGCAGCAGTGCCACATTGCTGATTAGGGATGACTGTCACGCATGTTGACAGAGGGCAAGTTCAGAGCATTGAGTAGGCAACAATCTGCCATGACCCTTTGGTGTAGCTGAGTGTTGATTCTTATTGCTGGGTCCAATCATGAAACCATCTCAGGTTTATAGCACTCAAGGCCAGTGGGTGGCAGTGGCCTTTGTCACCCTGTAGGCCCCAACAGGAGACCCATACTCTGTGCTGGCTCTACCCTACATGTCAGGCATGCCTGGATGATGGCATCCATCTCCTCTAAGGGATTTTAAGATAATTATCTGCAATATCAATGGGACTTCCCAAAAGTCTTCCCGTACTTCAGTCAATGGGGTGATGTAATATTGACTTGGATGGTCTTATACCAGGCCTGATGAAAGATTGTCATTTGCTGCATAAATGAGACTGTCCTCCTTTCACCTACAAGCTCCTCAATCATCCTTCCTGCTGGTGGTGATGTGTGGCAGGCAGAGATGCAATCATCATTGAAAGAGCCATCAGGTTGTAGTTACATTTATGGAGAACATAACATAACATATAGATTTGTTGAATCACTGTACTACTGTACATCTGTAACTAATGTAACATTGTGCATTAACTAGACTTCAATTAATAAAAAACAGTTTTTAAAAAAAGCATTGAAGGAGATAATCTAGGAATATAGTGGTTAAGGTCCAAGGAGTTCCAGAAAGACATAGTTGGAAGATTTGCTTTCCCATGTTTCTACCATAGAATTTGATATTTTAACATGTAAATGTAACACTACCAGAAAAGGAATTATTGATCATGTTTGCTAAGTATTCTGGGTTGGGGCTTGGATTGTGGTCATCATCAAAGCTGAATGAATCACTGAATCACCGTATTGTACACCTGGAACTCATATAACACCGTATGTTAACTAACTCGAGTTAAAATTAAAACCTCAAAAATTTTTTATATCTAATTCTCCTTTTCATACTCTCTCCATTCATCTAGGTGACTGTTTTTATTTATCTTTCCATTGTCTCTTTTTGAGAAAGTAAACGTTTATATGTTTACATATTTTCACTTTTTCATCAAAGTTGTTTCACTTGGTGTTTTCTACTTGATTTTGTCTCTTACAAATATAGAGATAATTTCATATCAGTATTACAGATTTTCTTCATTCCTTTTTTAGATCTACATATTCTATGGATAGATGAGCCATGGTTTATTAAACCAATTCTTCATTGCTGGACATTAGGTTATGTATGGTCTTTTGCTATTATAAATGATTGCACAACTACTAGCTTTCTTCAGATAACATGTCTTCTTTTTGTCAGTGTATCTTTGAATCCAAAGCAGAACTCACTGCTGGATCAGAAGGGATGTGTGTGTGTGTGTGTGTGTGTGTGTGTGAATGTGTGTGTAGTATTACTGGACATTTATAGAGTTGTGCCATGTTGGAGCACCTGGGTGGCAGAGTTGGTTAAGTGCCTGACTTTTGGTTTTGGGTAAGGTGGTGATTGATCTCATGGTCATAAGATCGAGTCCTGTGTCAGGCTCTGTGTTCAGTGTGGAGTCTGCATGAGACTGTGTCTCCCTCTGTCCTTCCTCCTGACTCTCTTCTCTCTCAATTAAATCTTAAAGGAAAAAAAAAAAAAGAGTTGTGCCATATTGAATTCCCATTAATAGGATATGAAAGTACATGTTTCATGACACATTGGTAATAGATTAAATTGTTGTATTTTTAAATATTTGACAATATTTATGATAAATGGTACCTCAGTCTAATTTTAATTTGTGGTTTTCTATATATTAGTGAAGTTGAGTATATTTTCCTATGACTAGGGGTCATTTGCATTTTATTTACAACCTATGCCCATTTTTTCTGTTGGCTTGCCAGTGCTTTTCTTCTCAATGTTTAGAAGTTCTTTATAAGCTTGTGGAGAAGTTGCAAAACATTTTTTGTTACTATTGCATTTTAACTTGTCTGTGTTGATTTTCTGTTTTTTTTTTTTATGGCCATGCAAAGTTTTAATTTGTACTCTATGTAATCCAGTTTTTAATTTTGAGTTGTAGCAAAAAAATGGACTTTTGAGCCATAATCCAGGAAGCTTTCCTTACTCTTAACTTTTATATGGGGAATTCATACTTTTTCCCCCTAGAATTTGTGGAGTTCTATGTTTTACATTTGAATAACTGATACATTTGGAATTTTATATCCATATTTAAAATTTTGTATTCAAAGCTATTTTTTGCACTCTTGATCTTTGAGAGAGGCATGTTGAAGTCTCCCTCTCTTATTGTTGACTTATCAACATTTCCTAGTGTTTCTGTTGATTCCTGCTTTGCTTATTTTGTGGTCATTAGGTACATACAGACCAAAAGTGTTAAAACAGCTTGTTTAAAAATATTATGATTCTGTGACGTTCCTCATCATTACATTAAAGTATGTTACTATATAGCAAAAACAAACAGGTAAAGGTGAGTGAGGCACTGAAAGCTGGCATTCACAGGCATGGTGGATGAGGCAGCATCATGAGGAATGCTACACAATCAGTCAGGCACAAATGCTGGTCGGTGATGAACACTATGATGGTTCAAACAAGGAAGATAAGATAAGATGGCTGGATAATAAACAAATGCACAATTCCCTCTTCTCTACCTGCTGCTATAAATGTTCACATTGAGCCACTATGCCTCATGTGGCCCATGCATTTTTAATTTTTTTATTGTCATAAAGTGTACATAACATAAAACTTACAATTTTAAGTTGATGTGTCATCAGGTCCATTCTCATGTTGGTGTAGCCATCACCACCACCCATCTCCTGAGATTTACATCTTTGCAACCTGAAATTCTGTCCCATTAAATATGAACTCCTGATGTTCCCCTCTGTCCAGCCCAGGCTGCCATCTTTCTACTCTACCTCTGTAAATTTGATGACTCTAAGTACCTCATATACGTGGAATCATACATTATTTGTCCTTTTGTGTATAGAAACAACTAATTCTTACAAAGTTACCCCCCTTGAAGAGGGGCAGCCCTGCCCATGAAAGCTGTCAGAACCACTGGATATCTATGTGACCATACGCACTTCAATAAATTCAAGCCATACCTCTTACCACATGAAAACATTAACTCAAAATGGATAATGTAAAACGTAAAAGTATACAATTTTGGAGGAAAACATAGAAGAAAATATTTGTGACCTTGAGCTAGGCAAAGATTTCTTGCATATTCGTTATAATACTGAAGGCACAGTCCATAAAAGAGCAAGTTCATAAATTGGATCTCATCAAAATGAAACTTCCACTCTTGAGAAGACACTGTCAAAAGCATGAAGAGCATTGTCTATCCATACACAGAGAGAATATTTACAAAGGACGTCTATGATAAAGAATTTGTGTCTCGAATATAGAAATAACTTTTAGAGCTCAATGAAAACCACCCAGGTACTCAGTATACTAATATTACACAAAGGATTTAAGTAGATACTCCACCAAAGGAGACATATAGGTAGAAGATAATCACAGGAAAAGATTTTCAACATCACTGGTAGATAGGGAAATGCGAACTAAAGCCATAATGAGACACCACCCTACAGCTATTGTTATGGCTAAAATTAAGAAGATCAAACATCCTAAGTGCTGACAAGGCTGTGTAGCAGCAGGTAGAGCCCACACTTCGGTGGCTACATGACACACACCAGCGTGAAACTAACACACATCTACCCAGGTAGAAGATGTGCACATGCATGCTCATAGCAGACTTGTTTGTGATGGCCTCAAACTGGAAACAACCCAAATGTCCATCAGCAGGAGAAAGAATAAACCCACCATTTTATTTCCACACAAAAGAAAACCGCTGAGTAATAAAAGGGCTCGAAATGATGATACATGTAACAGAGCAGGTGAATCTCAGAATAGTTCTGCTGAGTGAGAGAACCTAAACAAACAAACAAAGAGCACACACTGTGCGGGTCCGTTTATATAAAATCCCAGAAAATGCAAACTAATCTGTAGGGTCAGAAAAGAGATCAGAGGTACCTCTTGACTAGGGAAGGAGCAAGAGGAGCCTTTCACAGATGATGACTGTACACAAGGTCACCATCCTGACCGTGGTGATGGTCTCTGCTGTGTATTTATGTCAAACCGATGATCCCTCAAGCATGTTCATTGTGTTGTGTATGAGCTACACCTCAGTAAAGCCATTTTAAAATATTTTGAATAGCAGCTATTAGGTGAAATTTTGTCCTGAATTTTCCAGAACCACCTTAATGGGTGTGAAAAGATAATCTCATTGTGGTTTTTATTTTGTATTTCCCTAAAAATTAGTGGTGTTCCATATCGTTTTGTAATATTTTTAAAAATCATGTGTCTATACACAAGGACTCCAAAGAACATATTTGCCTTGAGATCTATATGGACCCAAAGGGTAGCTCTGAGGGATTCTAACCCTGGTTTTCCTGCCTCTTAGCTGTGTAGTGTTGGATATGTTTCCAAAGCTATCTGGGTTTAGCATTATTAGATTGTCTATTTCCATTGTTGATCAGCATTCTGAAGCAGCAATACTGTACAATGATTGTTTTCTTGAAACGTTGAGCTATGTTTTACTGTAAATAAGACCTAGTATTGACCCATATTTGTTTTATGTATCCTTATTTGGAATCTTATAATATTTCCATATCTATCTATCTGATTCCTACAGTATGGTAATTCAGTATTAATTTTAAGAAAGATTTCAAATTATCCAGGTTACCACATTACTTTTCTATGTAAAGAAAAATAAAAATCAGAAAAAGTAAATGTTTTAGGGGATATTCCTTTTGTACATCTATAACTGAAATGAAAATCAACTGGAACTTTAAACCATTGACACTGATATTGATAATTTACCCATTGCTGGGTCCCTTTTTTTTTTTTAATTTTACTTTTTCATGTGTGTTCTTTTTAGGACTACGTTTCAAATGCTTATCAAGCATAACTACTTTTAAGACTTTCCTCTGGAGTCTGCAATGCACTCCCTTTTTTCAAACATCTTTCTTGAATTTTTGGTTTGGCTTTCTCTTCCCCTTTTTAAAAAAGCTTCTTATTATAGACTCTATGCTTTGATCATTGCTATTCTGGAAAAAAAAATGAGTATCTATTCAGATCCTTTGTTTGCTAAACTGCAGTATGCATATTTCCTTGGACAAACCTGAAAATCTAAGTCCTTCTTGGCACTTAATGAGCTTAGGCCACAACTCAGTATCCATAGCTCCTGGGTTGACTCCCAGTGTCTCCAGGCATCTCCTAGAGCTGCATGAGATGGATGCTTCTAAGCTATCTGACATTTGAAAGAAAGAAAACTAAAGGCTTAATGTTTACCATCAGGGGTTTCTCTCTCCGTAAATTTGTTTCTATATATACTGGCAGGAATGTCCCCTCCCTCAGTAAAATATAAGATAGTCTTTATCCATGGTCATTACTTGGATACTTGCATTTTATTACTAAATAGGGCACTGGTAGGGTGGGTGGGTAGTAGAAAGATGTCACTATGTAGCTGCCCCACTATCTACTTTTGTGAGTTTCTGGATCTTGGAGGATAGAACACAAGATTTTCAACTGTAAGCTTACTAGCAGTTAAATATCATTGGTGATCTACAAATTGTGTATTTAAAATGTCACTCTATTATTTTTCAGTCAATTGAAGTTCATAGCATGTTCCCAGAAACTTTCTAGGCTGGTCAACATCTCATCCTGACATGTATCAGATTTGACAAGCTAATTGCAGATTTGAAGAAATTGCTGAGTATCTGCAGAACCACTATCTATAATTTAAGGTGCAAAATCTTCATTAACTGGTTATTTTTATTCCCACTCGCTAGCATTACGCACAACAGCCATTGGAACTTAGTGTGCCGTGGTGGAGACCCCTTCTGTGGTTTCTTGTGAATCCCTGGATCTGAGTTTGCTCTCATGGCTGCTGTGATATTTTGGCTATCATATAATTTCCCCTTAAATGCTACCTCAACAGCTATCAGCCGCTCTGTAGACAACCATCATTTATGTCTTTTCTATATTGTATTATCACATTTTCCTCTTGGCTGCAGGGAATATTTGCTTTGTTACTTACCTATTTTTTGGCCATTTACATATGAGCTGCCATTCATTTGTAAAAGAGACTATTTTGAAAGTTGCTAGTCCACCTACTCTTCATGCCTAATAAATAATAATAATGTAGAGGGCATTATTTTTAAATCTAAACACCTCAATTCTAAATCTGATTTGGTTCATGGGGAAATGATATTTTATGCATATTAAATATAAAGCAAATAAAAATACTTTAAAGAATAACCTTGTCAGCTTTTTTTTTCTTTAAATTGCATTCTGAATGATGCCTTTAAGGAATTCAAGTAAATAACTTCTGCTTCGTTTTATCTTACATTAGAAAATCAAGTGCAGGGGCACCTAGGTGGCTCAGCCAGTTAAGTATCTAACTCTTGATTTCCACTCAGGTCATGATCTTAGGGTGGTGGGATCAAAGCCCTGATTCAGGCTCCACCCTCAGCCCAGAGTCTGCTTGTCTCTCTCCTTCCCCATCTTCCCCTCCTCCTGTACACATGGGTGTGCATGCTCTATCAAGTAAATCGGTAAATAAAATTTTTTCTTTTTTTTTTAAGATTTATTTATTTATTCATGAGAGACATAGACTGAGAGAGAGAGAGAGAGGCAGAGACATAGGCAGAGGGAGAAGCAGGCTCCTCACAGGGACCCTGATGTGGCACTCGATACTAGATCCCAGGATCAGGATCTGAGCCGAAGTCAGGTGCCCAATCGTGGAGCCACCCAGGCATCCCAGTAAATAAAATCTTAAAAAAAAAAAATAGTTATGTAGGCAATCAAGTGTAAAACATTAAGTTCAATTTATCTGTATTTCTGAAATTAATATAGAATTAGATTTTCCTTTGTGCTCAAATCAAATAAAGTCAAACGAAATCAGATAGCTCTTCTCTATGCCAATGATATCTAGCATTCACTAGGATGACATCACACTTACGGGATATATTTGACTTCAAAAAAAAATTTTTCTATGGTATATCTTTTTATTCAATTTTCTATATAAAGCACCTAGAGTAAATAAGATGATCTCCACAAAATTTATAAGAATGATTATATTCAATGGCTATGATAATCAAAGGATTATACTATAGCTAATAATAAAATTGTATAATTTTTTTTAGCTTTTACAGTGAGCCAAAATTCCTAGACATGCCAGACTATACAGACTGTCTGTCAAATGTGAAATTCTGCAAGGCTTTCTGTGTGGTCAAAGACCCAACCCACCTATGAGTAAATCCACAGGACTTGAATTGGATTTATGATTATCCTGGTGGTATAGAGTGTTAGGTCAAACAACTTGTCAATGTTGTCCTGTAACTTGAGATGGAAACACATCAAAACAAGAGAGTCATATGCCAACCTCCAAGGCATTTGGCCCTCCACTTACCAGTGTTTTTGCTGTGTGAGCAAACAGCAGTGGTTGGTTGACAAGGCACTCTAACTACTGAGTACCCAAGCCATGATCACGGGTTTACCTCTGACACAGACTGGTACATTCATGTTGATTCACGGATTGAGACTATTCCCTAACCCTAATAAGCTACAAGCCAAACACCATTGGTCATTAAGATGTCAGGGCAAGTTGGTGTGGTCTGATGAGGGGAAATCCATTTCATTATGCCGGAAATAAGTATCTATCTTTCTGATGAAGGCTCAGTAATTTTATCTGTACATTAAGAAGGTCATTACACCGGAATCATACCCAATAAGATCTGTTTTATTAGTAGAGAGAGGAGTATTTGGTTAAATCAGTTACAACTACTCTAGCACCCAACTATGTCCAGTCAACGTAACAAAAGAGTTTGTGGCTTTAATGAGCCACATAAACCCACAAATACCAGCTGGTTGAAAGTGACTTCCAGAAATAACTTTAGAAAGCTTGAACAATAATAACATAAATTTTGTGATTCATTGTAAGGGACTGCAATAACTTGACAATAAGTTGTGTCTTCTATCTAAGAGAGCTTCTGGAAATAAAACGTAAGTCATAAAGAAATATGATACTGCATCGTCTGCTGTTTTGAGCATAATTTAATATCATTAAATTATTTCATGAGAAAATAAATATGATGAGAATTCATATATAATGTATAGCATTTACAGTTCTCTTCATTGAGGACCTTTACTTAACTTATTAATTAGTTAGAATTCATTGTCATTCTATATAACAGATGTGTTTATCATCATTCACCAATCTATAATTAGATTGTATATTGGAGAAAGTGAGGTTTTCTAATCTTTTATTAGAATATTTTTGCCCTTTAATTTTTTTTTTTTTACTTTAAGTCTTTTTCAGAAGGATTACTTATTATTAGAAGGGAGGCTTGATGCAGTTGATGATAAGTGTAAAGTAGATGATTAGCAAGGACCAGGTAACAACCGGCAAGGTCTGAGTGATGTCATGGTGATGCTTCCCTACCTCATTTTCACCTTCCAGAGCTTGTTCTTGATTGTGGACTGCTATTCAAAATGTATTTGAGAGGAATTTCAGAACGCAGTGAAAATTGTCTACCCCATATCAGGCAAAGCATTTGCTACAGAGAACATTTAATTTATTTCTTCAAACTTTTGACCGAAAAGAGTCAAATAGAATGAGAAAAAATAAGTAAGGCATTATGCCAACTCAGTATGACCATATCTTGTCATTTGCAGTCAAATCCTAGAAATATTTTTAAAGCTCAGTTTAAAAATGAGACACATCAGTTACATGACACATATACCTCCTTGTATAATATTTCAAAAAAAAACTATAATTGTAGAGAATAAACTAATCAAACTTGGCTGTCATTCAGTTCAAAAGAAAACATGATCTACTATCTACTACATGTACTTAGTACCACCCAAAGTACTGTATGGCTTTGCCTCTGCAGTGCCATGTTCTAGCATACATTATTTAGCATCAAGAAAAACAATGCTACTGAATCAGTATGCATCAGTTATATCCCAACTTTAGTGATACTATAATAAGAAAAAATGGTATGCTATTAAACGAAATAAATTGATCCAAATATATTCATTTCTCCATCCCCATGCAAATGACCATAGCACAAACCACCAGACTGTCACATGAACTGTCTTTTAATAGATTTCCCTCAAATTGAGTCTTGTCTCCTCTCTGACTCACTCAACCAAAATTTATTCTTCTCCCAGCAACCTTGGTGATCTTTTCAAATTGTAGGTTTGAATATGGTAAAAATACTTCTGTAACTGCTTATTGCTCTCATGATAAAAGCTTAAAAAGGCAGAATTATCGAGATCAGATGATCTCATACTTCAGATCTTTCTAGAATTTTCTGATGTACAAGATTTCATACCAATTAACAAAATAAACTGCAAAATATAGTTACTTTGTAGTTGCTTTTCTCAAATTTAAGCTTAGAGAACAGGTTCTGTGGCAGATTGGATTTTCAAAACTGGTTACGGCAGTACTCCCCATCCTAAAGACCTTCTTGCAAGATCACTTAGAAACTATCCGGAATGGTGGTCTACTTCTTGTAATCCTGGTTGCACCTGTCACTTATTTTGCATGAAAACTTGTGGCAGAAGAAAGTTATGTTACCTTCATGGCTGGCTGTGGGGGATGTGCAGCTTCCCCTCTCAGGCACTTGGAATATTCTTTCTTTGGGTGGCAGTTAAGATGCTGTGGGAAAGTTTAAGTGGCCATCTTGAAGACAGATAAGGCCACCTCACCTGTTGACAGCCCCAATTGAACTCCTAGCAGACAGCCTCAGCAGTGGCCAGCCATATTGTAGGCCATTCTGAAACCTCCAGCTCTTGCCAGACACCAACTCACTCCAGCTGAGTAAGTGGCCCCAGTGAAGACCACATGGAGCTGCAGAACTGCACCACTGTGCCTTACCTGAGTTCCTCAGTTCAGAATCAGGAGCTAACGGAATGGCTGGCATTTCATCCTCTAGTTTTATTGAGATATAGTTGACATACAATATTGTGTAAGTTTAAGGTGTACAACATGTTGATTCAATACACATACATTTCAATATGATTACTGTCATTTAAGACAGTAGATTTGGAGGTAATTTCTTATGTAGCAAAAGATAAATAAAAACAATTTCCTAATTGGGAATTTATCATACCTTGTGAGGAACCAAAAGCTGAGGGACAAGTATATCAGGACAAATTTGTAGAGGAAGAATTGTGAAAACAAAATGATGAAAACGTGAAACTGCTAGAGAAAAAATGGTACTTCCTTTTTAAAAAAAAAATTATTTATTTATTCATGAGAGACGGACTTTTAAAAACAAATCAACCATTATGGCCACACATTTATGATAATGTTTCAGGAAGAAATAATTTTGTATATATTGGATTTTATGATGGCTAATGTAAGTATATGACATATTACACACACACATACATAAAGATTCTCCCAATGGTTAACTATGAACTATCAACCACTTTCAGTGTCTGAAAATAAAGGATTTTGAGATTTGCCTGAACTGTGATATCTTTGTACAAAGTTGTTTGTAGGAAACACATTACTGAAAACCTTTTCCAACAAATATATTTTTCTGTCTCCAAGAATCTAGAGGTATTATTGTACGTACTTCTATACCAGATGAGTGGACATGTGGAGAAAAATAATTTTGTTTATTTGGTAGTTGTTTCCATTTTTATTCAATTTTGAAGCAAGCTGGATTAAGAATGCATTAAATTATGTTTCTGCTCTGTTTTCATTTTTGTTTAAAAACATATGAATTTTGATTAAACTATTCTTTTCTTTTTTTTATTTTTATTTATTTATAATAGTCACACAGAGAGAGAGAGAGGCAGAGACATAGGCAGAGGGAGAAGCAGGCTCCATGCACTGGGAGCCCGATGTGGGATTCGATGCCGAGTCTCCAGGATCGCGCCCTGGGCCAAAGTCAGGCGCTAAACTGCTGCACCACCCAGGGATCCCTAAACTATTATTTTCTGAATGGAAAACTAACAAAGAGTATCCTGTCATTGTCACTGGCAATGCAACAAATGGTAAATGTCAGGAGTTAATTCAGGGATCAAGCTAAAATGATTTATACTGGCTCAGTGAAAAGACCACCAAGAGTCAATATAATGGGTGCCTGTGACTGAGGGGAGATGGATTGGCCAGTGCCTGGTAATATAAGCAAGAGGGTGAAAAAGAAGGAGGGGACTTATTGGACTATTATCCCTCTTTCTTTTTTCCAGTTCCTCTGCTTGTAGTCCCCCTCACTCATGCAAAATAGAAAATGCTTAAAAAGAAAGTTATCTTTGCAAAATTAGACACCACATTTCCAGGCCCTAGAGATTAAAAGATGGTTTGAGATTTAATTGATGATTTTCAATTCTAGAAATTTCTTTTCTAACATCTTCCTTTGAGCTTAATCTCGATGTGAAGTGCAAATTCATTGCCTGTCTTGTGTGCTGTGATGCCCTCCTTATTTGATAAACACAGGTCATGCTATTATGAGGATTAAATAGAAGACACACACATACACACAGGCAACCTCTGGCATGTTATCCGACACTAAAGTGCAGAAATGGCAATTTCGTTGGTACATCAGTGAGATCTGCTGAGATGATTGTGTGGGTGCCTACTACCTTGTGAATCCACATCTTTGCTTCTAGCTCCTTACCATTTCTACTCTCTTTTTCTCATTCATATATTGTGTTGGAATGGCCTGTGGTTCTGAGCTCAGAAGATGTGATTAAACAAAAACTGATACCAAACAGCAATCCACACTTTCACCCAGGCAAGGCACCCTTAGGATCTCTGCTCTAAGAGGTTCTACAGGGCATTTTCAAGTAAATTGCAGAGAGTGAGAGAGAGATTGAAGGAGATGAAGGAATCATGCTGCAGATCTTCTAATTTGTTTAAATTATGATGAGGAAGGTTGATTTTTTTTCAGGAATATAAGTTAAGGAAAATCATTTAAAGAAAAGTTAAAAATTTAAATTAAATTGTTTATTTTTGGGAATTGTACTGTCTAGTCTTAACCTTTATTGAAAGGACCAAGTTAGCAATATAACATTTTTAAAATATTGATGTTAACTAATATCATTCTAGGTGCTGCTGGTAGCATATTAAAGATGGAGTTACGAGTTATATAACACATCAGTGATCTTGGAAGGTTAGAGTGCCCTTGGAACTTGCTGAGATTAATACTGATTGGTAATTGAAGAGAAATCCTATACAGTCAGATTAATAGTTCACATTACATCTGTCATATGAGTATAAACATAGGTATTACGGTTCAGAAATTCATCTGATATAACTCTCATGCCATTTATCTCAGGAAAAATCCAGTTACAGGCAATGACAGTTTTCTTTACTGAATGCCATTGAAATTAGTACCTATTAATATTAGTTAATACTTTAGATATCTAAAATACTATTAGTGGAAATAAATATAAAGGTATTGAATTAACGGAACAAACTGGTGTTAAAGATACACTAAATTGTCCATTTGCCAGTAGTGCTTATGAGGAAAAATATTTTAACACATAGAAACATTGTCAGTGGCATACACTATTTTATATTCTATCTGTGAAATTTAAGAAAGTGCAAATATTCTAACATGAGAACACATAAAATATACCATGCTTGAAACAAAGAAAGATGTAAAGAGTCTATCAGACTTAGTTTCTATAGTCATGCCATGACAAAAATTTGAAGAAGTCTACAGTATTCTTATATATCAACTGAATCACAAGTATTATATAAACAGCATAAAAAGTTATCTCATCTTTATTGTTGTTTCAACTCCGTAGATCTGCAAATTTACCTTCACTCTCCTTATATCATTGACCCCTATAAATCATCAATGTTTTATGTGTTTACAATTTTTATTATAAAACATCTTTTGCTTTTATCTTTTCCTAAGGTAATGTATTTCACATTTTAAAACAAATCAGTCACTCTGGGATTTGTTGATCAGCTTTAGTTTGCGAGTATTATTCAGTGATCCAATAATTACATACTGTTGCTGATATATACAGGTTATTATCCTCGTAGCAAAGAGGATCCTGGAGACTTCCTGGAGGAGGTGGCCACTACATCCCTCTTGTAAGATTGGTAGTAGTTTGCCAGGTAGACATGCTTGACATCACCCTAACCAGAAGAGATAGTGTGTACAAAGTTCAGAGGCATAGAAAAAGCAATTTCAGAGGTCAACAAATAATTTCATTAAGCCAAGATATGGTCAACTCACAAAGATTGTGTAAGTCTGTATGCCTATTCTTTTTATACTTCTTTGGGAGTATGATCATGGTTCCCCTCATTTTATTTCCCTTTATATTTTCTAACTGAAGCTAGTTAGGCTTTCTGTCTATGATACTTATAAACCTTCTTGATCTTTTTAATTGCCTTATCAGTATGTATAGTTGATTCATGATCAAAATAATAAACCCATGTTAGAATGTGGTCATTTAAAAAATCATCTTTTATGTTCTTACCATATATCGTGTTCCTGTGTGGTTTTATTATGCAGGATATCATGTCAGAACAATGTGACTATCATCATCTTTCATCAATGGCTTCATTCCTCATACAGTCTAATTTTCTAACTTCTGTTAGGAGTTTTAACAAAAGAACAATTGCTCAGCATTTGAGTGGAGATGAAAGACATAGTCTCATGTTTTCTTCAAGTGCTATATCTAAGAACAATCTCTTTAACATAAAGAAACAGGATCTACCTCAGGTGTTCATCATTCCCTTGAACTCTTTAACTATTCAACGAAAAAAGATATTTCTACTCATAATATTTCTTTCAATTAGGAAAGATATTTTAAGTAGGAAACTATGAGTTCTTCCATGCTTGTTAATAGTACTAAGTTAAATTTTATATAGAGATGAGTATTTTTCTGAATAAACCAAGGCAGGTTTGAAACTTTGGCTTTCGTAATGAATACTTTTGATCTGAGTCTAATGAACGATTGTTAAATTGAAAAAGAAAATACATGAGTGACCAATCAGAGTACCCTTTACTAGAGTGTGAGGGAGAGTTACCATAGTATATGAGTGAGCTCATGGTGTGACACATAAGGGATCTGTGGCATAAGGTAAATGAAGACCTAGTTTTGCTAAAAATAAATGCTGCATCCCAGGTGTGATTACAAAACCAAAAATGACACAAAACAAAAAAGACAAGTACTGTGGCAGCAGAGCCAGTTCCCAAAGGCAAGGATATTGAAAGAGAAAATAAAATGAGTGAATCACAAAAAGAATCAATGTGAGGAAGTAACAACGTATCCCAACCAGGACTGCTGTCTCCAGCCACTGGTGACAGTTCTGATGCCGGGATGCTGGCACCACCAGATAACGAGTGCCAATCAATATGTGCATCCACATGAGTGAGGAGGTATTAAGTGGTTTCTTACATTGAAAATTCACATGTTGAGGCACCTGGGTGGCTCAGTCAATTAAGCATCTGCCTTGGGCTCTGGCCCTGATCCCAGGGTCCTGGGATCAAGTTCTGCATCAGGCTCCATGCTCAGTGGAGCATCTGCTTCTCCCTCTTCCTCTCCCTCTGCCCTCCTGCCCCTCATCCCCACTTGCGAGCTCGTGCGCACATGCTCTCTCTAGTTCTCTCAAATAAATAAATAAAATCTTTAAAAAATTGTGAATGTTGTTTCAATTTAAGTTGCCTTCAATACTTCCATCTTTAAGGCTTCAATACAAAGGATAGATTTTGTTTTCATGTTCCAATTGCTTTTGTGTTCTGTTTTGTTTTCCCTACACCAAATTTGGAGCATCTTAATAAATGAAAATCAGAGATATCTAGAATGTTCAATTTCAGTCTATAGAGTGTGTAGAAGTAAATTTTATACAGATATTAAAAGTAGTCATTTCATAGCAAATGTGGAATCTCCAGGTCAGTTCACCTCTGATCCTCTGGTACTCCTCTGTGGGACTCTATACCGATAAAGAGTTTTTGGACGATGTGTTGACTTGTGCTGGTACTAAAAAATTCTTTCAGGGACATCTTTTATTATTCCCTTGATGAAAACTGTCTCTACCATGCTGAATCATCTGAGTATTTATTCTTCCTTTTCCTTGCTTTTGATTTTGTCTCTGATACTAATAAACATCTGAAGGTGGAGCATATTGCTTATGTAAACTGACCTTACACGTGGAAATATATCTTCAATACATTGCTCCAGGGTGACTTTCTCAACACTCCACAGTTTATGTTCACGTGGAGAATTTGTACTCCAATCGAGTTGTGTTTTAAAGTCATAATATTCTCTGTGAAATTTAAATATCTATCGAAAAACTTAAACAGGAGACAGGTTTGGGTTTCTCGATCCATCTCTCATTGCTAAGTTGATTTGGAGAAACTAAAATAGTTAATATTTCTTGAGTAGTTAAGATGTGTCAGTTGCTCTTATAATCACTTTGCATGAAATCATTAATAGTGATGAAAACCCTCAGTGAAAGATAGTAGCATTGTCCTTATTTTAAACATGCTAAAATTGGATTACAGAGCTGTGATGGACTTTGCTAGAGCTCTGATAGCTAGCCGAGGAGCTGCTATGAGTTTCAAACTTAGTTCCTTGCTCTTACCCACTCTTGAGTGTTAACCGTTCTGAGCTTCAGTCATTTCCAACATAAAATAGAGAAAATTCTTTCTTCACAGGGGTGTTACGGAGACAAGTCTCCTTGTCTCTAAACATGTTTCAAAGAGGCATTCACTCTGTCCAAGGATTACAAAGAAAGTGTGCTTTCCCCCTCAGGGTTAAGTAGCCTGCAGCCGGAGTGCACAGATGGCTGGGCAGAATGAGGGCTGACTTTCAGCACCCACTCCTCTGTCGCCTGGCAAACTAGCTCTCTGCCCAAGCCTAGAACTCTCACACTGGCTGTAGACACATCATGCCCTGTTGTCAAACTCATCAGCAACTCTGTTTCTCAGAAGCTAAAACTAGGGTGGGGTTTTTGGTGTGGTTATTGTTTGTTTTTTGTTTTTTGTCACATAGAAACATCTTCCTGAGGTAGCACCTACCTACTTGTCTTCCTTGCCAGTTCTCCTCCATCAGTCTTCCCTCAATCTGTATGGGATCACTTGTGATTTCTGGATTTCCTACTTCTGTTTCTCTGATCCTTGGGAAGGCTGCTCCTCTTGTCTAGGAAGAGTGACTCTTCTGCCTAACCAACTCCTTCATTTGCACTAAATATCAGATCATTATCACAAATGTCTTCTTTGACATCCTAAAACCAACCCAAGGCCATCTCTTGTCATATTTCCTAACACATTTCTTGTTTTTAATTAGAACATATCTTATGCTGTTTCAAAATTGTTTTTTTTTTTAATATTTATTTATTCATGAGAGACAAGTGAGAGAGAGAGAGGCAGAGACATAAGCTGAGGGAGAAGCAGGCTCCTTGCAAGGAGCCTGATGTGGGACTTGATCCCAGATCCCGGGATCATGCCCTGGGCCAAAGGCAGATGCTCAACGGCTGAGCCACCCAGATGTCCCGAAAATTGTTTTTATATCTGTTTCTTCTTTTGGTTTTACGGTTTTGGTGGCAGAGGATCTTTTCGGTTACTCCTTGTATACTTAGCAAAGCTTGCTACAGTTAATAGGTGTTTAGTAAATTCTTGTTTTGTTGACTCAAGAACAAATCTGTAGCCAATTAAAAGGCATCATAGTTCCCTCTTAAGATTGAAATAACAGTGAAAAAAAGAAATAACAGTGAAAATGAAATTAATAAAGTTCGGTAGGTAATTACTATAAAGTTTTACCTTCTCACTTTATTTAGGATAGTAACTTATACTTGATTCTATGCACTTTGCTGGGGATATTTCAATTTGTTCTAACCGTCATAATTTACTTATCTGTATAGTCCCAGTAATTGGGACTGTAATAACTTAAGTTTCTGCCATTTTCAGGCTGCTTAGAATTTTGATTCACAATAGGAACAGTCCCATACAATGGAACAGGATGACAGAATTGAATTGGTGCTTTAAATTCTTATTTGATTTGATTGCCCAGGGCAGAGAAAGAAGGTAATTATAGGACACAGAAAAGTATATCATGTCAATGACATTTAATAACTTGCCCAAAGATTTAGTTTTCTTTGGATGATATCTACATGTCTTCATGGAGCAGGGTGAATAAAAATCCTCTAGAGTAAAATTATTTTGGACAAATGTAATGTTTCTTATCTTTCTCTAACAACATTTGTACATTTGGCACTTTTTGTATGCTTCCTTGTACAGTAGCTATGTCCTAATTTTATTCATAGATTTTTCTTCTACTACACAGTTCTTTTGTAAAAAAGGTCATATATACTATTAATTGTCATTTATTATTTGTACCTAGCATTATATCTGCTTCTGATACAAATATGCTCATAAAATAACAATACCAACAACAAAAAAACAGCAAAACCAGAATGTATCAATCACTTAACATGTGTTTTCTATTGTCCATGAAAATATAATGATCAACTGGAAAAACTTTACAAGAATGATGTTCCTTTTTTTTTTAAGATTTTATTTATTTATTCATGAGCGATACAGAGAAAGGCAGAGACATAGGCAGAGGGAGAAGCAGGCTCCTCACAGGATGCCTGATGTGGATTTGATCCCTGGACCAGGATCACGCCTGAGCTGAAGGCGGACACTCAACCACTAGCCACCCAGGTGTCCTCAAGGTTGATGTTCCTAATGTTCTATTCATGTTTTAAACATTTGAAAGTAGTCATCAAAATACTTAAATTCCCTCTCAGTCTTCAAGTCTGCAGGTTGTCTCTATGTTTCCAGGAGTTCACTCAAAATTTTCAAAAACTAAGGTTTGAAAATTTCATCTCTCATTACAACAGACTCATAATAATAGTATTTCTTTAGCATGGAAAGTGTTTCCAAATTTCTTGGTAGAGTGGGTAATGTAAGTGTAGAAGGAAATTTATTTAACAATATCAAAGGAAAAATATGGCAGGAAAATTTTTTTTTTTAAGATTTTAATTATTTATTCATGAGAGACAGAGAGAGAGAGAGAGAGGCAGAGACATTGGCAGAGGGAGAAGCAGGCTCCATGCAGGGAGCCTGATGTGGAACTCAATCCCTGAACTCTAGTATTAGGCCCTGAGCTGAAAGCAGAGCTTAACCGCTGAGCCATCCGGACATCCCCAGTTTAAGGAAAATCTTACCAAAAATATTGCCTTTCTGTTTAACTACATATAAACTTTCTAGAACACAGTAAATATGTAATAAGAAATTATGTTTGAATGTGTACTAATATATCCTACTTAATTATGTCATATGCCTTGAACTTTAGTTGCTTTGTTTTAAGGGTTCTATAGTCAGCAGAAAAATTTCATAATAATTTAGCTGGATTGTCAGTAAAAAAATATCAGCATTGATTACATAGTAGGATAATTATATTTATATTCTTATCTTTTCATTAATAAAAGAAAGTAGACACAAAGAATGTGATCCTTCTGAAAAGAAGGAATGATTTTTGAAATTCTTTTTATCTTAGTAGTAGTACCCAATATGAAAATAACCAATTGAAAAAGGAAATATGACTGAAATGTTCATTTTAGTTAACTTTTAAATGATTTTTCCATGACCAAATGAATAATGTGATGTGAGAAAAGCTGCATTTTAAAAGTATATTTGTGCACTGAGTTTAAAGCTTAGAATATAAGAAAAACAAGCAAAAATCACTATTTAATAATGTCAAAGTATTCCATTACATGTGACTATTGTGCCAAATTTGCTTAATTAATTTTACAATTCTAATCTTACAGTCTTTGTGATTTAACTGATGTAATTAGATCCTTTATATTTAATGTGATTATAGCTAGAATAAATTTTACCTTTTTTGCTAGCTGTATTCCATTTATACCATTTGTTCTTTGTTTCCTTTTTTCCCCTTTATTCTCCCTTTCCTGGTCTGAATTTAGAAATTTTTTCATACTACCCGTTTAATCCTTTTTATTGACTTTTAAAAATATTACCTTTAGAAAGTTTACTTTAATGGTTGTCCTAGAGTTTACATTACCCATTTCTTAATAATATGGATTTAATGCAAATAATGTTCTACAGAATCACATGTAGTATAAAAGCCTTATAACAGGCGCACCAGCGCTGGTTCTCCCCACAGGGAGCCTGCTTCTCCCTCTGCCTATGTCTCTGCCTCTCCCTGTGTGTCTTTCATGAATAAATAAATAATTTTTTTAAAAAGTCTTATAACAGTATATTATCAATTCCTCTCTCCCACTCCTTGTGCTATGTTTGTCATATATTTCAGTCTTATATATAAAAGCAAAATTATTTGATACAAACTTTGCTTTAAAAAGTGGTTACTTTTGGGGTGCTTATGTGGCTCAGTATGTTGAGCATCCAGCTTTTAATTTTGGCTCAGGTCATGATCTCAGGATCATGAGATTGAGCACTGAGTCAACTCTGCCCTAAGCAACAAGTCTATTTGAGATTCTTTTCCTTTACCCTTCTCCCTGCTTGTGCACTCTCTCTCTCTTTCTCTCTCAAATAAATAAACAAATCTTTTAAGAAAAAGTGGTCACTTTTTACAGCAATAAAAAAGAAGAAAATATATTTCACCATTATTTATTCCATTTTGATGTTCTCTTATTTTCAGTGGCTTAAATTTTCTGGTAATGTCACATTTCTGTGGCTTAAAGAATTTGGGGCACCTAGAGTCCTGGGATCAAGTCCCACATCAGGCTCCCTGAAGGGATCCTGCTTCTCCCTCTGCCTATGTATTTGCCTCTATCTCTGTGTCTCTCATAAATTAGTGAATAAAATCTTTAAAAAATAATTTCCTTCAACATTGTTTGTAGAGCACATCTTCTGATAATGAATTTTCTATTTCTGTTTGTGAAAGTATTTTTCCTTCACTTTTGAAGTATATTTTCTTTTTTTTTTAATTTTTATTTATTTATGATAGTCACAGAGAGAGAGAGAGGCAGAGACACAGGCAGAGGGAGAAGCAGGCTCCATGCACCGGGAGCCCGACGTGGGATTCGATCCCGGGTCTCCAGGATCGCGCCCTGGGCCAAAGGCAGGCGCCAAACCGCTGCGCCACCCAGGGATCCCTGAAGTATATTTTCAAAGTGTCCATAAAGTTCTAGGTTTCTAGGTTACAATTTTTTTTTTTTTTTTTTTTTTTAGCACTTGAACAACTTTATTGCTTTGGCTTCTTGCTTGTGTGGTTGCTGATAAAAAGTCTACCCTGATTTTATCCTTATTATTTTGTAGGTAAAGTGGCCTCTTTCCCTAGCTACATTAAAGATTTTTTGTCTTTGGTTTTCAGCAGTTTAAATGACTAAGTGTGTTTGGCATTTTTGCTTGTTTTATTTATCGAGTTTGGTATTCTCTATAATCCTTGGGTTTCTAGCATGGTGTCTATCAATGACTTACAAAATTCACAGCCATCATTTTGTGTAGTATTTCTCCTGTGTCGCATTCACGTTCTTATCCTTCAAAGGCTACTAATATGTTAGAATGCTTGATATTATTCCACAGCTCTAGAATTCTCTGTAATTTTTATTTTGCTCTGTTTTTCTGTTTAAATATCCATTTGAATCATTCCCATTTTCCTATCTTCTAACACACTGATGATTTCCTAGGCTTAACAAAGTCTAGCTATGAGCAAGTTGAAGGCATTCCTCATCTTTATTAACTTGTTTTGTATTATAACATTTCTATTTATTTCTCTCTTATACTTTCCATTTCTTAACTGAAATTACCTCTCTGAACTTATCTGTCATTTACCTTTTACCCTAGAGCCTTTCACCTATTATTACAGTTATTTTATATTCTTTGCTTGAAGGTTCTAGCATCTGTGTCATATCTGAGTCTGAATGATTGTTTTCTATCTTCAGACTGTATATATCTCATAAATAAATAACTGAATAAATAAATAAGTGTGTTTGTGTGCATATATGTGTATGTGAATATATATACACGTGTATGTGTACGTATAAAATGAGTGAATCAGAGCATACATGTCCTTCTCCTGGGCCTTTGGTGTCCTTTACATGTAGATCTAATCAGAAGTTAGGCAAATTTGAAAGTGGTCCCCATTAGAGTTTCCCTGATCAGCATTGAGTCTCTCTGCTTTACTCTCTAGAATTTGTCTTTTGCCATATTCCTAACTCTATTCCAATTTACATTTCCCCAGTGCTTATTAGTATGGTGATGAAAGACAAGGTGTGTATGCATTTTCTGATGTTCTGATTGTCTGTTTTAGCCAGATATTGCAAACCTGGGTCTTGAGGGTATGGCCCTCAGAAATGTTCCTGCTCCCCTAGTGGAGGAGCAGAAATATCTGCTAGGTTCAGCATTCCATGAATAACAAGAGCCCAAATTTAATAAGTTCTGTCTAGAATGCTGAACCTAGCAGATATTTCTTCTAGTCTCCAGGGGCTAGAGCTTTTTGTTTGTTTGTTCACTTCTCTCAGCCACAGTCTGTGCCTCCCCTCAGGCCACAACTGTTTTGTTGTTTTTTCTTCAGTTGATTAGAGCTTTTTAAAAAATATTTTATTTATTTATTCATGAGAGACACACAGAGAGAGGCAGAGACACAGAGGGAGAAGTAGGCTCCATGCATGAAGCCCAATGTGCAACTCCAGGATCACCACCTGAGCCAAAGGCAGATGCTCAACCACTGAGACACCCAGGCATCCCGGATTACGGCTGTTGTTGTTGCTATTGTATGGGAAGTAGAGAGGTGGGTTTGTGTGGATTTTCAGAGGCGACTGAAGCTTTCTCAGGATCTTCTTCAGCTCTGCAGAAGAAGGGGTTCTTGTGGATAAAGTTTATAGATGTGATGGCCCTCAAGTGTTTTCATTGTCACCCCATCTCACACTTACCTTTAGTAATTTTTCCAAAATTTCCAGCTGAATCTTCTTACCAGCCTGTGCAACATCAGGGCATCTGTTCCAGTGACCAAATTCTCTGGCCCTGCTTTTCTTCCTACATTCAACTCTCTATCCCCGGACATGGAGTTGAATGTTTATTCTGCAACTCAGTTTCTCTGATTTCTATGAATGCCTTGTACTCTCAGTTTGTCCATATTTTTTCATGATTTAAGGTAAAAAAGGTGCTCTTTCCTGCTCTATGTTAGAGCTAAAATCAGAAGCCCTGGAACACTTTTTCTTTCTTTCTTTCTTTCTTTCTTTCTTTCTTTCTTTCTTTCTTTCTTTCTCCTTTCTTTCTTTCTTTCTTTCTTTCTTTCTTTCTTTCTTTCTTCCTTCCTTCCTTCCTTCCTTCCTTCCTTCCTTCCTTCCTTCCTTCCTTCTTTCTTTCCTATCTTCTTTCTTTCCATCTTTCCTTCTTTCTTTCTTTTCTATCATGCTCTTTTTTTCTGTGAGATCATCAGTTAAAATTGATGATCAATATTTACTAAACAAAGATTTGTATGTGTATTGTTCAAAACAGTTTATAATATAATTTCTTCTTTAGGAAAAGCTCCAATAATCTAATTTGCCAGAACACTTATAATTTCTCAGGACAATTGTGTCATCTTCTTAATTTATGTACAAAAAAACTTTATGAGTATGAAATTGATTAGCTGACATGTCTTCTCACTTCACGTTACTCGATACAGAGCTAAGAGTCAAGTTGTATTCCCATGTACACAGTGGTATTTGGCATTCTCAGTGTTATTTCTGGAATTACTTTGTTCCCATCCATGTTTTTCCTTCTTTTGTTGCTTTATTTTCAACTCATTCTATTTTACTACCCTTCATGACTTCTCACTAGCCATTAGAAAAATCTTTCTAGAATATCACTGGGCATATATATAAAAAAGAGACAAATTTTCAAAAGGCAATAAAAAGGGAAAAAGGGAGAGGAAGGGAAGAAGAGAGGGGCAGCCTAAGAAAGACGCATATAAGATATTGTAGGAAATAAATATAAGCATGAATAATAATCTTATTTATGAAAAAGATTGTCAACACTAGTAGAAATTTTAGCAGAAACTTAAAAAATTCTAAAACATCTGGAAGGGAAAAAAACATCATAAAAACTGATAAAAAGAATGTGCACTTTTACTGGTGACTTAAATGTAAAAAAAAAATCAATATTGTGATTTTCAATAATTCAGTGTTAAATCCTGGTCTCCTGTCAATAATGCAAAAGTAAAGCATGAAGAAGTCATTTTTAGAAGCTTTGAGACAAACACTAATGTAATATTTAAGTTAGTAGAAAGTAGTACTGGGAATTTGTAGGTGAACAGAAAGGGTGTCAGGCATTTGTTCCTCTTCTTTACCTGTCACTAGCAGCATGACCATGGTCAAGTTATTTAGTCTTCCTGAACTTTGTTTTCTGCCTCTATGAAATGAAGGATTTATAGTAGGTGATTACGTTTAAGTTTTAAAAATCTATATCTATGACTTTAAATGAAGGTTAAGGCAGGCTGTGTTGGGCATTTAATGCCAAGCTGAGGATTTGGGACTTGCTCTGCTAGTAAATGGAAGACCATGGATCGTGTCTGAGCAAGAGGTTATCTGAAGCATTAAAATAAGGGGTTACCTTAGAAAAAGAATGGTTAGTGTGTGGGTGAAGTGTAGAATAATGGCCTGGTCAGTAGTGTGGTGATGTAAAGGGCAGATAATAGACCACCACTCTGTAATTACATTAGATTTAATACAAAAAGGGATGTGAGCAGTAATGGTAATTCAGTACTAGCTAGCCACGACTGTACATTTTTTTCTTCCTCGGATTCACAGATTCAGGACATTCTATTATATGTGCTCTGTGATTGAGAAATGCTAGTCGAGGGTATGTGTAAACTATCTTCAGGATACTCAACTCTTGTTTAAGGCATATGAGAAAAGAATACACTTGCCTTATGTCAAACCCTCAACTCAGTCCTCCCTCCCCAATGAATACAAAGAATCACAAAACCTGAGTTTTCCCAAATGGCTGATATCACGGTACAGGGTGTGGTTGGCAGAATAATACCCCTGCCCTCAAGGATATCCATGTTTGTTCCCAGAGCTTGTGTATATGCTATGTCACATGGAAGAGAAATTAAGATTGCTAATAAATTGACATTGAGATGGGGAGATGACTTTGATTTGGGGATTATCCAGGTGATCTTCCAAAGTGAAAGAATGAGGAATCACAGTCAGCTCAGAGTAATGTAATTTAGGAATTCTATCCAGTATGGAAGTTGTGGAGATGGAGAAAAGGGATGTGGATGACTTTTAGGGATTGAAAAAGGGTAAGGCAAACAGATTTGTCCCTACTGCTTCCAGAAAAGAATACAATCCTGCTAACACATTGATGAATCCTAGTGATAGTCATTTCAGGCATCTGACCTCCAGAATTATAGTAAATTTCTGCTGTTTTAAGCCACTAAATTTTTGGCAGTTTTTCACAGCAACAACAGGAAACTAATATGCAGGAATAAGTAAAGTTCATCAGAATTTGTAAACAGTGCTAATGATATGATATGATTACTTGTACTTATATATAAAATAAAAATTCAGAACAATTTCCTCCTTGAGCTCAGAGCCAGGCAGAGGTGTGTTTCTTTAATGAATTTGTTTGCTTACCATTGGTAGACAATAAGATCTACATGTTGGCTTTCTCCTGTGGGTCCCAGAATCTAAGAAGCTAAGAGTTAAGTTTTATGGTTAAATGTCATGACTAATAATAGTCAACTATTACTAAACTAAGAGTTAATTGTAGCTTTTTTTTCTTTCTATGAATTTTTTCCTCCCAATTTTTACATTAGGGATTAATCTTTACTCTGATTAATGGTTTTGATAATATCAACTTGTTCTTTTGCTTTAAAGATTTATTAAAAAAAAGATTTATTTATTTACTGAGAGAGTGCATGAGCAGGGAGCAGAGAGAGAGAGAGAGAGAGAGAGAATCTCAAGGTTATTCCACTTAACATGGAGCCTGAGCAGAGATTGATCTCATGACTCTGGATCACAACCTGAGCCAAAACCAAGAGTCAGACACTTAACTGACTGTGCCACCCAGGTGCCCCAACTTCAAAATATTTATAAAGAGAAAGGATAAGTTGCAATATACTAGTAATAAATTAAAACATAGCCTTATTCTAACTGATTAGATATTGATAATAAATTTCTATAGGATAAAGAACCAGAAATCTCAGTCTTGCCTAACACAGGCATTTAGATTTGGTCATGTATTTACTTTAAGATAATAAATAAATCTGAATAAAATAAAGAAAAACAGTGAATGAGGTAGTAATCCTTTTCTAATTCTGTTTTCCCTTGTCTATCCTAATAGATGAGGTCATTAAGTTAAATTAGGAGTCATATAAAACTAGTTCAATCATAACCATTGGTTAATCAATCACAGTTTATTATTCTATCTCTGGACTCTAGCTAGAATTGTACTTAGGGAGGAAAGAAAATATAACAGTGTTTCTCCCAACAACTTTCTTGAATCTCTTCCATCTATGGAATATTACAAATGTCAGTGGTTATCAGAGTTTATAAATATTTAGAATTTTTTTCTCAAATCTGTGTGAATTACTTTTACTGAGTACTAGCTATTCATTTTTTACATTGCATATAATTTAGCTTCAAAATAATTTCTACTTCCTAAAAAAATAATAATAATTTCTACTTCCTGATGCTTCCATGAGCATGGGTGGCCAAGCTCTATAGAATGTTATAGAATTGGTTGGCATAGCATGGTATAGACATGAAGTCCACTAGAAGCCAGAGAACGGAAAGGTCAAGTTTGCCTGGAATCTTGCTGTTTCCTAGAATAGTTGATATGTGAATTCGATTCTTTTCTTGGATAAGAACATTATTAAAACAATTGTGATTCCATAGTATAAACAAATGTGTCATATGTGGGACCAGAATGGATAAGAAAAAAAAAAAATAAAGACTCAGAGTCTGTATACAAATAACTCTGAAAAAATTCTTACTATTTGTGAATAGAATGAATTTTTAACTGTTATTTCTTGGTTTTGGTCTTTATTCATTTCCATATTCATTAAAATGAACATAAAGACATACTGAAAAGACTTGCAACTCCATTGAATCATTCAGGGAAATATATGTAAGTGTGTGTGTGTGTGTGTGTGTGTGTGTGTGTGTGTGTTGTGTGTTTTCTTTTTGAAAAAAGAAACCAAGTTTAAGCATAGTAATTACCCCATGGTCTAAATGAATTCAGCTTCAATCTAACTCTTAGGTGAGTTGAAATAAATCTCAGTAACTATAATTGAATATAGAGAGTAAAAACTTACATGAGGCACATTAACAAATATATTGTTAAGTGCCTTTTTTGTCAATTAACTGTGTTAGATACCAGAAGAAAAAATATGCCTATTTATCTGTGATAGAGCATTATCACATCGGACATAAATATTTCAAATATAGATCTTTGCATGCATGCATACATGCATTCATTCATTCTTCATATATATGTTATATATATATATATAACATCACCAATTTTTAATAAATAAAAATAAAAATTAAAACAAATGACGTCTATTTCCTTGCCTTAATTGTGGGTATGCCAAATCAGAATACATCATTCTTTCATTTAGCTCCGGACTGTAACAAAATTGCTTGGCATATTGTAGGTGGTTAATAAATATTTTGTGAACTAATCTTGATTCCTGTAATACAGATTCTGCATAATGCCAATGCTTTAAATATTTATAGCAGCTATGTCCAACCACCACCTAAGCTCTATTGTTGTTATTTTTTTCCCTTCTGAGATAATGATCTCAGCTTTTTCAGCTATTTATCAGACAGCACAGTGTCCTACATGTTTTGTCAGTGTCCTATGTGTTTCATCCTAATCTTCAAGTCTGGAAGACTTTTAAGAAACTGCATTTCTTGCTATGGGAAGCTATTGGGGGGATAAAAAGAAGAAATTCTCCAAAGCTATTTATAATAGGATGCATATTAGCTAAAATAATGAAGACTAAAGATTTTAGCATGGGCTGAATATCATAATGTCATGTAAAGTAAGTCACATGATAGATTATCAGGGTTTCAAATATGTTTGGGTCCTTACATATAATATAGTCTTGGTTAATTGATTATTTTAATATTTCAGAAGGATTCTTCTATTTCACTTATTTTGACTGGGGGTTGCTTTATAGCCCAGGGGATATTATCAGTGTCTGGAGACATTTTTGATTGTCCTAATCAAAATGGAACAGGATGGAGGACACCACTGTCATTTAGTGGATAACAGCCAGGCATGCTGCTAAATATTCTACAAGGCATAGGGTGTTGCCAAGGTTGACAAATGGATAAATTTGCATTGTGATATGGCTTTCAAGCTACATTTTATATCATATTAGCAAATAAAAAAGATCGAAAAGGAAGTCTTCAAATAAATTTGTTATTATCACTCAATTCCCACAGTCACACTAAATGTGAGAGTAGGTGCTGGGTTTCATCCAATATTGTAACTTTCTCAGTTTCTCAAGATCCTGGAAGACTCCTGAGGTGTCAAACTTAAAAGCCAATGACACCAGTATATCAGAATAGCTAGTTTTCTTGTGTTTTTCCAAGCTGAAGCTCCTTGCACTATTAGCAAATGTGGGACATAGTCTGACCTTTGGTTTCCAGGAGAATCACTGGGATTCTACCAAGGTCAATCCCTGCCTGTGGGTAAGAGGAAGCGGATGTGCTTCCCAAAGCCCTGAAAACAGAGCTATTGAAGCACCAGTAAAATTGGGTTCATTTCATGTTTTCCAATTGTATGAGCTTTCTCATGTATAGAGAAGTTAAGTCACATATTCCCAGATTGTACTATTTATACTAGTCCTTTGTCACAATGTCTTTTGCCATCTGAGGGAACTACTACTAATAATAACTCTATTAATTAAAAGACACCCAGAACATTTATCAGCCTGCGAGGCAATCTTTGGCTTTCTTTTGTTTTCCTCTGTAATACATGATTGTGATTTTCCTGATCACCTCTACCATCTGAAAGCATTTCATGGCACTTCTCATGTATGTAATATAATACAGTTTGAAGGGGACTGAAATATTATATGCTTCTACACTTAGGAAGATGAGAGGTAGAATGAGGAGCTCAATTTCTTTGTCGAGATCATTTGGCGTAGGTGTTAATTCGCCAAGGTATTGCTCAATTACTGCTCAGACCCTGAGCATTGTACTCTCTTAGTGGGTAAGTATTTATGAAGAGATTTAAAGAAAATACATCACTGGTAAATGTTTACTCAGTGTTTCATGTTTGATCTTTTTGGTACAATCTTTCTACTAAAGCTGGAATCTATTTTCAATGACTACATATGAATGCAGCACACGTTCTGCGGCCTAACAGATGCCATCTGTAAAAGCATTTACTTTAAATTAGTGGAATAAGTAATCAAAAGGGCTTTGTACTTAATGCAAAACTTTTGGTGACTATTAAATGCTCATTAGAGGGTGTTTTTGCTGTATGACTGTCAAAATCAGCAGGACGTTTATGTTAGATTTCCTGAGTGGGTCAAGATTGAATATGATTTTACAACCTAAATAACATAAATGAATGCAGGTTATTTCAGCATCTCCAGATGTTTTTTAAACTCTTTGCCCCTAAACCCAAAACTTAGTGCCATTTCAAATTCTGCAATGGTATTTTAGTAAAGATTTTTAAAATTAAATATTTAGCATGTTTAGATAAGCAGGCTACTTTTTCATACTCCCAACATTTATAAATGAAAAACAGATACTATCTCTAATGCTAAATATTACTCCAGCCCATCTTTTATGGAAATATATCCCCAGGGAATCGGATAATATTAAATCAGCTTAACTATGCACTTATTACAATAGCTAATTATCTAAAGTTTTTAATTATCTTATGATGGCTTATTTGCTGGATTGTGTATGTGTTGCAACTTGATTGAATCTCTGGAAATACGTCCTTATTATCACGTTGCTTTTAATTAAACATTCAATAGCTGTCTTGTTTAATCTGGAGAGATGCATCTATTATTCTCACTGTTGTTATTTATGTGATACCATGCACAGAAATGGTACAGTATAACAAGAATAAATGCTTCACCCAAATCATGGTTCTCACATTGAGAAAATGAAGTCCTACAACTATTAACTGAAGTCTGTAAGTGCTCTGATTATAAAAGATGATTTTGAAGACCCTTCCTGCCTCACAGGGGAGGAAAACCCCGAGAGTCCACGGGTCACACTCAGCTTCTTGCAGGCGAAATTTTGCTTGAAATAGTTAGACCAGCATTGATGGTCAAGTACAGAAAAACAGAGTTGAGCTGGAGTAATAAAATCCCGACAATTTATAAAAATACTGCAAGATCAGCATATTGTCATCTTCTTTCGGAAATGTACAAATTGGCAAATTAACCTGCTTCTCCACTTCTGAAAATCTTTTCTGTGGGCCTCAATTGTATTGCTCACACTGGTTGTCCAGAATCAGAATTGTTTTCTGATTCTTAAAGCTCTAGTTGCCCATCAACTTTGCCCCTGGAGGCTCAAATATACCATGTGGTCTCAAGAGGAAAAGGAGAAAATCACCTTGATTTTGTTCCCATTGCAAAGATCTCTTTTCTCTAGGTCAATTTAGAAAGCCTCTTGTTCTTCTTATCTAAAATGGATTAAAACAAAACAAAACAAAACAAAACAAAATGTCAATCCTCCTTTGACCTGAAGTCATTTATAAACAGCTCCTGAAGGGAAAACTGTTTTGAGTGAGAGGGTAATAGGGATTGCTGTTGGAAGGTACACTGAAGTGCCTGTGCTTGTGTTGGCTGGAGGGGTTGATCCTATCCATGGAAGTAACCCAAAGAATGAGGGAATTGAGCTAAAGTCTATCTATAATAAGATGAAAAGTATCCTGGTTTTATTAATAGCTATTATCTGTTGGAAATGGAATTAGAGTCTCATCATTCAATTATTTATTAATCACTGATGGTTTTTTTTTTTCCCCAAATGTTCCATAAAGGCTTCATTTTTTGGATACAAAACCTCAAAAGAAAAAAGCCCTTCAGAGTCTATTGGGAAGCATATTTGAGTACTAAGTGATAATGTAGCAGTATAATGGACTGCTCTCATATTATAATTGAGATTAAAATTATATGAAAAAAATGAAGTGCTTATAGAACAAAAGAAAATAAATATTGTATGAAGAGGCAATGGGTGAACTTATTCTTGGAGGGAAGAGACGTAATAAAGCAAGTTGTATGTCAGGAGGTAAAAGATGAGATGCTGTCTTCATATCAGAGGGAAAAGTACACATAATGACAGTGAGATCCCCTTTTTTTTTTAATGGCAGTGAGATCTTATGCTTATATTGTGCCTCCAATATTCCAAAGGAATAGATCAACTTCTATGCATGTTTATTTAGGTAACAAATAAATTAGCAATCAATTAGTCTGTCGAATAATTTTAACCATATTAATCCCTGAGGTGGTTAGTGTGGCAGAAATAAAATCAGATTATCTTTTGGGTGGCTCAGTGGTTGAGCATCTGCCTTTGACTCAGGTCATGATCCCAGGGGTACTGGGATCGATTCCTGCATCAGGCTCCCCACAGGGAGTCTGCTTCTCCCTCTGCTATGTCTCTGCCTCTCTGTGTGTCTCTCATGAATAAATAAATAAATCTTAAAATAAATAAATAAATAAATAAATAAATAAATACATAATAATATCAGATTATCTCAAACTCACTTAGTAGAAGTTTTTATAGAATATCTGTGCAAAACTTGCCCAGTTGACTCATATTTAAGTAAAGAAAACCATTTTATTGAAAGAAAGAGAAAATGTGCATGCACAAGTTGAGCTTCTGGTGAGTTGCAAGCTAAACTATCAGCTTGTGTCAGAGGACACCATATTTACTTGAAAGAAAGCCTGACATAAAAACTGTGCCCATCCAGATTTGAAAACATGGTAACATGTTTTCAAAATGAGTGAGATGAACATATTACTTCAAGAACAACTGCTAAACGTATTAACTACTGATTATAAAATTTGAGCTTTCAATCAAAAGTAGAATTTTAGGAAAATTGTATTGGCCACCATGAGCTTGAAATTTTCAAAATTTTTAAAGAATTTTTAATTGAGATGATTGACATTGGCAAGTGTTTTTTTTTTTTAATGTTGTATAACAAAATGTGTCAATATTTGGAAGATCTGCGTAACTGAATGAGTGAATATTTTTCAAGGGATCATGATCCTACAAAATCATGCACATGTAAAAGGTCTATCCAAAGAGCAAGATAGACCAATGGATTTAATACTACAAACTATAGGAAGTTTATTGATAAAGTTTGAGATGCCACATTTTAAGACACTACCATTAAATGCATTTGAGTGTAGCATCAATGAGTATCTACAAATATCTGAAAAGATTATTAAGTAAATATTCCTCTCTTCCAATGATATATCTATATTTCTGCGTGAGGCTGTATTTCCTTAGTTTACTTCACCCAGAACAACATATTGAAGCAGATTAAAAGCAGACCCTGATATGAGAACCCAGCTGTCTTCCATTAAGCCAGACTTTAAAGAGATTGGCAAAACTGTAAAAAAGTACCACTCTAATTGAATTTTCTTTTTAAAAAAGTAATTATTTTAAAATATATCATTTATGTTAACATTTTTAAGTATATTATTATTTTGAATGAATTATTTTTCATGTTTTAAAAAATTTACTAGACTTAATTGCTTAGAAAGTAAATATTGATAAATAGAAGAGATAGAAACAAAAGTTCTTTGAAATCCTTAATAATTTAGGGGAATCTAAAGAGATATGACCTCAACATACCGGGGAACCTCTGTGTATTAGTTTCCTAGGGCTGCCATAACA
The DNA here is from genome assembly GCF_053574225.1 of Canis aureus. Taxonomy (NCBI): domain Eukaryota; kingdom Metazoa; phylum Chordata; class Mammalia; order Carnivora; family Canidae; genus Canis; species Canis aureus. The sequence continues at coordinate 6,999,222 of NC_135627.1, forward strand.
AAGTACCACAAACTGGATGGTTTAAACAAAAGAAATGTATTCTCTCATAATTCTGAAAGGTGCCGAAGCAAGGTGCCAATTAGGCCATGTTATCCATGAAAACCCTTGGGGAGAGTCTGTACCATGCCACTCTCCTAGCCATAGGTGTTACCGGGAATCTCTGGCATTCCTTGGCTTGAAGCCTCTCGACTCCAAACTCTGGGGTGCTCTTTCTGTGTGTTTGCCCTCAAATGGCCTTTGTCTCTGTGTGTATCCGTGTTTCTTAGGACATCAGTCATACTGGATAAATGGCCCACTCTACTGCAGTATGACCTTATTCTAACTTACATTGTAATTATATAAAAAAGATTATTTCCAAATAAGGTCACATTCACAGGTACAAGGAATGAGGACTTTAGAATATCTTTTGAGGGTACAATTCAACTGACAATAACCTGTTTAATAGATGCACTTAGTGTGAAGTCACGTTGCCTTATAGCCTTTCTTTTCTGTTGTTGCTCTTTCGTCAAGATATTTTTGATTTTTTAAATCTTCTTTATGTTATGCTTGGCTGGTAGTTGACACTCAATAAATAATTGCTGAATGAATTGACTACTGAATTAATTGTTTAAAATGACCTTGTAAGGGACCTTGGAGATTCCTTCATTATTGCTTATTTACATCTCTTGAGACTTCATTCAAGGATCCTTTATTTTTATGCATTTTTTGACATAGTTACCTACTTTATCTCCTTCAGGAAAGGCAGGGTAATATATGGAATGAATGTGGGATTATTTGCAGATAGTCTTGCCTGCTTAAATAGAAAGCCTATCATTCTGGTAAGTGTTCAATTTTGAACCTATTACAATACAGCCCTTAACCTCATTCTTTCCCTATATAAATACGAATAAAAATGATGTCTTTAAATTTTCTTTAATAGTTAAGTTGGTTAATCTATGTGAAAGTCTGATGCAGTGTTTCAAATTTGGTAACCCTGAGGAATCCACTATGAATTCTGAAAGTCTGGGAAGGATCCCAGGGATGTATTTTTTTAAACAGGTCCTCAGGTGATGGTGTGTAGACAGGTTTGAGAAACACCAGTGCAGTGTTACCCACACCAGGAAAATCAAACTGATTATAGGCTAGTACTGGAATGGACGCCACTTCATTAACCTGTCTGGACATCAAAACCTTTAGTAGTGATCTCCAGTAGGGCAGCACAGTTCTGGTGACAAATTGTATATAACAATACATTAAAGAGTTATTGATAAGAGACAGTATAATTGTTTATTTTTTATTTTGTTTTGTTTTCGAAAAGGGAGTTCACCGAAAATGACTACATCTGTTTCCTTTTCTTTCCATGGAGGCTGCTTTTTAATTAGAATAAGAACTGAAAATACATCTCACATTCAATAAAACCATGACAATATCCTGCGTGGAAGGACACAAAAGTCTCCTTGGAGGGGGTAGCACTGTTCCCAAACTTAAACTTTGAAGTATTGTCTACATTGGAAAACTCCCTGGCTCAGGGCTTAGCATACATTAGAGGTTCAATAATTGTTAGGTTCTCTTCACCTTAATTGTCCTCAAACAACCATTTTGGATCATGGATATGCTGTGATCCAATAAGGCATTTCGCTTCATTTTTTTCTGGAGCTCCTAGGTATACAGTGGAGACAATGTGTCAGTAATAGTGTATACTTCTGTAAGGTAGTTAGAAGCATGCTGAAGCTATATACTTAAAGCTAACTATTAATAATTTAAATAGCATATCAAGGGAAAAAGCAAAGGGAACTAGGTGCATATGTTTTAAAAACAATGAAGAAAAGCTATAATATTGGCTCTTTGCAATACTTTGTTATCTATTTGGCTATACATTTCAGGAAAATGTTTCTGGTGTTAAAATTCAAAACAAGCTAAAGCTTAGTTTCAAGGGGCAACATGGATGTTCTTTATACTTTTGTTTTAATGGTAGCACAACAGCATAGGGCATCTGAACTCATATTGTAAATGACATTCTCTGATCTTTCGAATAGTGTTCTTTTTAAATCAAACCGCATTTTTGCGTGTGTTTCTCTCTGACAGCACAAGTTTGAGAGCTTTCTATAAGATGGAACCAAACTTGAAAGGAGGGAGGAGCCCAAAAGGAATAAGAACCCCTCAGATTTTCCAGACACCGCTGGGTGAGCCACAGCAGCCTGACTACGGTGAATGGGCTTGGTTATACTGCTTTAGTGCTTGGTCTGGAGCAAGTCAGGCAGGCAGCTCAGCTGCTTAAATACACTTATTTATCCTATGTATTAGATGTACCCATCACTTCATTGTCTCTGGACACATTTACAAGAGCAATAAAAAAAGGCTCTACAGTCTCTTCCAGCAATTGGATAGAATATCTTGTGTTCAAAGAAGATAAAAGGGCGTGGAGTACAGCAGCCGCTTTCTTTAAAAAAAAAACTTAACATTTTTTATTTCCTTTTTTAAGGATTGTCATACAATACAATTACAAAGGCAGAGTATATACTTTTAACTGGCACGTTAAAGAAAATAAAACTACAGAAAGCTTTTCACACTCTCCTTCAGAGCAGTCTCTGTTAAGGGAAACTTAGAAAGGGCGCTTTGGGGGAGAACTAGTTCCCACAACCCCAGGAGCACATCCCACGTGAAGACGTGTCCTTGATCACTTTTCTTGGATTTCTATTGGATTAATGAGCATGCCACACCACCCAGCAGATCTACAGTTGCTGGATCGTGCTATGTATGAGGCTTTTCTATAGATTTTTCAATAGGTTAGGTAACAACTTTGAGCATGAAAAACATGCAGTGATAAAGAAGTATGTGTGTGTGTAGGCGTGCTAACGTGTGCACAACAGTGCTTAACGTGCATCTCAAAAACTAGACAGGTAAGGTGGGACAATATCCAAGTTAAAGAACTTAGATTTCACTCAGTATATGGTTATTAATTATTTCCTACATAATTACATGATGCTAACAAATACAATTGAGTATAAAAATGGTAATCTCCTCACATGAGCTCAGAATTTCTAGCTCTAGTATTTTCATGTCACCGAAGTGGTAAGCCACAGGATATGTCAATTTATGTCAAAGGATGATGAGGGGGAAAAAGACCCCACAATACTTGACCAAATATCAAGGCAAATGAAGGATATACATTTTGAAATTATTTCTAATATAATAAGTTACCTGTGCTTTAAGTACCACAAAACCTTAAAGGGACACAGAATTTCACATTGGAATCTGTACAACAAATCTTCTTTATCCCCTTCTAATTGATACCACTGTTCCTTTTGCAAACCAACAGTAAAGAAAATAGTTATTTTTTTCTTTTCTTTTACTTAATTATTAATATTGTAAGTTACTGTTTACCACACTTTGTTAAAAATTGCATGGCTAACATATCACGAACAATGATGGAAGAAATTTTGTACCTAACTCCATAAGCCAATAACTATTTAAATAGATTTCCTTTAGAAAAATCCCAAAGACATTTCCTTTAAAATTTTGTTTGAGTTTTTTACTCTATGAAATCATCTCTCTGGGTCTTTGGGAATAAAAAGATTAATCATAACAACTAAGACTTTATATCCTACTTGTAGATATAACACCAGTACGTATGTAAATATAATATAAGAGGAAAATATTAAATATAACAATAACAGTACACTTACATTTTGAAGTAAATTCAGAAGAAGAAATTATTTCAGAGTGTTTAATTCTTTTCAATAAATCTGTCTTGGGCAGCCTGGGTGGTTCAGTGGTTGAGTGCCTGCCTTCGGCCCAGGGCATGATCCTGGAGTCCTGGGATCAAGTTCCACATTGAGCTCCCTGCATGGAGCCTGCTCCTCCCTCTGCCTGTGTCTCTGCCTCTCTCTGTGTGTCTCTCATGAATAAATAAATAAAATCTTTAAAAAATATATCTGTCTTGACTGGGTAGGATATATGAAAAACTTTGCTATGTATTGGACATCAAAGATGAGTTTGGAATAATCTTTGTCCTCGAGGTGGATAATACAATGTAAAGATAATTGTGAATCAGGGAGTTGAAGAAAGAGAGGAATGCAGAAATGTGTAGCAGTGGAAAAACTAATTCTCCTGTACTTGCTTGAGAATATTATGATGAAGAGGGCCCAGTAATAAGCACATCAATTAGGAACACCTTAATAGGTGCAGGTTGCTTGACAGGGACGGATAGGAGATAAGATTGGAAAACTGAGCAGAGCCAGCCTATCAGGGACCTCTGAGGGCTGGAGTTTTTCTGTTCCATATCTTAAAATTTGAGCTTGAGTCTGAGTACATGAGCAGTAGGTTTGGAGAACTCTGATCTAGAGCAACTAAATTTGGGTTTAGTACAAAGGTGTTTGGATTAAAAAAAAAAAAAAAACTAGAGGCAGGGATCAGCTTGTAAGTTATACCATTGAGTGGCAGGGAGAGAATTTGAGGGAAGTTATGAGAGGCTATATGGTATCATCAGTGAAATTGTAAAAAATGGTCATGAAAATATGCTACAGACACAAGAATAATGCTTAAATAAAAAATTGATATGGGAGGAAAAAGGGGTGGAGTCAAAGCTAATGCTGTGTATAAACGTGTCTAACGTGGAAGATGGTACAACTAATGCAGAAATAAAGGAATTGGAAGAAAGAATTTGGAAGAATGGGCAGACTGAATTTTAAGAGCTGGTAAGTTTCTCTGATGTATGTCCGGCAGGTAATCAGAAATTTGGAGCAGGATCTCAGGAAAAAATCGGGGGTGGAATAAACATTTGTAAATCGTTTGAAGAGAACTATAAGCAGAAGTCATGAGATTTAACAAGAATGCCATCAAACACAGAGCCAGGGGTAGATCTCAGAACAGCCACAGTGGGAGTTAGGAAGTGGGACACAAGAGGAAGCAAGCAAAGGAAACAGAAGAGGGCCCACGGCTGGAAGGGAGTTTACACAGGACAGCATGGGGTCAGGTTGCAGCACATAGAACAATGTCTTTTTTGGAACACACTCATGTTTTATTTGGAAATAGCCGATGTTTATGTTTTGCCCTCATCTTTACGCGGTACACAAGGAATGCTCACTTGCTCTCAGATGTTCCTATTTTGAAAATAAGTTTGATTTCCCCTATGTAAAAAATTGATGTTTTGAACTATGTTTACAACCAGCATGTGTTTACCAGTTTTGTGTCACCCTATGGGTAGGGACACCAATTCTTGCAAATCACTTTCCTAAGTGTGCATTTTTGACAGCTGATTTTAGGTAGCGGTAATTAAGTTTGGCATCAGACCTGCATTTGAAGGAGCTCCAACAGCTCTAGTGATGTAGTTTTGGCATATAGATGAGGTTTGGTGGGGTGAGGTCTGGAGCCAAAAATCAAAAGGGTTCTTAAGTCTTTGGTGCAAAATGGTGGTTCTATTAAAGCAGGGGGACAGGACCCATGGCCAGGGTTGTGAGGAGTGGCTGATTGTATGCTTGGGAGTTGAGGGAGGTAAGGAAAAGGGAAGTTTTCAAAAGAATTTTTATATGCTAAAGAGGACCTATAAGATACTGGAGGCCTTGTAATTGTCAATTTAAAGTTGTTTTTCCTTCTAGTAAAGCATTAACATTAAGATAGTTGGGAGTTTCCTTTTGGAAGTTAGGTTACTGATAAGAATGCTTTTTTTCTTATAAATCACTAAGACATTTTGTAAACTGAAGGAGATTCATGTCTGTAGGACTATAATCTCTATAAATTAACTACTTGTTTTTCCTTTCCCTTAGCTTTAGAGCAACCAGGAGTGCCCGCGGAATGTCACACATATACCACCTGGGGTGGGGGATCTTTTGTTGGGTGTTAGTTTGTACTTTGTCCTCAGATAGCCTTCTGTTCCCTCATCACTAGGGCAGTATACTCAGTGATTCAGGACACCTGGAAACAAAATACCCCAGGGATATGGGGAAGGGGAGTTTGTGTTTGGCCTGAAGTCACCAATGCCTCAATGCAGAAAAGATCTGAGATACTAACTCAATGCTGTGGACCCACCTCCCTTGCTGTCTTCTCTCTCTTTATCTTTCCTCTCTTCTAGGTCTTCAGTTAGTCTAAGTAGAGGAAATTCACACTTACATAATGAACTAAAATGACTTCATGTGAGAAAAGATCATTATATTCTCAACATATTTTTTTTTTCTTGCCACAGCACCTACACGCACACAAATAGAGAAATATATTTAGGAAAGGGATTTTTGTTGACAATAGTTTTCTTTCCATTTCAAATATCCTCCATTCCTGCCATACACTCCTTTGTTTCAGATTTAGATTTAGGAAAATGGTTATATTTTAGTATCATGACTTAGGCATCTGAATAAATTTGTGGACTGCATCCATACTCGTACAAATTCCGTATTTTATGTATCTGTCTATTCCTTTGTTTTGTATAACAGTTTCACTTACTTTAAATAACACTCAATTACTTTCTGAACTATTGCAAATTGGCCTAGTCATTTCACCTTCAGAAAAGAATACCAGGTTGTCTACTTCTTAGTCTTTACTAAGATATAATATTTATTTGTTTTCTTAGAATTTGAATTCTAATATCTTAGCATTATATATATATATATATATATATATATATATATATATATATATATATATATTACGTGTTCCCAGGGGTGAGGGTGGGGGGAAAGCACCAGGATCCAACTACTATCCAATGGTGTGGTCACTGTCTTTAGTATCTTGAGCTGTTTTTCAAATCCTTGTTTGTCTTTTGGGTGACCTTTCTTATGAAAATAGGTTACCTTGTTACTCTGAATATCAATTACAATGTCCTTGAGTCCTTCTTGATAGTATGAAATTGAATTCCTCCTCCGTTGAGTGTCCACAATAAAAGATTTATTCAGCTGGCTGAAGATGGTGTCATTTGAAATGGAGAAAGGAAGCCCTCATTTTCATTCCAATTAGTGAAAAAGGGAGAGAGCTGCTGTCTTTCCCCCACTTTTCATTGCTTTGGAAAGGAACAACACCAAAACTGGACTCCATCACCTCTCTAGACTGGTTGAAATGAGCTGCATCTAGCAGGCAAGAGGCAGTTTGTGAATATGGAAGCCTGGCTTTCAGAATATTTTGGGTTAGTTATCAACCTGTTCCCCAGAGGTAAACACAGTGCAATGATCTTTCCCTTAGTAGTAAGATTTTTCCATGAAGGCAAGTTAAGAGTGGAATAGGAGGGAGCATGAGGATGTGCTATGTCTGTCTTTTGTAAACAAAAAGCTCTATGTTGCATGCTAGCTCTTCTTTACCATTTAGGACAGACACCAAGAAGATAGTAATATTTGTAAATGAGCTCAATTGCTTATTTTCTCCAATAAGCAAATGCAATTTTTTAGTAATCATATGATCTTACGTTTATCTACTCTCTTCCTTGCTATCAATATATGGTTATATTGTGAAATGTTTGTGTTTTGGTTAGCTGCAAAGGATTAACTAAAAATATAAAGTATTATACTTTGAGCAGCTTAAAAGTACTATTTTCATCCAAATAAAAGGTATGCATGTATGCTCCAATAAGTAATTTTAGAGTTGTAATAATTTCACTAGATAGAGAAAAATTATAAAATATTTGAGATTCAAAAAAGAGTAATGTATATAATCTGAATTGTGTCTACTTCTGCCTTCATGTGTGTTTCAAAGAAGAATAAGAATTCATACATCTTTCATTTCTCTGGTTCAGAGTGATTCAGGGACAGGCAGAGTTTGAGAAGTTGGGGAAAAGAAAGAAATATATGAGGATAGATTTTGGAAGTTATAGATAAGATAAAATGATAAAGCCAGATGGAAAAAGATGGAATATTGAGGTATTAGAGAAATTTTTGAAGAATAGTTGCAAAGAAACAGTCACATAATAGTATTAGAGTAGATAAATACAATGAGGGCAGGGCTGAGTGATTATTTTGTAATGGACACAAACTACATCAGATAGATAAATTGTGAACACCATGTATCTTTGATGATTAAAAATTTTTCTACTCAAGAAGATATGATAATTGAAAATTTATTATTCCAGATAAATGATCTTTTGTATTATATCCAAGACAATTATAAGATTCAATGTGAATGTTAAAAATGTTATTTTGTCACAAGTGTCTCAATTTGAAAAATCAAACATATTTTTATTATGAACTACTATGAGCAAACTATACCTATAGTCCACACCAATTCTATGTTGTACACCTTCTATGCCTGCTCGAATATGAGGACCAGTGGAATCACTGAGTAGAATTATCTATACGATATGTACTCATCAGTCATTAGGAGGTCATCAGGAAGTAAACAGATGAATCAAGGCAAAATCTGGTTAAGAGATCTTCACCAGCTGTTCCTCCCTCTTTTCCTTGACTGCTAACTTTGAGTAACATGACATAGTCTAAATGCACATCAAATGGAGAATTTGTATCTCCTATGGCTTCCTTCTGGATGAAAACCTTAGAACTACCATAGAAGGTGAGGGAATTTCCCATTAAGCAAGAGTAATGCTCATGGTGAAGTTTTCCTCATGGCTACATAGAAATGTTTTGTTTTCTCTATATACTTTTAATTGCAACTGGAATGTTGAAATTATAACATAAAGATCTGTATTCTATTTATTCTTTTGGTTATTCACTTAATCAACTACAACTGATTTTAAAATCAATACTGTATCAAATATTGATCTGGACACTGGCATGAAACAGGAAATAAAACACATGGTGCTCACCTCCATGGATCTTGCAGTCTTCTAGAAATCCAACAAACATAACAGGAGAATTACAGTAATTATTATAATGATAATTACAATGATAAGTTCTGGCACATACTGTGAAGAGGAGGCAGGGCCAGCTTCATCAGTGCACAGCCCACATGGTCACTCAGGGTCCCTTGTAAAAGGACCAGCTCTTGGGTTAGTGCTCTGTTACCATCTTTTGAAATCATATAATTTCCCAAAAAGGAGCTTCATATTCTCATTTTACACTGGGCCCTGCAAATATGTAGCTGGTCTAAGAAGATGCTACAATAGTGGAAAACAAGGAAATACCTAGGTTAGATACGGTAATGAAGGAGAACTATCTTAGAGAAAGTTATTCCAATCAAGTTTCTCCTAAGTCTTGGGTATAGGCTAAAAATCATCAGACCCAGCCCTTTCCCTGTTCCTAATCTACCTAGAGCTCTAGCTAAAGTGAGGGTGGTCACAAGAAGGAATAGGTTAACCGGTAAGAAGCAGATAGGTACATAATATATTTCCAAACCCTTTTTTGAAAACTATTAAGAAATATTTTTTTAAAAAAAAATGAACAAAGGAAGGGCACCTAAGTGGTTCATTTAAACATCTGACTCTAAATTTCAGCTGAGGTCTGAAAGCATCTGAAGCATCTCAGGGTCATGAGTTCAAAGGCCTGTGTTGGGCTTCATGCTGGCCATAGAGCCAAATAAAATAAAATAAAATAAGACACAAGATACAGAATTCACAAAACCAAACAAAATAAAATAGGCCAATAAAATATTGAAAGATGACTCTCATAAGAATCAGAAATATGAAAAGTAATCCAATAGTAGATAACAGATATGTCAAATTGGCAATAAAAAATATGATATCTACATTTGGTGTAGTAGTCAAAGTTCTTGGCAGGAAATATAAGGTTTATTTGGGTTATACAGGGATAGTTTATAAGAAAGAAGTTAGATCACTCACAGCATTGTGGGAGTGTATTAGAGAACAGGCCTGAAACCAAGCTTGATAGAATAGTGCCCCAAATCATGCTTAGGAGTTTGAAAGGAGCTGAAAACCTTCCAACCAGGGACTGGTAGAGTGGCTCTCATAGAGAATGGTCTCAAGAAGGACTGTTCTGCCATTGACAAGGTAGTGACCATCAACATTCACAACTGCATCCATGGAGTGGGTTTCGAAAATCGTTTCCCTTGGGCACTCCAAGAGATCCAGAAAAGTGCCATGAAGGAGATAGGAACTCTAGACATGGGCGTTGACACCAGGCCCAACAAAGCTGCTGGGTTAAAGGAATAAGGGATGTTCTTACCATATCCATGTGCAATCCAGAAAACATAAGGAGGATGAAAATTCACCAATCTCTATACCTTGGTTACCTGTGCACCTGACACCACTTTCAAAAATCTGTAGACAACTACTGTGGATGAGAACTAACCACTGATTGTCAAATAAAGGTATGAAACTGCATAAAAGAAAAAAAAAGAAAAGAAAAAAATTAAAAATTGCGGTAGTTGCAAGTGCAACCATCCCATGTAGCAAAAGTAAAAACCATTATCATCTGCTCTCCATTTATGACACTTCGGGATCAGGAAAGTTAAAATCACTTTACCCAGCATCCAGACACTGTTCCATTACCACATGCAGTCAGATGAATTTCGTAAAGGGCTTCCTTCCTCAAGCACCTGTCACACATATAGCATTACTTGTGTTGAAAATGATAAGTTGAATTTTTTTAGAGCTCAAAACTTGTATTTATCCAAAGATAGAATTAAGCCATGGATTAAAAAATGTGTTTACAGCTTGTTTGACAAAGATGTATCCAAATATATAAAGAACTCCAAAACTCCACAATTACGAGAAAGACAATACATTAAAAAATAACTTAAACACAGAAATACTTTATAAATCAGCAATTACCTTCCTATGTATATATCCAAAAGGATAGAAAACAAATACTCAAACAAGTACATGTACATACACATTTATAGCAGCACTATTCACAATAGCCAAAAGGTGGAAATAATATAAATGTCCAAAACCAGATGAATGGATAAATAAACTGTTTTTTTACTTAAAATGGACTATCATTTGGCCATAAAAAGAATTGAAGTCGTGTCACATGCTACTACATGGGAAAACCTCCAAAATACTCTTATTTATATTCTTAAACCTTCCCAAGGGTATTTTAAGTGAAAAAAAGTCAGACACAAAAAGTCATATATAGGTCACATATGATTTAATTTATATTAAATATCTGGGATAGATTGATCCATAGAGACAAGACACAGATTGGTGTTTGCAAGGTATCAGGTTGGGTGGAGAATGGGAAAATTGCTTAATGGGTATGGGGTTTGATTTGGATTGATGAAAGTGCTTTGGAATTAAAGAGAGGTGTACAATATCATGAATGTACTAGATATTACTGAACTGTTCAGTTTTAAATGGTTAATTTTATGTTATGTTAATTTCACCTTAAAAATTATTTTTAAAATGTATGGTCAAAAGACTGTTACACTTCACCAAAAAAATGTAAAAGATATATGATATGATAGCCAATGCACATGTGAAAAGATCATCACCATTATTAGTTGTCAAGGAAATACAAATTAAAACTTCAGTGAGATACCATTTCACACCCACTGAAATGTCTGAAATAAAAACAAAGTATGACCTAAAACATTAAATGTTAGAGAAATGTGGAGGAACTGATACTTTCATATTTTGCTGGTTAGAGTGTCAAAAATTTCAATCACCTTGAGGAACAGGTTCACACTTTCTTATAAAATTAAGCATCCAGCCAGTATATGACCCATCAGTTCCGCTCTAATCGTGTAACAAGATAAATGAAAACATATGTCCATAGAAGTGACCTGTTCAGAAAAAAAATCATAGTACCTTGATTCATAAGAGCTCCAGAACAGAAAAAATCCAACTGTATGCCAGTAGAAAAATAGATTAAAATAACAACAGCAACAAACCCCTGTGGTTAGACCCATACAATAAATTACCGGTTAGCAAGAAAATTTAACATGTTACAGATCCACACAACCATGTTGATGAGTCTCAACAAAGGCATTCTAAGTGAATGCGACTGGGCACACAAAAGAATATACCGCTTAATTCATTATATAATGTCCATGAACTTCTACAACTATAGTGTCAAATTAAAAAGATGCTTTTTTTTTTTTTTTTGCTTTTTTTTTTTTTGGAGTGGAGGTGCATTAGAAGGAAAAGAAAATCTGAGGTGGTTAAATGCTCAATATCTTAGTGTTAGTTGCTTGAATATAAAGAATTTCTAAAATTCATAGGGTTGAACACTTGAGATTTGTACATATTTTACATTGATGACCATATTCTTCCTTTGTTAATCGGTGTGATTTTTTTTTCACATATTTCCAATACAACTAATTTTATGACATTAAATTGCTCTAGATGATAACGTTCTAGCTATTTCCCATTCTGTAACAGGTATATATATATATATCCCCAGTTTGAATATATATGTTGCTGTTTTTCTTTTGGAGAGGAGTATCATACCTGTGCCCAGTCTCATTTGGCACACTAATAGTCATACACCTGCTGATTTGCCATCATATGACATAATTTCCTAAAGTGCCACCTGTGATCGAACATATTGTACAGCTTCAATGTAAAAACTTTATGAATATTAAAAGCAAATGCTACTGCTTTCTTGAATGTGCTTGGCTTCATATTCTACTCGCCGTGCCTAACCCAGGTGTTGATTTAAAATTCAGTGGCACAAAACGATTATCTATCATTCTAAATTATCCCATATTCTTTTAATTCTTGATGCATCTAAGACAGAAGCCTGGGAAACATTTCCTCTCCAATTGACCATATAGCACATTTTGTCATTAAAGGCTGATGCTTCATCATTTGGAATTTCATTCTAAACAAAGATTCATAAGTGAGCCTTCCAGCAGCTGCCTTGTCAGGTTTGTGAAAGGGAAAAATTAAATCTACTATATTTATTCCAAACTTCCTCTGTGATGGATCTCATATGAGAGCTTAATTTTATTTTCTGTTTATCAGAAATAAGGCCTATCAAAGACACGGTATGCAGGTAATTATGTAAAGCCATCACACAGATGGTGGATAATAATAAGAAATTGTTGATGAAAATCTGTCCTTTTAACAAGCAAAGAGAAATGGCGTTTGACTCTCTTTCTTATAAATGATAATACTTAGTGCTTGTTAAATTTGATGGTACTTCCACTTCACTAGAAAAAGAGACTTGGAATTGATAATAATATGGAAGGGAGAAACAATGCATAGCCCTTCATTTATTCTATCAGCATAGCCAAGAGCAATTGATAGAGAATGGATAGATGATTGGTAAGTAGATAGGTAAATAGATAGGTAGATAGATAGATGATAGATAGGTACACACATATATGCATACATACATAGATACATAATTAAAATTATCAAAAAGAATTCAGGCACACACTCATGATGAGTCTTCTAGGAATGAGATTTATCCTCTCAAATAATGTTTTTAATATTGGCTTCTTGGATGTAAATTGTGGCATTGGCCAGTGATTTAATTTTCTGTCTTATATATACTGTTGTTAAAATGGTAGACGTATAAAATCATTAGTCCATGTATTCATTCATTTCTTCATTTAGAAGTATTTTTAAAGAGACTGACATGTTCCAGACACTACGTGAGGAGAACGAGTTTGTGAATAAGACCAACCAAGGCGGGCAGCCCGGGTGGCTCAGGGGTTTAGCGCCTGCCTTCAGCCCAGGGCCTGATCCTGGGATCTAGGATCAAGTCCCACATCAGGCTTCCTGCATGGAGCCTACTTCTCCCTCTGCCTGTGTCTCTGCCTCTCTCTCTTTCTCTCTCTGTGTTTCTCATGAATAAATAAATAAACACTTAAAAAAAAAAAAAAGACCAACCAAGGCTCTACATGGAAGCTGCTGAGTGGCACAGAGAGTGAACGCATGGTTATTTGGCTTACTATGAGTCTGGGAGAGGAGACTAAATTCATCTAGCGTGTATTCACTTAGTCAATATTTACTGAAGACTTAGGATCTGCCAGCCATGAGGAGCTTCCATCCACAGAGACTAGAATCCACATTTTTCAACTTCTTCAAATTTAAATATGTGAATGTAAGTAAAGTTTTCACCACTATGATCATCACTTACTAGGTGTGAAATTAATGTTAGTTACGATAATCAAAATATAAGTTGTCCTCTTCCTCTTCCTCCTCCTAATTATCATCATAATTATTAAGCCCACAGTGCCTACTAAGTATTTTTTCCTTGTTTACATTTGTACCGCCACCATTCTGCATTTAGGGGAAAAACCAAATGGTTGAAAGAACCATAAAATGGACAAAAATTCCTATTATTATTTCTTGTAACATATTCTCAGATAATGTCATTAAGAATCAGGTGGAAAAAAGAGTTGAAAATCATGATTAGAAAACCAGATGGCATCAACAGTGAAAAATGGGTATGAAAATTGTTAGTTACGATACATTTTAATGTTATATTTAGAATATTGATGTGCAGACAAATGTGTGTAGACAATTGTGTGGAACAGTTTTTTGGAATTATTGAGAGACCTACTCCTTATAAAATGCCAATTCAAATCAATCACTTAGGAAGATAATAGATGTAATGGCAGGAGTAAGGGACCATTAAATCAATGCAACATTATTATAATAATTTATTTTTTTTAATTTTTATTTATTTATGATAGTCACAGAGAGAGAGAGAGGCGCAGAGACACAGGCAGAGGGAGAAGCAGGCTCCATGCACTGGGAGCCCGATGTGGGATTCGATCCCAGGTCTCCAGGATCTCGCCCTGGGCCAAAGGCAGGCGCCAAACCGCTGCGCCACCCAGGGATCCCATAATAATTTAAAATGTAATTTTGGAATGACTTATGATAGACTTTCTTAATCTTGATGCTTGGCATTTGGGTTCAGATAACTATTTTGGGGATTCTGTGTTGTGCATCGTAGGATGTTTAGCAGCATCCCTGACTTATATCCATTACATGCTAACATCCCTCATGCAGTTGTGACAAACAAAAATGTCCAAGAGCCAATATTGCCACCTGTTGAGAACCACTGACTATGAAAAGATGATCAAGAAGAAGAGGTGTATAGGTCTCTGTAACTTAGAAAACCAAAAGTCTTTGAGAAATGGTTCATGCATAAGGATCTCTGCCCAACCTGATAGACCCTATGGCGGACCATGACTAGGGGAAAAAAAAAAAATCAAAATGTTAATTAGATTTAGTGTTCTGAAACCATTTGAATATAACCTGAAGTATATGCACAGGCTGAAACAAATGAAAGCAGTCAAAAAATATCTCTAGAAGAAGTAATACAGTGAATACTTTTTTAAAAATTGAGCAATCCTATAATTTAGTGATAATAGACTTAATTATTAATTTGTTTCTTTCTACATGTGTTTAAACGTTGTACTTCATGGGTTACAAATATAAGGCGAAGTTATCAGATATAAATTTTGTCTATCCAATTATATTTTGACTTTCTGTTGAAATATCAAACATATGTGTACAAAACAAGTTTAGTGTCTCTTTTTCTCAATTATCTGAGCAGCATTTATTTCTACAAACTAACCTTAATGAAACACCTGGTGTCTTTAAGAGATTTAAACAATTTGCCAGGTATTTTATCAGTAATTTCAACTTATTTCAGGTACAACAATTTCCCAACTGGGTAGGATTTATTTATGTTAAATATGACTTTCACTTAAAGTATTTTTAAGGTGGGCAGAGGGAGCAGTGTGAAGTTTCCACCAATTCTTTAGTTTTAAAAAATAAATTAAAATGACAGACACATCAGTATTGTTAATATAAAGATGTCAAAACAAATACTGAAAATCCAAATTATTTTCTTTGGCTCCATGTGATAAAAACATTTTTAAAAATTCCTTTTTATCGTAAGATAGGAAAATCCTTCCTAAAAATGTATTCTCATTTGAGTTGGTGGTAGAACAGTAGCCAATACCAACTCATTTTAATGTTATGTTATGTGGCAGAGGGTGGCATTAAGTGTGGGATTGAGGTTTGTTCCTATGTATTCTTTAAAGTCAGTCCCTGGCCCCCTGATACCCTGTCCCCATGTGTAGGCTCACCTTACTGTACTCTTCTACACTGGTCTTTTTTTTTTTTTTTTCCCTACACTGGTCTTAATCCACTTTAATCATTGACCATGGTGGACCTCTTTGCTATAACTTCAACCAGATAGTCCCAAGTATGCTCTTAGAAATATTAATAACAGAAAATTTTTATAGGCCCTGAGGAGGGGAAAAAACTTTTCATTTGTGGCATTTTTTTTGGGGGGGGGGGGATATCAGATTGTATTAAGAAAAAGGAATTTCTTTCAAGGAAAAGAAAATCTGAATTCTTTTTCAGTGGGTATGAAACAGACAATCATGGTACAAAAACAATGATGATTCCAAATATGTAAAGAATTTAGACATAACATTTCCAAACACTGTGTCATAAGCATATGGAATGCATTGACCAAAATCGCCATCAAAGAAAACCTAAATGAGCTTACAAATCAGACATTTTTACATCAGGAAAAGGATTACGGCATACAACGGCAGTCAGCAAACAAAATTGTAATAAAAGTAGACAGACTCTTTGAGACACATGGCATTTTTCAGTTCATCCATCTAAAATATAAATCTATACTTTTAATTAAAATATGCCTCCTAAAGCCAGTGCACATGGCTTAGCATGCTTAGAATTATGCTGGGCTTGGCCTAGGGCATAATTTACATAGGTGGTTCATGTCCTTGGCTCACTAATGAAAACCATGCAATACTGGAAGGAAAACTGTGAGCAATTTCTATCATGCCAGTTAAGCCTAGCATTAATTTCACTTTGAAACTTAGTATTCTCTTGGCAAAATGAAGTTTATAGGTTGGTAGATTAGAGTTAAAATATGCACGCATCTACTGGGAATGCACGTATTAAATATTTTAACAACCTCACTTCATACTTTCAGATTGGGTGCTGGCTTAGGACTGGACACAAGGATTCTCCTGTGCTGCATGAGCGATGGTCTCAGAGCTCACACCACGGGGTTGTTGCAGACAGGGATCTTCAAGGACTCTTGCTTGCCCTCTGATACGTCTTCCTTCTCTTCCCACTTGTCACCAGCCCATGCATGGATACTGTAAAAAGGAATGTTTTCTTTTTGCTTCTCATTAGACCACTGTGGAAGCTATCATTTCTGGGAACCAAAAATACACTAGATACTACAAAGTATTTTATAACACTTCAATATGTTAAATCTTAATGAAACCACTAAGAAATTTCTTTGACTTCAGATACAGTACAGGTAACTGTTCACATGGTGGTCCTCCTTTGTTGACCTCTGTTTACATGACCATTTATGTTGCTGAGACTAGGCCACGTACTTTCATTCTTACACAATTCTGAGATTATTCTTCATATCACTGTCCTAGGTGGAATTGTGCCCTCTCATTGATATATTCAAGTCCTACCCACAGTACTTCAGAATGGGACTTTATTTGGAAACAGTGTCCTTACAGATGTAACCAGACCTGAAGAGGGAGGCCCCATCCAGTATGATTGCCATTCTTTTTTCTTTTTTTATTTTTTTAAGATTTTATTTATTTATTTATTCATGACAGATGCACAGAGAGAGAGGCAGAGACATAGGCAGAGGGAGAAGCAGGTTCCCTTCAGGGAGCCTAAAGCAGAACTCGATCCCAAGACCCTGGGATCATACCCTAAGCCAAAGGCAGACATTCAACCACTGAGCCACCCAGGTGCCCCATGATAGTTATTCTTACAAAAAGGGGAAACCTGAACATGGAAACACATGGGGAGAATACTATGTAAGGATGAAGGCAGAGATCAGGATGAGGCATTTACGAGCCAAGGGACACCCAGCATTGCCAAAAAGTCACCGGGAACATGTAACCACAGAGGAGAGGAATGCAACAGATTTGCTGTCAGAAGGATCTGAGACTAGCCTCCAGAAATGTGAGCCAACAAAATTGTGTAATTTTCAATCATCCGTTTTATGGTACTTTGTTATGGAAGCCATGGGAAAACTAATACCACAACACAAAACTAATACATCTGGTACCATTTTATAATTAAGAAGATGGAGGCCCTTGAGGGTCATGATGCCAATCCAGGCACAAGGATGGGACTATCCAGGCCAACGTCCAGCAGCTTCAGAACTAACACACAGTTCTCCTCCTTCACTTTCCTTTTCTCTAGCTTTCCCTTTTTCTTAAGGTTCTATTTTTATTTATTTTAGAGAGAGAGAAAGAGAGAGAGCATAACCTGGGGGAGAAACAGAGGGAGAGATAGAAGCAGACTCCCTTCTGGGCAGGGAGCCCAACACAGGGCTGGATCCTAGGACCCTGAGATCATGACCTGAGCTGAAGGCAGGTCACAGATTGAGCCCAGGTGTACCTGTAGCTTTCTACCTGATTCCACCAACCAATCATACTTATCCTGGGAATTGTCAATCATTTTTCCCATGCCTAGAGCTAGGGCAATTGATTTGTTGGCAGAAGGCAGAGACAGGACATTTGAGTCAGTAGTATTTTTCTCCAGGAAATCTTCTACTAAGAGCTACATAAAAACTATGCCTTAGCAAAATAACTCTTACCCCACAGAAACCAAGAGCCTGGCTTCTTCCTCTCCATGGCCCCCGCACATGTGCCCCACCCCAACACCTTCTCTGGGTAATACAGACCCATCTCTTACTTAACCATGCTCCTGTGCCTGCTCTGAATGTCCTGGGGACGTGTAACACCGCTTCAGCACTTCACAAGGGACATGAGGGAGGGGCAGGGGATAGATGGTGAGCAACATTATACTTTAGGTTCTGTATAAGCTTAGGGGAGGGTCATGAAGAGGGTTAACCCAGGTCTCTTCCATAGTCCTTTATCCATAGATCAGTCTGCATAGATCAGGGGAGCAGGAGTGAACATCTACCTCCTCCCCACTGGTGACTGCCCTCGATGATCATGTGCTTTTGCTCCTGCTGCCCATCAAGCGTAGGTAGCTTCTGTTAGCCAGCCATTCCCAAAGGCCTTCTGCCACTCCAGGAGTAGATTCTGCTCTCTGCACTTACTCCATTTTCCTTTTCTTCCTTCTTGTCACCGCCTTCCACCCCTATATTCTGTCTACACCCTCTTTCTTGTCTTTCTGAGACTTTCCTGCTGGATGAGGTATTGTTGGAGTGCTCTCCCCACACCAGTGACCCTTGTTTTATTACCAGGCCTTTCCTCCTCCTCCTCCTCCTCCTCCTCCTCCTCCTCCTCCACCTCCACCTTCTTCTTCTTCTTCTTCTTCTTCTTCTTCTTCTTCTTCTTCTTCTTCTTCTTCTTCTTCTTTTCTTCTCACAGACTTGGTTAACCATTTGCTCCCAATCTGTTTTTCTCTTTGAGTAGAAAGGTGTTAGTCTTGAATCCTCTGCCATTCTGAGAACTGCATCTCTGTGATACTCCCCTTCTCCTTTACTTACTGCTAAGACTAGTTTACATTATCCTAAAAATAAAAATACTGACATTTTGAATCTGTCTTTGGTGGTGAACCGATTTTTGGAGAAAAACTATTGTTTCACTTTCATTTGATTCAGTGGCTTCATCCATCTGGGGTTTGGAGAAGTTTGGGACAAACTGCGAAAGTATAAGCTGTAGAAGCTGTAGCTCCTAGCAAAGCTACCGTGCCCAAATGACAATCAAGTTGCTGCGCTAATAACCAGAAAGTCCATTCCATGTTTGGAGAAAGGACTCAGACTTGAACTATGGTGAAGTCAGAGCGCAGCTGACACGGGAGCCCCAGGCCTCTCAGAGAAGGGGCACGAGGAAAACACTGTGCACACTGAGGTACTCCCCCTCCATTCCATCTCCTCCCCCCACCTCATCTTCCACCCCACACCACAGTGATGACACCACTTTATCACAGATATGTCACATGATCCCAATCACCTTGCTTCTCCCAGCTCTGGTGTTTGCATCTGAAAAATAAAAGAGCTTGGATCACACACTTTGTAAAGTCTCTTAGCATGTCTGAAGAAAATCCTTTTTAAATTGTCAAAATCCGTTTTTTACATGGTTTTTAAAAATTCACCAAGAATTAGCAGCATAAATATGAAAAAAGAGGAAAAGAGAGAATAATAAAGACCCCCAAAGATGAGAGAGAATACTGAATCACTTAAAAATGTTAAATACTCCCACTTAGAGAACGTATGTAAAAAGTTTCATAGCAGGGATGTCAGGAAAGAGTGCTCGGGGCATCTGCATCCCGCTGCCAGGGCTGAGGAAGAAAGCAAGCAGCAGGAGAGAGCTGGCTGACCACGTGAGAAAGCACTGGACTGCATTTTGTTAAGAGGGGGGAAAAAAAAACAGTTGATAGGGAAAGAGGTTTCATAAATTGTGAAATGAAAAACTATGGAAAAATTACCACATTGATTGGATTTTGAATGTGGGAGTTAGTACATGACAACGCTTTAGTCTATAGGACTGATTTGATCAATATGGGATGCTAAGAGACTCCTCTGTCTGTCTCAGAAAACCTGCTGTCCATCCCAAGGCTGTCTGTGCCATCACAGTCATCTGGTGACTACAGAGACAGCTAAATTCCTCTCTTGTGAAGCTCAGTCACTTTTGGAGATTGGAACTCTTCACAATCTCAAACCTCAGTGAGAACCAACTCCACGGATTTTTACCTATTTGAAATTACAATTGATAAAATATAAATGTTTGTTTATAAACTAACAGAAAATAACATAAGGTATTATTATCAGTATAATATTTTCATAAAAAATAACTATCAAATCATGAGAAGGATGGAATTGCATTCCATATTTGCAAAACTCTTTAATGTTCAGCTTAATTGAAGTTAGCTGGATGCTCACATTTGTTTTGCATTCAATCTGCAGCAGTATGTGTTTTGATTGAATTATATGATTAAAATCCAGCTTCAAACAGATATTTAGTATTTTAGTGGCCATTTCAAATCATTGGGGATATTTTTTCTTTGATGCTGCAAAATGGTAGGCTTTTTTTTATAGGTTAGTTGCAACTAAAATCGTAATAAATGCTTTATACGATGTTACGTTAGAATCCATTGATCTGTCTGGCACTTTGAATGGCTCTTTTACCCATGCATATTTTACGAATTATGCATTGGTCATTTGGAAAGTATTAGTTCACTCAATTATTCACATCTTCCAAATGTTGACACATTTCATTATACAATTTTTAAACATCACATTTGTTACTATCACCAGCGAGCAGAAGAGTCTTTAAGTATAGGGAACTTGTCAAACTCCGGATGGCAAAGACAAATTTTCCAATTTTTAATTTTTGCTTCTAAGTTCAAATTTTATCATTCATCAACAGTACTGCAAGTTATTTTTATTGCAGTAGCAGTCTTGCTTTTCCTTAAACTCCAGAATTTGTTTGCCAAATTACCCTAGTATAAATAAGCATAGTCTGTGTATAAACATCGGTTTAAATATTTGCTAATAAGTAAGTTTAATAGGTTAGCAGATGAAAGACTCACGGCTGGGTTGATGCCTTCAAAATTCCAAGAGTGGGCTTTCTTCTTTCCCAGGATGCTTTCCTGTATTCCTCTGAGCTGAAAATCCCTATTTTTATAGCTAGAAGTTGCTGAAGTATTGATTCTGTTGTAAGTCAGTGCCCAGTGCATGTATGTTGGAGTCAGTTCTAGTGAATGAATCAACTACTTTCTTTGTCATGCACTTGGCCCCACATTTGGAGGTGTCAGGGTTGACTATGGGTTATGGGAAGAAAGGAAGAAAGAAAAGAAAGAAAGAAGAAGGAAGGAAAGAAAGAAAGAAAGAAGAAAGAAAGAAAGAAAGAAAGAAAGAAAGAAAGAAAGAAAGGAAAGAAAGAAAGAAAGAAAGAAAGAAAGAAAGAAAGAAAGAAAGAGAAAGAAGAAAGAAAGAAAGAAAGAAAGAAAGAAAGAAAGAAAGAAAGAAAGAAAGAAAAGAAAGAAAGAGAAAATAGGAAGGAAGGAAAATAGGAAGAAAGATAGGAAGGAAGGAAAGGAAGGGGATAATTAAGGAAGGAAAGAAAGCAGGGAAGGGAAAAGAAAAGGAAGAAGAGCTACAACTAGGTTAAATCTGGTATATAGATTTGGAGGCAAGGGTTCTGATTCTGGAGTCACACTTCACACTTTTTCATGCCATATTCAAGCTGCAACATTCACTTGATTGTCTAGGAGGAAAGACCCTTGGTTCTCATGTCTCAGTTTCCTTGTTTGTTGACTGGGGTGAATGGTAGCACCTTGCTCCTAATATTATCGTCAGCATTAATTGAAATGGTATATGACAAGTGTCTGGAAGTATGTAATGCTGAGATATTAGCTGGCTCTAATCAATGTCCACAAATGTGTTAATAATCTTCAAGTTTTTATGGAGACAGAAGAAAGATTGCGGTCTGTCTTCCTCCAACAAACAGGACATTGTTTCCACTTATTCTAAGCACACAAGATCAACACAATGTATCTGGCTCTCATAGTTTCTGCCTGGGTCCTGTGTTCCTGTACACCACAGGTTCTCATTACCACATGGGCCACTCACCTTGGGGAGCCAACTGTTTTTGGATAAATATGTTTAGGGCAAAGAGAACATTAGACTGCAATTCTCTGGGACATAGTGGATTTGCCCATTTTAGAAATGGTAAAGCAGCATAGGTAACTCTGAAGCAGGGAATGTCTTAAAGAGTGAAAAAACTGGTAATGGGAATTCTAATTAGGAGGCCATTCTAGGGACGCCTGGGTGGCTCAGCCGTTGGGCATTATCCTTCGGCTCGGGGTGTGATCCTGGGGTCCCAAGATTGAGTCCTGCATTGGGCTCCCTGCATGGAGCCCGCCTCTCCCTCTGCCTGTGTCTCTGCCTCTCTCTCTCTCTCTGTGTCTCTCATGAATAAATAAATAAAATCTTTAAAAAAAAAGGAGGCCATTCTATTAGGGCAGGGAAAGTTGATGAGAGTCTAGCCAGTAGCAGGACAGATGGAAAAAAAGGGTGAAATCAGGAGACAGGTTCATTTTATTTATTCTCATATTCTTTATATTATCCACTCATTATCCTCTCATTCTTGAACCACAGTTTAAATATCATGTGTCAAGAGGTTCTAAGGGTGGGAAGCACTGGCTGGAATTCTAAAGTAAATTAATACAGTGTCACTTCTTATAATCTTACACCTCCTTTACCAGCCCTTCCACCTGTCTATTGCAATTGTGTATGTTCTGTGATTAAAACACCAATTGCCAGCATTACTCCTACACGGTGTCCTCACCATCTTGTCAATCTCCCCCAGGCTTTTGTGCCTCCTCCAAATCCCTGCTTCAGTTACTCAAAACTCACAGGTTTTTAATCAGCCCAGTTAAGATCACCAGTATTTTCTCACTTCATTTTTCTTAAGATACTATGTTTGCAGGCATTGGCATTGATCTTTCGTATTTTCAGCATTCAAAAACTTATTTAATGTCACTTTCCTCCCCAAAGCTTTCCTATAGCCAGAAAAAAGAGTCTACCCAACATAGGATCTAACCCGAATCAAGCTACTCCTTTCACTGTGATGAATAAACATGCATAGCATTTCCTGGCCATGTTCATACAATATATAAAATAAAACGAATAAAATTTCTGCATTTGAATTTTTGGAGCTACCTTGTCAACTTCTCAAAGTGAGTCAGCAGCTTGAATGTGCACTTCTAAGCCCTAAATAAGATATTTCTATTTCCTACAGACAAGCGATGAATAAAGAATATATAACCTTGAAGAAAATTAGTTGCCAAGATTTCTTCACTCTATTCCAAGATTAATACTTCAAAATATTTAAATACTTTCACTAAGAATATTGAATCATGAAAGTTTGATATTTATTAAACGTTTTCATTTTCAGAAAGTGTCGAAAGGATAGCTTTTATGATAAGGACATAGAAACCACTGCATTTATTATTCAGCAAAATCAAAGGACACAAAAGAAGAACTGGGATGAAATTCATATGCTCTAGTTCAGAATCTGTCCCCTAAAAATAGGCTTTGGAGAAAATCTTAATATTTTATTTTTAAGGTAAATTATTATAATTACCATTTTTCCACTATTGTAGTAAATACTAAATCAATAATGGAAGATAACTCCTGTCCCTGTAAAAGCAATTTAAATTAATGGTGCCTCCATTGATCTTATTCAGAAAATTGAGTGATTTCTACTCATTCTTTCCAATCTGTTGCCTCTGGTTTCTCACATATATATTTTTTCATGTTTTCTTTACTAAAACCACAGGATGGAAAGAAAAGATTAAATTTGTAGATATATCTTTAAGGCTATTCATTAGCTTTGTCAAAATACTTTCCTGAAAAGTTGAATGTATTTCCTCTTTCCTGAGCCTTGGACATGAAAATCCACCTCACCAGTCTTTTCAACATTTGCACATTACGGGTTTTCTTTTAAAGTTATGATGAAGAACTTGGATTATTTTTTTAATAGTAAGTATTCAGAAAATAAATAGAGATGGTAGACTTGTTAATTTTGTTTCTGTCCTGGGACTGGCCATGCTTTTAGAAGCTTATTACCATAGTACATGCAGCTAATTTAGAGAACATGATGAGGTGATTTCAAAAGTAGAAGAAATCACCACCCAAAGTAGAGACTGCATGAGTTTTTTGCTAATTGTATCCCAAAGTTGACCAATTGGCTAGCACAGTTTTTTAATTGAGGTATATCTGTTTAATCCAATTACATTTGTTTTGTTTTGATCCTCTGCTGCCAGCAATCTCTCTAACCTTAGCCAGCAGCCAGCCCCAGGCTGCCACAAACTCAAGGCAAAATAGTATAAAAATTTAATACTAAGCAAGATTTTATTCTAGAAAAAGTATTTTAAAAGAAATATATATTAAAATTAGGTAAAAATACAAAAGAATTATTATCGAAATCATTCAACACCCCTAATAGTTAACAATAGGGTATTATATAAATGAGGCGACTATATTATTCTAATCTCCATACTGATGAGAGATTTAAAATATTCTCTCACTGCATTTGATTTATAACTCACTGAAATAATAAGTGAAACTAAATATTTTATCAGCATTATGGACATATATCTCTGAATCATTGATACAAAATTATGCTCTGAATAAAATCATATATTAACTCTTGTTTGAAGGAGAATATAAAACACATGCTCACAAAGTTCTCTCACATATGAACTGTACAACTAAAACATCTTCAATTTACTACAGCCGAATGATACTCCTCAGCTGTAAAAATTCTAGAATGACATGACTTTACTTTTAAGATAATTGCTCATTATGCCTCCAACTGAATATCTTGTTGTTTAAATTTTAATAATTTTTAAAATGTAGTGTGGATTGTTGGCTTTGGTTTTCAAAATCAAAACCAGTATTATGGGTTGTGAATGAGATGATCCTTTGTCTATAAAGGATCATTTTCCTTCTTTACAAGAGTGTGATATTCTATTACAGAATATTTTTATTGATCCAAAGTCTTCTTCTAAAAATAAAGATATTTGTTTCTGTGTGTTCTTCTTATTTTATAAATAGGGGAGATATTTAATGTTTGGATTATATTCTTTATTTTTCTTTTGAACTAACTGTGACTTATATGAATATGACTAATAATATGGCAGAATGTGAGTATAAAGAAAAAGGAAGACAAAGGGAGGTATTGAGGAAAGAGATGGGATATATGTATACATAATTATCGTGTACTGTAGGAGAATAAGATTGTGGGAAGCATAATAAAGTTATTCCATGCTAGTGATGTAGAAAATGGTGCTCAGAGAGATAAAGATTAAAACAATATAGAAATCTGTTAAATCACCATAGAAAACTTTGGCTTAAGTGACAAATATCATTTCTAATAAAACATAGTCCTTATATTAGCTTAAATATTATTTGATTTCAATATATTTTTATTAAATATATCACCAAAAATGTATAAAGGTAAAATACTTTTAAAAATATATCGGGGGCACCTGGGTGGCTCAGTGGTTGAGCATCTGCCTTCAGCTCAGGTCATGATCAGGTCCTGGGATCGAGTCCCACATCGGGTTCCCCATAAGGAGCTTGCTTCTCCCTCTGCCTATGTCTCTGCCTCTCTCTCTGTGTCTCTCATGAGTAAATAAATAAAATCTTTAAAAAAATAAAAATAAAAATAAAAATATATCAATTAGGGCAGCCCGGGTGGCTTGGCGGTTTAGCACTGCCTTCAGCCCACGGCCTGATCCTGGAGACCCAGGATCAAGTCTCATGTCAGGCTCCCTGCATGGAGCCTGCTTCTCCCTCTACCTGTGTCTCTGCCTCTCTTTCTCACTGTGTCTCTCATGAATAAATAAATAAAATCTTTTTAAATCAATTAAAGTGTTAGTGTACACTCTTAAAATTAAATACTCTCTAAAAACATGCTGCTTATTTATTATCAAGTGTTTATTATCATGAATGTATTTTAATATCAAAGTATAAAAATAAGTACCTTTCTACATGAAGAATTAACATTGCTCACTTACTTACCCAAAGCCAGTGAAATAAGACTATATTCCATTGACAGTCTGTCTCAAAGCCTTTCTCTCTCAGTCTCTCTGAGTGTGTGTCTTTCTTTGTCTATCAACACTTTTCTCTTCCTTTAGACTAAAATGAATTTGCATTTACTATTGGTACTAAAAGTGGAAACTACAATTTTACCAACTTCCTTTTTTTATTATTAAGGTTTTTATTTTAACCCCAGTATAGTTAACATACAGTGTTATCTTAGTTTCAGGTGTACAATACAGCGATTCAACAATTCTATACGTCATTACTCAGTGCTCATCATAATAAGTGTACTCTTAATCCC
Organism: Canis aureus; assembly: GCF_053574225.1. Taxonomy (NCBI): domain Eukaryota; kingdom Metazoa; phylum Chordata; class Mammalia; order Carnivora; family Canidae; genus Canis; species Canis aureus. The sequence continues at coordinate 7,025,844 of NC_135627.1, forward strand.
CTTTACCTATTTCATCCATCCCCCCACCTCCTGTCTGATAGGTTTTATTTTAAATGAGTACCCTCAGTTAAAGCTTTCATTATTTCTTCAAGAAGAACATTTTTTTACTTGAGGCATACTTCAGAATACCCTGTTTTAAAAGATGCATGTGAAAATTCCATTCAAGAAAAATAGAATGCACATTTTCTTTAAGTACACACAGAAGAATCCCCTGGTTAAATCACATAAAAAGAGACATAATAAATATTACAAATTTAAGAGCACTAAAATCATGCCAAATGTGTTTTCCACCTGCAATGGTACAAAACTAAAGATCAACAATAAAACAAAGCTGGAAAATCTACAATGTAAATATTAAATAATGTAAATATTAAATAACACACTACTGCACAAGCAACAGGCCTAATAAGGAACCAAACAGCAAATTGAAATATATCTTAAAACAAAAGGAAAGGGAAACACAATATTCCAAAGCTATGGGATACAACAAATCCATATGAGAGTAAAGTGTATGCTGTAAATGCTTGTATTAAGAGAAAAAGTTCAAATAAGTCAACATCACTCCATAAGGAACTAGGAAAAGAAGAAACTTAGCTGAAATTTAGTAGACGAAGGGAATAACAAAGAAAAACCAGAATAATTAAAATAGAGATCAGAATAAACAATTATGTAACATTGAAAATAATGACCAATTTAAAAAAAAAATTGGCAGTGATTTAACTGTATTAACTAATGGTAAAAAAGAGAGATTTAAAAACCAAAATGGGAAATGGAAGCAAAAATAATAAGAGCTAACCATAGAAATACATGGTATGATAACAGATTACCATAAATAATTATATAGTAAAAAATCAGATTACCTAGGGAAAACAAAGCAAAAACAGATAATTCCCTAAAATGAGCAAGTTTCCATGATTCAATCATGAATCTTGAAGCCAAGAAAGAGGAAATCTTCTTAGACCAATAACAAAAATAAAAGTTGAATTAGAAATAAAAAATTTTCCAGCACAGAAAAGCCCCAAAACACATGGCTTCATTGGTGAATTCTACCAAATATTTTGAAAAAACAACTAATAACAATCTTTATAAAAATCTTACACATAATGGAATATAGGGAACACATTCAAAATCATTCTATGAAGCCAGTACTACCCTAATACCAAAGAAGGATAAAAATAATACAAGAACAAAAAAGTCTAGTTTGTCTTGATTGAAGTGTTGCTAGTCAAACTTTCATTTGATATCTCTTTGCATGATAAATGTTTCCCCATCCCTTCACTTTCAATCTGTAGGTGTCTATAGGTCTAAAGTGACTGTAAGCAGCATAGAGATTAGTCTTATTTTTTATCCATTCTGAAATCCTGTGTCTTTTGATTGGAGCACTTAGCTAACATTTGAAATAATTATTGATAGATACGCATTTATTGCCATTTTACACTCTTTTTAAAGGTTTTATTTATTTATTTGAGAGAGAGAGAGGGAGAATGAATGAGCAATGTGGAGGGGCAGAGGGAGAGAGAGAGATGCAGACTCCTTGCTGAGTAGGAAACCTGTTATGGGACTTGATCATGACCTGAGCTGAAAGCTGGCTCCAACTGAGCCACGCAGGCATCCCTTATTACTTGTTTTGATGTTGATTCTGGAGATTTTTCTCTGATCCTTTCTTATCTTTGTCACTTTTGGCCTCTCCTTTGTACACAAACAGTCCCTTTTAATATTTCTTGTGGGGCTGGCTTAGTTGTCACAGACTCCTTTGGTTTTCTTTTGTCTGGGAAACTCCTGATCTCCCCCTCTATTCTGAATGATAGACTTGCTGCATAGAGTAATCTTGGCTGCAAATCTTTCCCATTCAGCGCTTTGAGTGTATTATGCCATTCCCTTCTGATTTGCCAAGTTTTTGTTGAGAAACCTCCAGCTAGCCTTATGGGCTTTCCCTTTTAAGTTAAAGACTTCTTTTGTCTTGTTGCTTTTAAGATTTTTCATTTATCATTCTGTTTTGCAAATTTAATTACAGTACATCATGGTGTTAGACTGCCTTTATTGATTTTGATAGGACTTCTCTGTGCCCCCTCAATCTGGATGTCCATTTTCTTCCCCAGATTAGGGAAGTTTTCAACTATTATTTCTTGAAATAAATTTTCTTCCCCCTTTCTCTCTTTTCTACTTCTGGGAGTCCTATAATATGAATGCTATTATTTTTGATGGAGTCACTAGGTTCTTTAAGTCTATTCTCATGTTGCATAAGTCTTCTTTCTCTCTTTTGTTCAGCTCCATGATTTTCCTTTTTTTAAATAATAAATTTATTTTTTATTGGTGTTCAATTTGCCAACATACAGAATAACACCCAGTGCTCATCCCATCAAGTGCCCCCCTCAGTGCCCATCGCCCATTCACCCCCACCCCCACCCTCCTCCCCTTCCACCACCCCTAGTTCATTTCCCAGAGTTAGGAGTCTTCATGTTCTGTCTCCCTTTCTGATATTTCCTACCCATTTCTTCTCCCTTCCCTTCTATTCCCTTTCACTGTTATTTATATTCCCCAAATGAATGAGAACATATAATGTTTGTCTTTCTCCAATTACTCATTTCACTCAGCATAATACCCTCCAGTTCCAACCACATTGAAGCAAATGGTGGGTATTTGTCATTTCTAATGGCTGAGTAATATTCCATTGTATACATAGACCACATCTTCTTTATCCATTCGTCTTTCGATGGACACCGAGGCTCCTTCCACAGTTTGGCTATTGTGGACATTGCTGCTATAAACATCTGGGTGCAGGTGTCCCGGCGTTTCATTGCACTGTATCTTTGGGGTAAATCCCCAGCAGTGCAATTGCTGGGTCGTAGGGCAGGTCTATTTTTAACTCTTTGAGGAACCTCCACACAGTTTTCCAGAGTGGCTGCACCAGTTCACATTCCCACCAACAGTGCAAGAGGGTCCCCTTTTCTCCACATCCTCTCCAACATTTGTGGTTTCCTGCCTTGTTAATTTTCCCCATTCTCACTGGTGTGAGGTGGTATCTCATTGTGGTTTTGATTTGTATTTCCCTGATGGCAAGTGATGCAGAGCATTTTCTCATGTGCGTGTTGGCCATGTCTATGTCTTCCTCTGTGAGATTTCTGTTCATGTCTTTTGCCCATTTCATGATTGGATTGATTTTCCTTTTTTTTTTTTCTGATGTTCCATTATTTTGTATTCTAGGTTATGAATATATTCTTCTGCTTCTTCCAGCCTGCTGTTCACTGTATCAAGTCTGTTTCTAATCTAATCTATTGCATTCTTCATCTCTGATGCTTTTTTTTTAACTCTTTTATCTCTGTGGCAAGGATTTCACTGATGTCTTCTACTCTTCTCAAGCCCAGTGAGTATCCTTATGATAGTTTTATTTGTTTGTGTATTTATTTATTTATTTGTTTATTTATTTATTTATTTGATTGTTGTTTTAAATTCTCCATCAGGCATGTTGTTTATATCAGTTTCACTTAGATCTATGGCCTTGGTCTAGTCATGTTCTTTCATTTGGGATCAATTTCTTCATTTTGGCATTTTGTCTAAGTGTCTGCCTTCTTCTCTGTGTTAGAAAAGGCAGTTATTTCTCCTACTCCTGAAAGTAATGGCATTCTGAAGAAGAGGTCATGTAGTGCCCAGAACATTGTGCTTCAGAGAGTATCTCTGGTGTGTGTTGTGTGCTCTATTGTGCTCCTGCTGCTCTAGCCTTCAGGACAGTCATCTGCAGAGGTTCTCCTTGTCTGCAGTGGACAGTGTTTGGTCCCGGGCCTGAATGTGGTAAGTTTTAACCAGGTGTGCTCTGGTCTGCTTGTGAAACGAGACCTGATGCCAACTCTATCAGAACTGAGGCCCTGCAGAACTCTCAGACTGGGAAACATGGTGTGAGAAGGAGTTTGTGCTGGTCTTCTGGGGGAGGGAGCCCACCGTGCTGGGACTGAGGCAAGCTTGATTGAGAAGGGCTGTCCTGTCAGAGCACCAGGTGTAGGGCTTGGTGTAAGTAAGCAAGGTAGGCAGCTAGTATCTGAGCTGATCTGATTCCCTCAGGTGCCTCTGTGTTTATGCTGAGGAGCAATGGAGAGAAATGGAGCCTGCCAGCTCCCCTATTCCTAGAGTGATATCTCTGTGAATGTTGCCTCTCAGGGACACTCTATGAGATGAGCAAATGATCTCCCCACTGTGTGCTCTAGGTGTTCTTCAAATCACTGTTTCCACACTGTCTGCCCCGGGTGTTACTTGCATGTCTTCTCTCCAGGAGCAGCACAGGGCCCTCCAGACTCTATTCCAGCCAAGCCCACTGACCTTTAAAACTCTAGGCATTAAGCCCCGCTGGTTGCAAGAACTCAAGAAATTTAGCTGCTCTCATTTTCTAAGCCAATGACTTTGCAGAAATGTTATTGTACATTCCCCTGTGTGCTCCTCCCTCACTCCCTTTCTCCATGACCACAGCTTCCACACCGCCCCCCCCCAGCACACATAATCTGTCTCTCCCCTAAACCATGTCTCCATATTTCCTACCTCCTTTGATGTGGTCTCTTCATTCTCTTTAGTTGTGCAATTTATTCTGTAAGTCTCCAGGATGATTTCTGGGGGTATTAGGATGATTTGAGAGTTATCTAGCTGTGTTCATGGTACAGACAAGCTTTGGGTCCTCCTACTCTGCTGCTAATTTTGATGCCTCTTCCATTTTACTGACTTGCATGACAAAAAGTGGCAATGTCATATGATGTGTTTGCAACTTATTTCCAAAGACAGGAATCCTGATCACTTCATTAACAAGAAACAATATAACCTGGTGAAACACTATTAGGAAAATATGACTACGTAAAATCAAAATAAATTTAAACGGAACAAAAACCACAGGCATGCCTCACTGTTGAGGGATTCTGACATGGCTGACTACGACGTGTCAATTGTCTGTACGGGTCAGCCAGGGGAGGCAGAGCCCTGGCATTGTCAGCTCTGGCAAGTGAGCCCAATGCACAATGGCTTGTCTATGTCTGAACATAGAGGTGATGGATTGTTGGAAGTATATTTGTGGACCTCAAACTGCTGGGCTAGAAGAACATTATGATGTTTTTAGTCATGTTTCCTTTGTCGAGAACTCATCTACTATACATTATCAATATCAACTATACATTATCAATATCATTAGCGGGAATTAAACATATGAAAGTATTGATGGATCACAAATCACAATAAGAATATGCAAGTGAACATATATTTGATATATACAATGAAATGTACGTTGAGCATATAGTTGATGTGCTTTACTTGATCTGTTGTGCACCGTGTTCAGAGAAAACCTCAGTAAACACCATTTGATGCCAAGACTCATGGGCAGAATGAGGACTGATTGAGGAGATGCTGGCTCCTTGCTGTCTTATGGAAAGACACATTCTGGTGCTGACAGTCTGGGTCAGCCGGCACACCATCTTCTGCTGCAAGAAGCAGGCTGTGTGGTGATTTGACTCATGAAACTTCCACCCCCTGCTCTGTCCCCTATTCTCCTGCCTTTTATACCTCGAGACTGGGTTCAGGGAGCTCCATTTCCTGAAATTCCATGACCTGTAGTTTGTATGTAACCATGACACCATGACACACTGTTTCTGAGTAACTTCAGTAAAAGGGGTCTATTTGGTGTATAGGGTATCATTGAGTTTGTCAGGAAGCTTCTCAGAAAGCTGTATGGGGTTTGCATGTGAAGTCAAAGGAACTGATTCAGGGATAAAGTAGATATGACTTTCCACTCTCAATGACAGAATTCAGACAAAAAAAATCTGTGATGAGTGTTTTAAATGAACTGTCTTCTTCTCACCCCTAGAGTTTACTCAAATGTAGGATGTGTCCATTCAATCTAGAGATTCTTCTTCTGCTGGGCATGTCCATGGGAGACAGTTCTTATCTCTTCATAAAGATTCTAAATGGTTTTGCCTTTTCATCCTCCTTAGGGCTCAGAAGGATATCCACATTTGTGAACCTATACGATGGAATTGTTAACAGCCTTGTTACCAGGGGTGTCCCTTGAACTTGAGGATTTCTGAGTGATCTGCCCACTCAGGAATGCTGTGGTCTTATGGCCCCTTGCCCCCATCTCATCACCTTGCCTCCTATGTAGCTTGCCTTAGCATAGGCTTTAGTGCCCTGTGGATCCTGTGAACACCTGGGAAGTAGGTGACTCACTCTTCTGAGCCATCTGGTATTCACAGTGATTCACCATCACCCTCCAAGGGATGCTTACTCCCATTATCTCAAAGGCAGTTGTGGCTCACAAATAGGCAGTGTGGCCACTTGATTATTGTTCACTCTTATAACTTACCCTCATCCCTAGGGGATGTCTCCAGCCCTTGGGGTGACCAAGTCTAAGCCCTCTGCTGTGGACCAGGACAGCACCAACCAGACCAGTTTGCATGCATGACTTCCAGCAAATATCACTTAGCTCAGGAACTGTGGGCAAAGTTTAACTAGGTTAACCAGTTCCCATCCATGTGCAGACATCCAGAGATGGTCTTCAACACGCTGAGTATAGGCTATCAGAAAGGCTAACCTCACTGCTCTGTTGATGTATCAGAGTGCAATTCTAAGTGGGGAACTAATATACTGGTTTTGATCTTTCTGTTTAGGAAAGTGATAGTAAGTACAGGTTCCCCGGGATCTGGGATCTCCATTCAGTGATTCTATATCCCCCAGAGGGTCAATGAGTCAGGATGTTCTTAACCCATGCTCATTGGTACTTGTCTAGTTTTACAAAATTCTGTGAAATAATAATTTTGATTACTAGATTAAAGTCACTAACATGTTCAGGAGGTGAATAAGAGAATGATTTGAGACAGGGTCACAGCATATAGCAATGAAAATACAAACTGTAACTAACCCCAATTTCCCTCTTGGGCTAGATTCTATATCTAACTCAACCTTGTCAAATAGATATCAAATAGATGTCTACCTAACATTTCCAAATCCAAAGTCTAGAACCATACATACAATTGCCTAAAGTTTGATACAAATATCTAACCAGGACCTCAATTTTAACACAGTAGAAACAGTTCTTTATTCTCTCACTTCCAAAATCATTTCCTCTCCCAGATTTCCACATTTCCGTAAGTAGAACAAGTTACTCAAGCTAAAAATCAAGACTTTTTGCATTGCTTCTTCTTTTTGATTACTTCCTAAAGTTACATATTCCCAGATTAAGGATGTTGGAAGGAAAAAAGAAGCACCTACTATCTGACTAACACACATCCCATCCCCTCATTTCCCTTCTTACCATAACATCATCTAGGCACTTCTACATCTCACCTGTACTATTAATGCAGTCCCTAGTTGGCCTCTGCTAGGCTCTTACCCTTTCTGTGTGCTCTCAGCCTAGCAGCCAAGTAAATTTTGAAAAACCACACAACATATGTCACAACATTCTCACACTCAAAACTTTTAGCTGGCTTATCATCAGTTTTAGAAAAAAACGTAAATTCCTTTGACTTGCTTAGGAAGTGCTGCATGCTCTGATCTTGTCTCATACCATTCTCTTACTTGCCTTCTGAACATGACAGTGAAATTAATCTATTAAGCAAAATTATTGTGTCACTGGATTTTCTAAAGCTAGCCAAGTACCAGTGAGTATAGGTTAGGAGCATCCTGAGTCTTCTGTGGGATATACGATCGTTGGATATAGAGACCATTGTGTCCTCATAAAATAGGCACAGTTCCACTACCCACCCCTCACCCTGTTAGATGTTCAGATTATGAGCCACCTTTGGATGTTACTATGACCTTTAAAAAATTAATAGCTTGTCCTCCTTCACTGAAGCACATAATCACTTCAGACAAAGTTGCATATCAGAAAACTTCCCAGACAGAAGTCTTCTACTTCTGCACTGTCTCCATCCAGTAATAGACTCAGCCAGACTCTTCAGAAAGAGGACAGGAAACTGAAATATACCACAGAACCACTACTCCTGGAAAAGGCTTACTCTTTTAACCACATGCTGGTTTCTGTGATGTCAAAGGAAATAAAATATTATTGGCTGTTTTATCAGGTGTGACTCTAAGCACTTTATGTCCAATCTTTGGGAATCTACCTAAAGCCATCCACACAACAATACTTGACTCATAATATTCTGACGATATCAGCTATCATTGTGGAAAAAAAATTGCTATGTCAACCTGGTGAGGTAAGTACTTTATCTCCCACACTTTGCAGAAAGGAAATGGGGTACAGAAATTTATTTTTGCTCATAAGTTTGGTAATTACCAGATCTAGTACTTCTTTCATGTAAGGCAAACTGACTTCAGGGTTCTAGCTGTGGTCATGTCAGGATGGCCTGATTTAAAACTCTCCTTGTCCTTTCACTGTGCAAAGATGATTAGCTAATGCACTTCCCACATTTTATCTTTAGTTGCATGAGATTCATCCCTCTCTTACTAGCTCTGAAGCTCAGAGATGCTGACTTCCTTAAACCCGGCCCTTGTTATAAGCTCAGGGTCTGATGCCTAGTTGCACAGTAAGCACTTGCTAGAGGAATGAATGTAAATGCTGATTATTTGGCAATCATGTCATTGAAGATCAAAGGAGAATGAGCTGTGTTAGCTACTACACAGTACTGTCCCCCCAAAACAGAGGCAAGTACATGCTTCTTATTCTAAATAGTTCCTATAATAATTCTCCAGTTAACTCACATAGCATGCATGTGTCAGAATTTGTTCTAAGTGGTCATACATTAACTTATTACATCCTCTAAATAATACTCTAGGGGTAGCAATTATTATAATCCTCATTTTGCAACTGCAGAAGCTGAGACAAAGGCTCATGCAGCACCTTGTCTAAGGCCATGTGATAGTCAATGAGAGAGCTGAGTGTCAACTCCAGGCAGCCAGGCTCCAAATCTACGTCTCATGTAGCTGGCTGGGTTGCCTCTGTGGAGTTGGAAGTCTCCCATAAATGGAGGGAAATCTTATTTCTAGAAACTGAGTGAGAATGAAAATCTAGCTGGCCAGAAATTATGATAATTAATGTCACAAGAAATTTTAAATAATTCTTAAAACAGAGAAAAAGAGGCCTATCCCCCTAAATCTTGTGAGCACAGTGGATTTCCCACCTGGCAAGAGTTAAGTCTCTGTGAACTTGCAACAGATTACATTATTAGCCTGCTCTCCTTGAGTAGACTCACCATTTCCAAGGAAACAAATCAATACTGATGTTGAAATCTAAAGTATGTAGCCTCATATTACATGTTGCTTTTGTACACAGGTATGGAGAAAGACAGACTCAATTTAAAACATACTGAGGGATAAAAGTTTTGTGATTTACATGGTGCCCAACAAGGAAGGAACACACAGCATGTGGACATTTTCTTATCCATTCTTCCCACAAACGATCTTGAGATTCAGAAACAGCTACCGTAGAACTGCACATGTATGTTCTCTCTCAGGAATATATATATTCCTGAATGAGCCCAGGATGCTGACAATGCATCATTCTATTAAAAATAATTTCTTAATATAAGATCTCTTGAATTGTATTTTATTCAAGTATATATGATTTTGATATTCAAAGCATCTTTTTTTTTTCAAAGCTAAGCATAACGGTTAAGGAAGAAAGGAAGAGAATGTTCTATATAAAAATCCCCATGTGATTATGATGTATTCATAATTTTGGCAATTATAGACAGAATCTCTGGAATACACCTACATGACAGATGTTATACAACGTTTTACTTGTTACAAGCATAACTGAGTACACTACAAAAACGTATATCATTAGATGGAAAATAGAGAAATGATAATGTGGTCCTTAACTGAAGGAACAGTATGTTTGAAATTATTTATTTATTTACTTTTATGTATCTAAATTCTTGTGACTGTCAGAGGCTGTGTTCTCTTTTTTGTTTTAAAATTTTCTTTCCAAAAAAAAAAATAAATAAAATAAGATAAAATTTTCTTTCCATTTATCAGTTTATCATCATGGGACCTGAACGGCTGAAATAACGGAAGGTTCGTGGAGAAATCTTAGTGATGTAATTCAATAAACCAAATAAGAACGTTCATCTGACTCTAATGTAATTTATACAAAGTTGTTACTGTTTATAAAAGGATCTTTGTTCATGTAGACATAAATAAATGCAATAAATATAATTTACAATACATTGATAGCTCATGCTTAGTATTTCAAAGTTCAAATGGAACAAAGAGAAAAGAGGAACAGAGAGACAGAGAGAGAAGTAAAAAGAACACATTGGTCCTTTGTTCCTTATGAGGAACTATTTCAGTCCTGTTTCCTTCTTACTTGTCACTTCCTTATCCACATGCAGGAGGACAACCCTGGGACTTGATGCAAATCTCATTCCATTTAAGGTGCTGTCTCCCTAAGTGGTTGAGATTAGTCTACTTGACTCTGCAAGGGGTAGCAGGAGGAGTTAGGGAAGGAAGGATAATAAGAAATTGTGTTTTGACAAATGTCAGGTGGACAGGAAATTAAAAATACTTGTTGGTTTTTCAAAAAAAAAGATATCCAAGCAATGTTTAGGCCAACAGGAATATATAAACATTAAATAAATATTTTACATGTTCATATGTATATCCACATATAGAATCAATTGTATTTATATATGCGAACTATATATGTATATTATACATAATTATATAGCAGATCATATAGTATATATTATCATTATTTTGATGAATGCTATACAAGATTAATATATCTGTATAATTACATATTTAATAATTTGATCATATATTGCTTTAGTAAAATTTTACCTCTGCATCATAAATTATCAATATAGAGCTATTGACTTTTTATACCAACATAGTACATTAAAGAATTTTTTTAGAGAGAGTGAGCATGCATGTTGAGAGGGAGATGAGGAGGAAGAGCAGGAAGAGATGGGGAGAGAGAATCCCAAGCAGACTCCCTGCTGAGCACAGAGCCCTAGCTGGAGCTCGATCTCACAACCCTGAGATTGTGACCTGAGCAGAAATCAAATTGGACACTCAACCAGCGAAGCCACCCAGGCTCCTCCATATTAGGGAATTCAATATAAACTCTGAACTCATATTGTGGGTATCAGTGAGCTAATCAAGTATGCATCCTTTCCATGTGTTGCCTACCTGCTGCCCTTCACAGTGCATCTTTCAAACTTCTATCCAAGTAGTGTGAGAGGTAGTCCCTTTGGGGTTCCACATATGATGCTGTTACTGAAGAATTTATCTCAAGCCACCAGAACTTGATGGTGGTTGTACCTTGTACTTGATGGTACACTGATCCATGTGCCACTAAGACCATTGTCTTTTCATTTGTTCCATAAATATAAATTCATATCCTCCATAATGTAAGTGAAATATTAACTGTACTATCTTTCCAGGTATACTAAAGTATGTTTATAATGACATCCGACACTTGGAAATATGAGCTCTTCCCAAGAAAAAGAACATAAATGTGTATTCAATGTCTTTGACTCATTTTCCCTATAACCTTGGGTGGCCTTTACAAGAATTGGGAGCTAGCAGTGACTGAGGTAATTTCAGGATATAGGTCTTCCTCCAAACAGTGCATTGTGGTTGAAAATAGATCATTGAAAAAGTGCCTGTAATGTAAGATGCTTGTCTGAGCCCCAATACCAGGGGACTTTCTTTTTTGAAAGATAATTTTGGGAAAGTATCACTTTCATTTAATCACCTATGATTAGATTTTCTTTCCTTGCTACAGAAAATTGTCCAAACAGAGGACCATTTATAGTTAGATACATTCAACAGGTGCACTTTTCTTGCTGTGAACTGGTTTAATCGGCTGCTTTCCTAATAATTTGTGGAAAAGCATTTACTGTGTCAGCATATGTATGCTGGAAAACAGAGACTCTGTCCCTGCCCTCATGGAGCCTGGAGTCTGGCAGAAAAAAGCAAGCACTAAATACATCATTATCATCATCATTGAGTAAATAACCATGGGAAGACAATTATAGAGGAAATGTACAGGGTCCTGTGGGACAATTTCTCAGAGAGCTCTAACTTAGCTTTGGGTATTCCGGACAGTCATTGGCATCCTGACTCAGAGCTGGCCAAGTTCAAAATCCAGCTCTACCTAGTAATTGATGTGTAGCCATGGGCAAGCTACTTACCGTTTCACCTTCTGAGAATGATGATTACAAAAATGACTGCTATGTAGGTTTGGAAAGCAATGCTTAAATGTATATTGATTTAATAATAAATGCTCATTTCATGTTAAATTTTACATACATATATATGTACACACGAAATGCATCTATAAATGCATATACATATATATGTATAAATATTTATTTTATTAAACAGACCCTGAAAAATAGTAAGCACTCTTTGTAATACATTTAATAATGCTTTTTATTTAGCCTCGAGAAAGAATACTTGAGATAAAATATAAATGATAAATAACATGTAATCTGTTAGGGGGTGAAGGCAAAGGAAAGGAGAAGTGGAATCCACCAAATGTAGAGTTGGAAACCAATGTCCAGACCATGAGTTAGGAAATAAGTAGCTTGAAAGGTCTTAAACAGGTACATAGTGCCAAAATGAGGGGACCAGAGGAAAGGGTTGTTTGAGGAATCTGCTCAAGATGGAGAGATTTGTTTTGACAGAAAACAGAGTGCAAAGTAAATAAATAGTGAGAGATAGGAGAGAGACCTAATGGAGGAAGAAGGACAACCAGGAAGGAGCAGGGTGAGAGCAGAGGGGGAAAAGACAGTACACCAGATCAGAAGGCTCAGAGCCAATGAACTTTCTCCCAGAGACAAGAAACATCAGCTCTCTTCCGAACTGCTTTTAGCACAAAAACCATGGGTAGTAATAAGGCATTTGACTTGGTTATCATTGGACCATTTTGTCCAACTCTTAACTCTCTCCTCTGCTCAAACCGAATGAAGTATGACTTCTGGTCATGACTACGAGGTCATACCACATGGAGCCATTAGGCTGGGCGGTCTCTTCCCTAAGCCTTTCCTACCCCACTTCATGTCCAGAAGAGGTGGGGAATCACCTCCAGGAATATGGCTTGTGAGTCCTCTTCCTGGATCTGGTACCTTCTCAGTATTTCTAGCAACTGGCAGGGTCTCTGAAAAAGTAAGCACTTCAGGAATATTCTTTGAATCATGAGCTGCTAATAGGTCAGTAAACAGGATTCATTAAACACAGCTGTATTCAATCAAGGCCTTGGGGAACTGCAGAATGCCCTGACTGATGTAAATTTTTATATTAAGAAGCTATAAGAAAGATTCAATTAAAGCGTGATAAATAGAGTCAACTTAATCATACAAAGATAGTTTATTCATGAGATTCAAATAGTTGAGGAAATGGGGAAGTAGAATTTAAGTGAGACTTTTGATCAGGGTTCTGGCAATTTCTAAAGAATGAAGTGAGAGTTGCCTATATGCTTTTGTGCCAATTGCCCACATGAATTCACATGAATAGAAATCAGTAAGTCATGCATGGCAGCATGTATAGCATTTTGTCTAGTTAGGGAAGGACCTCAAAGGAATAAAGTAAGGGCAGCAAGAAACTTAAGATGCTCACTTGTAGAAAGCTGGCAGAGTAAAATCAGATACCTCCCAATCTGCAGAAGACTGATTTTCACCTATCAAATGGAATTTTGTAACCAAGAGCAAGCTATTTAATCTTCTCTTTTTTAAAAGATTTATTTATTTCAGAGAGAGAGGGAGGGAGGGAGGAGATGGGGGGGGGGTTGCAGAGTGAGAAGGAGAGAGAGAATCCCAAGCAGACATCCCACTGAGAGTGGAGCCCTAAGAGGGGCTGGATCTGAGGACCCTGAGATCATGACCTGAATGGAAATCAAAAGTCCAGGTTCAACCGAATCACCCATGTGCCTCACAAGCTATTGAATCTTTAAGTGTCTTAGCTTCAGAAATGTAGTTGGTAATAATTAACTCATGAGTGATGACATGGGTTAATGTATTTAAAAGGGGTTGCAATAATGTTTGTCATATTGTATAGGCTTGATAAATGTTATTATTATTATTAATTATCTCCAACTTTCTATTTGGGATCTTCTACTTACATTCTCATTCACATTTAATTAATACAAAACATTACATCAGAATGACCATTACAAAATAAGCCTTTTTATGTCATTCCATTACACAAAATTCTTCAGTGGCTTCCTATCATCATCATCTTAGCATGTTACCCAAAAGTCCTTATAATTCGACTCTAAAAAAATTTCTATTTTTGCCACATAATATTTGTCTTTTTATTCCTTGAACTGCAGGAATTCCAAATTACTCATATATATTCAGAAAAAAAAAAAACAGGTTCTTTCTTATCTTTCTTCCTTTGCACACTTAGAGAACTCTGTTTATAATCTCAACTTACCCACATTTCCTCCTTTGTGTCAAGTGCCTACTTATTTTAAGTTTGGTTCAAATCTCTCTCCTTTAGCATATCTTTTTTCACTAGCAGGTAAGGGTAAACACACTGTTCTCTTTACACTGAGTTCACCTTTTAGACAAATGTACACATGTACTTAAGTCATTGAAAAAAGTGTTTGCTTATTCATTAGTGCACCAGCCTCCCTCTTGATAACATTGTGAATATTGAGAATTCAGACACTCATTTTATTCTTATTATCTTCAAAAGAGATCTACGTTAAAACACAGTAGTTGCCTAATCAACCTTTTAAAATGATTGGGCCACTAAATAATGTACTCACAAATGCTTGAAGTCTTTATAAATTGGAGTTTCTTCACATCTCACTATATTCATGGAATACTTTCAGTAACATCATGCAGGTATTGAGCATTGGTTGGGATTGGAATAAAGTGAGTAAAAAGGTGCACAAAACCCTTGTCCTTTGGTACATACCATTCCAGTTGTGCTGTTGCATACTCAGACAAAAATAATCTGTAAGTATTTACTGTAACGTCAGACACTGAAAAAAGCCATGAAAAAAAGTTGAATCAAATGATTGGCCTAAAGTCTTAAGAACTAGGAGTTACTATATAGGTTATTTGTCTTAGGTCAGATCTTCAAAAAACATTATGGAATGGGTATCGCCATACAAGAAGTTAATGTAGGAAGTCTCTGAGAAACCATGTTTTTGAGGGAGTGAATGAAGTGGGACAGGGCTGAAAGAGGAATTAAACATGCTGCAGTTATAGCAAAGGCCTTGGTAGATTCCCTAGGGAACTCTAGGGCTATGATAGCCAGTATAGGAATTTTCTGAACTGAAACAAAGGAGCCAGATGCCTCTTGCTACACATCCAGCCCTGGCTACTCCCAGGGAGTGAGTACAACTTGAATGAGGCAACTTTCTTTCCTAGGAAGGACTGATCTGAGGGTTTTGGTCCAAAAGGAGAATCTGGGTGGCTCAATACAGTGCCCACTCTATGAGTGCATGAAGTTCCCTCCCTGAGGAAGTGATGTTTCAGCAAAAATCTGAGTAAAGCAAATAATAATAATAATAATAATAATAATAATAATAATAATCTGGGAAGAGAATTTTCCAGGCAGAGAAATGTGCAAATGTAAAAGCCCTGAGGGGAAAAAAATCAAGCTGTTGAGATCGAAGTGTAGAGAGAAGACTATGTCTGAAGTATAGTGAGCAAGACCAGGCATGGTAGGGATTGTCTGAGAGGGAGGGAGGGTTTATACCACAAAGGGCCCTCTTGGCTATGGTATGGGAGTGGAATTATTTTTTTAATGTAATGGAAGGCCACAGAATGATTTTATGTGATTTAGCTATTGCAAACAATTGCTCCAGTTGCCTTGCAGAAAACTGTTCTCAGGGGACTGGGCATAAAATCAGAGAAACCAGTTGGTAGGCTAAAGCCATAGTTTGGTTGAGAAGCACACATCACCTGGATTAGGACCACAGCTATGGAGGTGGCAATAAGAGGTTACAGGAGAATTCATGGCAAATGGAACTTTTTCATGAATTGTATACAAATTATGAGGCAAGTGTGAAGCAAAAGATAACCCCCAGGCTTTGGTATGAGCAGTTGGATAAGTGGTGGTATCATGTTTTGATCTGGGAAGATGCTTATGGAAAAGTTAATTAAGAGATATGTTTTAGCACTATAAATGTGAAATTAGTACTAGGTTTTTTAACTGGAGATTTTCAGTGGGTAGTTGCATATACAAGTCTTAGACATATAATTTGGAGCAAAATTACAAATTTAGAAGTGATTAGCATGTAGAAGAATGTATAGCCTTGGCACTGGAGGGCATCATCTGAAAACTTTATCTAAAAAAAGAGAGTCTAAGATTGAGTACTGAGGGGCACTCGGGAAGAGGTTGATCAAGAGGTGTAATGGAAGATGTATATGTGTTTTTCTCTATATGATAAGGTAAAATTGAGAGATCAGAAGAGTACAATACTTTAAAGAACTACAAAAGATTCAATATGGTATTAAGGGGGATGTATGCAGGGAATAGTATATTATGCATTGTGACAACTGGTGATAAACAAATAATAAGCAAGTAGGTATACATGCTAAGTAGTTCATACTTTGTTTAAAGGCAATGGATAGAACAATTCCTTTAGAATACATTTACATATAATGGTGAGAGGAGGGAAGGGGTGGATAGGCATTAGGTAGGTTTAGAGATTAGAAATGAAAGACTTTGTTGCTCATGAGACATTCACAGCATGGGTATGAGTGATTGATTCTCAGATTTCTGACAGCAATTACTGGGTGAAATGTGGACTCTGTTTATTAAAGCTATTCGGCTTAACAAATGTTAATTGAACTTTTATTGTATGTCAGGTACTCTTCTAGGTAAAGATGTACTTCTAGGTGAGGATGTAACAGTGCACAAAACAAATATAACCGTTCCACTTATGTTATAACATAGGAGACAGACAATTAACATAGCACCTGAATAAAACTCATGGGTAATAGATAGCAAAATATAGAAGACGTTAAGTGTCCATCTATACTCTATATTAACCACCTGTAGTGAGTCTTGGAAGGGACAGAGATGAGTCAATGGAGAAGGAAATTCAAAATAAAAGAGAGAAAATAGATGAAGTAACAGTTAAAAGCTATGAGGTTAGGGGGAAAATGTGTGTTTTTCAGTGAGGAAGGAAAGAATTGTTCCCAATTTCATCTGCTAGTGAGAAGAAAGTGGAGAGGAAACAAGGATGTTGAAATGAAGCCTCTTGAGAGACATGATTGATTTAACTTAAATTGTGCAGAGGGAAAGATTATTTGGATATAAGATATATTATAAGAAACACAGTTTCCAAAATGTTTTATAATTGCTTAGGCTTATACACATGATATTAAAAATGAAATTGGGAAAATATGGTATTTGACAAATATTTAATTGTAAAAGTGGTGTGAACATATAGAAAAGTAGGCGAAATGATTTTTTTATTTATTCCAACTGGTATTACACTATTTTGTCGGCAGAGTTATCATTATGTGTGTCAATTTTAATTTTTTCCTGGAAAACTCCAATTGGGTGTAAAAATGTTAAGCATAAGAGAGTTTTCCACAGGCAGTGTAAGGGCCAGTTGAAATGCACAAGGGATCTAGAATGGTAGTTAGACCAAGTTAGACCAGGACAGCTCTTTAGCTCTCTTGAACTCACATTGGTGATTTACACCCTGCAGAATCAGTATTTGTAATCAGAAATATATATCTTTCCCTAGAGGAAAGTCTGACAGTAAAAAAAAAAAAAAAAAAAAGATATTCTTTGTTGACAATATGACAGTTTTTCGATATTTGTTAATAAGAAATCCTGAGGGTATTGAAGTAAAGGCAATTGATTAAAGCATCCAACAACTACAGAGAATTTATCAAGATGGCATAAAAAACAGTAAATTTTAGCACGATCAAGGCTATTTCATATCTAATTTTTGCTAATATTTTGTTAATTTGATATCTAATCTGTGCTGCATTTTTACTTCAAATCTGGTCTGTGAATTACCAAATCAAATGCAAAATGTTTCTTCCATAGAAGTATACAAGAAATGCTAAATCAAAAATTAGTGAGGCTTTTAAAAGAGATTATTCACTTAATCTGCAAATGAACAGTACTATTCTATATGACTAGCAAAACTACAAGGTTTGTGTAACTTCAATTGCATTCTTCAAATAATATTATGTAGAAAAAGAGACATAGCAAAATATGGAGAGTAGATTCCTTGTGTTTAGAAATTTGATATGTGATGAACAACACACATATGTGTAAATATAAATATGTCTGGGTCATAAGTGTTATATTAGATGTAGGACAGTAGGTGTATATTTTTATCTGAGTAATCTGGAAAGGAGCTGTAAGACAGATGGAGTATGACTTTTCTTAAAACTCTCAACTGATTAGAAAAGTCTGACCTAGGAGAACTATAATTCCATCTTCAAGAAATTGGAGAAGAATCCAAAAGAGAGGATGCATACCATTTGTGGAGTGCAGGGAGGGTGAGAGTGGGCAGCATTAGCACATTGGAGACAGTCCAGATCATGAGACTGTGGGTGAGTTATTCAGTATGACCAGTGATTCAAAACCAAAACTATCTAAAACTAAGAGAGAGAAAGAAAGAAAGAAAGAAAGAAAGAAAGAAAGAAAGAAAGAAAGAAGGAAGGAAGGAAGGAAGGAAGGAAGGAAGGAAGGAAGGAAGGAAGAAAGAAAGAAAGAAAGAAAGAAAGAAAGAAAGAAAGAAAGAAAGAAAGAAAGAAAGAAAGAAAAGAAAGAAAGAAAGAAACAGAAAGAGAGAGAGAAAGAAAGAAAGAAAGAAAGAGAAAGAAAGAAAGAAAGAAAGAAAGAAAGAAAGAAAGAAAGAAAGAGAAAGAGAGAGAGAAAGAAAGAAAGAAAGAAAGAAAGAGAAAGAAAGAAAAAGAAAGAAAGAAAGAAAGAAAGAAGAAGAAAGAAAGAAAGAAAGAAAGAAAGAAAGAAAGAAAGAAGAAAGAAAGAAAGAAAGAAACTCAGGTTGTGCTGTTTTTTTTTCCCCCCCAGTGAGGAAAGGAGTTTAACCATAATATAAAGGAGCCTCCAAAAATATTAAAACAGAAGCTCATCTATAATGGATTTTATTCAGAGCTTCATTTCTTAAAATATTGCCGTAATTCAGAGTATCTTGATGCAAGAGACAGCTGGAATTGATAATAGCATTTCTCAAGGCTGTCATTAGTTCTGCAATATTAGCTTAAAATTAGTATGGAGGAGAATGTAAAGTTCATAGAGATTTTTGGTTCAGTTCCTTACGGCATATAAAAAACGAAAGGACATATTTTAGTAAGTTATTGGGACTTGTTTTCTTCAGAGAAGAGTTGTCTCAATTTTTTAAAAAAATATACTAGTAGAAAATCTTCTTTATTGTTTACGGATTAGTTTGTTTTAGGTTGTGATCCAATTACGAAAGAAATTATTTTCAAAAATAAAAAACGATTTTACTTAAAAATATTGTCACTGAAATGAAATTTTAAGATAGCATTTCAAAATTGATTCTCCATTGTTTCCCAAGTAAACTCCCTATGTGCAAGTGCACACTACAATTTAGTACTTTAATATATTCAGGCTCCACTGGCCAAGCACAGTGAAGAAGGGAAGATAGCATGTGCTCAAATAAATGATGTAATCAACTCAATATTCAGCAGCCTCGTGATGGAAATTGGAAGAGTTGGATCATCAGAGACATAGGGAAAGTGAGTCTGGGATTTGGGAACAGTACTGAATCCTTAAGCAGGAAACAGAGCTTGACAAGTTAGAGGTGGTGACTATTGATGGAAGCAAATTTCTTCTAGAGTGTCCCAGTTTAGGCCCATAAAACTACTATACATTCAAGTCCAAAAATGAATTTCTGGTCAAAAAATCCAAAAACATGAGGGATTAAGCTGCTAGGACTGAGAATCAGCCAGCACAAATAAATATAAGTAAATAAAGGTTTTCATGTCTTCAAAGACTGAAAATACTAGAATTGTTAGTACAAAATACATAATCATTATATAGGAATATTTAATAAAAATGACACAATTTCAAAGACTGATCAATCATAAGTTATTTTCAGAAATAAATTAGGACACTTAAAAGCAAATGGAGGTTGTAGAGTACATCTATTCTATATTTTTTCAGCAGTAGCACACTATTTACTTGGATTATGAACATTAACAGATAAACATGATGAAGTAAAAATAAAACGTCCTCTTTAGTCAAGGAACAGTAAACAAATAGAGACCAAAAACATAGAAAAAAATTACATTTTAAAATGGTACTTCTAAAATGGGCCAGACCTCTCAGAGCCTCAGGACTACGGCATAAAATTAACCAGTTTTATCGCTAGAGATTCCAAAACACGGTTACTTAGTTTGTATATGTCAGGCAACAGAGTACTTATTTAATTTTATTAAAATATTTACATTTATTGCAATACACATAGTCTCAAAGCAAGAGCTGTATGTTTTCCTTCTCCTCAGAGAGAGGACCTCAATAGTGTTTTTTTCCTCAATTAGTGTTTGTTGATAAAATAAATAAGTTCTGATTGTCCAACATCATACCAAAGGGATTTTTCATTGGTTTTGTCAAGTTAGTCCTAAAATGTATGCACGAGTAAAAATAGCTAAGAAAATAGATCTAGAAAGATTCAGTGATGTATTAGGGGTGAAAAGAGAAACAGAGAACTAGAAAGTACAAGGTAAGTAATATAAGAAAATGAAGTACTGAGAGATAAGGATTGGAAATATGAAGGTATCATGACGGTACATTGAGAATAAAATGAGAGGGTCTAACAGAGACAATAGAGAAAAATAGAGGAGATACAATACCTGAAAACATGTAATAGCTGAAAATATCCAGATCTCATTAAAAACATGAATCTTGGGGATCCCTGGGTGGCGCAGCGGTTTGGCGCCTGCCTTTGGCCCAGGGCGCGATCCTGGAGACCCGGGGTCGAATCCCACGTCGGGCTCCGGTGCATGGAGCCTGCTTCTCTCTCTGCCTAAAAGAAATAAAAATAAAAATAAATAAAAAAATAAAAATAAAAACATGAATCTGTAGGTATGTAAGCAATGTATCTCAAATAAATGTATATCTTCTTTAATAAGACACACTGGAAACCATTAACTTCAAAACCAAGAATAAGACAAAGATGACCACTCTCTTAGTTGGTCTTTAAGCAATTACTAGAACTTTAAAACAGTGGAAGAAAAACGGAAAAAGGTTAAAAGTATAAGGATTGGGAAGGAATGAATGTAGAAGTTTGAATTAACTACCTCAAATACAGAAATGCTACAGGCAAATTACTAACAATAATATGAGAGTAGCAGAGTATATAGATATAAGATCAGTACAAAATTCTATTTTCAACATGTCTGTGTACATAAAGTGTTTTAAAACAATTAATAATACATTGATTACATTGCAACAAAACTGTTTATAAACAAAAACAAGCAAAGAAAAAGCACTGTACACACAACATAAACAACCATTTAAGAATAAGTCTTATGAAAGGTCCATAAAATATATGTAGAAAAAATAGAACTCTACATTAAAAGGTCCTAAATATGTGTGGCAAATTCCCTTTTCTACATGGATGAAACTGGTGCCCCAAAGACATCACTTCTCCCAAAATTCATGAAGACTCTATGAGAGCTCAACAGGACACCCAGTAGTGTTCTTCATGGACACTGTCAAGCTATTTCTGAAATGGACACACAAATGACAACAGCCATCTGAAGAATAAAATAGAGGATTGGATATGCCCTATAAAATTATCAAATTTTAAAATAAAACTAGAGGAATTTTTAAAGATTTTATTTATTTATTTATTTTTTATTTTATTATTATTATTTTTTAAAGATTTTATTTATTTATTCATGAGACACACACACACACACACACACAGAGGCACAGAGACACAGGCAGAGGGAGAAGCAGGCTCCATGCAGAGAGCCTGATACAGGACTCCATCCTAGAACTCAGGGATCACACCCTGAGCCCAAGGCAGAGGCCCAACCACTGAGCCACCCAGGTGTCCCAAAACTATAGGAATTTAGGGAGCTAGGCAAATCAACAAACGTAAAAGAACTGAAGCCCCAGAACATATACAGACTAGGATGGCAGATCCAATTGAATAAATTGGGATAATTAGTATCTTCTTGTGTGGCACATAAATAAAGCCTGAAATGGAAACGATGCCTCACAACACACACACACACACACACACACACACACACAAAGGTATTTTAAAAAATAAGACAATATCTTTCTGACATTAGGGAAGGATTTCCTTGACAGATACATGTGCTAATTAAAAGAAAACATTGATACTCCAGATTTCCTCTAAATTCAAGACTCCTGGGGACACCTGGGTGCCTGAGTGGTTGAGTGTCCACCTTTGGCTCAGGTCATGAATCCTGGATCCCAATTGAGTCCCGCATCAGGCTGCTTCGGGGAGTCTACTTCTCCCTCTGCCTGTGTCTCTGCCTCTCTTCTGTCTCTCATGAGTAAATAAATAAATAAAATCTAAAAATAAATAAATGAATAAATAAAAATGAATTCAGGACTTCTGTTTCATAAAGTACATTTTAAAAAGGGAAAAGATGACTCAAAATCTGGGAGAAGATATTTGCAATATATACAATTGACAACAAGCATTAGAATCCAAAACGTATGAATTATTAAGACAAAGACACTTACCCAGTAGATATTTTGTCAAAGGACATAAACAGACATTTCCTAAAAGAGGAAGCATACATGTCAATTATCGAAATGCCCTTTACGACCAAAGTGAAGTACCATTTTATACTTGTAAAATATGGGGAAAAAATAAGAGTCCAACAATATAAAGTGTTGGATAGGATATGGGTTAATGGGGATTTTTATACATTGCTTTGGGAAGATGAATTGTTAAACCACTTTGGAAAACAATTTGGCCTTTGCCCACAGAACAGCCCAGAACTTCCAGGCATAGTTTTATATACCAGACATTTCTGTATATATTTCCTGCAAGAGGCAGGTGTAAGAGATTTCAGAAAATATCTCTTCTTCAGAGAATGGATACATTATTTTCTATATATTAATAAACTGGAATATTTTACATCAGGAAACATGAATGGACCAAAGCTACATGTGAATCACAAATAAACGCTAGAAACCTAACATTAAGAAAAAGAAACTTCCAGAAAGCTGCGTGCCGCTGAAGAACACTTTTATAAAGCTTAAAAACAAATATAACTGGCAAATATCTTTTTTAGCTATGTGTAGATATGTGGGAAAATCATTTACCAAGGTGAGGAAAAACTAAATGCAAAGCTGAAGCTAGTGGTTATTGAGGAGTGGAAGGCAGCGGATGGGATAAAAAATAAGCAGAAATGTGCAGAATACTCTATGTGTTCGGTATTTTTAGTGAAATGACTGATTTACATGTCCATTATTATCTGTTTACATTATTATGTATATAAAATTATTTTTTATATCTTAAAATCCATTACATACTAGCTTCTGTGTGTGTGTCATATATTACATACCAACACAATATTTGAAAAAATTCAAGGCTGTGCACTTGCAAAGAATTTACCAGAGATGCACAAACACTCATTTGCAAGTGTTTTGATGAAAGACAATGACATTCTTAACATGTTCTTCCATAAAAGTATATAATATTGGGGCTCTTGAGTGGCTCAGTCTGTGAAGTGTCTGCCTTTAGCTTAGGTTATGATCCCGGGGTCCCAGGATGGAGCCCTGAAACAGGCTCCCTGCTCAGTGGAGAGTCTGCTTCTCCATCTTCCTCTGCTCATGCTCTCCCTCTCACTCTCTGTCTCTTTCAAATAAATACATAAAATCTTTTTTAAAAAATTTAAAAAATAAATAATATTTTAATATAAACTAGTTTTGGAATTTCAAGTTTATTTT
Organism: Canis aureus; assembly: GCF_053574225.1. Taxonomy (NCBI): domain Eukaryota; kingdom Metazoa; phylum Chordata; class Mammalia; order Carnivora; family Canidae; genus Canis; species Canis aureus. The sequence goes on from NC_135627.1 coordinate 7,049,688, forward strand.
TATATCATTTCTTAATACTTTTTTGTTGAAAGGCACTGAAAGTGTTTTCTTTTTCTTTTCTTTTTTTTTTTTAAGATTTTATCTATTTATTCACGACAGAGAAAGAGAGAGAGGCAGAGACACAGGCAGAGAGAGAAACAGGTTCACGCAAAGAGCCCAATGTGGGACCCGATCCCAGGATTTTGGGATCACGCCCTGAGCCCAGGGCAGACGCTCAACCGCTGAGCCACCCAGGTGTCCCCTGAAAGTGTTTTCCTGAGACCCTGGGTACATGCTCTGAGTTAGTAAAAATTATACACGGCTACATATTGGGAGGTTCACTTGGTACCATATTATAAACTGAGCAACTTTGGGCAAGTCATTTTAACTTCCCTTACTCTACTCATTAATGAAATTAGCAATTTAATTAAATGCTCTCTGAGGTCCCTTCCGGCTCTAAGATTTTATGCAATTGTGACCTTAATTTGGTGTAAACACAAAGTTTGAAATAATGTTGAGAAAATTGGATTGCTATGGTACTAAAGTAAATTACATATGCATTATTATTAGGAAGTATGTTAAAAATGCTTTTCGAAAATTTACTTGGCATTTTTCATTAATTAACTGATAAAATGTCTGTTGCATAATCTAACAAAATGTTGATACTTGATATAAACATGCCAGACATTTAGGCAAAAATGTAAATGTCCTGTTGTAGTTTCATTACTTTGTAGAGTGCATCAGCACACTGGAGTAACTAATGCACTAAATCGAATATTTAAAAGTTAATGTACTTGCCTGATGTGAGTAATTTATAATTTACATATGAATTGAATTCAGACCCATTTCTTTCTTTTTCCACTTACAGGAAAGAAGTATTAACAACAGAAAATTGATGTTTTCCTACAATTTGAAAACTATTTCTGCAGATGTTTTTATATGTAGCTGAACAGAAAAAAAAATAAGATTTGGAAGGAATACCCTTACAAGAAATGATAGATGATAAAGCATGAGATTTCCTAATATTTCTGTCTCCATGTCAAGTAAAATATGTGACTATGCTTGATTTAATTTTTGAGATTCAATGAGATAATTTATATCCATTAAAATATTAAGAAAGCCTTGAGTATGATCACTTGCAAGATGTCTTAGAAATCACTAAGCAATATGAAAATATAAGCAGATGAATTACCCATCAAATGTAATAATTTCCTCTGGAAATAGATTTTGACAGAGTTGACTTTTAAGAGAACCGTATTATTACTTTGCCTAGTGTAATTGTCAGATGTGTGCAAAATCATGAGATAATTCATAATTTTCTTTCAACTGCAGCTTTCCCATTAGCTTACATTTCTATGTCATATAATTTTTTATGATTTTCTTTAAAAATAAATATTTCTAGTGGGAAAATCTTTGTGTTGTTTTATTGAAATTTGTATTTTATTATAATCCTTTCTATTAGACATTTTCATTGACACGTACATCTTCACGTACGTGAAGTATGCCATCTCTGGCAACTACCTTTTGACCTATTATGTTTGAAAAGTTTCATTCATTATCAAAGTTAGCCTTCCTAAAAAAATTAAATTACTTCACTATTTACCTATGCAAATGGATCAATCATTTCAGCAATGCATATATGCAACCCCAGTTTTCCAGATCATTATATATCTAAAGTAAACAGACAGATTCCCCAACTCGGCCCACTGACAACGGTCCATCACTCCATGTCCTCAGGCAGTGATTTCAGTGAAGGGACATCTGTTTATGGATAATCAATTTTTAAAGTACTTTATAGAAGGGCTTCCTTTTCTGTTAAAAAAAGTAAGCCAAAAGCATGGTCATCTATTGCTGCTTAACAGACCAACCCAAAATTTAATGATTCAAAATTATATTTATTTTGCCCCTCCACCCCCCATTTTTACTCAGGACTGGGCAGAGGTGGCTCACCTCTATTCCACCAGTCATGTTCCACCAGGAAAGGCTTGACAGGGGCTGGAGAGGACACTTCCAAAATGACTTCCTGCCATCACTGGTGCTGTTAGTTTACGAACCTTTACCTTGCCATTCGACCAGGCCCACCTTTCCTCTCTGTTGGACTTTCCTTGGGGATTTTGATGTTTAAATATTTTTTCCTATACCGATTTTGTTTTCTTTTTCCAGGGACATTGGCATGTAATTTTGATTTCATTTCTTGGTCTTCTGCAACAATCAATACTTCACTGTTACTTCTTCTTTGTTTCCATATATTTAACATTTCTCACTTTTCTCTCTGTTTTTCCCTCAAGTATATTTTATCATATTTACTGGCGCTTTTAGAGTAGCTACCACACTTTTTTTTTTTTTTTTTTTTTTTTTTTTTTTTTGCTACGACACTTTTGATAGCATTATTTTTTTATTGGTCTTCTTTTGTGAGGGCTTTTATTTGTGTTTTATCTCCTTTGGTTATCATCTCATTTCTTCACTGAATCTCTTTGAACTCTTATTTTATAGCTGATTTTCTCAAGATGTTTACTTTGCTGTTTTCAGTTATTATTCACATTCCTTTATGTATCAAATATAAATAAAAATGTAATTTATCAAAAAAAAATGTAATTTATCATGATGGCATGTACCAAGGTTTTTCAAACAATTGTTATCCTAATTGCTGTCTGAAGGTTAAGAGGAACTCATTTAGAAACTATATTGGCACGAAGTTCTAGCCCAAATTTACTCTTCATCCAGCAGATACTCAGCAAGTTGTTTGGTAGACATTACTAGTATTTATCAACATCTATTTCTCTTTCCATTTTGAGTAGTTCTGCACTTATCCTGTTACTAGGGTAGAAACTGGTCAATAAATTATGAAAAATATGTCAGTTATTGACTGTGGCCATCGTGGAAAACCCATGGAGTATTCTCCAGTTTCTCTCCAATATTGCAATGATCTTGGAGATAGACTTGGGTGAGCCAACAGTGTAGAGCAACCTGGATTGGTGTGTCACACTAAAGGGGAAGCCCCCCCTAGAGAGTGGTCCAGAACTCACAGCATCCCCAGGTAAGGGAGAAAACACTTTCATAGCATGGTAACAATGAGAATTGGAGTTTGTTGCTAGCACATTCTGATTAACAGAGGAAGGTTAATAATCATGGTACCATTTTCTGTTTCTTTAAATGTGAAGAAATTCATGTGACTAGGGGAGTCTAAAATAATCTGTCATATTCCTTTGCTTTCATTAAAAAGCATGTAAAGCTATAATCTTTAAAACCACTACCTAGAATTTTCCTCTCTCTAGTTAGATGATGTTATTCTAGGTTTCCCTGAATCTTCGGCATTAATCCTTTTCATTTCTGTGATTTATTTTTCTTCAAATAATACTGCCTACAAATGACATACCTGGAGAAGGATGGAGGAGAGGATGTGGGATGAATCTAAGTGACTCAGAATATTCCACTCATGCTTGTCCCAAGTTGTGATAACAAAAGTACACATACCTCCAGGGTTCCTAATATCTTTCCACTACTGGCTACTGACCATTCACCAATATATTTTTGCTATAGTAAAATTAATGCCTCCCTAACATTTCCTTATTATGTGTTGTCTTTATTTTCTGTAGTGTTGTAATTTTGAAACTTGTTTTTTGGGGGAGTGAGGAGATAGCGACTTTGTCAATAAAAATATGGGGAAATTAAATTAAGAATAATTGAAGAATAACTACCACCATGGACTTAGAACCTTAAATAAGTGATTAAACAGAGACCACAAATATCTACTTGTAGCTTTCTCCTACATAAGTTCTTATGAATATACATGTAGATGGATAGATATATATTAAAATATTATATATTTATATATAAATACCTATATACAATTTTATACTTATATATTGTATATATATATACACACAAATATATATACTTTATAGGTGTGTTAATATCAACACTGTCTAAATAAACACTGAGGCTACATTAAAATTTTTAGGATATGTTACTCAATTTCTTCCACATTACTTTTCAGTAGAAAATGAAATGTCTCCTACAATCTAATAAGTGCATTATCTTAAGTATTTTACATCCCAATACAGACCCTATGGGTTTTAATTTTTTTACAATTACATACATTATTTTAGTCTCTGACTTTTTGACGTATTTTACTATTCAGTGTTAGGAGACAGAGTCTTCATTATAAATGTGCTAGAATATAGATGGCTTGTTTCCATAACCACTGTGTGAATCTTAATTTTGAGAAGCCTTCTTTTGAATGCATACATTTACATATACTGGAGGATGGGATTTGGTAAAAGACTAGGAATAAATCAAAAGTAGGAATAAATTGGGATAATTTATCAGCACTCCTGGAAAATGGCTTTTAAGGAGAAAAATACAATTATTTCACATACGTCTCTCTATAATGCCTTCTATTATGCCATTCAAGGATCTAATAAACAAGGATTGATGAGCATCTTCTATGATGGAATGCTTTGGGGAGGATATGGAGAATCGAGTAAAAAGAATAAGTATAAAATCCTATTTCTGATGTTGCTGCATGTTAGAATGCTTTCAATTTAATTATGTTACCATGATTTGGTCTTTGAGATCTAATTGCAGGGATACACAATAGCGTTGCCCAGATTGGACATGGTTCTCTGTATTGATGTCCTTTGGGTCTATGATACTAATCAGTCAGCAGTCATGCTTTGCCTCGGTCCCATATCCAACATATCATTGTAGAGAACATCCTTGATGGACCTTGGGCTTCTTTACTCTTTGAATAGTTGAGATAGTCCCCCAGTATCCAATTGAATCACTTTTTATTTGTTCATATTTGATGTCTAGCTACAAATTACACATTCAAGCAAAGTCTATATCATAAGGAGAACAATCAGTTAAAATTAAATGAAAAATGACCTTAATAGCTGTTTGTCTATATTCCATACATTTGTTTGACCACTTTTTAGTGATTTTGTGAATATGAGTGGCATATTGGTATGGCTAAAATGTACTAGAAGCAGAACATTACAACTTGTAATAATGTAACATTCTTTAATTGATTAAACTAAATGTTAATAATTTTTAATTGAACAGTCCTTAGGTCCTTAAATGACCTAATTGAAGGTCCTAATGCTTCTCCACAAGACACTTGAGAACATCTGTATAGCTTTCACTATGAAAGAGTTTCCTGAAAACAAATAATCTCCAATCAAGCAATTTTCCTATCTCCACAGGCTATTTTATATTAACACAGTATGGAAAACTGACATGGTTGATGACCATACAAAGGGTCAAATACAGTGGTAGTCCTTGTTAAACTTCATACAGATGAGATAGTATTTTTAAAAAGATGTTATATTATCCAAAGGTGTGTGTGTGTATGTGTGTGTGTGTGTGCGTCCACCCTTGAAACTTCTCAGAATTCTGGTGTCCATTTTGAGATGTATAATCCTCCTAAACAATTGAGATGCTGGATTTTTTTCCTATGAAAATATCATTGTCATAATTAATTGATAGCTACAACCTACTATGGAGAAGCATATAATTTTTAATGGGAAAGTCTTAGCTAGAGACTAATTAGTACTAAAGCAAATGAGGAGCAATTTTACAATCAAAATGCCATCAAGTGTTTCCTTATGTTTCTGTTCTTTTTATGCAGATCCTTTAGAGTCACACACACTCACACACACACATACCCACACACACCATTATTTTGAGATGTGTATGTCACTTAAAACAGGTTAAATAATCCAGGTTCTTCATATTTACTTATATGTAATCAATACTCATTTTTCAGAAAAAGGTATGTTATAAAATTAGTGATAAAATTATCGCTTTATGAAGTTGCATTTTATTTAAGCTTTGTGCAAAACATACTTAAATAAATTTATATATGATGAAAATCACATCACAAAGTCCAGAAAATATAGAGAAAATAATGAGGGTGAAAATATGGTGACAAATGCAAGAAACAGAACTAATAATGCATTTTGTTTAAAATGTCTATACTAATCTATCACAACAAAATTATTTCTATTGGTTAAGAAACTTTCATTTGTTTTTCATTCTTTTAGCATTTGGGGTAATATTTGTCCTGAATTATGCAATGAATTAGGTTCTAAGTTTATATATGTATACATGCTGAAAAATGTAAAAAAATTAAAATTAGATTGGAGGATGACATTTAACCCAACATAAAAAATTTTAAAAGGAACAAAATGATTCGCTTTATATTAATATTTCCATAAAATGGTAATGGTTAATTTTTCACAAATAGGCACCTAATTGACATTTAATCAAGCATACACAAGTGTATGTTAAATATAAATTAATTACAGTATGTTAAAAATACCGTAATTTTATGGTGTGTAAACATGTAAGTACATTTTAGTTACCATTTAATTACTGATTTCACAGACTATAAATGTATAATTACCTAACTAACAATTCACTACCTTTCTAAAGAAAGCATTTTTCAGGTTAAGTATGATGCAAAGTTAATTAGGTGTTATTTTTACAATTAATACTAAAAAGTTATAAGTGATTTGACCCATGTAGTTCACTTCTGAATTAACTCTTCCTCACAGTAATATATGTGGAAATTATAATGTGCATAAAGACTACTTATAAATGCATAGTTATATAATTGTGATTTGATTACCCAGTCCAACACAACATGTTTGTGTGGAATACCAAGAAATATGTCCTGTGGTTTTAAAACAAACATATTATCTGTTTATAAAATTAAGTTAAACAAATAAAGGTGATTAGATAGTGTATGAAAGATACTTTTTGAATGTAAATTTCCATTAATGTATGGCAACATAATTCATCATACTGCATTTGACATTATTACTGTTTCTTGATTTTGCTCTTTTTTCGTTTAGTGTTTTTCTGAATAATGATTTACCTCTATTGTTTACCTCTTCTTTTATGTGTTCAAATAAACAATCTTGAATTTAATGTGGAACAAAATAAAACATCATTGCAAACTGACCTGAATCAATTTCGTCATTTATAATTTTTCTGTTCTTTTTATTCATCATCAGGAACCTCGTAAGTTATGTCTTCTACCACACACACTCTGTAGCTGATAACACGTTACAATGGAAGCTGATTCTAGACAAAATTCTGTCACACATCCAAATGTTTACTAGCACCCAGGCAGGAAAACTGCTATTCTTCCTCTACTGTAAGATGGCACTGGGGACCTTCATAAGCTAGGGAAGCACCGGGCATGGCAGGTGGGCAAGATGTAGCTGCGACAGTACTCCAGCAACGGGCTTCATTTAACCTTCTACTTGGATTGTCTCTTGAGTTGTTTAACAGGAGACTGTTTCAGAGTCCCAAAACCATGTTTCCACGTGAAGTGGAGCAAGACTTCGCTCAGTAGAGAACAGAGTTCTCGGTGCGTTGGTGGCTCAGTAGGTTCAGCGTCTACCTTTGGCCTAGGTCATGATCCCAGAGTCCTGGGATGGAACCCAGCATGAGGCTTCCCAATCAGCAGGGAGGGAGTATGCTTCTCCCTTTCTCTCTCCCCACCCCCCAGCTTGTGCTCTCTATGTCTCTAATAAGTAAAATCTTAAAAAAAAAAAAAAAATAGAGAACATAGTTCCTGAAAGAGCTGGCTTGTCTGGACAGTATTTCTAGTCAACACGGGAATCTTAAACATCACTCAATTCATTTTAACATCCATGTTACTGACCAGCTGTCTAGGGTTGATCAAGATAAAAACAGCTGGAGTAACAGATTACTGGAATGTAATCTGATTATAGAATCTCAACGAGAGTATGTGAGTAATAACAAGCATACATAGGTTACAGATTGCTACAAATAACCATGTATGAATATATGGAACTCTACAAGCTAAAGTATTAAAAAATAAATTCAGATAGTAAGGCAGATCTTTTTTTTTTTTTTTTCCATGAGAGACACACACACAGACAGAGAGAGAGAGAGAGAGGCAGAGATACAGGCAGAAGGAGAAGCAGGCTCCATTCAGGAAGCCTGACACAGGACTCGATCCCAGGACTCCAGGATCAGCCCCAGGCCAAAGGAAGACACTAAACCACTGAGCCACCCAGGGATCCCTAAGGCAGATCTTATTATATATTTTGTCACCATCAATTATGTCTACATTTACAACAACTTGGGACACAGGTATTTTCCTTTTAACAATCATAGATGAGACCTTGGTCAGTGCTTCATCTAAACAAAACACTGTGAAAGGAACAGAGGGGATACAAAAAAGGTGAAACTACACACTCTTCCCTAAATAAGTTTGTTATAGCCTGGTTTTGCTTTTTTGCTTTGTTTTGTTTTTTAAAGATTTTATTTATTCACTCATGAGAGACAGAGAGAGACAGAGAGAGACAGAGAGAGAGAGGCAGACACACAGGTAGAGGGAGAAGCAGGCTCCATGCAGGGAGCCCGGCACAGGACTCTATCCCGGGACTCTAGAATCATGCCCCCAGGCCGAAGGCATATAGCCTGGTTTGGGGAAGGGGATCAATAAAATTATTAGAGGTAAAGAAAGTTAAAATTACTAGATGTCCAATGGAAACTCATATTTGATTAAAATGGTGAGTTGCTTGACATAAACGTACCCCCAGATAGAATTCAAAAAAAGAGAAATAACAATTATTTAGAAAATTTTCATGGAGAAATTGTTATGGGAATTATAAAAGCACTCACGGCCAATTGTAAATGTTAGGAGAAAGTAAGGCCTTTGCTTTTTTTATTCAGGAGGGATCTGAAGGAAATCTGACTTCCAATGAGTTTCCTGGAAGTAGGCTTGACTTTACAGTGGAAGGAAGGGAGTAAATGTATCTTAACATTTGTTCATCTCCCCCATGCATCTTTTAAATGATGTTTTAAAACAATATACATCATTTTTTTCATTATACAAATACAAAAAGCACGTCCTTGCCCCATGTTTTGTTGTATTGCTATACGGCTGTAGTTTTCAAGCTATTTGGTCTCTACATCCTTAAAAATGTTGAGGACCCCTAAGAGCTTTTGCTTTTTTGAGTTACATCTACCAGTGTCTTAAGACATTAGAAATTAAGTCAGATAGACCAAAGAGCCACAGGTGTAGAGCTTTCCCTCTCCTCTGCCCAGGGTAACCCCTAGACTCATAATAATGCATTTGCATTGTGGGTACAGCCCTCCCCCCATGGAAAAAGGCTGCCTTGACCATCAAGGATAAAACTCCCCCTTCCAATGACTGGAAGCCACCTTCCATTTGAAACTACCCACTGTCTATCACAGCTCCTCCCAGACGGGAGACACCCAATAATATCCAATCCCAGAACTAGTAGGGGTCGGTTCCACCTTGAGAGTATACTTTCCCTTCAATAAACTCCCTTGTACTTGTTCTTTTCATTGTGGCTGTCTTTATATAAGCACTACTCCCTAAGATATAAATCTTCTCCTGGAGAATCCAAGGAGGGAGACCTCCATTCACATAAGGTAGACTCTCTCACGTATAACATATTCACACAAGGAAAAGGGTGAATAATGTCTTGGTTTTGTTAGAGTCTCGATCTCTGGACCTCTTGGACAGTTTCTGGGGATTCCTTGGAGATCCCAACTACCTTCTGAGAGCCACAGCTATGAATCCACAGGAAAATAATCACACATGAGCCATCTAATTGAGATTCCATCCATTTCTTCTTTCACCAAAGCTCTGTGTCTGTTTTATAACCATGTCTGCCATAGTAGGATAGTTTGCAGAAAGATGGGGAACAATATTGACTTTATTTTCTAAGTTCCAATTATCGGTTGAAAAGATCAAATTTTCCACTCCCTCCTTTCTCTCCTCCTCCCCTTTACACTTTCTATTCTTCCTCCTCTCCTCTTCTTCCTTTTTTCTTTCTTGCACTTCCCGGGTCTTAGCACAGAGATAGCCCATGAAGGATCATTGTGATGCAGTTAACTGTCCAGGAGGTGATATCTGAATGCAGCTGGGTTGCAACCTTTCCATATCTTATTCTCACATCTTCTTTGTTGTACGAAGGTGGGGTCTTCTTGGATTTCGGCAATGTGAATTTGTTTCCCCTTATTTTTGCTACTGGAATAATGACCCCATTATATTCTAAAGTTCATGACCTGAATTTTATTTTTGATGTCAACTGTACTTAGGCATCATTAGACACAAATAGAACAAGGGATTATAAATTTATTTACAGAAAGTAAGCTCAAAAACAAAATAACAATTTCTTTACAGGATGCTACCAGTTGGGGACTGTTTGCCAAGTGCTTTACTTAACCTGAACCAACAGATTTTATATGTGCTTTTTATGACCTTGTCTTAGAAAGTTTTATAGGAAAGTCATCGTGGCACTTTGCAATACTTCAGAAGCCAAAAAGAATTGTGTGAGTGTGCTTTCAACTGGAATGATGAGGAATTTTAAATGTAGGCTGTGCCTAAGAATATATGCAATCTTATAATGCCTGAATATGAATGATGCCAGCAAAACACAAAATTAATCAATTGACGTGTTATTAATCCCAAACCTAACTTATTCTCTTTAGGCCTCTTATAAATACAGTTACTAATGTATCATGTCCTGAAGATGGAAAGTATGTTGGAGGATAAATAGTATATATGACACTTGTTCTTGAACCATCACTTTTGGAAAAGTAAAGAAACTTCACTCAAAAGGTTCAAATGGAAAAAGAGGTATTTTTGAGTGATGCTAAGTGTCTATTTTCAGAAAAGATGTAACTGAAATGAAAAAAATGAGAAATTATTGAATATCTGTGATACAGATATATAGACATTTTTAATTGCAGTGGTCTAAACTTCTATTTCACAGTATGTGCTGTATATTTGTTTTTAATAAAAAGGCCAATTAATCTGATATTAGTTATGTTTTAGTAGACATTTTTACATTACCTATAGTTGGGACTCTGAAATCATAAGAAAAGGAATATTCAAAGGCAGCCAATTCTGTAGAGATTAGCATATATTTTCTTTCTCATGATGTCACAAAGTTTACCTATGAAACACATAGGTCACAGGGAGAAAAGAGCACCTCAAAAAGGAAGCTGAATTCTGAGGTGTAGTACAGAGACCATGGGCTTTGAAATCAGATATACTGAATTTAAAATCTTTCCCTAATGCTGTGGTGATTATGAATCGCCAACAGTACACCCTTTTAGACTTGACTATGGAGATTAAATAAATGAGTCAGAATCAAGTTTTTGGCACTTAGTAAATATCCAGTAGAGTTTGCTCCCTTGGATTCTCTTTCACTCTCACACATACTTGCAATCTTAATTTTTGGGTGGCCTATTTTGAGTTCTAAGTTTGTCTTTAATCTCTCAGAAAATTTCCTTCACTTTTGACAACCTGGACTTATATTTATGTTTTTTTTTTTTTTTTAGATTTTATTTATTTATTCATGAGAGACACAGAGAGAGTGGCAGAGACACAGGCAGAGGGAGAAGCAGGCTCCCTGTGGGGCGCCTGATATGAGACTCCATTCCAGGACCCCAGGACCGTGACCTGAGACAAGGCAGATACTCAACCATTAAGCCACCCAGGTGCTCCACCTGGACTCATTTTTAATCACCACTGTTTGAGTACACCATTCTTTAACCATTTCTGTGTCAATGGATATCTAGGCTATTTACAATTTCCCAGTATTTTAAACACTGCTAAAGAAATATCCTAAGATATGGACACTTTAATACTTGTCATTATCTCAGTAGAATACATTCTTGGAAGTAGAACTGGGTTGGCCATTGATTGGCTCAATTACATTTTGATTCATATGACTAGGTGCTCTCTAAATCTTTGACCAGTTGTCAGCCTCTTGAATAGTGCATGATCTCTCTTTTTTTCAAATTTGGAAGGCTTCAAAATCATTTCTTCAAATGCTTACTAATATTACATTTTCTGGGATATTTAAATCCTGGCTAATTCGAGAAGCAAGTAGAGTTTTAATTTTTTAAAAATACTTGCTTTCCATAGATCTTTAATTATTAGTAAATTTAGATATCTTTTATGTGACATTATTTTTATTTTTCTTAGGCATAACATTATTCATATCCTCTTTCCACTTTCATGTTGGTTATTTATCCTTTTTAAACAGTTAAACAGTTGCTTTGTAATAATTTTTTCATATTAGAGATATCATGGTTTGTCATATTTACTTTACGTATTACATTTTTAGAAGTTTTGGTCTCTTATCCTTATGTCATTTTTGGTAGAAACTATATTTTTATTGTATATTGTTAAAATTGGTAGGTATATTACAATTTTTCTGTGCTTACTAATGTTTTTATTACAGATTTATTCATTCAATCTTCCACCAATTTGGGATTGTTCTGAAGCACAATGTGAGAAAAGAAAATTTTTATGTTTTCTAGATGTTCTATCTTTCTAACACCATCTTTTGATCAATTTACTTTTTTCTTCTCAAAATAAAAAAAAATATTTTGAAGGACATTAAACCTAGTATAATTTTTAGAGCTCTTACAAGAATTCCCATAGTGAACTGTTTTATCAAAAAAGAAAAAAAAAAAAAAGTGAGAGGGCAGTCCTGGTGGCTCAGCAGTTTAGTGCCACCTTCAGCCCAGGGCGTGATCCTGGAGTCCTGGGATCCAGTCCCATGTCAGGCTACCTACATGGAGCCTGTTTCTCCCTCTGCCTGTGTCTCTGCCTCTTTGTCTCTCTCTGTGTCCCTCATGAATAAATAAATAAAATCTTAAAAAGAGAGAGAGAGAGAGAGCATTTTCTACATTTACACTGCAGTGTTTATTCATTATATTTTTCATATGTATATATGGAGCATTTGCCATAATCAAGATTCTGTGCTAGGTACTTTGGCTGGGAAAAAAGAATAGAGAGATGTATATAATGTGGTCCTTATTCTCTTAAACAAAAGCCCATTTGGTAGGTATCAAGCACTGTATGAAAAACAAATCTAAGGAAATACATATAAATGCTATTGAGATTCAAAGTCAAAGAGGATGATATTTTTGATAATAAGAAGAAAACATATAATGTGGATCCTAAACTCTGAGTATAAAAATGGCAATCTAGCAGAAAGAAGAAAGGCGGAAAATGATAGATATGTTTTTAAAAACAAAAGAAAACCTAGATTTGAGTTACCAATCAGAGGAAATGGCAAAGAAGGCTTAAAACAAAGTGTGGGGCAGGGGACCCTGGGTGGCTTAGTTGGTTAAGCATCTGACTCTTGGTTTCAGCTCAGGCCATGATCTCATGGGTTTATGGCTTGAGCCTTGCATCTGGCTCCACACTCAGTGGGAAGTCTGTTTGAGATTCTCTCTTTTCCCCTCTCCCTCTGACCCTTCCCCTGCTTGTGATTTCTTTTTCTCTGAAATAAATAAATTAATATTAAAAAAAAAAGAGCGTGGGGGCAGAGCCTTGAGAACTTTGTTATGAATGCCAGATTGAGCTCAAGTTTAATTAATTAGTGAATGGGAAATCATGAAAGGTTTATGACAAGAATTTTGATATGATCAGATTAACAATTAAGACCAGTGTCAATTATGCAGCAGTTCACAGAGCTTGCATAGACTCCAAGAAAACACATCATAAAGAGACACAAATCCTTGACATATGACATTTTGAGTGTCTTGGTGACATCTATCATGTTTTAATATGTAAACAGAAAAATATACCTGATTTCAAGACAAATCAACGTGAAGAAAACTCATCAGTAAAAGCTTTAAAGAAGAGAATTTGCCAGTGTTTCTTAAAATTTGGACATCAAATGCACTATGGTGAAACACATACACATGGTATCAATATTGGAATAAATAATGCAAAAATAATAAAATAAAACCTTAACTATATTTTAAATAAAGAAAATATTAATGTCATGTCAATGTAAAAGATGTTACCATTTATAAAAAATATACTTAGCAGAGGAGTTGGTCAATTGGCCAAATCATAACTCAAATAAAAACTGATGACAAGATAAAAAAATTAGAATTTTATATAAGAAATTTTAGCGCCAAAATTTGTTTGAGCACATGCTACTTAAAATGCTCTACATATATCAGGATTTAATTAAAAGTCTTAATAAATAAAATTTTATTTTACTATAAAATTCATGTTAGTAGGGCAGCTCCGGTGGCTCAACGGTTTACCACTGCCTACAGCCCAGAGCATGTTCCTGGAGACCCGGGATCAAGTCCCACGTCAGGCTCCCTGCATGGAGCCTGCTTCTCCCTCTGCCTGTGTGTCTCTGTCTCTCTCTCTCTCTCTCTCTCTCTCTCCTCTCTGTGTATTCTCATTAATAAATAAATAAAATCTTAAAAAATAAAATAAAATAAAGAGGTGTCATTCCTTTAAAAAAATTCATGTTAGCACATGAAAGAATATAATAGTTTATTTTTCATGTAGTATGTATAATTTCTCATTATGTGTAACTGTGATTGGATTAAAGAATTTGCTAAGAGCCTTTTTTTTCTGATTTCAAATGGAATATATTTGCCATTAACTTCTCAGAAATACTGTGACTTGTACCTGTTTTATCTGTTAGGAGTATGACTCTCAGGGATGCCTTTGTAACTTTGTTGTCTTCCGTACATTTAATCATAAAATTAATGTTGTATCAGAGATGCTCTTTTTAAACTTAATCTTGGAGAATGTAATCGATTCATTAATTTTTTATGAAAACGAATGCTCCAATGGATTCTTGCTTCTCTTTGACAAACTTTTGTGACAATGTACTGGGGATCATTGGGCCAATAGCATTCAGTTTCTACATATGTGCATATCATCACACTTTCTCTCCATGCTTTGATTTTCCAGATGTTGTTATAGAATCATCACACTCAGCTACTGAGCTTATGCCACCCCATTCAGATTCATATTTCTCATATGCACTGGAATTAGCTTATCAGGTACTTTTACCTTACAATGGGGAGTTTATTTTAAATTATCATTTTTATCAGTATTTTATGTAAAACATAAACATTAACAACTTCTGAAGGATATAGCCATTTGGCAGACAAAAAAAATATGAAAAACGCAAATTTAAGAAAAATAAGTCATATATAATTTATATTTTAAAAATTTTCCCCCACACGGGGTGCCTAGGTGGCTCAGCGGTTGGGCATCTGCCTTTGGCTCAGGGTATAATCCCGGAGTGCCGGGATTGAGTCCCACATCAGGCTCTCTGCTTGGAGCCTGCTTCTCTTCTCTCTTCCTATGTCTCTGCCTCTCTCTCTGTGTCTCTCATGAATAAGTAAATAAAATCTGTTAAAAAAAATTTCCCCAAACAAATTATACTCTTAGCTGAGAATTAGTCAAGATGAAGCAGCCAATGTGTTTCTTGTGGCTCGTGTCTAACCTTACAGAATATACCAGTTATTAAAATGTAGTTAATTTCCTGTGAAAAAAACAACTAAACTTGAATTCCACAATGTGAAATGAACATGGGGACATCGTCTCATCTACTTTTTTTTCTTCAGAAACCCCCAGTTTCCTTCTGATCATAGTTTGAGAAACAGTACTAGACTTTTAATTTTTTCTAAATCTTGTTATCTACTGCTGCTGCCACTTTCTTTGTGTTATCAAACATATCAGCCAGTCCACTCCTCCTATGTAACCAGTAGATGTTGCGAGGCTCAACTTCCCCTCTTGCATTTGTCTCATTTCCTTGGCATGACTGATCCAGGGGTAGCCAGATGGCTTCAAGGAGTACAGAAACTTTAAACGCATTTAGTAATGTTGGAAGAGCTAAAATATTATAGATTATAATCTGATTATAGATCTGTATGTTACCCTCTCCCAACAAAGTAGAACATTAGCCTCTAATTTCCCCTTATTGACTGGATATATGATGGGTTAAAAATCATAGTGAGCAACGGCAAGGAAATCCAGGTGTAGAGTGACACATTTATATCCTACTCTAACCACTAAAGGTTGAAATTTATCCTTTGCTTAGTAATTGTATAATAATCTTCCCCATAAGTTTATAATAATACATTTCTTTTTATTTATGAGATCTGTGTTTCATGTAAATAATATGGTATTTTATTTTATTTTTAGATAATTCATGAGTAGAAAATAAAGTCAAATGGTAAAGGGATATGTCAGTTACTGAAATCCAGACTTAATCTCTTAGCATATAGGTCACAGCTAGATATAACTTCTCCAATGACATAACTATCAAGCTACAATCAGAACTGAATCAGCAGAATAAGCTTTCTGCCCCTTCTGGGACTTCCCTAATGCATATATTTTGCTATACTAATGCAGATGTTAATGACAGGTTTTGCCGATTGTGAGGTAGATGGGAACAATCTGTACTATTTTTGCAACTTTTCTGTCAACCAGAAACTATTCTAAAATAAAAATTTTATTAAAAAAAGAAAGAATTAGGTCAGCAGACAGTCAGGAAATGTTCCTGTTGTAAGTTGAAAGAGAGACAGAAATGAAAAAAAAAAAAAACCCTCTGGAAACGCATTTAGCTATACCAAATGCAACCCAAGAACTAAAGTGGAATGGTGAGAAATGCACCTAAAAACTTGGAGGCACTTCAGAGACTGGAGTGGAGTTCAAAGACCTAGTAATAAGCCACTTGAGCATTGCAGGTAGGCACCAAGTCTATGTCTGAGTTTGGGAAGAAAAGATAGGTAGAAAAAGGTAGACAGGAGAGAGCTGGAGAGATATTGGAGTAGGGACCTGGTTGGGTAGCTCTCCCAGAGGCCAAACAGATTGCCACAGACTAGTATTTCTGGGTGGAGCCAGAATATACTTAGTCAAAGTTGTATTTGTTATTTACTTGCTGCCATTGTAAGAGCTGCTATCCTGCTCTTCAAGAAGTAGTTATTTCAAATTGTAATAGTTGAGCCTGTGTGGTCAGGGAAAAGAAGATGGTGGGAAAGCTTGTTAGAGAGGAGATTGAAAAGGCTGAGCATGTGAGATCAGCAATAAGAGTGACAACTGAGAAAGGGACACAAGAAGCATTCATTAGGCAGGGTCAGGAGACCTTGGTAACCAATGCAGACAGCAGGTAAGGAGAAGAGAGTACATCACTGCTCACGATTCTGAGTTTGAATGGTGGTGATATCAAAGTGAGCAGGAAGGCTGTGCATTCAGATTCATGTTGCACTCCAAGCTGCCAGACTGCACCCAGGTGGGATACCTGCAAAGCAATAGAGTGTATGTGTTGAGAAAGCTGAATGGAATTACAGGGAAAGATAATAATTGATACAGAAGTAAATACAGACTACTAGGAGTGGTGACACTATTAAAGCAGAATTTTCTTGGGGGAAAAACACAAGGGCACAATTTGAAAGTAAAAAGAAAAAAAAGACATTTAGGAACAGCAGCTATTCATAAGTGAAGAGAAGCTAGAGGATGAAATAGAAGATGTGGTGGTCAAAGAAGGAGGAGACCCCAGAGTGTGCAGGAACATGTGAATTTCAGAGGATGTTTCCAGAGCTCTCCTTTCTCAAGGGGTGGAATAACTTAGTGAACAAATTTGCAGGTGCAGTGTTTGTAGTTTTGCCCAGTGAAGTCTCACTGTATCTGTTAATATGAGAGGAGGGCAGGTGCCCACAATCACTGTGTACATCCCCATCATTATTATTATTATTACTATTATTACTATTATTCAAAGGATAAGGCACATAAGCACAGAACATTAAAACACATACCATTTGATAGGCATTGCAAAACCTAATTGCCCTTTCAATGTCAGTGTATCCAATGGCAAACAGTGATCGATGTGTTGCCTTTCCCTTTCTCTCGGGCAAGAATTGTTTCATGCTGCCCTCACTACCTTACTCTCAAACTAGAATCTTGTGTTTGATCTGGGAATGGATAGCATATTGAATTCCTGATGTTACATTTACCAATACTTTCCAGTTCCAAGGAGAGGAAATTTAAATGTTTATTCAGAGAGAGGCAGGAGTGGCCCTGAAGATTTATTAGTCTAGATTCTAGATTCATGCTAGACAGAGGACATGGTATAAAGAAAAGCAGAAGAGGAGAATGACCATCATGGCTGTAAAAAGAAAGTGGAGGAGGTAGAGAGGAGAGCTTGAGGAGAAGCCTAGATTGGATCCTGGACACTGTGGACCAAAGGACAGAGCTTGAGAAATGTTCCAGATAAAAACCCAAGTGACATAATAGCCTTCGTTTGCAAGACCTAGGATGGTAAAGTACAAAATGAAAATGCAAGAGGGCCCTGGATTCCCCATCAACTCACAGTCCAACAAAGATAGTGTAAATGTTTGTTTTGTTTTCTCCTTTACTGAATACTAGGAAAGCTTTGGAATCAAAGAGGCCATGTCC
Source organism: Canis aureus (assembly GCF_053574225.1). Lineage (NCBI taxonomy): Eukaryota > Metazoa > Chordata > Mammalia > Carnivora > Canidae > Canis > Canis aureus. Next base: position 7,067,926 of record NC_135627.1, read on the forward strand.
AGGGGCACCTGGATGATTCATTTGGTTAAGCCTCTGACTCTTGGTTTCTGCTTGGGGCCTGATCTCAGGGTTGTGAGACTAAGGCCCACAGGACAAGAGGCTCCACTCTCAGCAAGGAGTCCACTTAGACTCTCTGCTCCTCTCTCCACTCTTCCTCTTCCTCTCAAATAAACAAATTCTTAGAAAAAAAAAAACACACCGTGTCCAACTACAAGAAAATGCTTGTTCACATGGTTTTGTGACTACTTGGACAGTTGGTAATTTGGAAAGTAAAAATTCTGCAGAACTATTTCTGGAGAAATGGTAAGCAAAAATATTTTACATTTTCCTGTCTCTTGCTTTATCAACTCATAGTTTCTATCAGAAGAAAGGCATTCCCAATAGTTTTGATTCACGCATACCAGCTCCATTAAGTTTTACCAAGTTAATGACACTGAAGTAAGGAACATTTGTGAAATAACCTGCATTAAGCCAACTTCACATAAACACTGGACTTCCATAATCAGTTGAATAAAAGGATTCAAATACATTTGGATGTAGTAACATTATCCTCAATCCATGATTCTTTTCTCTGATTTTTTTCCCCGACAATATTAATTCCTTTGCGTAGACGTCATCGTGTCTCTCATGGAACACAGCTCCATTTTTCTGCGTATGCTCCCACATAACAGCAGCCATTAATTTACTGATACCCTGTCTATCAGGCCCACATCATCTTGATTAGGGCTGTTATCCTAATCAAAAGGCTGATAATTAAGACTATCCATCTGTAGAGTTGTAAGTGGTAAGATGAGTCGAAGATCCTAATTAAGATTATTTAGGTGTTACTTAAATGCCATCATTTGATTCAGCTAATCATACCAGCAGGTACATTAGATTTGCATTAATGTTCTGCTGAAGCCAGCAGCTATTTAGGCAGATCAAAAATGTAGATTGCAGACACCATTTCAAACATCTCAGTGATATTGAGACAATACGTTAAGATAAGTAGGATGTTAAAACAGCTAGGTTATTTCAATGTTTCTTAATTTACTTTATGGTAATAAGTGAAGTATTTAAAATAAACAGCTTATTTATTGAATTTGCTGTGTACCTGTCATCATCTTGTGCCGTCTCTCATACATGCTTCCATGGGCCGACAGTGATGGGTTTTTACCAGCCTTTCCCATGTGTCTACTGTATCATGGTAAATGTCTCTGCAAACAAAGTTTCCGAAGTAAAAATGTTTAGGAACAATAAAGGATTTAGGCCCCAATAAATACCCAATGCAGCATTGAGAATAAGCAAGAGAATACTTACTGAATTTTTAAAAGTCACAGTAATATCCAGTTATCCTATAATACAAATATTCAAGAAAGCTATTAAAGTAAGGCTTACTTCATCAAAATCTTATTTTCTATGACTTTAACCTAGATATAGAACACACAAGATATATCACACTGTTTAAAAGTACTTACATAAAATTGTGTTCATAGTATCCATACCAGGCATTGCTTTCAAGTTACTTTTTCCCAAACGTTCATAACTAATAATTCTCCTCCTGATAATGTTACTGATGATAATGTATAGGAAAAGAGGTTGCATTTACTTGAAAGAATAATTCTTATAAAGTATGTGGCCAGTATTTTGAGTTCTCTTGTTTTGGCGTAAAGGGGAAAATACGCATCTGAGTTTTGTATAGATGTGAAACTTCTGGAATTGTTATACTCTAATATTTCAGGTAGGACAGGAAGGTAGATAAAAAGAGCTACGGTATAAGGCATGGGAGTAGACTCAAGGTTATGAAACTCCTGCATAAACTAGATATTTAACGAACTGTGGAACATATGCCACAGCTATTAAAACATTTTGCCCTCTCTATATACAAAATCAGCTTCCAATTCCTTGAGTGTGTTGATATTTTAATATTTTTCCTACTGAATATTGGACTTTGAAGGAAATGCATGATCTCCAGGAATCTTTATTCATCCTTCATGATTTATATAATGTACTTTATATTTGAGATGTAGCATACTTTATAGTTCATTTTTGTTACATTTTGTTACTGGTATTCAAACCACTGGCTTATATTTCAAATCACAATTTAAAAACTAGCTGAATTTATTTTCCATAATTTCCACAGTGACCTTTAAAAATCTTACAGCAATTGTAATCTCAATCTATTCCCTACATACACCTTAATAAAACAATTATAATTAGCCAGATGCTCCAGTGTAATTTATCTGCCCTCAGCTAATAAAGGTCTTAGGTGGTAAACCTAGAGATGGTGCTTTAAAACCCAAAAGAATAAAAAAGAGACCGGAATAGCCCAGATAATGGAACAGAGACTAATCTGGCTCTGAATAATTAGGGACGAATGTATCTGGAACTATTAAGACATTGAGGCCACTAAGACAGTCTTCCATAATCTTCTTTTGTGGAAAGTAGCCAACCCATTTCTGATTTATGGCTTCTTTATTACAATGTCACTAATTCATATTTTGCCTTAATGGTTTTACTAAAATTAATTTGTTTTTATTACAGAGAATAAACATTTATCTGAAGTTTATTTACATTGCAGATAAACCCTAATTACTTTAACGTACCCCTTCAGCCTTCTTGCTATGCATTTTGCTAAAGGTTATTTTGTTTGGAGAAATTTCCTGAGTGTTCGAAGTTATGAATAAGAATGAATTTGAGTTTGGGGCACCTGAGGGGCTCAGTCGGTGAAGCGTCTGCCTTTAGCTCAAATCATGATCCTGGGATCCTGGGGTCGTGGGATGGAGTCCTGGGTCATGGGGCTCCCTGCTGAGCCTGCATCTCCTCCCTTTCTCCCTTTCTCCTCACTCATGCCGTCTTTCTCTCTCAAATAAATAAATAAAATCTTTAAAAAAAGAATAAATCTAAGTTCTAAATATAGATTCAAACATAAAATACTATGTTATGCTATTGATATTATTAACTCTTGGTGTTTCTGAGCACATTTTTCTCATCTAAAAACTGGGAATAATGATATCTATGGAGATATTTTCAGGCTTGAGATTCTTGTTTTCACACTTTTTTTTCTCAGAGAAAATTCATCCTGCCATCTCTCTCATTTTAGTGAATGACAACTCCATTCTTCCATTTCCTTTGAGATATTTTCCCTAGCCCTTCGTTCCTCCATTGTCTAATAAATTTATCAACAAATCCTGTTAGCTATCTCTTCAACACATCCATAGTCTTCTCATGCCTCACTATGATTACTGAGTTAGTTCAGCACCTTGCCTACCCATAGGAGGATGGCAACAGTCTCCTACCTAGCTCCTTGTTTCTGCTCTGGGCACCACATCCTGCCCATTTCAACCCAGTCACCAGAGTGACCTGTGAAAGTGCACATGTGTTCATGCCACTTGATATGGTGGTAGTGTTTGTGTGCCCCCCAAATCCTATGTTGAATCTTTTTTTTTTAAGATTTTATATATTTATTCATGAGAGACACACAGAGAGAGGCAGAGACATAGGCAGAGGGAGAAGCAGGCTCCTTGCAAGAAGCCTGATGTGGGACTCGATCCCAGGACCCTGGTATCATGACCTGAGCTGGAGCAGACATTCAGCCACTGAGCCAGCCAGGTGTCCCCCCATGTTGAATGTTAATCACAGTGTGATGGGAGTAGCAGACAGGGCCTTGGGAGGTGCTTAGGGAATGAAGGTGGGGGTCTCGTGAATGGGATTAGTGCTCCAATAAAAGAGGTCCTAGGAATCTCTCTAGACCCTTCCACCCATGAGTACCCAAGGAGAACTCTGCAAACCAAGGGAGGGCCCTCACTAGACCAAGTGAAAACCCTGATCTCAAACTTCCAGCCTCCGAGACTGTGAGCAATCATTTCTGTTGTTCCTAAGCCCCACAGTCTGTGGCACTTTGCTATAGAAGTCCCACAGACCAAGATAACATTCCTGTGCTGGGCACATCTCCACAGGAGAGTCACGTTGTTGTCAGTGCTCCCTGAGCTACATATCCACCTGTCAGTGCTCTCCATGAGAAGACCTGAAGACCTCAGTGCAAACCCCTGTGGCTCTTTCCTCAGGACTTCCTCTTGCTGTACCCCATGATTCCAGGTTACAAGAAGGTAGTATGGAAGCACAGAGGAGTGAATGCCCCCAGGAGCAGTCCTCAACCAGTGCCAGAGGAAGGAGTGGATAAATATTCCAGAGTGAGACTGCTCTAGGAGGCGTGATACACTACCTCTCAGAGGTCCCAACAGGATGTAAGTCCTGTTGCCTTAAGCAGTAACCTGCTCCTGAACAAACACTGAGTTTACTCTCTTCCTTTCCTTCTCTCACTTTCCCGCTCAGTACTGGTATCTCTCTCACACAGTTTTCTCAAAAAAAAAAAAAAAAAAAAAAAAAAGGAGACTTAGTTTCAAATCCTTGTCTCAAGGATGGTGTCTGAGTGAGTCAAGGCTATTCATTATGTCCAGATAGGGTCCTACCAACCTTCTCCCCCATTCTCTCTCTCACTGCCCTCATCTTCTACTGCTTTTCTCCTCTACAGCACATTGTCCTTGCCTCCTCCTCCCACCTTGGAGCCTTGACCATCGTCGTCTGTCTCTTGTAAGATTCCTTTGTCACTTGTCACCTTCTTAGTTCTTTTCTGTTGGCACTTCTGTCTCTACCAATTCACCAACACTTACTCTCTTCCTAACTTGCTAGTTTTTTCCTTTATAGCCCTTGACACCACTTGACATTAAATATCGATCTATATCTATACTTATATCTATATATCTGTCTCTTCTGACTAAATATATGTCCCATGAGAGCAAGAACATCATCTGTTCTGTTCATTACTGAATCCCCAGTGACTAGAACAATCACTAGACTATACATAGAATTACTCAATATTTCATGAATAAACTGCCATTTATTAGTAGTGTGACTTTGGGCAAGCTATTTAGCTTTTTAAAGACATCTGCCCTTAATTATAAAAAGGGGATAGCAATTGCTTAGTACAGGTAGGTACTCAATAGATGATGTTTATGCTTGTAAATAATACTTTTACATTATTTTATACATAATAGGCATCTCGTCAAACTACAGTACATGAGGTAGAAATGCTTCTGGTTGCCAGAAATTCAAGCTATGCTGGTGACATTGTGATATAATATCTAGTAATAAAATATACCCAGCACACACTTGAAACCATAGCCATAGCATTGAAAATTAGCTTTAAGTTGGCAATACCTTGACTAGAATGTTGTGATGTTCCATACCAGAAATGGTCCACATGACTCAGTTTGTTCCTGGGAAAGATTATTTCAGAAGAAGAACTTTTGGAAATTTAATTTGGATTGCTGTACATCTTAGGGAAGAGATCAGATGCTTCAGAAGAAGATTAGAAGGATTTGTCAGGACATAGACCAGCAGGAAGAAATTTTCTTAATTTTTCAGTCTTGTTTGTTTTGTCTTTTAACATAGAACAAAGAAACAGTGAAACAACTTGAAAGAAAACCATGATAACAAAGATCATTTTTAACATGACATGGGAAGAGAACGTTTCAGGGAAAGAGTGATAAGATCATAGCCTCACGGGACAACACAATTCTTCACTGCTCAGACTAAGTTAATTGGGAAGGGATGGTTTTTTCCAATGGAGATACAATATCCATGAACAAAAGGACTGAGCTTAGAGATACTGATTGAAGTAGATTTATATTTTGTTTGTCAAAGCCATTGAAAATGAGAGCTAGGTACTAAAATAGTAATTGTGATGAGAGCTACTATTAAAATATCAGTAGAAATATTTTGAGATATAAATTTATGATCATGATTATGAGATTAATATAAGAGATGTGTGGTGGGTATATCCTTATTTATATTTGCCCTCAAATTTTAGTCTTTAGTTTAAATACACACATACGCACACAGAGGAGTAAACAGCCCAATAAACTGAATGGACTGAACACAGATTCTAGATTCATAATCAGAATTCAGTATCCCAGTAGCCCCCTCAGACAGACGCACACAGGAGGGATTTCAAAGTAGCAACTTAAAGAAATATTGGGGTTTAGTTATTTGGGGTGACAGGTGGCAGCAGATTCAGACAATTTTGAGGTCAGTATCTGGAGAATTCTCTCATCAGTCCTAGTTCTGTGATGGGGGCCTCAAGTCATTGCTTTAAGTTACACTACATCCCTTCTAATGATTCTGTGAGCTTTCTAATATCCCTTAATAAATCCCCTCCTGCTTAAAATAGCTTCAGTGGATTTTGTTTCCTGCAGTCAAGGACCCCAAACGAAACAAAAGTTTAATCCTCTTTATGGAGGTGAAAAGTCAAAATTTATTGAATAAGATCCCCAAGGAGTATGGATGGAAAGAGAATTTTCCAAAATTATTGCACAGCAGAAAATCTCTGACGGCAGAGATATTTGCAAAAGATGTAGAGAGCTATGAGAAGCACCCAAATAAGGTGCTTTAACTTTAACTTTGATCCTTCGGTATTATCATGGGTTAAACTGTCCCACAAAATTAATAGGTTGAAGTCCTAACCCCCCAGTAACTGGGGATGTGACTGTATTTGAAAATAGGGTCTTTGCAGAGCTAATTAAGGTAAAATGAATCAGTGAGTGTGGGCCTTAATCCAATATGAATGATGTCCTTACTAGAAGAGATTAGGACACAGGCATATGTACAGAAAAGAGGCCGCCAGAAGACACTGGGAAGAGAAGGTGGCCACCTAGAAGCCAAGGAGAGCTTCCTCACAAGGAACAACCCTGCCAACACCTTGATCTCAGACACTAGAACTCAAAACTGTGAGAGGGAAAAGGTCTGCTCTGTAAGGCCCCCATGCTGTGGTACATGGTTATGATACCCTGACTAGCAGACACTTTCATACAAGGAAGGAAGAGTGTTTTCAGGTGTCCCAGTGAGCACAGGGATTCTGAGGGAGAGAAGGAAGGGATAATCGTGGAACACACTGCTTAGTTCAGATTCAGTGGCGGTAAGGATGAAAACCGAATTTCCACTGATGAGGGAGGCTGACTTTATAATGAAATGAAGTGCTCCCCACCTCAGAAAGTAAGGCCATAATGAGGCATATAAATAGAAAACTGCTAAATGCAAACTCAGGGCTTTAGAAATAGGTGCCCCCTACCTGGTGCATAGAAGCTCAGAATAAAACCCCGGAACTCATTACTCTTATGTTTTTATCGGTCCCTTTGTTCAAGGATTGTCTCGTTCAACAAGACAAGGAGGATACTCTCAACAACTCATCTTGGCAACTTTATGTTGACTTATTGTTTTAAAACTATGTCAATGTGTGACCTTTACTCTGTGGTACATAGTTCAACAAATAGGAATTTTTAATTAGTTCTCAGGATTATCCTTTATGAACTAAAGTGTAGGATTCTTATGTGGTTTTGAATATGTTGGTAGCATCTGATCGATGAAACTGATGTCATATTAATTCTAAAGTGATATATACTATAATCAAATACAACAAAATAAGGATATAAACATAAAGAAATTATTTTAAAAGTTATTATATTGATATGAAACTAATTTGGAAACTTAAATAAAGACTAGAAATGTGTGTGCTCATTTTTTTCACACAGACTGAACAGTAATCCAAATTCATATATATAGGTACAAAATGTATGTTTTTTTATAAAAATTTATTTTTTTATTGGTGTTCAATTTGCCAACATATAGAATAACACCCAGCGCTCATCCCATCAAGTGTCCCCCTCAGTGCTCATCACCCAGTCACCCCCCTCAACCTCCCCTTCCACCACCCCTAGTTCGTTTCCCAGAGTTAGGAGTCTCTCACGTTCTGTCTCCCTTTCCGATATTTCCCACTCGTTTTTTCTCCTTTTCCCTTTATTCCCTTTCACTATTTTTTATATTACCCAAATGAATGAGAACATATAATGTTTGTTCTTCTCTGATTGATTTATTTGACTCAGCATAATACCCTCCAGTTCCAGCCACATTGAAGCAAATGGTGGGTATTTGTCGTTTCTAATGGCTGAGGAATATTCCATTGTATACATAGACCACATCTTCTTTATCCATTCATCTTTCGATGGACACCGAGGCTCCTTCCACAGTTTGGCTATCGTGGACATTGCTGCTATAAACATCGGGGTGCAGGTGTCCTGGCGTTTCATTGCATCTGTATCTTTGGGGTAAATCCCCAGCAGTGCAATTGCTGGGTCGTAGGGCAGGTCTATTTTTAACAATTTGAGGAACCTCCACACAGTTTTCCAGAGTGGCTTTACCGGTTCACATTCCCACCAACAGTGCAGGAGGGTTCGCCTTTCTCCACATCCTCTCCAACATTTGTAGTTTTCTGCCTTGTTAATTTTCCCCATTCTCACTGGTGTGAGGTGGTATCTCATTGGGGTTTTGATTTGTATCTCCCTGATGGCAAGTGATATGGAGCATTTTCTCATGTGCATGTTGGCCATGTCTATGTCTTCCTCTGTGAGATTTCTGTTCATGTCTTTTGCCCATTTCATGATTGGATTGTTTGTTTCTTTGCTGTTGAGTTTAATAAGTTCTTTATAGATCTTGGATACTAGCCCTTTATCTGACATATAATTTGCAAGTATCTTCTCCCATTCTGTAGATTGTCTTTTAGTTTTGTTGACTGTAACCTTTGCTGTGCAAAAGCTTCTTATCTTGATGAAGTTCCAATAGTTCATTTTTGCTTTTGTTTCTCTTGCCTTCATGGATGTATCTTGCAAGAAGTTACTGTGGCCAAGTTTAAGAAGGGTGTTGCCTGTGTTCTCTAGGATTTTGATGGAATCTTATCTCACATTTAGATCTTTCATCCATTTTGAGTTTATCTTTGTGTATGGTGAAAGAGAGTGGTCTAGTTTCATTCTTCTGCATGTGGATGTCCAATTTTCCCAGCACCATTTATTGAAGAGACTTTTTTCCAGTGGATAGTCTTTCCTGCTTTGTCAAATATTAGTTCACCATAAAGTTGAAGGTCCACTTCTGTATTCTCTATTCTGTTCCATTGATCTATGTGTCTGTTTTTGTGCCAGTACCACACTGTCTTGATGACCACAGCTTTGTAGTACAACCTGAAATCTGGCATTGTGATGCCCCCAGATACGGTTTTCTTTTTTAAAATTCCCCTGGCTATTCGGGGTCTTTTCTGATTCCACACAAATCTTAAAATAATTTGTTCCAACTCTCTGAAGAAAGTCCATGGTATTTTGATAGGGATTGCATTAAACGTGTAAATTGCCCTGGGTAACATTGACATTTTCACAATATTAATTCTTCCAACCCATGAGCATGGAATAATTTTTCATCTCTTCGTGTCTTCCTCAATTTCTTTCAGAAGTGTTCTGTAGTTTTTAGGGTATAGATCCTTTACCTCTTTGGTTAGGTTTATTCCTAGGTATCTTATGCTTTGGGGTGCAACTGTAAATGTGATTGACTCCTTATTTTTTCTTTCTTCAGTTTCCTTGTTAGTGTATAGAAATGCCACTGACTTCTGGGCATTGATTTTGTATCCTGCCACACTGCCAAATTGCTGTATGAGTTCTAGCAATCTTGGGGTGGAGTCTTTTGGGTTTTCTTTTTTCTTTTTTTTTTAATATTTTTTTAAATTTTTTTATTTATTTATGATAGTCACAGAGAGAGAAAGAGAGGCAGAGACACAGGCAGAGAGAAGCAGGCTCCATGCACCGGGAGCCCGACGTGGGAATCGATCCCGGGTTTCCAGGATCGCGCCCTGGGCCAAAGGCAGGCGCCAAACCGCTGCGCCACCCAGGGATCCCTTTGGGTTTTGTATGTAGAGTATCATATCATCGGCGAAGAGGGAGAGTTTGACTTCTTTGCCAATTTGAATGCCCTTTTTTTTTCTTTTTGTTGTCTGATTGCTGAGGCTAGGACTTCTAGTATTATGTTGAATAGCAGTGGTGAGAGTGGACACCCCTGTCTTGTTCCTGATCTTAGCGGAAAGGCTCCCAGTGTTTCCCCATTGAGAATGATATTTGCTGTGGGTTTTTAGTAGATGGCTTTTAAGATGTCGAGGAATGTTCCTTCTATCCCTACACTCTGAAGAGTTTTGATCAGGAATGGATGCTGTATTTTGTCAAATGCTTTCTCTGCATATATTGAGAGGATCATATGATTCTTGGTTTTTCTCTTGCTGATATGATGAATCACATTGATTGTTTTACGAGTGTTGAACCAGCCTTGCATCCTGGGGATAAATCCTACTTGGTCATGGTGAATAATCTTCTTAATGTATTGTTGTATCATATTGGCTAGTATCTTGTTGAGAATTTTTGCATCTGTGTTCATCAGGGATATCGGTCTATAATTCTCCTTTTTGGTGGGGTCTTTGTCTGATTTTGGAATTAAGGTGATGCTGGCCTCATAGAACGAGTTTGGAAGTATTCCATCTCTTTCTATCTTTCTGAACATCTTTAGTAGAATAGGTATGGTTTCTTCTTTAAACGTTTGATAGAATTCCCAGGGAAGCCATCGGACCCTGGACTGTGTCCTCTAGTGTCTTGGGAGGTTTTTGATGACTGCTTCAATTTCCTCCCTGGTTATTGGCCTGATCAGGTTTTCTATTTCTTCCAGTTCCAGTTTTGGTAGTTTGTGGTTTTCCAGAAATGCATCCATTTCTTCTAGATTGCCTAATTTATTGGTGTATAGCTGCTCATAATATGTTTTTAAAATTGTTTGTATTTCCTTGGTGTTGGTAGTGATCTCTCCTTTCTCATGCATGATTTTATTAATTTGAGTCTTCTCTCTCTTCTTTTTAATAAGGCTGGCTAATGGTTTATCTATCTTATTAATTCTTTCAAAGAACCAACTCCTGGTTTTGTTGATCTGTTCCACAGTTCTTCTGGTCTCTATTTCATTGAGTTCTGCTCAAATCTTTATTAACTCTCTTCTTCTGCTGGGTGTAGGATCTATTTGCTGTTTTTTTCTTTAGCTCCTTTAGGTGTAAGGTTAGCTTTTGTATTTGGTTTCTTTCCAGTTTTTTGATGGATGCTTGTATAGTGATGTATTTCCCCTCAGGACTGCTTTTGCTATATCCCAGAGATTTTGAATGGTTGTACCTTCATTCTCATTAGTTTCCATGAATCTTTTTAATTCTTCCTTAATTTCCTGGTTGACCCTTTCATCTTTTAGCAGGATGGTCCTTAACCTCCACGTGTTTGAAATCCTTCCAAACTTCTTCTTGTGATTTACTTCTAATTTCAAAGCATTATGGTCTGAGAATACACAGGGGACGATCCCAATCTTTTGGTATTGGTTAAGACCTGATTTTTGACCCAGTATGTGGTCTATTCTGGAGAATTTCCATGTGCACTTGAGAAGAATGTATATTCAGTTGCATTTGGATGTAAAGTTCTGTAAATATCTGTAAAATCCATCTGGTCCAGTGTATCATTTAAAGCTCTTGTTTGTTGGAGATGTTGCGCTTAGAATACCTATCGATTGTAGAAAGCGCTACATTGAAGTCACCAAGTATACGTGTATTATTATCTAAGTATGTCTTAAATTTGGTTATTAATTGATTGATATATTTGGCAGCTCCCACATTCGGAGCATAAATATTGATGATTGTTAAGTCGTCTTGTTGGATAGATCCTTTAAGTATGATATAGTGTCCCTCTTCATGTCTCACTACAGTCTACAGGTTAAACTTTAGTTTATCTGATATAAGGATGGCTACCCCTGCTTTCTTTTGAGGACCATTTGAATGGTACATGGTTCTCCAACCTTTTATTTTCAGGCTGTAGGTGTCCTTATGTCTAAAATGAGTCTCTTATAGACAGCAAATAGATGGGTCCTGTTTTTTTTATCCAGTCTGAAACCCTGCGCCTTTTGATGGGGTCATTAAGCCCGTTCACGTTCAGAGTTACTATTGAAAGATATGAGTTTAGTGTCATCATGATACCTATTCAGTCCCTGTTTTTGTGGATTGTTCCATTGGACTTCCTCTTTCTTTTACAGAGTCCCCCTTAAAATTTCTTGCAGAGCTGGTTTGGTGGTCACATGTTCTTTCAGTTCTTGCCTATTTTGGAAGCTCTTTATTTCTCCTTCTATTCTGAATGAGAGCCTTGCTGGATAAAGTATTCTTGGCTGCATGCTCTTCTCATTTAGGACCCTGAATATATCCTGCCAGCCTTTTCTGGCCTGCCAGGTTTCTGTGGAGAGGTCTGCTGTTAATCTAATATTTCTCCCCATAAAAGTTAGAGATTTCTTGTCTCTTGCTGCTTTAAGGATCTTCTCTTTATCTTTGGAATTTGCAAGCTTCACTATTAAATGTCGAGGTGTTGAACGGTTTTCATTGATTTTAGGGGGGGATCTCTCTATTTCCTGGATATGAATGCCTGTTTCCCTTCCCAGATTAGGAAAGTATTCAGCTATGATTTGTTCAAATACATATTCTGGACCTCTGTCCCTTTCGGCGCCCTCGGGAACCCCAATTAAATGTAGATTTTTCTTTCTGAAGCTGTCATTTAATTCCTTTGATCTATCCTCATGATCTTTTGTTTTTCTCTTTTTTCCTCAGTTTTCCTCTTTGCCATCAACTTGTCTTCTATGTCACTCATTCGTTCTTCTACCTCATTAACCCTCGTGGTTAGGACCTCTAGTTTGGATTGCATCTCATTTGATTGATTTTTAATTTCTGCCTGATTAGATCTAAATTCTGCAGTCATGAAGTCTCTCGAGTCCTTTATGCTTTTTTCTAGAGCCACCAGTAGCTTCATAAGTGTGCTTCTGAATTGGCTTTCTGACATTGAATTGCAATCCAAATTTTGTAACTCTGTGGGAGAGAGGACTGCTTCTGATTCTTTCTTTTGAGGTGGGTTTTTCCTTCTAGTCATTTGGCTCGGTGCAGAGTGGCCAAAAGCAAGTTGTATTGGGAAAAGGAGAAAAAGAGAGAAGAGAAAGAAGAAAACAAAAAGAAACAAAAAGAAAAAAAAAGGAAAAAAAAAGAAAAGACAAAAAAGGAGGGGGGGAGCAAACAGAAAACAAAAAACAAAAAACAAAGGGAGTATCCTCTGATACTGAATACTGTAAATCCTTCGACTTCCCCTGGAACTTTCCAGTGCTGCTTGGTCAATAACTTGCTTTTCCCTGTCCTTCCAGCTGGTCTTCTGGGGTAGGGGCCTGCTGTGCTGATTTTCAGGTGTGTGCACCTGGGGGAGCTGTCCAGCCCCCTGCCTGGTGCACTGCTCAGTGAAAGTTGTTTATCCTGTTTATCCAGTGAGGCCACTGTGAGGCTCAGTGGGGGTTGTTTATCCTGTGAGGCCCCAGAAGGAACAACCACAGGGGCGGTGGCCAGCTCCCCAGCCCTGGAGTCAGCTCCCGCGGTAACTCCCGCAGCTCCCGGTCCGCAGGGGCCTGGATGCTCCGGGGCCGGGGCCGCGATCTGCACAGCTCGGGGCGCCGGGAGGCAGGAGCGGCCTTGCTGTCCTGTGCGCTCCCGGCCTCCACCTGGCCCGGGGGGAGGCCGGATCCTGGGCTGTGTCCCCGGCGCCCTGGGCTCTGGGGCCTGCGCTGCTGGAATCGTACTCCCAGGGCCGCACAGCCCCCTCCGCGGAGCCTCTGCCTGAGCCCCCCCAGCTGCTCCCGGCCCCGCGCGCTGCAGCCCTTTAGGGAGCTCGGCCGCGGGGTGTGGGGCTCTCCCGGGGCGCAGGTGTCTGTTAGTGTCCCAGGGAGCCCGAGGGCATCCCCGCCCTCCTGGGGTCCTGCTCTAACTCCCTGCGAGCCCCTTTCCTTCCGGGAAGATCGGTGCAGCTCCTGCTTCTCCCCACGAGGCTCTACTGTCCTGGGGGCGCTCGCCCCGGCCTTAGCCCGGCTCCTCGCAGGGTCCCTCCCCCTTGGATGCTTTTTGTTTATTTCTTCCCCCCACCCCCTGTCTTCCTCCCTTGATAGAAGCATGAACTCTTCTCACTGTAGCATTCCAGCTGTTCTCTCTTTAAATCTCAAGCCGAATTAGTAGGTTTTCAGGATGAGTTGAAGGTTATCTAGGTAATTTGGTGAGGACAGGTGACTTGGGGACCCTACTCTTCCGCCATCTAGCACCGCCTCTTGTATGGGGTTTTTTGATTAAAATTTTTCTCACAATCGCCAAGACCTTTTAGATGATTTGGGTTATTTGCTTAGCACAGGAACATTTACTTTAGAAAGTACATTTTTAAAATTTTATTCACATTCGCTGACATACAAGCCAAAGTTTCCTGCAATTGATGTTAGCGGCTCATCCTTCTGTATTTTTTTTTTCTTTTCCAAAGTGTTTACTTTCCTAATTACCTCCTGTTACATTAGTTGAGTTCCCTCATGCTGGTCCAGAGAGTTCTGCTAGCCCACTGGTATTTGCACATGGAATTTAAATATTTGCAAGAGTCCTTGCCCCCTCTTCTATACTCATCAGTTAGCAAAGTCAAACATCATTTACTCTCAGACCCTGCAATGGCCATGGAGGGAAGGCTAGTCGATCTTTCTCTTTTTGTTTATCTGTTCCCCAGACAGCATTCGTTTTCAATGCCAGGGTCACTGATTATCCATTCATTCTCCATCCATTGAACATCTACATGACAGGCACAAAATTTTGTCTGAAACTTTAAGGAGTTTTACCCTAATGGGCAGAGACAGATGTGAGCAAATAATTGCAAGGTGATTTGCCATGTTCTAGTGTGTGCCACACATAATGAGCACCCAGAGAAAGGAGAAACAAGCTTCAACTGGGAGAACTGAGATGTCACCCTAGAGGGAGGTCTGGCATGGCATGGGGCACCTCAGTTGAAATCTGGATAGGACATATAGTGGTTAAAGAAAGTGTGATCGATACATCATAAACGTATTATTTAGCCTTCACATCATGAATGTATTATTCAGCCTTCAGAGAACGAAAAAAGGGAAGAAAGAAAGAAAGAAAGAAAGAAAGAAAGAAAGAAAGAAAGAAAAGAAAGAAAGAAAGAAAAAAATCCTATCATTTGCAACAACATGGATGAACCTGGAGGGCATTATAGAGAGTGAAATAAACTAGAGAAAGAAAGGCAAATAATGCTTACTATCACTTACCTGTGGAATTTCAAATAGAAAAGCGAGCTCACAGGAACAGAGAATAGAAAAGAAATTGCAGGGCATCTGGGTGGCTCAGTTAGTTAAGTGTCCAACTCCTTGTTTTGGCTCAGGTCATAATCTCTTCTGTGTCCTGATACAGAGCTCTGTGTTGGACTCGTGCTCAGCATGGGGTCTGCCTGGGGGTCTCTCTCCCTCTCCTTATGCCCCTCCTCCCCATAAATAAATACATAAATAATAAATAAATAAATAAATAAATAAATAAATAAATAAATCATTAAAAAAGAAGAAGGAGGAATAGTTGCCAGGGGCTAAGGGTTGGGGAATATAGGGAGAAATTCATAAGAGGCTGCAAACTTAAAAACAGTATGAATAGGGTCTGACGATCTAATGTATCACATGGTGACTATTGATTTTTGTTGAGAGAATAGCACTTAAATGTTGTCCCAAACATACAAAAGGTATATAAATGGCAGGGCAATGCCTTCAAATGTATACGTCTATCAGATACCCACGATGTGCACTAAAAATCTTATGATTTTATTTGTCCATTACCCCACAATAAAACTGAAAAAGAAAATAGGAAAGAGCAAGGCTATCTTTTTGCTTACAGAAAGAGAAGGTTTCTAAAGGAGCAACTGGTCCTATTTAAACAATTAGAAGCAATTAAATATCATGGTTTATGATTAAGTGAAAGAAAATTGAAATCAATGCTTAATGATTCCAAAGGCATGTGGCTAACAGCACTAAGATAGCAATAAGCCTGCAAACCCTTGGAGAGGAAAAGTAATTTACTCCAGAGCAATGAGCTCATCCTCATGCTCTGGTTTGCAAGGAGCTCTGGGACCGGTCCTGCCCGTCTTCCTGTATAAAGCTGGTATAAGTTTCCAGGCGTGCTAAAGATGCCACCTGCTCCTTGCGGCCCGGCTTCTTCCCCCTTGCTCTCTGGGTAACTGTGAAAAGGCCTTGGCACCGAGCCAGGCAGTTTGCATCCCCTGTGAAATCCACACATTAAAAAACACCCTCTGCTTGTGAAGATGGTTTGGGAGCTTGTGTGAGGCCTCAACACATTTTTATGAATTCTCTATGGATTCAACTTCGATTCTTGCTGAGACGTGTTCATTGACATGGCCTTCTGGTGTTGAAATATTTGTATGTAATTTACTTCAACAGATGGTACAAAGGCACACTCACCCGGATTCTACTCATTAAAAAAAAAAAAAAAGTATTATTTGCACTTTGTTTCTTACACTTAGCATCTACAATAGGCAGCATTGTTTCAAGGCACCAGCCAGTCAAGGTTCCCAGCCACAGAGATATTCCTGCAGCGTCAGTATTTGTCGAAGGAATGCACATCAGGAGCTGGAAAGACATTGACGTTGTGGTAACTGTATCTTGCGAGGCTCTTGCTGTGGAGAGTACATTGTATGCCTGGGGATAGGTCCTACTTAAATCCGCATGAAACATGTGTGCTTGCTAGCACAGCCATAAATGGCCCAGGTAATATTTTTTTATGTCCCCTGTAATTTAATATAGGGTGCAAAAGGGAATATCTGTTACACAGAAATAAAGTATTCTCCCCCCAACTCTCCAGCATTTCATATATCATCAAACATTCCTGGCAAAACTTTAGCTATCAAATTAAGAATGTGTATATGTGCATGATCTGTTCAAGCAAAAAAAAAAAAAAATCCATCTACATTTTGGGGTGGCTGTGTTGGGGAACGAGGAAAGTCTTTCCTCATGCTACTGGGATGACTGAAGAAGGTTTTCTATTTACATCACTTTGAAGACCATTCTGCTCCAAATCTGTGGGACAGCTTTTGAAGGCAAGTCTTCTGCCTCTCTAGACAGACTGGCAGGCTGTTCACTTTGTTCCGACTTCAGTCACTTGCTCTGAAGCTCACAAGGACACTATACTTTCCTCAGCCAGGAAGACAGTGGGGAGAAGAGCAGGAAGCAACGATCAACTTTATTTCTTGTTCTTGTCATGGGCTTTCTCCTTCTGGTGTGCCTTTCCCCTTTTGGCTTTGCTCTGTTGTAGTTTGTGTCAAGGGAAAGGAGAGCTCTTGGTCTGCTCAGAGATTTTCACTGCTGATCACTCCTCAGGCTAAACCCCCTCCGCCTACTTTCCATCATCAATTTCCCGTCCCCCCACCATTTCACCCACACCCCCCTCCCAGGCAACTTCCTGTGTCGTATGTCTTCCTACCTGCTCTGCGGTTAAGATGTCAGACCCGTTCGCGGGATGACACAGACAGATAAATGGCAAGGAAGAGGAGCCCCTAAACAGGCCGAGTGTATGTTATAGGTGCACTTGAAGGTAGCATGCTGAAGATGACGTTTTGCATCAGGGGAAAAAGGATAAATTAGTTAACATATGGTATGGGGCCAATTGGCAAACCACGTGGAAAAGGAAAGTGGAGTTAAACCCCTACCTCACAACATGCACCCTAATAAAATCCAGATGGATTAAACACTTACATGTAAAAAAAATAGGATCACAGAAATGAAATGTATGTGAATATGTGCTGTTGGCATGCAGGAGGCTCATGGAAGCACACAAAGAAAGGGAAAGGAAAAAGGAGGGCATTTGGTTATGTGATATGAACCTTTTGTATGGTGAAGAAGTAACATTACAGGTGCTACAAATACTTCCTAGTATACTGCCTCAATGTCAGTATTTAATATCTAAGTGTCATGAGAGACACAGAGAGAGGCAGAGACATAGGGAGCCTGATGTGGGACTCAATCCCGGGGATTCACTCCCTGAGCTAAAGGCAGATGCTCAACCGCTGAGCCACCCAGGCATCCCAATATCTAAGTATCTCCTAATACTAATTGACTATATCAGTAGAAAAATGGACAAAGAACCTAACTGGTGTTGAGAAGTAGGAATCAGCTGGCCAACGTGCTCATGAGAACTTATAGGCAAATAGGCATCAAATGAAAGAAAAAGCTATAGTCAAATTCCATTTTACCTATCAAATGGGGAGTTGAAATGCATCAGTCACTACTTACAAATCTGGGGGTGAATACATTCTCTCATATATCATGATGGGGTTTAAATTGGTTCTTAATTGTGAAGACATGAGAAAAATGCAGCAAAAGCTTTAAAAAATTTATAATTGTTGCCAAATTTCCATTTTAAATAGTTTGCTATAAGGAAAATTTAGAGGCAATATATTGTTTAAAATATTTAAGTGTTGAAAATAATTTACATTTCAAATTATAAAGATTTGTTTAAATAAATTATAATACATGAAAGAGGATACTATATATCCAATTACAATGATTCTGTAGCATATTATTTAAAACCACGGGTAAGGGATCCCTGGGTATCGCAGCGGTTTAGCGCCTGCCTTTGGCCCAGGGTGCAATCCTGGAGACCCGGGATCGAATCCCATGTCGGGCTCCCGGTGCATGGAGCCTGCTTCTCCCTCTGCCTGTGTCTCTGCCCCTCTCTCTGTGTGTGTGTGTGTGTGACTATCATAAATAAATAAAAATTAAAAAAAAAAGAACTAAAAAAAAATTTTAAAAATAAAAAAAATAAAACCACGGGTAAACAAATTACTACTTGGGTATTAAGTACCTATGATGAGTATATATGAAATAAAAAAAAAAACTGTGTAAAGCCTGATACAAATACTATATGTATATTTATACATAATAACTAATGATGTTTATCCTTTATTTCTTTCAAAAATTCATTTTTCCATCAAATAAAAATGCATATGCACACAAAATTACATTTCAATAGGTATCTTTATAATTAAACTAATTGATGTATTACCTCCCCTTTCATAAAACTCTTTTGACGATTTCCAGGAGGCTTTAGGTGATTATAAAAGGATAAGGAGATCCACTGGAGAAAATGTTTGCTTTCCAAGCTTTTATTGCTTAGATGTGGCTTCTACCTCTACCTTCTCAGGCAACCACCAAACTCTGTTCACACATCTAGCAATAATTAGCCATTATCCCTTCCTTTTATTCTCTCTGACTTTAATTCATGAGTATATTTCCTTTGTGACTTTCTCAACTTCCTAATAAATACAATGTGAAAATATTCCCAAATCCTAGGATTGTTTGAGAAGTAGATATACTGCATGTGCAACCCGTGTGACTGTTGATGTAACTTGTTCTTTGAAATTCAAAACTAGCTCATTTCCTCTCCTCTGCCTTAGAAATCTGCTGGAATTCTGGCAAGGATCAAGTGACTTGGATTTTTCCCATTTATCCAGACCTCCAAATCCATGCAATCCTGCACGGACTTTCCTGTTCCATAACTCATTATCCAGTGCACACCATTGATTTTCCCCAAAAAGACAGTCCATAGCAGCCATATTAAATGGAGCACATAATTCCCTACAAGTGGGGCTGAGAAGTTATGTGAACTGTTTTGATCCACCCTCCTCCTGTTTTAAGACTACCTGTGCTCCTCTTCCTAGCTGTCTCCCATCGGGTCAATATAGAACAATAACCACTGTATTTGAAGCCCCATTCTTTTGCTGCTCTAGATGATTAACTCTTCCAACCATGAGCAACAGGAAGAACTGATAAAGACTTTAGAGTTTTCCCCTTTCTCTCCTTCTAGCCCAGTTGTCTCTGTGAAGTATGGGCTGACTTGCCAAGATTTATTTTTCTACTAAGATTGGTCAGTTTCATTGCCAAAATATCATGTTTTCTCTTTTTTATTGCAAGTAAAAATAAGCATGCAATATGTAAGAACTGATAATTATTATTATTTTTAAAGATTTTATCCCTTTACTTATTTTAGCAAAGGAGGGAGAAGGAGAATGTCTCAAGCTGACTCTGTGCTGAGCATGGAGCCCTATGAGGGGCTCAATCTCATGAGATCATGATCTGAGCTGAAACCAAGAGTCTGACACTCATCCAACTGAGCTACCCACGTGCCCCAACAACTGCTAATTATTAAGCATAATAAGTGCTAAGTAGAATTTTGCTATTGTTATTGTTCTTTTCAGAGGTGATTTTAGTTTGTCAGTTGTTAGGCCAAGAAAATCAAATTACAGACATTCTCGAGGAAACTTGTAGGAGAATTGGTCAGCAGGCTACTGCTATGGCAAGGGTGTGCACATAGGAGCTTATATTTCTCCGTGCAATAGAAATTGATTGTCATGCTTGTGCTTTGAGAAAAGTCTTTACTTGGTTTTATGAATTCTCGAAATTAAAAAGAAAAAGCACTAGGTGTGAAATGTGAGTAAGGAGTTACAGACTCAGGGAAACCTTCCAATTCCACATCAAATAGAAAACCATAGGCAAGAGCGCCATGTCCATTTTGGAGAAAAGACTGTCTATTTTATTTCAGATCAAAAATTCAAAATGAAGGGGATATGATTTGAAGTCTATAATTAAATGTTCTCTATTAGGTAATAGAATTTAAAGTGGTATCTCTAAAGTCATTAGACCACCTCCATAGCCTTTAAAAGGGCCACAGGTAATCTTGCCAGGGCAGGGGGTTATCGGCATTATTCATGCTTTGGAGATAAGGTCATTTCACCTCTGCTTTAGTATGTATTCATATCTTTGGTGAACTAGAAATCATGCCCAAAGCTTATCTAAATCTCCCTTGCTGCACTTCAATAGATTGATAACTAGTTCTATTTAGTTTGGGATTTATGTGTATTCCATTTGATTCAAGGAACTTAAAAATGCTTATGACGGTTTATCATATCCTAAGAACCCCTGAATTTGAAATCAGAAAACATAAATTTATGCCCCAACTTGATCTTGCATTCACTGTGTAACACTGAGCAAGTGAAGCACCTTCCCTAAGCCTTAATTTCTTCCTCTGTACCACCAGAGCCTATTTCATGAAGTTTGAGGCATCAAATATAATAATTCGTGTGAAATAATTTGTAAATTAAAAAGTGAGGTCATAAATGTTGGTCACTTTTTAAAAAATATTTTATTTATTCATGAGAGACACAGAGAGAGAGAGAGAGAGGCAGAGACACAGGCAGAAGGAGAAGCAGGCTCCCTGCAGGGAGCCTGACGTGGGACTCAATCCCTGAAATCCAGGATCATGCCCTGGGCCAAAGGCAGGCGCTAAACCGCTGAGCCACCCGGTCTGCCGGTGTTCGTCATTTTTAATGCAGTAAACATGTTCTGTTAACATCATGCCTTGAGCCTTCTTTTTACTAATTTAAGAGAATGTTCTACAAAATGGGTTTGTTATGCCAGATTTTGTTTCTGCAATGCTAATCTACTTCTCATTGAATATAACAAGACATCTTCCTGGTTTCCAAGTGTGGAATTATCTTTTTAATTTCCTCCTCCCCCTTGTTTATTAACCTGTATGTCAACGTGACTAAATCTATTCATCCTTATCCTTAAAATATCTCTCCCATCTATCCCCCACCTCCAACCCTTGGCGTTTATGTCTCTTTTGTCTTCGGCTTTGGCCAAGGAGGGGACTTGTCACACAGACCAAGGTGTGAATTTTGGCTCTACTAGTTTCTGTCTGTGTGACCTTATGGCTATATGATGTCGTCTTAAACCTGGATGTTCTCACTTGTAAAATGGGGATAAAACAAATCTCTCATTATAGCATTCCTGTGTTCAAAATATTTAATGATTTATCCTTTTTCACTAAATAAATTTAAAACTTCTCAG
This sequence comes from Canis aureus, assembly GCF_053574225.1. Taxonomy (NCBI): domain Eukaryota; kingdom Metazoa; phylum Chordata; class Mammalia; order Carnivora; family Canidae; genus Canis; species Canis aureus. The sequence continues at coordinate 7,089,595 of NC_135627.1, forward strand.
ACAGGCTTTTGATATCAATCCCCTACATCTCATCAAACTTGATCTCATCATTTTTCTCCAGTCATTATTACCATCCACTAGATTCGGCTGCCTTGCCACTAAAGGCACGAAATTTACATCCCAACAATGCTTCTTGAATTAAGGATAATTGGGGCATCGGGTAGTTCAGTCTGTTAAGTGTCTGCCTTCTGCTCAGGTTATGATCTCAGGGTTCTGGAATCGGGCTGCATTGGGCTCCTTGCTCAGTGGGGAGTCTGCTTCTCTTTCTCCCTCTGCCCTCCCCACCTCTCCGTCCATTCTTTCTCTGTCAAATAAATAAATAAAATCATAAAAAAAATTAAGTACAATTGATTCTTTTGTTTCCTTATTTTGTGATGGGGGGGATTTCTCTGCATATATAACCACATTAGTTTAGGAAAAATGTGCTAACCTATATTACAGAATATTGATATATGCCAAAGCTACTTATTTGCCTAGTACCATTACTCTCTTTGACACAGCCTTTGGCTTATCATGCAACTGGCTGAAATCAATCCTTCTCCATGCTTCCTTAGTCTCTCTAAATAAGACTGGCTGACTCCAGGTGGACAGATGGAATCTTTTACAACCACTATTTCCTTTCTACCAGTAAGAAGCAAAATAAAAAGAAAATATGTAATATTCATTCACCTACTGGGTTTATTCACATAAAGGTCAGATAATAGATGATGACAAAACCCTATTCTCTACATTCTGCTGAAACTATCAGACTTTAAAGCTACTAAAATATGCATTCCTTATTACCAATCATACATCATTATGAAGTATATGAGGAACTTTGTAAACAGAATTATTTTTCTTCTATAAAATATGACTATTTTGCAATATATAGCACAGTCTTTCAAATAGTTCTAAATACATACTTATTAATGACTGAATTAAAACATTTTGTATATTTTTCCAAACGCATCTCTGCCTCATTGGTCACTTTGAAACTATCAGTATTTGAATGATAGACTTCATAGGGCATTACTTTTTGAGCAAAGACTATAGTTCTGGGCACTCTGACAAGCCTAGGGAAAGGGTATACATGAACGGCTCCAGTTCTGATAGAAGCCAAGTTCAAAGATGAGCTGGACATGTGAAGCCAGGGTACTGAATCCATTTATCCAAGTCACCACAAGGACATGGAGCAGACCATGGGAGGTTGGGAATAAATTCATTTACTATTTGCCAAGAGCAAGACAGGTAGAAATTAAAAAACCAAGCAGGCAGGGATAAATATAGATGAGGTGTCCTAGGCACAGATAGAAAGGGGGGCGGGGATCAGGAGCTCAAGGGACAGGCCAAAGTATGTTCCAGGGCCTAACACATCAGGAGTTTGTTGACTAGGTATAGGAAGTATGGAGTGAATGCTCTGGAATGAACATATTAATAGGGACAATAACAAAAGCATTACCATCTAGAGGATCTGTAAAAATTAGCTTCTTGAGATCTGGTTCCTTAAGGGAGGAGCCCCTTAACAAAATTTACAGAGGTTCCAATTCAACATGATAAGGTTTTAAGATTCTGGAAGGATGACTTACTTGAGTCGTCTTGTGCAGCCCTCTGGAGGGCTGGAGCCACCCCTGGAGTGGAGAGAGTGGAGTGAGAGCTGGGAGTGAGAACATAACATGCCCACTACCTTTGTAATTACTGGAATAGCCAAAAATGACAAGAGTGGACCAGAGCTAGGGAAATTAAATCCAGAAATCAAAGTCATCTTTCTACTTCCACCTAGGGACTAGGCCTGTTTTAAAGAGTCAGTCTTCCTTAGTGAAATGTTTGTCAATTTAATTCTATTGAGAGGGCTTATTTGTTTCTGTGTTTGTTTTGTTTCACTTCATTTTTAAATCTCTGAGCAAGTTGCTAACTCTTCAACTATGAATAAAAAGAGCAAGAACATTCTCAATGAGAGCATATGTCTTCTCAGCAATAAGCCCAATTCCTCTGATAAATAAAAAGAAATCTTGGTCTCTCTTAATGGAGTGCCAGTTTTTCATAGAGTGAGGTCATGAATTTAAATTATGCAGAGGGACAACTGGAGACTCATCTGGCCCAAACAGTACTGTGATGTTCCAGTGACCATTGCCAAGGCTGTTTAGAGGTTTTTTATATAAAAGATCCAGGAAAAGGGCACAGAGTGAAATCTCCTTGTTTACGGCTGACATTAAGCTTTTGGGTGGGAGAAAAAGCCATTATAACACATATAAGGAAATAGCTGTTCCAGCTGGTATTTTTTATGTGCTCTTTTCCACTTACTTCACTATATGGCATTGTGTCTACCTTTCAAAACATGTAGATATGGATTCCTATTTCCACCTCCTACCCCCCCTCAAAAACAAACAAACAAAGAAACTTCAGAATATAAGGTTGATGTCTCCTGATTATTTAAATAAACATATTCTGGTCCTCCCATTATGATTTTTGAGAATCGTGCCACATCTTAAGAGGCAGGGAGAGACGACTGAAGTTTGAAGATGATGGCAATAATCCCAGGATGCTTTTAAAAGCAGTACTATTACCATAGGCTTTTTATCAGAAACATATTTAACAAAAAACAAGTAATGGACAGCACACTGGATGGCTTACTTGGAGAAAAAAAAAAATCCCTCTTTCCTTGGTGGTGACGTTAACTGATTTTGAATACATGATGCAAATCATTTGATCTGTTCTTGAGTATTTTATGTTTCTTTTAATAAAAAAACCCCACACTTAATGATTTATAGTAGCACCCTTAATAACAAAAAGTCAAACTAATTTTCAAATTATACCTCACGTATTCTGGTAAAGAAATGGAATCAAGAGTATGTGTCAGAAAGAACTTTCTTAATGATAAACAAGATAAACATAGAATCTCTTTGTAAATAGATATTTTTTCCTACTTTCTTGTGATTTGACTAATAAGAGAGGTTTATGCTACTTTAATTAATTTGATTTTCTCTTTGCAATATATCTTTAAATTGTTAAAAAATTATAAAATAATAACTAAAAATCCTCAAAGTAATCAAAAAGAATTTAAGTAAGATGATATTTGCCTGGGTTGACTCAATTCAAATTATTCCTGTAATTATATAATCCTTCCCCTCAAACATAGAATTTTAGTAAGTGACTTGTAAATTACTTAAAATTTTTGGTAAAACATGACTTTTTTAAAAAAATATTTTTAAAATGTTTGTTTATTTATTTATTTATTTATTTTTTATTTATTTATAGTGTATATGGCAGGAAGAGGGGCAAAGGGAGATGGAGAGAGAGAATCTCAAGCAGGCTCTGTGCTAAGCATGGAGCCCAAGGTGTGGCCCAATCTCAGGACCCCAAGATCACAACCTGAACAGAAATCAAGAGTTGGGTGCTCAACTGACTGAACCACCTAGGCTCGAAACTTCACTCCTTTTGAAGAGAAATTATCCTATGTATTTCAGATATTTGGAACTAACTCAATCTTAGCTTCAGGAATAACCAAAGTTTATAAACTGGGTCTACACATACAAAATTATTGTCAGAAGATGAGCTTAGCACTTTAACGAAGACCCAGGGATATTTGCAAGCACAGAGAATCAAAATTGGCTCGTTAGCAACACTCTGACGTCCATATAGTCCAGTTCTACATGTGCTTCACATCTCTCAAGAGATGGGCCCATAGGTAAACTAAGTGAGCAGTGAGAAGAGCCTCTCTGCCCTTTCATTGTACAAAACAATTTGGAATGCTTTTAGGGTCCACATCAACCTACTTAATAACTTCATTATGCAGTTCATGATGAGAATAAATTGAAAACCAACATACTTATTTTATACAGTAGAATCTAAAGTTCTGGGATCCCTGGGTGGCGCAGCGGTTTGGCGCCTGCCTTTGGCCCAGGGCACGATCCTGGAGACCCGGGATCGAGTCCCACATCAGGCTCCCTGCATGGAGCCTGCTTCTCCCTCTGCCTATGTCTCTGCCTCTCTCTCTCTCTCTCTCTCTCTCTCTCTCTGTGTGTGTGTGACTATCATAAATAAATAAAATTTAAAAAAAATTAAAAAAATAAAGAATCTAAAGTTCTGAAAAATGACATGGTTGTTGTAAAGTCACATGTGCTACTGATGGAAAAACTAGTGTTAGAATTTTACCGTTCTACCATTTAAACTTTCTAATCATGGAGTATCATAAAAGGCTTGTAATAAAATGGCTGAAATAATCAGACTTTCTATAACACGGGTGGTAAATTCAGAGCACTGACCCAACAGATACATTTCAACAAATTAATTAGACTTCTTTAAAAAAAATGAAATGAAACAAAATAAAACAAACTGAGAACACCTAACCTATAATCTATTGAATAAAGCTTATTTTTAATAAAGAAAAAATTATTTTTAGATAATTCTACCTGGTGTCTGCTGGTCACACTCAGCTACTGCTCAGCATTGTGGGGAAAAGCTATGGTCCTACAGAAATGCACTTACTTTTATTGTTTGATTATGCAGCCCTCATTGTGTACTAAACATGTGTAGAGAGGTGATGCAGGCACATTGTCAAAATCAATCTTGACATGTCAGGAGGCTGCTGGCAGCTCATGACACATTGGAAAAGTTCAATGATTCAAGTAGAAAGATGGGGGGAAAAAAGTCAACAAACCCCCCTGAAACTTGTACTTGTTTCTTGTTACATTACATTTTGGTTCCAAAAACAGTATGTGGCACATAATTATCCTTGTCAACATAAATTCATCAGTGTGGAGAAAATATATTCAGGACAATGGAGATATTCCTTTTTGGCCAATCCACATGGCATTGATTTGCCAGAAGAAAACATTTGTATATATTTACATACATATGTATGAATATATATACATTATTTACATATGAAAAATATATGTAGTATATATTTGCATATCTGTTATAATCTGCAAGTACCTGCTCCCATTATTCTTCAGGAATAATACCATCGCAGAGGAAATTCTTCCTCAATATCTAACAGTGCGGGATCCCTGGGTGGCGCAGCGGTTTGGCGCCTGCCTTTGGCCCAGGGCGCGATCCTGGAGACTCGGGATCGAATCCCACGTCGGGCTCCCTGCATGGAGCCTGCTTCTCCCTCTGCCTGTGTCTCTGCCTCTCTCTCTCTCTCTCTGTGACTATCATGAATAAATAAATAAAATCTTAAAAAAAAAAAATATCTAACAGTGCTTGACAGTGGGACACAAGCGTGAGCTTCATTTGCTATGACGTTGCAGTGACCTAATAGTCTGCTCAGCTGCAGTTTGCTGCTTTTTTTGTTGTTGTTCAAATGAAGATAAATTTCAATATTTTGCTTGCTTGCATAATTTGGTGTCACATTCCAGACTATTAGTAGATTTCTACGTATAAATTATTGGGCTATCATTTGACAGGGGTTGGTATGCTATCCTTGTGCTTCTGTGCTTCTTCCCTGCCTTCTCTTGGTAGCATTACTGCTACAGACCCATTAGAGAGAACAGAACTGGTAGTGCACAATGCTGGGGACCAATATTAGGAATCAGATTGCTGAAAGCATCCATATTTAATAAAGCAAGCCTGAAGGTTATAATGTCTAATAGCCAAAATGGGGCACAAAATATAGATGGGAAATTATCTCCATGTCACTGGATGCTAAACCCAAATTAGGAAAAATAAAATATTTGAGGCTGTGGATAAAAATTATTCCATGACATTTTTTTAATCAATATAACAAATAAAATTAGTTTCCCATTTAAATCAATATAACAAAATTAGTTTCCTATTTATGTGATTAAATGATGAATGCATGGTTGCATTATTTATCTTGTATTGTTAATTTCATGCTTTAGATTTATAACATAAGTAAATTATTTCTAAGGACAAAGTGCATTGTATATGAAGCTCTCCATGAAATGCTATTTCCTGAATAACATTGATATATTTGGATTTTACATTTTTACTTCTCTGAATAATTAAAAATTTGAAATTATCAAGCAAAGAGAGCAACATGCTTCTTATTTGCACATGGTAGCCTTTTTTTGTCATCAAAAAATGATATGTGAGAGAGAGGTAAGGAGAGATAATAAAAATTTGCAGGCCAAACTAAATGATGCTCCTTTTAAAATATTTTTTTATTTTAATTAACAGTCAGTACAAGAGATGATTTTAAGTAATATTGTATAACTTGTATTATTGTATTTGTTAGTTACATTTATTTCAAGTTATTTCAAATTTGGCAGTAGTTGTTATGTCATATGCATAAATATGACACTTATTATTTTAGTCTGATGTCATTCTGATGACTGATGTCCCAGGAATGGCTTTCTGTTAGTGAAACTTGAGCAAACTTTGTGCAAAAAGGCCTTTGGGAATGCAGAATTTACTTGTGCATCTTGCATGTAGAGGAAATTTGGCATATAATTTATTTAATGTCTAGAAGAATTTCTTCCTTGAAAGTAAGTTCCTGATGACAATTCAGTGTGGACTGTTGACCAGTCATGACATAATCAATGACTGTTGCTGAGCATCTCTGACCTGGGCATCACTGACTATTGCTGAGATGGCTGTAACTGACCATCTCTGACTTGGGCATTACCAACTATGCCTTATATGGGTATCATTGACCATAACAACTCTTTTAAAAATTTTATTTATTTATTCATGAAAGACAGAGAGAAGCAGAGACATAAGCAGAGGGAGAAGCAGGCTCCCTGTAGAGAGCCTGATGTGGGACTCAATCCCAGGACCCTGAGATCATGACCTGAGTTGAAAGCAGAAGCTCCACCACTGAGCCACCCAGTCATTCCCCCGTAGCAACTTTTTAAATAGGGAAACAGACTCATAGAGCTAAAATGAATTGCTCATAGTCTTACAGCTAGTAAGTAACAAAAAAAATTCAAATCTAATTATATTTCTGTGTTTTTTTTTCTTTGTTTAAATGAAGGAATTTTGGATCTTTAAGTACAATGATAGAGTTGGTCCAAAGTATATTGTGATGAATAGCAATGTATCACAAGCATCCATGTATGACAGTTTTGAGGCCTTTAGCTGTGAATGGCAATTCATTCAAGACTTATAACTCAAATTAGAATTCAAATAACTTCCTCATGTTGATATTAAGGCTTATATTTTTTTTTATATTTCATAACCAAAGTGTTCTTGCATATACCTATATACCTCATAGTTTTCAGAGTAAAAACTGACCTTGCATAACATTTTGAGACCAACTACACAAGTATTTCAGTAGAGATTGCCTTCTAGATAATGTGTGAAATAAATGGAGGGAAGTGAGGATGTATAGAGGACATTTATTTAAAGAAAAATTTTAATAAAAACTTGTAATTTATTTTAATATTTAGTATATAATTTTTAGTACATTCATTTTTAAAGCAAGGGTGGGTAACATTCACTTTGTGATAAGATCAATATTTGATTAATCATTTGCTTTCTCCCATCCTTGAAAGTCAGCACATTTTATGTTTTTTATCTCACATTTTACTATTTTTCACTTATATCAAATCTACAGGCTAGGAAGATTGAAGGGTTAAAAAAACACACAAAATGCCAAAAAAATGGGTTATCAAAGGATTATGAAGTGAGAAACAATGTTGACAGTAATTTATAGCTGCATAAAATAGCAGAACAAGAAACATTAGAAATTATATTGCTGAATGTGGAAGATGGAGATAAAATGTGATTGTGGCTACCTGTGGATATCCCCCTAAGCAGATGTGCCCAGCACACTCACTCTTTAGAGCTTTGCTCTTGTTACCACTCAGCCAGTCAATAACTGGAGGTGCCATTGTTTCTTTAAGTTTCTTCTCTTTCCTCCTTTCACCTAAAAAATCAGTTAAATACAGTTACTCTCAGAATTAGACAGGTATCTTCTTGCTCAACAAATAGTCCAGCTTTGATATCACATTACAGAGAACAGTAGTTCTCTAAGTTATAGAAAATATTTCCCCAAATGAGTTTTCCAGTACCATGTTTGCAAGCTTGAGTCTTCAAAAACAATGAAAGAATAATCACAGTTAGAGAACTAGTGACCTGTTTTCCTAGAGTTGAGAATGCATAACTCATGTTATGAAAAAAAAGAGAAATCTAGGATGCTTTTGATGTTCAAAAATTAAGTTCATAGGGCATCTGGGTGGCTCAGTCAGTTAAGTGTCTGACTCTTGATTTTGGCTCAGGTCACAGTCTCAGGGTCATGGGATCAAGGCTTGTGTTGAGCTCTGTGATCAATGGGGAGTCTGCTTGAGATTATCTCTCTCCCTCTTTCTCTACCCCTTCCCCCACTCTTTCCCTCTCTCCTTTTCTTTCAAATAAATAAATATAAATAAATAAATAAATAAATAAATAAATAAATAAATAAATATTTTTAAAAAAGATTTGACTTCATTTGTTTCCATTTTAAATAAGTATCCTCATATAGAAAAAACCCAGAATGTAACACATGACAAGTCTGACAGCCCAAATTCCCTCCTCCCCTTTCAGATAAACTCGTCTTAATATTCACTCTTATAGTACCACTACTTCCTGGGGACCCACAAATAGTCTTCTACTTCAAAATCTCTCCAAAGACCAAAATAAGAAAGAAAAATCAGAGCATTTTCTTGAGTGACCCCATTCTTAAAGAAGGGAAAGTGAATCAAGTCATGAAAATAATACAAATCACATGTTCTTCTTCTCCTCTATCTGATCCGTTTAAAGCTGAGAAGTAGGTTGCATATCTTTCCCTTCTGAGATGGCAGACATTAAAAACTTACATCAATGTTCAAACTATTACAAAGGAAAGAAATAATTGACATATAATCCATGTTTATTAGGTTTAGAATATTTTTGCAAATAAAGTACTTGAACTAAGTAAGAATGTTAATAAAATTTTCCATTTATTGAGAACTATGAATAGATTATTCCACTCTATTTCCATGCAGCTATGAGTTCAGCATTTATTTTAAAAGATATTTGTATGGAGCATAGTATGAGTTGGTGTCCTCCATTATCTATGTGGGCAGATCAATGAGGGAAGCAAAGGAAAGCAGTCTCCTTCATAAAGCTCACTTCCAAGGAAGGAAGCCAGATGATCACACACATACAATATGGAAAGTCATATTCACGTTATGGGAAAAAGAAGCAAAGTGAGGAAAGGAAACCGAGAACATACAGGCTGGGGTGGTAGGGATACATTAACTAGGCTGGTGAGGGAAAGCCTCCTTGATAAGGAAACAGAGACTGATGGAAGCTGGGAATGGGCCCTGTAACCATCTGCTGGGAAACCCAGCAGGCTGACAAAATGCTGCCAGGAGGTAGGTTAGGCTCAATGTAATCGAGGAACAGCAAAGAGACCATTGTGGCTGCAGCCAACTGACTGAGGGAGGGGCTGGAAGGGGGAGAAATGGGAGATTTGGAGAGAAGTTAAATCATGTACAGTCTTGTAGAATCTAAGATGATCTTTAACAGGAGCTGGGATGGGAAGACACTGGGAATATAGAAACTGAAACTCTGAGAAATTAAGATATTTCCTGAGGTCACAAAGCAAGGAGAGGCAAATGGAGCTCCATCTGTTTGCATGACCTGTGCACAAAGCGAATGTGCTATGCTTCCGATAAAGACACACAATCATCTCAGTGTGACGCTGGGGCTGTTTAGAGTAGGAAGGGACTGACTGGAGTCTAGTTTTCAGAGAAACCATCACTGAGAGAATGGAAATAGAGCCATGCCTTGAAGAATGGAGAGTGCTTTAAAGGAGGAAAAAAAAAAAAAAAAAAAAAGAGGATATTGAGAGAATCATGAGTGAAGTCATGCTTCAGTTAGGAGACTAGTTTGACTTCAATTGAATGTCATATTGAGTTTAATAGGAAATAGTTCTGGAAAAGAAGGTAGGAGTTAGAGAATAAAGATATAACATTCAAAATTTTTACTTTATTCTCTAGTCAGTGGGGAAATATAGGATTTTGAATAAGGGAGAGATAGATTTGTTCACAGGAAAGGTTTCAGAATTTTGGACAAGAAACAGTGTGAACACTCAGTTCTTAGTAGTTAACTGGCGGTAGCAATGAAAAGGAAGTGATGTGCATGGGCGGTAATTAGAGGGAACCCTTGAGGGATCCCTGGGTGGCGCAGCGGTTTGGCGCCTGCCTTTGGCCCAGGGCGTGATCCTGGAGACCCGGGATCGAGTCCCACGTCAGGCTCCCAGTGCATGGAGCCTGCTTCTCCCTCTGCCTGTGTCTCTGCCTCTCTCTCTCTCTCTGTGTGTGACTATCATAAATTAAATAAATAAATGAATAAATAAATAAATAAATAAATAAATATTAAAAAAAAAAAAGAAGGAACCCTTGAAGGGAATGTGTTATCAGCTAGGAGTGGTGACATTGATGAGAATGTTCTCTTTCCTTGGGTCTCCTATGCATACATTGCAATAGGGTCTTCCCTAGGCTTTCTGATTATCAGTAGTCATTCAAAATTGCCCCCATCACAGCTTTCAAACCTTCTGAAAATTTCTTTGTTCTCTTTGTGCCCCCTTCCTTCTACCTTTCATTTCTTCACCGTATAACCTGTATCCTTGCTGATTTTCTTGTGTCTGTGCCCTCACCTAGGTCACCTCGACTTACCTTCTAGCGTAGATACTGCTTTCTTGCCTGGACACTCGGATGAACATCTAACTTGTTTCTGCCATCACATCACTCACAGCATTCATAAGAGCTCTTCAAATTGGCCCAATGTTCTTTTCTAGTGGTATCTGATTGTTCCTAAGTGTGAAATGTAAGCTCCTGCCCAAAGAGCTATGGTTACATAAATACAACACTTTTGGTTTTTTACTTTCTCTTTCTCCTTGCCTATGTTCTCAGATCCCCTCTCCCAAACACAGAGCAAGTGTGGACAAAGTTGTGCAGACATTTATGCGTGCACACACACACTGCTCCATTTCTACTAATAGCCCCAACCATTAAGAAAAGTTTACAGTATGAAAGCTTGCAGCTACATACAAGCTACATAGACCCATATAATGAAGTGGCATATTCCAGTAACTCAGCTTCTACAATTAACCAAATCATGGTCAGTTTTTGTTTCACCTCAGGCATGCCATGAGGAAAGCATTATGCTTCTCTTCACTCTCATTAAGCCAATGCTCATTATCCTTTCTCTTGTTTCCTCTTCTCTTTGTTTCCTTCTTCCTACCTACTCTCTCTCTAGCATTTGTCAATGCTTCAAGAATGGGAACTATAGGATTCAGCAAGCTCTGGCACAGCTAGAATAAAGACTGCAGAGGACTTTGGATTCCTTCAAGCTATTTTAGTTAAAATAAGACAAAACAAATTCAGAAAGAGCCCCTGAGAATTAAGGACCTAGAACTAGAGAAGACAATCTGTCAGGATGTGAGGCCGTTTCAAAACCACCCACTGCTCCCATCTTCGTGTCTTGACCTGCAGCGTTTCCATGTCCCTTGTAATCACCTTGGCCCACCTCTTGAATCACCATCATCTTCTCTTTGAGGCGCCAACTTTCTGTTTCCTCTGAATGGCTCTGACGGCTTGCAGCTTTGGCTTAGATGTGGCACTCAATCATCTCTGTTCATGGCTTACCCATGGCATTTCAGTTCAGATCTGCCTGGACAGAGAGAAAACAAACCAGCATGTTCAAAACCAGAGTGAGGAGATAATACTCTTTCACATTATCCCCAAGTGTCCAATCAGTAAAGAAAACAATCTGCCCTTTTCTGCTCTAAGGATGTGAGGGCACCATGTGATTTCTCAGGGCTGTGAGAGCACTTCTCTGAGCACACTCGTCCAGCATTAAATTATTGAATGCCCAGATTGCCAAGAAAATAATAGAACTGAGAAACCTGAACCTTTATAGATCAAGACCCCAAGTAGCAATTGTAACAGGGCTCCTTATGATTTGGCCATCTGGGCAAGGTAACAAAATGGCCTGCTGCTCTGATTTTGAGATTTCCCCTCCTGTAAGTCATCCTCTTTCTGGAGTAAGGGAGTAGCCAGAAAACAGCTCTGTGTTGACTTTAAATTCTCCCACTTCTGGTAAAGGTGTTGTTCAGGACATACTTGGCCCTTTGGATTTAGTAAAACAACTCAAATTACCGATAAAATTTTCTTCCCACTGGATTAATCTTCTGGAGCTACAAATAGTCTTCTGATAACCAGATATTGATCTTGTGAAGCTTTTCTAAATAGCAGAGTGGATGATTGAGTAAAACTCTCCCATTTTTGTAATGCATTTCTCCTCTCTTTAGGAAAATCCTTGTCTAAAACATAATGAACATCAAGACAAATCCTGGAGCTGAATCAAGACGTGGAGCATGAGCAGACATCCTACTTTGGTAATACACAGACCCTGATACATGTCACAGAGGAAAAGGAAGGAAAACTGATTCCACAAGTCTGGTATGTCCTAATTAGTACAGTTTTGAAAGGAAAGCTTTAGTTGATTCTAGAGTAATAGTCCCCATATTCTTAATCTTTACTAGTTGGACATTTGTTTAGGTAGTCAATGTAGAATTCCCTTGGTATTACTAATCACTATTAATTCCTAATCAAATGATCATTTTCCCTACCTCATGGCATGATTATCTGATACAAAGGCTAATAAGTAAAGGCTTTTTTTTTTTTTTTTTTTTTTTCAGAAGTCCCCTTGGACTAGATAGTTATGCAGTGGCTTAGAAATTATTTAACCTTGGGATGCCTGGGTGAGTCAGCAGTTGAGTGTCTGCCTTTGGCTTAGGGCATGATCCTGGAGTCCCAGGATCAAGTCCCGCATCGGGCTCCCTGAATGGAGCTTGCTTCTTCTCCCTCTGCCTATGTCTCTGCCTCTCTCTGTGTGTCTCTTGTGAATAAATAAATAAAATAAAATATTTGAAAAAAATTATTTAACGTTTAAATACAGGTTGTGAATAACATTAATTGTCTACTGATAATGCATTGCACATTCATAACAAACATTTTACTTATTAGAAAATATTATTCTTGGAATCAAGTTTTCTGAACATTTTTGTGTATAGTTACAAGTACTAAAAAGAAGAAAAAACTCATTTAAGGAATATCTATTCTGTTAATTGTCCTTAAATATGATTGCTCTTTAATACAGATTATAAGATTTTCTTAGACCTGTTTTGCAGATGATTTCAAAACGTGATACAAATACATTCAAAATACTTTAGACATTAAACAACATGACTTTTAGAAAACCCTGTTCTTCTAAATATTTTTGTGGAGTTTTGTTAATAATCTGAGCATCTATAGATTAGTAAACACTATGAGCCACAAATTTTAAAAGTGGTTAATTATTTAAGCAATTAACAGAAGTTATTTTACCTATAAAGAAACTGAGACTAGAAGGCAAGGAGATATGAGATACAAAATCTCTGTGCTGGATATTCTAATTCTGACCCACCAATTCCACTCCCCACTCTTTCTGACTTTGCTCTGTCCCAGGAAACAATCTCTTTGGGTAGAATCAGCCCATCTCCCTCATCCTGTGTCATCATTATGAAGCCAATCAATAGATAGCAGCAATAATTGTAAATGGCAGGAAGTGAGAGAAGCCAGACTTTTATTCTTCTGGCTTCTTCCAGTTAGTTTGCATTTCAGTTGTGGGTATCTTCCTCTGCCCAAAGTGAAACTACTGGTCAGCTTTCCACCAGTATCTACAGCAGTTTTTGTGTTATAGTAAACACACCCTGGCCTTGCTCCTTCAGACCTAAGATGGTAATGCTTTCCCCCCACCCCTTGATGACCCTCGGGCTCTTACTATCTCTACAGTTAGCTAACATAAGCCAACTAACACCTTGATAAATTAGTCATTTCATTAAGTTCTATTAGATCTTCTCAATTCCCCTCCTGAGAGTACATTGATTTCTTCTGAGACTTTGGTATGGCAATTGTCATTAACAATGGCCCCAGGAAACAGACCTTAGAGTTGAATTCTGGTATTGGATTACTTTCATACTGGATGAGTGCACTGATCATCTATCTTCTTGCCAGGGAAAATAGGGTATCATGTTCTGTAGCATATGGTGGCCTATGGTAGCATCATGAGGGCAGGCAGAGGGCAAGGTGTTCTGAGAGCAAATGGATGTGATTCAGAGCCACTATAGCTACAATAATAAGTGTAATAAGTAAGGCATTGCTGGTTGTTTCAGATGGCCATGGAGAGAATACTTAGAGAATTGGACCAACTGAAAGACTGGATGTATGCTGAAATTGAGGGATGAATAGAAACTCAGAGGGCCACCAGGAAAGCCTTAAAGATGGCCCTAATCTTCTGTAGCTATACCATAAAGGTGAAAATTAGGCCCAACTCCCACTTGCAATTGTCATATGCTTATAGCATTGATGAATGTGGCCCTCCAGTGTCTTCCTCCTAAAGGATTCTTTTTTTTTTTTTTAATTTTCTTTATTTATTCATGACAGATACAGAGAGAGACAGAGACACAGGCAGAGAGAGAAGCAGGCTCCATGCAGGAAGCCTGACATGGGACTCCATCCAGGGTCTCCAGGATCACACCCCAGGCTGAAGGTGGCGCTAAACCTCTGGGCCACCGGGGCTGCCCCTCCTAAAGGATTTTTTTTTTTTTTTTTTTTTTTATTGGTGTTCAATTTACTAACATACAGAATAACACCCAGTGCCCGTCACCCATTCACTCCCACCCCCCGCCCTCCTCCCCTTCTACCACCCCTAGTTCGTTTCCCAGAGTTATGAGGAGGATGCTACTGCCACATGAGATGGAGACACATGAGCAGACAAATTAATACTAAGAGCTCTGAACCCCTAAACCTCCCCAAAGGGTTCTTGTCCCAACTAGGGGTGTCTCTTCTCACCAGGTTCATGCTTCCCAGGCCCACAGTGAAAGTCAGATCCCAGCCTGGCCCAGAGAGAGAAGTACCAGGGTTAGTCCCCTCAGGGAGAAAAGACTTTATGTATTAGACAAGTTGCAGAACATCTTCAATTTGAATTAACAGGAAACTGAAGAATGTGTTGGAGTGGATTTGATACACCAAGAAGATAAAAGATATAGATACATCCACCTAGTAGCAAGGATTGACTATATTAGTTCAAGCAACTGGGAGTGGCACTGAAAGATTACTAAGTTAATTAATTAAGTCTGATTCATCTCAATTGATGGGACTTAATTGCCAGAGCTGCTGGGCACACTCTATATCACCGGTTGGCCCATGGGCCAGGTTGGACCAGCCAGCTTGTTTTTGTAAATAAAGTGTTATTGGAACACAGCTACACCCATATTATGCATTGTCTATGGAAGCTTTTGGAAAAAAAAAAATGGCAAGGGTGCAATAGGGACCATATGGCCCACAAAACCCAAAATACTATCTGGTGCTTTACAGATTTTCTCACCCCTGTGCTAAAGGAATCAAAAGCTCTAGCAGAAAGGCACGTTGGAGTGGATGAATTTTGTACAACCTGCTAACCCACAATTCCTATTCCCTCACTGTATTCCTGGCAAGGCTGGACATCACCTCATGCACCACGACCTGAAGAAATGAAATGATGTCTCTCCTTCAAGGGCCATAGGTGCCACTAGTTGAGATTGCAGTCAAAATAGATTCATGGGTTGAGCAAAGTTTTGTTGGTTCAGTGGTTCACACAGTTTTAAGGTCCTTTAAGTAAACAGTGTAGTATTATAAATGTAAAAAAGTGCAAAAATGATTGTTTATTTAGAATGCTCAAAACTACCAAAACAAATGAAATGTTTTAAAAATTAACATCAGAAAATCTCAGAAGATAACTTTAAAAAAATAATTAACTTTGTCATCAATTTTAATACCCCCCCCCCTTGCGAGAGGTTGTTGGTTTTTAGTTTAGTTTAGTTTTGCTGCATACAACCTATTCTTATTACAGGAATTGCAGAGTGGTAGAGGACAGATGGTGATGCCTCCCTACCAGATTGGGTGTGCCTGATTACTAGAATAAACCTCATGTGTCAGTGGTTGTGGCTAATTCATCACAAATCCCTAGGGGTGACATAGATGGGTAGCCCCTTTAGGTCCTGTTTGACATATATAATTGAATAATTCAGAGTCTTTGAGATTGAAATTGACTTGAGTTGCATTAGTGAGGATTGATTACATCTTGTTCACTTTCTCAACCAAGTCAATTCACAAGCCTGGTGTTCCTCAATTGATAGGAGGCAAGGTTACTTGGGAAGAACCCATATCACAGCCCACTTCTCTATCTGAAATTCTTTCTTTGAGTCTTTCCCTAAAGGTACCTCTAAGCCATTTACCTGAATGACACAAGGTTATGCTGTCTCTGTTTACACTAATCTTCTGAAATTCCACCAAGATTCATTGCTCAGAGTAGAAATTTGTAGATGTCAAGTGATAAAGGCTGTATTGGCCCAAGTCTACCTTTGAGGGGTCCAATTGAACCACAAGCCCACACTGTGGTTATTGTTTTCAATTTTAGAATATATAGTGAGATCAGATATACTTAGCAACATGTACAATCTCAACCTGGGTTACCAGATCCATGTTAGGAAAGGTCAAGTGGAAGCCCTGAAATTGTCTCCTTTCATCCTTCATGTCTCCTGGTAGCAAACTAGAAGCATTGTTGCATCCATAAGGACACAAAACAACTTGGTGGTATCATTGAAGCCTTGAAGGGTTCAGAGTGTTTCCTATTATCTCTATATGATGTGCCTGATTGTCTTGTGAAAAAAAAACAGGTGGGCCTTGCAGAATGACTAAGGATTATTAAAAGTTTAACTGCATGGTAATATCAATTCCAGCCATGATAGCAGGTGTATTATCTCCACTGGATCAAGTAAAGACAGCTTCTGGCATCTGGCATGCAACTTTTGACATAGCACCATGCTTTCTTTCAGCTTCCTTCAACAAAAATGATTCAGGTCATTTTGCCTCATGGGTGCTGAATAGCAGTCTCACTACCCTTTCTTACATTAAGATAATGTTAGTTCTCTTGCTTCCTACAGAAATGTAGATTTCAAGTACTGCAATCACATTTTTTTTTCAAGATTTTATTTACTTATTGGAGGGAGGGAGAGAGAGAGCCTGAAAGAGAGTAGGAGCCAGGAATGTGCAGAGGGAGAGGGAGAAGTAGACTCCCAGCTGAGGAGAGAGTCTGATCTCAGGACCCTGAGATCATGACCTGAGCTGAGGGCAGACACTTAGTGGACTGGACCACCCAGGTGCCCCACTGCAATCATTTTAATAGCACACTGAACACCATCTGTCCATTCATTGATGACATTTTGTTGATTGGATCTGGTAAGTGGGAGGCAACAAACCTTAGTAAGGAAATATGATAGAGGAAAGATCCAAATCACGTATTAAGTCCAGAGCCTGACAGATTGGAGAGGCTCTGACAAATTCAATGATCTGGTGATTTTAAGAATATTCTGAGAGATAATTTGCTATACCTTGCACTGCCTACCATAAAGAAAGAAGCACATTTCCATGGGTTGCTCTGACCCATTGACCAAAACCTGTTAGGCTGACACATTTAGATGAGGTGTGGATCAACTAAAATTCTCTAGCAGTTCCAGAATGTAGTAGAGGGGCCCTGCCTCTTGGGTTTGATGACCCACGAGTGAGTCTATGGTAGATACAAAAGCTATAGAGGGCCTCTGCAAATCCCTCGTAGGAGAATCACAGTACTGGCTCTTTTGTCTCTCTCTCTCTCTCTCTCTCTCTCTCTCTGTGTGTGTGTGTGTGTGTGTGTGTGTGATTATTTTCCATTTCAAAAAGCAGATCCCAGGACTGAGCATCTGACCCTGTGACACATGTAACCAAATGGCCATGCAACTTAACTACCTTCTATGAACTGGTGTTATATGATCCATCAAACCACAAAACTGGATGTGCACACAGCATTTTATCGTTCAGCAGAAGCATTTATAAAGTTGGCTTACACAAGTCCGGAAGACCTAAGTAAACTCCATTTGTGATTAGGATGTGTCCATAGAGGAAAATTGCCATTTCTATGTACCCTCAATACAACAGCATAAAGCAGCTGCATTTCATTTTCAATTACCTGTACCAACTTTGAGTAGACAACTGAGAGTAAAATTGACCATTAGCCATTATTAATCTTTTGAATAACTTATTCATGAGAACAATATTATCTTTGTGGAACGGCTTCACATGGTTGAGAAATGGGTTTCTCTTATTAACCTAAATGACGTTATCCAATTTCTCTTTTATTTTAGAAACTGAATTCCAACAATATTATCCTGATGAGTGGTACATTCTTTAAAAGATCTTTAAAAATTTATTCATTTGAGAGAGAGAGAGAGAGAGAGAGAGAGGGTGCACACACATATGCATAAGCAAGAGAGAGGGGCAGAGCAAGAGGGAGAAGCAGACTTCCCGTTGATTGAGGAGCCTGAAGCAGGGGTCCATCCCAGAACCCCCAATCATGACCTGAGCCCAAGACAGATACTTAACCATCTGAGCCACCCAGGTGCCTTGGTAGATTCTTTTAAAAAAAATAAATAAATATTTACTGTGTTAGATTTCTGTTGTCTTTTTATACAATGCTTTTTATAATGTCTGATGAACTAGTTATATGTTTTACTTTCATTGCGTCTTTTAAATACTAAATAGCCTTTAGATTTGTTGTTAAAAATTAAAGTATTATGTGACATGTTTCATTTTGTTATTCTTATTCAACATGCAGATGCCCACATGCATGCATAAGCATACATGCATTAGCTTGTCCTAATGCTTTGCCTTTTTTTATAGACATAAACTGTTGTATACAAAACCCCCTTTAATAGCCCAAATATTTTAATGTTTCTAAAAAAAAAAAAAGTTCCCAGGTGACTGGGTGGCTCAGTCAGTTAAGTGCCTGCCTTCAGCTCAGGTCATGATCTCAGGGTCCTGAGATTGAGCCTCATCAGGCTCCCCACTAGGCAGAGAGCCTGCTTCTCCTTCCCTCCTGCTTATGTGCTCTCTCTCTGTCAAATAAATAAATAAAATAAACCTTTTAAACAAAGTTCCCCTCAAATTTGTCATCAACTGTAATTTTGACAGTCCTCCTGGGGTCAGATTATTCTTGGTATTCTTAACAGATCAATAGTGATTAATCTCCTTCAAATACCCAGAGTCATCCTGAGTTGTATGCCTGTTCGGTCTTTGAATTGCAAGGAAGAGTGTGATTTAGTATTAAGACTTGTATTCTCAGTCATGTGGCATCCATGGGGAATGAAGAGTTGCTTTCAAGGAGTTTTTTTTGTTTTTGTTGTTGTTGTTGTTGTTGTTGTTTTTAACCTTCATTCTTGCCAGGATAAAGCATACTTCCAAAGAAATGGCCAAAAGACCAAGCATTAACTCAGGGCTATAGAAATCTGCTGTCTGCTCTTGCCTTCCGGTCTATATTTCCAGTGACAGCATGATAATAGGTCACTAAAAGGGAGCCCTACAAATCCACAGGCAGCCTCTAAGAGCTCTCGAGTATCCACAAGTATGCCAGACACATTGACAAGAAAGCAATATGGAGAAATGTGAAAAGAAAAAACAAGAATCTTTTTAGAAGTTTTGCCTAATTTCTATACCTCAAAGTTTGTTTCTCCCTGTTTACAGGTATGTCGTATTTACCATTATCATTTATATTGACCGTGAACATTTCTAATAGATTCTTATAAGTGCCAGGAAGTGACTCTTGCCCTGGCACCCTCTTCTGTAAGCCTAAATGTAGACATCTGTTACGAATAATCCTGTTATAGAGCACCCTTCTTGAGATGATTAACCTGTTTCTGTGATTTCCTTTGGGTATCTATTACCACAATGAACTGGGGATGTGTCTGAAAAATATTCTCTTACCTTCTCTGCTCTGACAATCAAAACTATTTTTCATTCATTACAGTGAATTACACCCATCTTTGAATTCCTCTCAGTAATTCCAAATAATGTGGGAAGAATTGAGATATCTGGATCCCACTTATACATGTAAAGGGTGACATAGAGACTCTTTCACACAGTGTCTATTTTTGAAATATGAATGTCACTCTTAGAAGCACAAAGATGAGAACCAGAGTCTGAAAAAAAATAAGTCAAGCAAACACTGCATTATGGAAGCATATGATGTTTCTTAAAGGCAGAGTTTTCCTCTGTCTCAATTAAGTTATTATACTCCCTTCCCCCCCCCCCATAAAAACAAACTAAGCTATTTCTAGCTGGATATAAGAAAAGCTCATCTTTTCTATATCGGTCTTCACCCTCCAACTTGTCCGTTTGCTTGAAGAATCATTCTGAGGGGGTTAACTCAATAGCATCTGTGTCCATGGTGCCTATCCTCTGGCATGAACTCTCTGCTCTGGCAGCATAGGAATTGGCCAGTGACTTTCAGGGAACCATGCTCAGTCACAGGGCATCGAGGTCCCCTGATCTCTGGGTCTTGGTTCCTTGAGTCCTAGTAACCTGGGTTGGTCTCTAATGCCTCCAGCTAGCTCTTCTACAACCTATTTCCCCAATAGGTTCTAGTTCTCAGTGGGAGCTTTGGTGGGCCACAATTTAATCACTTGCTTTATGGGAAGGAGAATTGCTACTTTCAGGCATACTTTCATTAATTCTTACAGCAGATTCTGTCAATCAGGAATTATTATTACTTATAGTGTGATATAAGACAACTGAGGGTTTCTCTCTTTAAATGACTTGCTTGCCATATTTTAAGTAATTTGAAGGAGTAACCGGGGTTTGGTCTTATTGTGTTCTGAGTCCAGTGCACACACACATTTGTATTCTGTCTCAGGTACTGTGTTAGGTGCTTGATGACTGGGATAAAGAAACTAACATCTATTCCATGATACACAATAAGCCTTTGAATTAAAAGTTTCCAAAATATTATTATAACATCTATGTCAAATTTATTACTTGGAGCTATTGAGGGTTAAAATAATGAGAATTTGTTGGCAGTAGATTGTATTCGTGTGCCTATTAGTCTGTTTGGGCTGCCATATCAAAAATGTCATGGATTGTGTGGCTTATAAACCGTAAAAATCTATTTCCCACAGTTCTGGAGGCTCAAAGTCCAAGATCAAGTCATAATAGTCTGAAGTGTGCAAAATTATTTTTTTTAATTTTTAATTCTATTTATTTATGATAGTCACAGAGAGAGAGAGAGAGAGAGAGAGAGAGAGGCAGAGACACAGGCAGAGGGAGAAGCAGGCTCCATGCAGGGAGCCCGACGTGGGATTCGATCCCGGGTCTCCAGGATCACGCCCTGGGCGAAAGGCAGGCGCCAAACCGCTGCGCCACCCAGGGATCCCTGAAGTGTGCAAAATTCTTAATATTTGTTAATAACTTATAGTTTCAGGACACCTTGCGAAACAGCATCTTGTTTGATACTTAGAGCAACCATTCATATACATGTTGTACCTCCATTTTGAAGGTAAGGAAGATGGAGCTTAGATACTTATGTAAGTCACTGACAGACATGTAGGAATTAAGTATCAAAGTCAGAATTCAAATACAGATTCCACGTACTAGAGATATTTTTTTCCTTCTTAGTTATTCATTGCTCAATTCTTGGTTAGGAGTAAGGATTTAAAAGGTTAAACTATATCTCCAAAAGCACTCAGCAGATGACAGCTTGAATTCTAATCTAGGTCATTGACCTCTTTTCAATAAAAATGTGTTAATATGTTGGGAGTATAGGGATGTGTGTGTGTATGTGTGCATGTCTATGTGTATATATGCTTGTGTGTGTGTGTACACACCTCAGACACTCCATCTATCCTGTAAATATTCCCTAGGGATATTGCCTTAAAGTTAACTATAGTACATTGGTTGTATTAGAAGTTTCTAAATAGAATATGTCTCAAGCATATATGGTATTTACAGTTTCTTGGTAAGACCTATGTTAACTGCAGCCCATCAATATTTCTGGTTCTTTCCTTCTAGGCTTTTGTGAGGATTAGACTTCCCACCCTCTTGAAGTTAATATAATTGAGTGATATAAAGATACATCACTTCAAGGTTGAAGCATTTCAGAGCTGGTGTGTTAGTTTTCATACTCTTTTCCCTTGCTCTGGCAAACCTTGAAAACTTGCATTGAGACTCACAAGATGGTGGAGCCTCTGTTAGCAGAGATCCATAGCAGATTCATTCAGCCAGTCTGGAGGACACACGAAGATTTAGCAACAAATAAACCAGTTCAAAGCCAGTGAAATTTTGAAATCCTCCTTACTACGGTGTAACATTCAGCCAATACTAATTACCCTTGACTAACTACATCTATAACTTGATTGGATACTCGAGAAAGATGTGTGTTCTTTCTTTCAACAGATATTGATTGTCTAATACCTCTAGGCAATATATTAAGATCTGGATATATCATGTAAGTAAAACCAAATATGACATGACATTTTGTCCTCATGAAATATCTTGAGTGGAGGATTCACCTGACCATTTTACTTTAGGATTATAAAGGAGCATGGACTGCAACTTTGCTAAAATATATAAAATGATAAGAATGTCATGTTCCTTTTTAAACCAAATAGAAGCCATTTTAGTATTTGACTTATTATGGTGTTTATAATAATAAACAGTATTAACTATGGATTGTGGGAAGGGACAGGTGAAATGTAGAGTTAGTAGGCTTACCAAATGATTAGTGGAGGACACTTTATGAGTGTATAAAGTTAATAGACCAAATATCATTATGCTAAGAGCCAAGACACAGAGAAAACAATAGTTAGAACTGTCTGTATTGTGTATTGCTATCCTTAAGCTTTCGACTATTCCCCACATGGTGTGTACACTTTGTGATTTAACTCTTTAGACAACTTCTACATTGCATATTTTCTTCTTGGACTTAGAGTAGGTGTTTTAAAGCGTGTGTCTGAAAGGACAATCTGTATATGGAACCACTGTAGGTCTGTTTCTACTTTCTCATGCCCTGCTAGCGATCATCCGTGTGGATTCCTTACAGACCATGACACCATGGCACAGGGTGCTTTGAATAGTGCATTCTTATGACCGTATTTGGGTATTGCATGCTTTTCCATATTATGTTTAGCCTGTTTTTCATGCTACATGAAGGTATTTCATGTAGCAACAACTATAGTTAGCAGTTTGCAACAACCATAGCTAAATATTCATCCATTTTACTTATAAGAAAACTAGTACAGGGAGTTTAAGTAAAGGGCTCCATACAGACCCAGTAAATGGTGAAGCTAATATTCAAGCTCCATTAGTCTTATTCCAGGAAACATTTTCAATCTCTCTGCTACCATATATTTATTAGAAGCAAAACAAAAAATGAGCAAGAAAACTCCCTTCTGTCATTTAGTTATTTTGCATATAACTTCCCAATAATCAGAATAATTGATAAATAAAAAGATCAGAAACCTTTTTATTTGCTTCCCCTGAAACAAAATTTAACTTTACCTAGCAAGCACTTGGCATCATCTTATTAAATTTTCATGATAGGGACGCTTGGATGGCTCAGTGGTTGAGCATCTGCCTTTGGCCCAGGGTGTGATCCTGGAGTTCAGGGATCGAGTCCCACATCGGGCTCCCTGCAGGGAGCCTGCTTCTCCCTCTGCCTGTGTCTCTGCCTTTCTCTCTCTCTCTCTGTGTGTCTCTCATGAATAAATAAAATCTTTAAAATAAATAAATAAATACATTCTCATGATAATGCTATAGCTCAATATTTTCATATCCCCATTTAATAAATGAATAAGCAGGTAGAGAAAGACTAGGAAATTTGTTCAAATGCCCATAGAAACAGGCCGAATAAAATTTCAAATCAAATTAGTCTGACTCTAAACCGTATGTTCTTTATTTCTTTTTTTTTTATTATTTTTTATTTATTTATTTTTTTTATTTATGATAGTCACACAGAGAGAGAGAGAAAGAGAGAGAGGCAGAGACATAGGCAGAGGGAGAAGCAGGCTCCATGCACCGGGAGCCCGACGTGGGATTCGATCCCGGGTCTCCAGGATCGCGCCCTGGGCCAAAGACAGGCGCTAAACTGCTGCGCCACCCAGGGATCCCCTGTTCTTTATTTCTGTACTGTGATCTCTCTCATATACATTTTAAAATAAACAATAGACATTTGACATTAGATTTTTATTCTGTCTTTTCATATTTTACTTTTTCACTGAAAATAGTAATCTGTTTTAAGCACAGACCACACTTCTGCACCCAAGAACGTACAGAGAAGCATATTTGTAATAAAGCTCTAACACTGATGGAAATCTGAGTGTTCACTTACATGGTGAGCTACCTCACTGGCTCTTTACAACCAAAAAGCTTAGCCTTAAGGTGGCATAATTTTCAAGCTCAATTCAAGCCTGCAGAGCAAGAAGCACTAACTCATCTTTTCAAAATGTGCTTAGAGAATGTCTTTGAAAAACAGCCTGTTGTATGTTTCATAAGGGCCTTGAGAAAAATAGTATAGTCAGATAAATTTCATATGACTCTAAATATGGTAGATAAGCAATTTAAAATAATATTTTTAAGAAATATTTTTTCATTGAGTTTATCTTTCTTAAATGCTCAGAGACATGAATATATGAAAATCTGTGAAAAGTAAGAGACATTTTATGCTCTGAAATCAAATTATATATCCTGAAATGCCAACTCAGGTTTGGCCATATATATTTCTGTTATAGATTTTGCTTTCTATTTCATTTCAAAAAGACTTGCAAAGATTCAAAGTTGAGTAGTTGGCATATATTGATTTATTTTCTTCTTGCTTCAGGGTTTTGGACATGAAGCTATCTCTGTTAGGATGCTCTCCCTCAACTGGAATGTCTTTCTCCAACCTTTTATTTGGCCATGCTTCATTCTTAGTGACTTGACTCTACTGTCATCTTCTTTGAGAACGCTTTCTGATTTTTTTCTATACCTCACCCACTTGACCTTCATCCTGGTGAGAAACACTCCAGTGTGACTGTCCAACACAGCCTCCATCATGCTTCAATTAACCACAAATTCTTGTAGTTAGTTACTTATCTCTGTCCTCAACCTCACTGTGATTTACTTGAAACCGGAGTCTGCTTCATTTTTTTAAGTAGCTTTATTGAGGTATGTGATTCATATACCACTTTTGAGTCTGTGTTTTTTGTATAGTCATGGTTGGGCAACCAACACAATCTAGATATGAGACATTTTGTCCCCCATATATATACTCCAGATCCATTTGCAACCAATCCTCATCCTCATCCCATACTTTTCCAAACCCAAGCGATCATCATCTTTGCATTATCTGTAATTAGTAGAATGGTAGATACATAGTAAATTCTAAATAAACGTTTGCTTTAAAATACAAATAATAACATGTATTGGTTTCCTAGAGTTTTACTAACAAAGTATCACAAACTGAATGACTTAAAACAACAGAAATTTCTTTTCTTTGTTCTGGAGGCCTGAAGTCCAATATCAAGTTGTTGGCAGGGCCATGTTCCCTCTGCAAACTATAGGGGATTCTTTCCTTGTCACCTCCAAGCCTCTGTTGGTTGCTGGTAATCTTAGGTGTTTCTCAGCTTGCAGTTGGATAAGTGACCTCTGCCTCTGTGATCACATGACTACCTTCTTTTAAGAGCATCACTTAATATATGCTAAGTTGTCCTGTATGACCTCATGTTAGTGAATCTGCAAAGACCTAATTTCCAAATGTCACACTCAAAGGTACTGGGAATTAGGAATTCAATCTATCCTTTTTTTGGGGAGAGAATACATAAATTAACCCATAACAGAATATATATGAATGATCAATGAAATTATTCATTTTTGTTTGCAAAGGCTTTTATCTTAAAAATTATGATAATATTATATGATTTTACTTCTCCAGATAGAAATCGTTTCATAGCATTTATGCTTTTACAGTTATACTATGAGCCACTCTGGTAATTTGCTCACTATAAGTAAGTTACTTTTAATTTACTTAAAAAAAATAATAATAATAATTTACTTACTATGAGTAAATTATTTCTAGTGCACCTGCCATGTTAGATGGAAATTAACTGACTACATCTTAATCTAATTTTTTTTTAATCTTTCTACTTCCCAACTATGGTCTGCAACTTCTTTCTGTTATATCTCCAGTGGAATTATTTTATTTTTTTAAAAAATATTTTATTTATTTATTCATGAGAGACACACACACATGGGGGTGGGGAGTAGGCAGAGACAGAGAGAGAGAGAGGCAGGCTCCCTATGGGGAGCTTGATGTGGGGCTTGATCCCAGGACCCTGGGATCATGACCTGAGCCAAAGGCAGGCACTCAACCACTGAGTCACCCAGGTGACCCTATGAATTCTCATTCTTTAAAATAGAATCATTGACCAACAAAAGATGAAATCACATTTTTTTTTTTTTGAGAATTGGAGCAGACATTGATTTGAAAACTATGCAATATCACCCAGCAGATATCAACAGCCAAACCCAATATGAAACATTGTTAGGAATGAGATGAAGAAAGGAACATAATATAATTTTAAGGATATGAATTTGGAAATAAGGTTATGGTTGCTGAACAATGGGAGGATCTAAATCTCTGGGAAATTTGTGGAGGAAGAGAACAAACAATCAAGCAACCAAGAGCAAAGATTCTTCAGATCTTCATTTAAGTGTTTATGTACCTGTAATCAGTTATAAGCAATTACAGGCGAGTCTTTAGGAGCAGATATCAAAAGGAACTAGCTTGAACAGACATTCAAATACATGTCTCAGTGTGCCATTAATCTTGTCATGCTTAATCTGATCTACAAAAGAAACCCTTATCTGAACCAAAGGAGAAATTCCAAATAAGTCACAAGTAGATCTACTTTTATATTTTGTCATTTTCTTTTTATAATTAGTTTTTTATTATAAGATGTTACTTTCTCTTTGTTTCAAGAAACTTGATAGCTTAACGTTTTTGATGGCCTAGTCCCTTCAAGTATTTCTTTCACTTATTAACCTGTTTTTGCCTTAACTTCTAGAGAAATACGAAAGAAGGAAATCTCAATTACAACATAATTGGTACAAGTTCTTTTCAGATGTATTTTGGTTAGAAACATTGAATTCTGGTCCCCAATTTGACTATCTTGTTCTGATATATCGTTTTTTGTTTTTTTTTTTTTTTTGTTCTGATATATCTATCTAAATTTTCTTCTGTCTGCAATTCTTTATTTAAGTTAAATTACTATTTTTTTAATTTTTTTTTAAGTAGGCTCCATGAACATCATGAAGCCCAACATGGGGCTGAGATCAAGACTTGAGCTAAAGTCAAGTGTTAGATGCACAACTGACTGAGCTACCAATGCACATTTTCCATCTGCAATTCTAACAATTTTTTTTTTTTTTTTCCCGGAGGATTTGGTATTTTATACAGAATTACTGAAAAGTCTACATTTATAGTTTTTCTTCATCATTGGGTTCCGAGGTGAATTAAAATGTATTAAAAATCATTTTGCTTATTTTATGTTTTAAAAATATTAAATCCCTTTGTTTTCCTTATGGCAGAGGAATGGCTCTGGGTCATGTGGGGATTATATTTGTGAATAATGCATAGTTACTGTCTTTAAGAATTCTTATAGTCTAGCAGTTTAATAAAACAGACACATGAACAAAAGAACCAAAGGGCTAAAACTTGGGTATGGCCAGGGCATTGGTGAGGCCTGTGCTGTTTTTACAAGTTCAGATTACTTATAAACTTAATACATAGATTCTTGATCTCCAAGAGTTTTACTTTTTGTAATTTGACCTGGATATTTAACAGAAAAATTATAGCAAGGAATATCTAACTGAGTTTTTGTGTAGGTGGATTAATGAACTTAATACAGGCACAAAGTAAGGAACGCTTAGGTATCCATGGGGGGGGGGAGGAAACATTCTTCTTGGGTTTAAAATCGTTTTAAATATTTTATTTGTCTGCTTATTTTTTAAATAGCAGATAAAGATTTATAAGAATTTAAATCTAAGTTCCTCCAATTTTTAGACCTAGTGTTCTCTGAGAAAAATTATAGCTCACCTACTATTTGTTTTAAGGATAAACATAAAAGCTCTTTTTCACTCTTATCAAATTTCAAACTTTTTTAAGAAGCACAAAAGGACACAGCAAAAAGATAACATTTCTTGGAAAGAGAATCTTACTTAGAAATATGAGTCTATAAGGTTTTTGTATGTGTATTTTTCTTTCTTTTCTTTCCTTTTTTTTCTTTTTTCTTTTTTTTTTTTTTTAATTGTAAAAATCTCCTGTAAGTGATGCAGTAGAGATTTAAAATAATGAGAAACAAAAGATAAGAAAGGCCAAATGGTTTAAAGTTATTTTATCTCTGGAAGTATCCCAATGACAGCCTAACCCAACATTAAAACAATCTACATTGTGTAGCAGAACAGTTAAAAATCAGTGTGGCCATCTGGAAACATTCCAAGCATTATGGACTGATGGCCAAAGACAATTCCCTTTTAACAACTGAGCACATTCACACAAAACCCCAACTCAAAGTCTGTGGAAAAGAAAATGCTCACATAAAAAAAGCAACAGGCTGAAGAAGTAGATTCTTTACATGTAGGAAACAGTCAAGAAAATACCTTGAAAGATTAATGCTGATGATAATGAGAAATTTCAAATTATCAAAATTAGGTCCATATGAGAATTACACCTAGTAATATTTAGACCTGTGCTTGACTACTTTTTTTTCTTTTTCTGCATTACAGAAAAAGGAAAAAAAATCATATAACATACCACTTTGCATGAAAATCTCAATAATTTTAGAATCTTAAATGAAAATAAGAAAAAAAAAATCCTGATAGCCTCTTATATAATTGTATCACTGACCCAGAGTGTGAACAAAAAGTACCACCAAACTCTCTTTTGGAATTTTGATTAATTATTAAGTGTTCCATGCTAATTAATCTTTAATTTTGTGTTTTTGAAAATGAAATTCATGTGAATGCAGCTAAACCATGTTTCAAGGTAGAATAATTATTCATAAATGTTTAGTTTATATGATTATCAGGAAGATAATTTTTAAAGTAAAAACTCTAAGATAGTTGTTGACAAGGCAGTGTCTAAAATGTTCAAGTGGATCTGCATAACACACTCACCGCCAAGTTTGGTTTTGCTTCTAGAATCAATGCTTCAAACTATTTTTAAAGGCAATTAAAACTGTATAGGTGGCATAAATCCAGAGAAGAACAGCTGTCCCTATTGATACACCAATTGAGCCGAAGATACTCTCATGGTTATTTTCAACATTCCATATTCACTGTCTTTAAGAAATTGGGAAATGAATAAATCTACAATATTTAAAATAAGTAAAACTTTATACAAAAAAGTATTTTGTAATATTTTAAAAATCATCAATGAACAATTGATCATGTATTAGATATGACCTGAGGAGTATAGGGTTTTTTTGGATGCTGTTATGATTTATTTTGTAATTACCATTAATTTGCATGAGCAAGTACACTATTTGTGAATAAAATAGCTTGATGCTCTATGAGAAAGCATCAATGGACACAGCTCATGTATTACAGAGACCATGTCTGCTATTAATTATTGTCAGAGCTATATTTAATATGAGACCCTGAATAGAATTGGGGACAATAGCCTCTCAGGATCAATGAATCAGATTTTTCCTTTGTCTATGATCCCTCTTTCTTTTGACCTAACAATTATTGTTTTGCTACTTCAGTACCATGACATAATTCATTACATGATGGATTTTGCTAAAAGGCTGTCTTGAATTGCTACAAATGTGGAATCTGTCCCCCCAAAAAATAATAGACCTTAACTCAGAATCATAGTAAAATTTCATTTTATGTTTAGAAAGTTTATTACAATTTCCTGAGCATCAAATGCCCGTTTTGCTGCTTTCATAGGTATACCTTAATAATTCTGAGTAGAATATATTCTTTACAGGAGCCTCAGGATTTATTTGCAAAAAAAATAAAAATAAAACTGGAAGCTCTACAGATCTGTGTCTGATTCCTAGCTCTATAACTTATTTGAACTATAATTTACTTTTAATGATCCAGGGAAACTATCTGATTTGCATACCTGGAAATTGTTGATTGCTGAATGTTAAAAAAGAAAATCAGTACAAGAAGCTAGCATGGTGTCTGGCTCAATATAAACAAAATATCTGGAAAAGAAAAGAAAATCTCAGGTAAGATTTTAGTACTTCCTTAATTTCTGGCCCCACATCATGCTCCAGGCCCATGTTGCTTATCCTTCTGCCCCAGTCCTAGAATCAGTCATTTCTCCAAGTAGTCCTAGAACTTGATATTGGAAAATGGCATTAGAACCCAAGCTCTGATGGGCTCTTTGCTACAAGGATGTCATCTGTTTTCGGCACTCTTGTTTCACAAACTAACCTATGCATATACACATGTCTATAAATATTTCTGTATCTATATTCAACAACACATGAGTTAATACTGATTTCTCCAATGATCCATCTGATTAATTCTAGATGCCCTCCTCCCCTTGCTTATCTGCATCTCACTCCAATAGTGAGGAACCTAGTTCTCATCATCCACTATTTGTTCATTTTACTTCATTATTCAATTTCAATGCTCACGTGTTGCAGTCCTAGAATTGTTAACTCATACCCTAATAGGATAAACTTCATCAACCAGACTCAAGCGCAACTCCCTTACTCAGCCTTTTGTCTTATAGCTGCTACTCATTGGAAAAGTCCCCCTAGTCAGCAGTCCCTTCCTCCTACTGCCTTCAAGTGGTATTTCACATATTTAAAATACAACTGGCTTCTTTTGCCACATCTGGTTTCTTTTCTGAGATTCCAGGAATCTCAGGAATTCTATTTCAATTAAAGTATTTTTTTTATATACAAAATACATTTGCATGCATTGAAATTCACTATTCTTGCTGTAAGATTCTACAGGTTTGACAAATACAAAATACCATGTATCCATCATTACAGTTTTATATGAAAAGTTTTAATACCTGAAAAATCCCTGAGCTTTAGTTATTCATTCCCTTGCCCCACCCTGAAGGCCTGGCAACCACGGATCATTTAACTGCCTCTATAATTTTACATTTTCCAGAATATCTTATGATCAGTATCACATAATATGCAGCTTTTTTCATATTGGCTTCTTAACAATATCCATTTAACTTTCCTCTATGTCTTTTTGTTGCTTGATAATTCATTTATCGATAAAATATTTACAATAGCACCAGAAAATGAAATATCCAGATATAAATCTAATAAAACTTTATGCAATGTATGCAGAAACCCTGATGAAAGATAACAAAGAAGACTTTTTTTTATATATTGACATTGTATCTGATGACATTGCTTTAATCACTTATTAGTTGCAAGTGCTTTTCATTTGCTTTTTTTTTTGTATTTTTGTACGGAAAATAATGGCATGTATGAAATAAGGCATTTTAATTTTTTCATTCTCAGTCGCATAAATTTTATTTCTTTTTGTCTAACTGCATGATCTATAATGCCACTTACCAGTTGATATGATGGTAAGGTATAGGAGGTAGGAGAAATGTTCTGTAAACTTATAATTAAAGGTCACTGTTTTAGGGTTCCTATGAGCCTTAGCTGTGAACTTCAATATTGTCTCTCATCTTCCTGACAGTTTAGTTGTGGCAGAAATATCACTAGAGTGTTCTGTATTTGGGTAATTCCCTTCCCCAAGCAGGATAACTCCCTGGACTTATTTCAAAATTATCTCTTCCCACCACCACCACCCCACCACCCACTCTTTCCTTCCCTCTCTCCTCATAGGCACACAGCCCATGCTAGAAACATGAAGGTGTTCAGGAGTTTTTCCCCCCAGACTCTTCTCCATGAGAAATGGGTAAAATTTTTGGACATAAATTCCCGGAAAGTGTGGACCCTCCTCTAACTCATCAGCCTCCAGAACTTTCTCACTCTCATGCTAGTTCATGCTCTGACACCAACAATTCATCAAAGTTTCATTTAAGCATTCCTGGATGTTTATGGCTCTAGTGGCTTCTGCTGCAGGTGAGCTGATCGCGGCTGTAATTCCTGCATTTGTCTGGTGAAACTACTTAATTTTAGAGTTTCAATTTAATGGAAAGTGGGAGAATTTGATAATCAGTAATTTCTAGGCATGTGGATTAAATGTTTCAGTTTTCTAAGCTTTTCATCAAAACTCAAGATGAAACATGTTATGCTCCCTGAATAGGTTGCATTTTTCACAGACAAATTTCTAGTGTTCTTTAGTTTGTAACAAAACTTTCATGATAGAGATCAGAGGAAAGATACTGTAGAATTGAAGCTTCACAGAAAACTAAAAAGCAAAGTGTAAAGTAAGCTGTACTATGACATTTTTGTACAAAGTTCAAGTAAAGAGACAAAAGTCACCGTCAACTATCATTCGCAGGATGGTGAGCTTTGAAAAACAGTATCATGGAAGGCGATTAATATTTACGGAACAAATTCCTCTTTTTGATGTTCTCATTTGTCTAACAGATGCCAGAAATGTGAGTAGCATTTTCCTTCTCCAGATTAGGAACTAAGGCTTAGAGATGCTTGACTGATGCTTGAATGATTAGATACTTATGACATGTTTCCTCAGAGAAGCACCTGGTTTTATCCCAATTAATATATACATTTTTTTAGAGCAGCACCTTTCAAATTTCAATGTATATATAAATCACTTGGAGATGTTGTTAAAACAAAATCTCTGATTTTATATATCTGGCAAGATGCCTGCAATTCTTCATTTCTACCCAGCTCCAAGGTGATACTGATACTGTTTGTCTAGGGACCATGGAGATACAAGGGTCTACAACTCTTGGAAAGATTTGAGGATGTTCTCAGAGGCACCTGGCACTTCTCTTATCCTTGCTTGTTGAGCATATTTTCAGAAATTAATTTCTAACTAGAGGATTTGTTTTCGACCCTGGCTGCACATTATGAGCTAACCACAGATATTCAAGAAATACAAGATGCTTTGCAGTTGCTGTATTAATCCAACCATAGCAATGTGGCTCAGGAGTTGTAGCAGTAATATATCCGGTTTGTTTCTGGAAGCTGTGAGTACTTTCTTCTCTGCTGCTTGGTGTCTTGAATGCAGCTAACTTTTATTAAACATCTACTCTTGGGAAGGAATTATGTAGACTATTGTGTACACAAAAGTGGCCCTACCTTTATGAGAAAGTGCCAGTAATTTTGTATACTAACAACATATTCATTCTTCCTGCCTTTTTGACTCTTGATTAAATTTTAAAACTCTAAAATATTTCAAACATGTTGAAAAACAGAGAAATCAGTGGCAAGCACATGTTAGTTAATATTTTGTCATTGTTACTTTCGATCTCCTTCTTCTCTTTGAATGCATCTGTTGATACTCCTTAAAATAAGATACCTCGGGTGCCTGGTTGGCTCAGTCGTTTAAGTGTCTGCCTTTGACTCAGGTCATGGTCCCAAGGTCCTGAGATAGAGTCTAGGGTCAGGCTCCCTGTTCAGCAGAGAGTCTGTTTCTCTCTCTCATTTTACCCCTCCCCCTGCTCATGCTCTCTCTTTTTCTCTCCCTCATTCTCTCTCAAAGAAAAAAAAAATAAAATCTTTAAAAAAAAAGACCGTTCCTCTTGGCTCACTGATAGCTCTCCTTTTATATCATACTCTGGATTATTTTACATTTTTTATTACATAACCATGGCTATATCTCAACATAGATCTTTCTATGGAGAAGAGATGGATGATGGAGAAATAGAAAAATAATAGCCTTGTTTCTACTTGTTTTTTTTTTTTAACTTACACAAATCATTATTATATAGATTACTTCCATCTTGTTCAATTGAAAGACTATGAAATGTATATTTAGGCAATGTGTTTATACAACCGATTATCATTCCACTGTTCATCCAATGGTTCCAACACTCACTCACACTATCTCTCTCTCTCAAATAAATAAAACTTTCTCCATTTCATCAAGTTCTTAAATCCAAGAATATCTTGTTTATATCCTATGGCTGCTTTTTATGATTTTTTTTTTCATTTGGATACAGTTGTTAATTTAACTATATATTTAGGGTGCTAATCCTTTTCAGTTATATGTCTTGAGAATATCATCTTGTATTTGTGGATAATCTTTTAATTTAGTGCACCACGTTTATTTTAGTGTAGAAAATTACCTAGTATTGTCTTTATTTCCTTTGCACCCCAATTTGTCTAAAATATTCTATTTTTTAAAAAAGTCTCTCTCTGGGGCACCTCGGTGGCTCATTCAGTTGAACGTCCAACTTTTGATTTCAGTTTAGATCATGATCTCAGGATTGTGGGGTCAGGCCTATGGTGAGCATGGAGTCTGATTAAGGATTCTCCTCTCTCTCCTTCTGCCCCCTCCCCCTGTTTGCTCACTGTCTCTAAAATAAATAAATCTTTAAATAAATAAATAAAAAGTCTCTCTAAAATTCTATATATTTTTTACTTTTGCATTTCTATCTTTAAACTCAGTAGATTACATTTTGTTTAGACTATTCAGTTATATGTATTTTTTTAATATGGATTAACATGTCCAACACAATTTATTAACTATGTTGACTTGCAATTTCACTTGTTATTTGGAAAGTTCCAAGAGTGTGCATGAGTTTGTATGTATTGATATGTTTCCTGACTATTTCTTCAGAAGGTGTACTTTGTTTGCCATTATACTGCTGAACATTTTATTCCTGTTGCTTCATAATAAGTTTAACTAAATAGTGGAGAGATACTTGTTCTTCAAATCTGTTTTGATCACTTTGGGGCTTTTTTTCCCCCCTAGAAGAGGCTTAGATCCACTTTCTTAAGCTACATAGACAAGGACTTGAAATTTTTCTTAAAATTGCATGGAATAATCAGCATGATTTGTGGAAAGTAATGTTTTGAACAATACATATCTATCTATGAGAACTATGTCCCACAGGTAAGGAGTTTGACAAATTCTTACAATTGTATCTATTGAAAACTAACATATTTGTAAGAACTTCCCCCTCAGGAATGTAGTAGAATTCAATGGTATACTCATTTTATTTATATATTCACATTACTTAGTTACAGGAGTACTGTGGCTTGTTTAATCTCATATTTTCCTGTATAGTCTGTTACAGAATCATATTTTGTAACAGTTTTATTTTTTTCTTTCCAAATATTTATTCATTTACTTGGTTATATTTTGTTCCACTGTCTTTCAAATATAGTGTTGTGGATAAGTAGTAATAGTGTTGACCCTTGTCTATTCCATGACTTCAAGCACAAGCTTCTAAAATTTCACCATTAGATATTATTTTGGATAGATTTTTAAAGAGTTCTCTTTAACAAATAAACGAAGCTATCTTCTATCCTTATTTTACAAGTACATTGTTTTAGTTTCATTCATTGGTAGTTGATCTAATTATTTTTTAACATCCATTGAAATGAACACATTACCTTTTCTATTGTGATCTGTTAATATGATATGAAGAATTTCATATATATTTTATTTGAATTTAATGATAACATTTTGGCTATTCTCAGTTTAATCTGGCTCATTGATGAAATATTACTCTCATAATTTTAGTGAGTGTGCTGGGATGCTGATATTTAAAATTTTGTGGTTATTACTGGGATGCCTGGGTGGCTCAGCAGTTAAGCATCTGCCTTTGGCTCAGGGTGTGATCCCGGGGTCCTGGGATCAAGTCCCACATTGGGGTCTCTGCGTGGGGCCTGCTTCTCTCTCTGCCTGTGTCTCTGCCTCTTTCTCTCTCTGTGTCTCTAATGATAAACAAATAAAATCTTTAAAATAAAATAAAATTTTGCACTTATTATTTTAGTTGTGATTCACCTATAATTCATCTTTCTCAATCTATCCTTGCCTAGGTTTGCTGTCATAAATTGAGTTTGGGAACTCTCATTTTTCAGTCTTCTGGAACAGTTTATGTAACTTAGGGATTACATGTTCTTTTAAGGTTTTATAGAACTTAGTTATAAAACTGTCTGGGCCTGGTGTTATTTTGCATGTGGGAGGTGAGTGGGGAAGAGGGTAAATGTTAATCTACAGCTTCTATAGCTTTAATTTCACAAATGGCTTGTTAAGTTTTATATTTCATTTTGAGTGAGTTTTAATAATTTTTCCTTTTTGAAAATGTCACTGTATATATGTTGGAAAGTTATATATATAACCATTTTGTTTTTTAAGCAAATTAGTCCATGATTCCACATTGTTTTGATTCCTGATTTGTGTGTGTGTATTTTCTTTATATTTCCTTGATTCATCATACAGAGTTTCATCCACTGGATTTGTTTTTCTAAAGAATCAGATTTAAAATAAAATATATTTTCTCTGGGCTTTGTTTTCTATTTCATTAGCTGCTAGTCTTTCTATATAGAATTTCCTTCCTTCAATATTTCTTATCCTTCTTTCATTTTTTTCGAACTCTCTAAATTAAATATTCGGTAGGCAATTCTCAACCTCTTTTTTAAGTGAATGAATGCATTTTAAAAAATTCAAATATCTGGGGTGCCTGGGTGGCTCAGTCAGTCAAGGATCTGCCTTTGGCTTGGGTCATAATCTCAGAGTCCTGGCATGGAGACTCACATTGGGCTCCCTGCTCAGCAAAGCATCGCTGGTCCTCCTCCCTTTTCCCCTCCCCTCACTCATGCTCTCTCTCAAATCAATCAGTCAATCAATCAATCAATCAATCAATCAATCAATAACTTCGAATTTCCTTCATGTTACTGCTACAGTCGAAACTCCCAAGTTCGGGCAGCTCCGGTGGCCCAGCGGTTTAGCACTGCCTGCAGCCCAGGGCGTGATCCTGGAGACCTGGGATCGAGTCCCACACCAGGCTCTCTGTATGGTGCCTGCTTCTCCCTCTGCCTGTGTCTCTGCCTCTCTCTCTCTCTCTCTGTCTCTATGAATAAATAAATAAAATCTTAAAAAAAAAACTCCCAAGTTTTAATATCTAGTATTTCTAATGTTAATTAGAACTAAATCTTTTGTGATTCAGGATATATATTTTTAAGTTTTTATTAAATTCTAGTTCATTAACATACAGTACAATAAAACAATATTTGATATGACCAAGTTAAAAGTGATTAACCATAGAATCTGAAAAATCAGCAAAGCAGAAACAAATACAAGACCCCCGTGTGATCATGATAGCACATTTAAAACATATAACTAGTTTATGAAATGCTGTGAACTTGGTGGGCTACAATTATAAATGATTTTATTCTCTCCAATTAAAAAAATAACTAAAAAAAATAAATAAAATAAAAAATAAAAATAAAAATAAAAATAAAATAAATAAATAGGGGCACCTGGGTGGCTCAGTGGTTGAGCGTCTGCCTTTGCCTCAGGTCATTGATCCCAGTGTTCTGGGATCGGGTCCCTCATTGGGCTCCCCTCAAGGAGTCTGTTTCTGCCTCTCTCTGTCTCTGCCTCTCTCTCTGTGTGTCTCTTATGAATAAAAAAATCTTTAAAAAATAACTAAATCTTTTGTATGTCTATCTTTATATTTGTTGAGGCTTTATCTGCGTCCTATATTGTTAACTGGAAATATTCTTTGTATACTTCAAAATTAAAGATATTTTAAAATCATAGATATTGCCTATTTTGAGTTGGTTCTTTACCCCATCCCCTGTCACTTGCATCAATCTTGTTATTTGTGTTTTTAACTCTAATTCTTTTCAGATATATCACTTACATCACAGTTTCTTGAGAAAGAGTAGTAATAAATAAGGGATGCTAAAATTTCTAATTATTTTGTACATTGGTTGATTTTTTGGGTAATTTCGTCAATTTTACTTTATATATTGTTATCTTATTTCATTCCCATAGGTGTAGGATATTAAATTTCAGGTATATTGGTTATTCTTATTCTTTTTATCATTCTGGAAAAATGTGCTTTATCCCTAATTATGTCTATCTTGTATGAAATTAATATTGCTATGCCAGTATTCTTTCATTTTTACTTGAGTTCTTTTATCATTTACTCTCTGTCTACACCAGCATGTTTCACCTATGTTTTCTGTAACTCATATGTGATTATATATATTTTTAATTTTTTTTTTAATTTTTTTAAAATTTATTTATGATAGTCACAGAGAGAGAGAGAGGCAGAGACACAGGCAGAGGGAGAAGCAGGCCCCATGCACCAGGAGCCCGACATGGGACTCGATCCCGGGTCTCCAGGATCATGCCCTGGGCCAAAGGCAGGTGCCAAACCGCTACGCCACCCAGGTATCCCTTAAATTTTTTTTAAAAACATATTTTATTTATCTATTCATGAGAGAGAGAGAGAGAGAATGGCAGAGAAACAGGCAGAGGGAGAAGCAGGCTCCACACAAGGAGCCCAATGTGGAACTCGATCCCAGGACCCCGGGATCACACCCTAAGCCATAGGCCGATGCTCAACCGCTGAGCCACCCAGGTGTCCCATATTTTTAAATATAATCTGAGAGTTAAACTTAACCTATAACCTATAGCCTAACGACTAAGATCAAGGACACTTCTACGCCTTCCAAGAGTTTCCTTCCTTTGTGTTAGTGCTCCAATGCTTTCATGATGTACTTAGGCATATTTTATTTTATTTCTGATTGAAATTGACTGCATTTTTTCAATGTTAATATTTCTGTCTTTGGGTCAATTCTGTCATTCTTTTGGTATTGCCGTTCTCCCACTGATTTTGTTTTATCCTCTCAGAAATCAAAGTATTCATATGTGTCATTGTCTCATTAAATACTATACTCATCTTTCAAATATTGTTTCCAATCGTCTACCTCTTTAATGGTTTTTAACATGATGTATAATACCCTTAAATATAATGTTTAATTTGCTAATTTTCTCTTTAATATATCTAATTTGTCATTTGAGGCATGCATTAAACATTTAATCTTAATAATTTAATGTGAATAATTAAATAATTATTGTTTCCAAAACTTGTATTCGATCTTTTTTTAAGTCTGGTCCACTGTCTTCCTTTTGCATCTTTCAATATTTCCTTTTAGTCTCACACCTCTTTGAGTGTACTGATTTTATTACTCTTTTATTTTTTCAGGTATCCCAAGTTTTGTATGATAACCTTCCTCATTTTTGTGTCTCCTCCTTTCCCACCTGGTGGAAAATTTCTTCCTGTTAGTGATTTATTTTACATATTTCTATTATGAGCACCTAGGCCTTGGAAGGATTCCTCCAAGTAGGTCTTGAGTATGTACTCATTACTCATGTTAGGATGTCGTTGTCTGGGACCAATTTTTATGTTCATAGCTTGGTCTAGGTGTTTATGCAACTTACCTATAATGAAAAATAAAACAAGGTGCCAGCATGAAGTTTTCATTTCTTTACAAAAATACCCTGATCCTCAGCCCCCAAATCAAGATAGAGATAGTCTTTCCAGCCATATCATCTCTCCATCTTAACCCTTGGGCAGTATATCATCTTCTCACTGAGATTGTAACACGTCCAAGATCAAAGATCTCATACCATTCATGAGTTTTAATCACTTCCAATGCATGAGGCAGAGAGACTTCATCTCCATTCCCAAGGCTCTCCTTTCCCTTGTAGGGTCCAGTTGACCCAGGGGAACCTGTCCTGTTTCCTGGTTACCTGCTTCCCCCTTGCTTATAGCTTCTGTGTATTTTGCTTCTTATTTTCAGAGCTAGCTAGCAATATTTTAAAAAGCTATATTTAACCCAGATTCTTAAGTACTTTGTAGGGAGATTTTTTAGGCAAACTTAGTTCTTTATTTTACTGGAATCAGAAGTCTCCCTATCTTCTGTTTTCTCTTGTCCAAAAGATTCATAAAATTAAGAATCACTTACTTCTATTTAACTCAATTAACCTATATTTGGTCACATCAAAACATCCAATCTGCTTAGTTCTTTAGATTTTTTTATTTGTTTTTAGCCTCAAGCAATCTATCAGGCTCTTTCTAGGTTTGTGCCTTTTTTTTACTGTCTTATGCACCATGAACCATGACATCTATATTCTCTTGCTGCTGTTTACAACTCCCTCATATGTGTTTCTTTCCATTGCACCTGCTTGGGCCACTTCTGCTCCTTCTTTGCTAGTTTCCCTACCTACACTCATTTTCTTCCACTCCACTCTCCAACTACAGCTAGGATGATTGAAATAAAGCAAAATAAAATTATTCCTCCCTGCTTAAAACTCTGATATCTTTCCATTGTCTCTAAACTAGTCTCTCAACAGTAGCTTAAGAGATGCCCCATGGTGTGGTGGTCTCAGTCTACCTCTCCATTACACCTTGAGCTTATTTCTTATTTTCTTTTACCTTTTAAGAAGGTGGAATTGCTTTCTGTTCTTTGATAAATACTCTGTCATCTCAAAACTATGCAATTTGGCAATGGTTCTCAAAGTAGGTCCCTAGGCCAGCAGAAAGAGCATCACCTGCAAACTTGTTACAAATGCAAATTTTGGAGTTCTACCCCTGACCTAATGAATCAGAAATCCTGGTGGTTGGTACACCCAGCAATCCATCCTTTCACAAGTCCACCAGGTGTTTCTAACACATGTTAAAGTTTGAGAACCACTCCCATAGGTATTTCTTCTGTTTCAGACACTCCCAATGCTCCGCATAACCCTGCTTGGACAAGTTGTCCCATGCTTCAGGCTTCAGATTAAGTCATCTTCTCAGTGAGGAAAAGTAGATCTTTAAATCGTAGTGAATCCACACTCATGGCATGATGCACTACCCTGGTAAGTATAGTTACATTGTTGTTTGCCAAATGTAAGTCTTCTGTGAGAAACTGCAGATAGTGAGAAAGTCAGGAATTTTAATAACTGCTTTCTCTTATGTTTTCAATGTTTGCCACCTACTCACAGGATAGAAGAGTAGAAGTGTTTTTGAATGATTGAATGAATGCAGGGTTTAAGTAATATTTTCCTTGTAGAGGTTGAAATTAGTTTCCCCTACTCCTCTAACTTTGCTTTCCAGGGATAGTTCCTTAAAGAATTGATACCACAGAAATCTAAACGACAGAAATTATTCTTTGTATTCCAACTTTTTTTTTTTTTGTCAATATGTTTCCTGGTGGGACTCAATCTGTCTCTCTTTCTCTCTATCTCTTTCTCTGTTCCCGCCTCTCTCTTCATATCTATCTATCATCAGTCTATATCTATCTAAAAAGAGAAAGAGAGACGTTCATATCCCACATTTTTTAAGTCAATGACTGGTGGGTTAGAATGGTCTACAAATATGAGTTATTGGAGTAATTTGGTCCAAGTACAGACTCAAGCTTCAATTTGTTCAATGAATCAATATTCGCTAAGAACTCTGTGCAAAATGGTACTAAATCTTTCCAATAGATGACTGCAGCTGTGTTTACAGGTGAACCTGGAGAGGAGAGCCGGGGGCCAGAGTTTCAACTGCCAGATGTGGGTTGAGGTGCAAGAGGCTACTGGCTCATACTTTCCCTTGTCCTTCACTCTGGTGACCTTGTCCTGCCCTTCATGCTCTGGGGAATTATTTCAGCTCTGGAGACTCTGTTTTCATTTGTCTGCTTTTGGTTATGTTCTTTTTCCTTTATGAAGGATTGATTTTCTTCATTTTTGTTGATTTTATTCTCCTTTCTTCTAACCTTTTGTACTAGGATTTGTATTTTGGCATTTGAATTTTGGTCTTATCCATGTGTTATTTATTTCACAGATTGTGAAAGTGTTCTTTTAAATTGCACACATTATTTTTCAGTGATTTCTTTTATAATGTCACCAGGAGGCATAATCTTGAAAGTTTCAATGTGGGAAGAACATAGACAATGAGCAATGTAGTTTGGAATCTTCATCTAGATTTCTCTGCAGCTGACCATCCTCAATTTCTATTAGTAGTCAATTCTCATTCATACCATGCATCTGTCAAGATATTCATGTGTTAAATATATATATATATATATTTTAAATATGTTTATGTATTTATTCATGAAAGACACAGAGAGAGGGAGAGAAGCAGAGGAAGAAGCAGGCTCTATGCAAGGAGTCTGATATGGGATTCAATCCCAGGACTCCAGGATCACCCCTTGGGCCAAAGGCAGGCATTAAGCCACTGAGCCACCCAGGGATCCCTTAAATATATTTTTATGATGTTAGTTGTAAGCAAGAAGAGGTATTAGTGCTTGGATGGAGCAGTGGAAAAATGGACTAGATCTCAGTCCATGAAATCATCATGAAATGTAAATAAAGATGTACACATGTGAAGGGTACCATATGTATAAGGATAGGCCATACAGAATCTGCAAGACCAGAAAAAATGTACTTGGAAAAGTTGTAGGTAAGCAGATTGCTTCTGGCAAAGAATAGGAAGTACAAATGCCTGAGATTGAAGAAAGGCTTGTGGTATTAGAGAAATAAAAACAAGG
The DNA here is from genome assembly GCF_053574225.1 of Canis aureus. NCBI lineage: Eukaryota > Metazoa > Chordata > Mammalia > Carnivora > Canidae > Canis > Canis aureus. The sequence goes on from NC_135627.1 coordinate 7,131,839, forward strand.
TCAGCATGGCTATAGAGGAATGCATGGGGCTTGGGGGTCTGAGTAGTCTCTGGAAGGTAAAGGAAAACTCCATGCAAACTCTGAGTTTAAACAGAGTTCAAACCATCAAATGCCTTGTAGACCACATTTGCTTCTTTGACAGATCATGCTGGTTCTGAGTGGAGAATAGGTTGAGAAACAGATGAGAGACAGTAGAATAACTAGAAGGCAGGGTGTTTTGGAGATGCCATTATTTATGAGTTGAGGACTGGATGGGAGGTGAGATAAGGAGAGAAAAGAGACAGGCAGAATCTGGAGAGGATCACAGACACCCAGGAGGGTTTTTCAATGGATGGAAATGTGGGTGGCACATTCAAATTATTTTGGAACCACACCAAAATTTTTTAAATGTTGTTTTGTTGCCTTTCTTTTTTTAAATAAAGAGTTACATGTCTTCATATCTAAATATTCCTGTATTTCACACAATAGTTGATATTTAGGAAAGTCATAGAGCTACATGCCACTCCATAAGGGGAGAAAATTTTCATGTTAGGAAAGATTTCCTGAATACCACCCTGAGGATCTTGGAAAATGAACTGAAGGGCATGCCCTGTGGGCAGGCTCACTGAGTACCCAGACAAAGACCTATGGGTGCCCGATGACTTCTCAAGGACAGGACAGTGGGAACTCCTCCACTGCATCCAGTGGGTGACTTGATGTTATAATTACTCTCGAGAAATATAGCTTGTTATGTATGACTTCAGATGGCCTTCTATGTTTGTTACCACTTCACCCAAAGAGCAATCATTACTGTTGTACATGCCACAACCGTGTACAGCCACACTGAACTCATTAACCAGATGTGTGGGTTAGAATAGTTGGTGTCCTCAATTCACCATATTCTTTTCTTTCCTAGTTTGCTTTCCCAGTCTTACTATCCTCTACCATCAAGTAAAAATGACATTCATAAATAAACTCCAGGGAGTAAAAAGAGCCCTCGAGACAAAGTGTCAATCATGCCTGTTTCATTGCATATTCTTTATTACAAATCAGTTTATGTTAAATTATATGCATTAACATTCTAATCTTCATACTATAATCAGTTAATTAGTAGTCATTAGTATAGTTTAGCCCAAAATAGCTGCCTTAAATCTTTTATGCTCTTTGTAACCTTATTTAGGTCTCTAACATTTAACTATTTAAAATTATTTTTTTAAAAGAATAGTTTGAAACTTTTTATAAATCGGAGTGTTATTTTTTTGTTTTTAATTGCCGATGACCTAAAGTTAACTTTAAAGAGCATAGGTGAATGACATAGTCTTCTCTGGAATTTGCAAGGATGGTGTAGTCTTTGTAGTGCTTGTAGTAGACAGAATAATCCTCCTCCAGGTGTGTGCATTCTTGTCCTTGAGAACTGTGAGCACGGCATGTTATGGGGCACAGGGGACTTTGCAGATGTGGTCAAGTGGAGGGTCTTGTGGTGAGAGAGTAGACAGGATTACTCAGTGTGATCACAAGCACCCTCACAAGAGGGAGGAAGGAGTGTCAGTGAGATGCAGCCAGGAGAGTACAGAGCAAACATTGGAAGGCTTTGAGGATGGATGAGGCACCACTAGCTTCTCAGCAGCTGGGGAAAGTGAGTAAATGGAATCTCCTCTAGGGACTACAGAGGGATCCCAGCCCCAGTGACACTGAAATCTCTATCAGGTTAAATACATTCCATGCCTCTGGCCTCCAGAAGTATAAGCTAATAAATTTGTGTTGTATTAAGCCAGTAAATTTGTAGTAACTTGTTATAGAAGCAGTAGGAACCTGATACAATATTCTATAATAACTCAGTGTCACTAATACAGTTTTTAACCCACACATCTGGTTAATGAGTTCAGCGTTGCTGTACATGGTTGTGTCCATTCCTACTCCAACAGTAATGATTGCTCAGGTGGAGGACAGGGTGGCAGTTCTTTTTTAGATCTGAGGTAACTTGTGAAGACTGGGAAGTCCAGCGTTGCAAAGAGAGCTCAGTATCTGCCTCCCTGAAGGCTGGACCCTATAGAAACTCTCCCTCCTGCCCAGTCTGTGGGCCATGTCCAGTTACTGAACAGGGCCACATAGAAGCTCTGCTATCCGCATCTTCAGCTGGGTTCTCTTCCCCTTAACAGCCTCAGGAGGATTACCCACAACTTCTTAAAAGAGCCCACGCATGAGTAACTGAAAGGAAAAATGAGAAAGAAATGTACAAGACAACTGTTGCTGTTAACCATTTTCACTCTTGTTGGAAGTCCATCACCCTCTTGTATGTCTTATAAAATCCAGAGAGAACTCATCTTTGCTCTCTGGGGGACACCACCTATCTATCAATCCTGCAGCAAGCAACTCAGAAAACCATTCTGAAAATACTTCTGTGGACCTGGAACAAATTTAATATGTTCCTTTATCTGACACTTGATGACTGTGAAAAAATAAAAGTAAGGAAATATTTTTTTTAACTCTAGGAAAAATTCAAATGGTGGGCGAATCTGAATCCAAATTGCCCTTTAATAAGTCAACAAAATCTTTGTGCTTCATTCTCTTTTTCTCTGTTCAAAGTTTGAATGTATATATATTTTACCACAAAAATTTGCCAAAATGGTGCCCTATATAAATATGTGCAACTCACTGCATTTCCAGGGAAACTAGCACCTCAAAATGATGACATTCTATTGTTACATCAAAATGCCCCCATGAATGTGTGATAGAGCTCTTTACAGAAAAGTAAGAGAATAAAATGTGAATAAATCTTATTTAGCTGGCTCAATTTAACATTCAAGAAATACGTGAGTCATGCCATGAGGACTGTGCATAAAACACACAAAGAAAAAAAAGAATTATTCCCTGTGATAATCATGAAGTAGTGGGGCTTGATGGTTTTTTAGCAGCTGTGTGCAAATCATTATATATCAATGGCCATGGGGAAACATTGTCAACATCTGGAGTTTTTATTAAACAAATACCAACAGCTACCATTTGATTGCTCTTTCCCAAAGCAGAGATTAAATAATAGTCCATCAGACACCTGCTGCACAAGATTCATCACAGCAGCCTGTGCTCTCCATCAAGAGTAAAGTAGCATCTTCCCCACATTCTCCAGCATGCACAACGTGTGACTGTGTGTGTGTGATTAAAACTAGAAACAGAAGAAAAGAATACTGATTAGTAAAAAACATGCTTTCTTCCTTATTTAAATGGAAATTTTAAAAATTGAAAATGTGATCATTGCATCATAACACAGTTGTGTATTTTTCTGTGAATTTTAGATATCATGTGCTCTTTTATTTTAGTATTAGCATATTTTTAAGGATTGTTCACATGCAATAAGACCTGGAAGGGATCATATTGAATTCCAAAGATACAAATGGTGGGACCCATTAAAACAATAGCTGTCAGAATTGGAGTAGGGAGACCACTTATTTGTATAAATGTTTTTACATAAGTTTAAGAATTATAGGCCTGGGAAATCAGGCTGTTGATCTAAATATCAATTAGAACTTTGCCAGTGCTATGTAAGGGTCATATTAAATGAAAATATGGCTCTAAAGGAGCATATGACAACATCATTCCCAAAGATAGTTGGTCTCTCCTATATTGAAGAAGTACAAGTATAAAGTGTTATCAATAAACATCATTTGAAATCTTTTGTGTCTGTGCAACTGAAAATATGGTCCTCAGGATCACTGGGAACTGGTTAGAAATGTAAATTGCTGGACTCCACAAGTAGACCTGTTGGATCATGTTTTGGAAGTGGGGCCAAGTATTTATACCTTAACAGGTTTTCTAAAGGGCATGGATGCATGTTAATTTAGAGAAACCAAGGGTTCATACAATTTGGGGTGCAAATGAATTTATCTGAAAAATATTGGGGATGCTTAAATTTAACACAACCCCATAATAATTGGCCATATAGGGATTCATGGTTTACATATATAGTTTTCAAACACTCCTCAAAAAAATTCCCTTTATGTTTCATTTTTTAAAAAATATGCAGATATCTATGACTCTGTCCATGTAGCACTTTTACCAAATTTAATTTTAGATGGAGAAATGCTTATCTTTAATATGCAGTAGGAGAGCTCATTTAGTTGAGATGGATGAAAAATAATTGGAGGAAAACAATTGTCAAGGCTAAGGAAAAAACTGGAGATTATATGGTATTTGAAAGTGCTTACTAGATTATAAACCTAAATATGACAGTTGAAGTAATATTTAGAGTAAGTGTTGAATATTAATTTCTCTGACTACCTTGACACAGGCTTTTGTTATTAAGATTAGACACTAGTAAGTGCCTCATTTAGGTGTATTTCAAATGAAGTTCATAAATTAATCCTGGCTCTAAAATAGGAGTTAATTATTTGCATATAACAAAACTGTGTTGCCAGGAAAGTTGCTGGAACAATCAGCAATTTGGAATTTTCTTGCTTTGCTTCCATGGTTGCAATGTCATCAAGTCCATGTTCAAGGAGAATAGAAGGGGAGAAAGCATAGCATGAGATCCATTGATACCTTTAATCAGAAAAGCACAATTGTTTTCTTTAGACTCTTCTGGTGGGCTTTAGTTTAAGGCTCATTGCCAATGGGGCCACCTTTAATGGGAGGTGATAAGGGAGATGAAGATGAGAATGACTTTTTACATGGGCCCATCAACCATGTCTGAATGGCCAGTCCACGGCTGGACAAAACCCAAGTCATTTTCAGCTCAATAATTCTTTAATCAACAAATAACTTGCTTAGTGATTCATATAAACTACCAACATGTTCTTGAAATAAGCTAGTTGAGTTAACCCTACAAATGTGTTTTGAGATAAGCATCTGTCTATAGGCTCTTTGTCTCTGAGCATTTTAATAATGGGTTGAATCAATGTGATAGGAAGCACATACTTAGTCATTTTTCTCATATGCTATCTCCAACAAGATATACTAATATAAAACAGATGCTCATATCCTACTTCAACACTTACCCAGGGAGATGCACTGCATGGCTGTCCTCAGTGACCTATTCTAGTATCTCGACACACAGTAGCTCAAGGATGCTCACCCAGGACATCGGACTTTGTTAAGCACAGCTCTATCAGCAGCAGGGAGCTGAACTCAATGAACTTTCAAGGTCTCTTTTAAGGCTATTATCGGATTTGCCTGCCTGTGTAGTCTCAGGACTTGTTTATATCCACATGAGGTCAATGCTTCCTCTCTCCTATTAATTTTCCTGCCATCTGTGCTGCCAGATGTAGTGAGAACAGGGGAGGCACTCCACCCTGGGGAAGAAAAGGCAACTCCGCCCAACTGCTCTGCCCCTGCCTCAGAATTGATTCTTCTCTTTGTTCCAGGAGATTTGTGTTCTCATTTGCCAAAAGTAATAGTTTCAGTGTACAACTGAGTTGAAAATAGCCATCCATTCAGCTCAAAAAAGATTCAACCTGAATGGATAATACTGCATATATTTATCCACTTTTGCTATTTATGAAGTATTTTGGAATGTATGTGCCAGCTAGAGATGTGCTAGATTACAGCTTTGTGTAATTGAGTGGTTGGCCAAAGATAAGAGGGATAAAGTTCACTCAGAGAGAAAATTAATAGAAGCATAAAGTAGGAAAAGTCAAGGGCCTAAGATCATTTATGACAGGGATAAAAATGGCCATACTCCTGAAGCCAACTTGTAAGTTATTCCCCAAAATGTGAGATGCACCAAAACAGGAAACCTATGCACTTGTGATGACCTGCATTACCTGTGGCTCTTTAGTGTTTTTCTTATGAATTCTGTACACTTGACATTATAGCCCTGAGAATAATAGGATGCTTTGGGAAAGTGTATTCCTTAATTTTAGAGTCACTGTTTTATAGTCTGTGAGCTAAGAAGGATTGCTAAGATCAGTGGTCCATCTCATTCATATTACAATAACTGAGGCATGCAGAGATGAGGTGATATTCCCCAATGTTGTGTCACACGGAGCTATGTGCTGCGAGTAGTGCATTCTTGCAATAACTAATTCTACGATATGTTTGGCACATTAATATTTTAGTTACACATCCTTCTACACATCCCATCAACCAAATTTACTTTGTATTTACTGAATGGAAAAATCACTTCTCTTTATATCATATGAATACCAGCCTCTTTTAGGAATTGGGTCTTAATTAGGCCTGATACTTTCATGATATACATGAAGATTAGATGTTTGGCTGAATTGAATAGGGAATGACAATAGCAAAATAATAATAATAATAATAATAATAATAATAATAATAATAATACTGTTAGTGTAGCCTATCCAAGTTATGCTCTTCACTGACTCTTTGACATTGGATAAATCACTTAACCTGCCAGAATTCCTGTTACCTTAAATCGAGATCACTAGTCTACAAGTGAATCTGTTAAGCCTATAAACTTTGTCCTTTATGATAGAAAATGGCCTAGGATAGTTTTATTGAATTTTAAAAATAGTTTTAAAAATTTATCCAAAAGGTATATTGGAACTGTATCCAAGAAAAAAATAATAAAGAGAAACATGTCGGGAGAGACAAGTTCAACACAGGTGCCAGATTTCTGACTACAACCTTGAAATCCCAGGAGACCCAAGGCAAAAGATCAATGTGAATATTTGGGAAGTAAAGCCAGCTGAAAGGAAACTACAAATTCATCATCTCAGACTTCGATTATGGCCACCAGCTCCCATTTGGTTGAATGGCATCAATTTCAGTACACAGGCTATCCATGCTGAACGGCCTCTGTGGCTTAGCAACTTCAGGCAATTCTAGTCTGTGTAGTTCAACAGCTAATTTCTGAGTCATTGGGGAACCTGGAAACTGAAGTATATCAACATTTGTAGGATTTGATTATGCATCCTATTTCAGCTATAAATGTTCTTAGACGATATTAGTTAGTAGGGTTGGTCAAGCTTTTTAGTCAAAGCATGAGTATACTCTGCTCTTAATTCCATTGTACTTGTCCTGTAATTCTATAAAACACAACACAGGTCCAATCAATGTCTGTGACAGTTTGTCATATATGCAGCTCCATATTATATGCATTTAAATGTTTATGTTACTGAGCTTTTATGATCAAGTGATCAATGCAAACTGTATAGTAGTGTTTGATAGGAATCCTCAGGGAAATTACTTCCTTTAAGATAAAAAATAAACAACAAATAAAGCACACAGTGGGTTGACAAGAGGAAAAGCTTCAGGAGATTTTAGTTTGGTCTTGAGGATTAGAATGACATTATGCAATCTTTTATGAGTTCTCTTCACTGTTGGGAGCCTACACAGTTCCCAAGAACAGGCATCATCCTCATTCAGCTTCAGAAATAACTCAATCCAGTTCTGCTGATGAACACAGTGGGAGACACAGCAGGCACTGTGATAGGGACCAAACTGCCTCTGGGACTATTCTTTTCCTGGATAGTTGTTACTACACCTTGGAAGGAAATTCAACTTGGAGTGGTCCTAGTTTACCTTTTCTGATCTTCTGTCCTTTGAGTCCATCCTTCCACTCTTTAGTTACCTTGTCCTTTTCTTCTCAGAAAGCTGATAAATCAATGAGCATTTTAATGGAGCTCCTTGCTGCGAGGATACACAAAACTCAGACTGTATTTCTTGCTTAGACACTTGCAACACATTCTCACTATGATATGACTGAAGAAAATGTTGTAGTTAGATTTTTATGAGAACTTCAACAACATTGAAACAAGAGACTATGGAAATATCCCAGATGGATATCCAAGTTGATATTTCCACATGGCAGCTATGATCAAATAAGAAGACCACTGGATCTGAAGACAAAGAACTCGGTTTTACATATCAGTCATACCACTTACTATACGACCTTGTGGCAGTGATTGGATTTTATGAGCCTCAGTGTTTCTTCTAAAATACAGGAGAATAAAAATGACCTCTCCCACAAAATGTATTGAATGACTAAAATAGAGGCCATGTAGAAGCACTGATGGGGTCATGAGAACATTCAAAAAGCATTTATGAGAAGCTGAATCTGAGTTTATGTCTAATTGCGATCTCTTTCACTATTTGTCTGAGGATTAAGTTCATTCTTAAATATCAAGCTAGGCCTTGAATATGTACCCCAAATTTTGATTCAGACCAAATCATCTGTAGAATTTTGAAATCAGAGATGTTTCATCTTATTATTCCTGCCTCTTCAAATTGCTTTAGACTACAGAATATTTCAGGAGAACAAAAAAATAGTCCATATTCATCAGCCATATGTAGTGAGTGAACAATGCCCACCACCTCAAAAAGACTTCATCTACAAGGAAGAGACCATATGTTTTCATGGCACTGAATCTTAGGATCATTCATGGAAGAGAATTAAATTCACTGCTTATTATATGACATTAGCATACCTAATTGGTGGGTTGACAATTAGCCTTATCATAATTGGGTTTTTTCTTTGTATAATTGTTTCATTATAAAACATATAAAACATCAAGTTAACACCAGATTTTTATAACAAATACTTGCATAAAAACAGTGTAGGGTTGAGAAATTGAGATTTTCCTATAATTACCAACAGGGTATCTGGCTTTGAAAAATAATTTCAACTTTAATTATTGTATATAAATATATATTGTACATACATATATAAGTTGGAACACAAAACACACATATATACAGTAAAAAAAGGTAGATAAAAATGATGAATTAGATATTTGGAAGTGTGCTGATTCATTTTAACATAGCAAATGACTGGAACACATTCTAGGCTGGATATGGTACGGCAAAAAAGTAAAAAATGAACTGGAAACTAGAAATAACACATTTATGTAAAAATCAGTACAAAGAGTCAAAAACAAAAATGTTAAGAAATACCATAAACATGTGGAATAAAACCTGAATCTTTAACCCGTGTAGTATGTATAATACTGATTGCAGGAGAAACAATTTTCTAGAATATGAAAAACAATAGTTTTCTACCACAAGTCACTGTGATTGCCACGGAAGGTAAAAGAAAGAAACTCTTATGTAGGTATATGGTGATAATTTAAAGAACACCTAGTATAAATTGGTATTTTTAAAGTGACAAGATATGGATGATCTAGACTTCAAGAAAATAGGACTAAAGATAACAATATAAAGCTTAAAGAAAATAGTGTGATTCACAATAGGGAAGAGGTGGGAACAAGACAAATGTTCATCAAGAGATGAAGAGATGAAAAGGAACGTGATATGTACATGCAATGGAAGATTATTCATCATTAAAAAAGAAGAAAATCTTGCCACATGCTACAATATGAATAAGACTTGAAGACATTCCGGTAGGTGAGCTAAATCAGATGTATAAAGGTAAATACTGCACAGTTTCAAATATATGAGGTCTACAAAGTAGTCAAGTGTATGGAAATAGAAAGTAGACCAATGGTCACCAGGTTTGGGGGTTACAGATAGGTACAGAGTTTCAGAATGACCAAATGGAAAGGCCCTGAGAGTTGTTTAGCCCCTGAGCTGTGCACTTAAAAATAGGGAAGATGTGAGATGTTATGTTGTGTGTTTTATACCACAACAAAACAAAAACTTAAAGGCAATGATTAATACTTTCAAAGTAATCACAAAAAAAATAACTGTTAACTGATAATTTTAAACTCAGCTAAAGAAACCAAGACTAATAATGAAGAAAAATAGTTTGAATAGCAGTGTGCCTTAAATTTTTTTATTAAAATGATTTTTTGAGATATTATCTACTTAAATAGAAACCGATTGTCCAGATGTGGACAGCAGATTGAGGTGATGGTAGCACTATGCAAGAGTAAGTTCAAGGAAAGCGAAACTTCTGGAGAAATGGGCAAACACTGATGTCACCAGAGATGAACCGGCAATAAATCTGAAACCAGAGCTGGGTTTTTGTCTGTTTGTTTGTTTAGTGTCTAATAAGATATGTCAGCCTTGGCCAGACAGGCAGGTGGGAGACAGAATGAGCCCACAAACATGTGTGGTGATGTGCATATGTATCCTCAAATCCCTAATAGTAGGAGCCATAATGATGGGGAGTATGCAATAATATGTTATATGAAATGTGAAGATTTTATATGTTAAAGGAACCTCTTTGACGATTGTATTAAGGATGAACACTAAATTGAAAATAGTGACCTTTTTTGGGAAAGGATAGAATCAGAAAGGACCAGGAAGATGAAAAAAACAGGGCTTCAGCTATATCTATACTTTTTAATTTCATTACAAATATGTTCACACTAACATAACAAATTATAATATTTGATGAAAAGGTGAGTGTACAGGTATTTTTTTAATCTTTTTTTTTTGCTAGTTTTAAAAATACTTAAACTCAAAGGCATGTTGACATGAAAAATAAATTAGGAAAAAATGCAGTGCACCCTTTTGAAATGAGCTCGAAGATATTTTCAACTTTTTTGCCATTCCAGATCAGTATAGCCCCTCTTCAGGCAAGTAAAGCTGGTGTGACCTGTACATACTCAGTGTTAGATTTCACTCACTGTAGAAAAATGTCAAGGATTAACATCTCACAAAGTTTAAAACTGTTTCACAATAATTTTTTATTGTTCGTTTTTATAATAACACACATTTTTGAAGTAGAACTTCCTGGATTGACATTATTCAACATGGCACCAGACCCAAGTTAAGAGTCTTCATTATCAAAATAATATGTAGGCTTCCAGAGTGCCTGTGAGCTCACCTGCACACCAGGCTCCCAAGGTTTCTTATGTTTGTTTCAGCACTGCACTTACTCTGAAATCTCCCATAAATCCAAGCAACACTGGGGCATTGCTTTACAACATTTGGTACTTAGTGAAAGGCTATGGTGTAAAGTGGCACTCAGAGATTTGGGAAGGAGCCTCAGTACAAATGGATCCCTCCCTCATGAATTTTCAATGCAAACAAAAAGAATAAGGACATAACCATCATCCCTATGCCCTTACTATGAAGAGAATATGATAAGAATTTCAGAATAATACTTTTAATTAATTTCCATCAAAGGAGTATTTTTAAGGGTGACATGCAGATGCTTAGATATAATTCATAGACTTCAATAACTTGATGTTTTAAATGGGACACAGAGCATATATAAATAATAATATAAGATAGACAGACAATTCTGGGGGGCATGAAGTTTCATACAAAGTTATACCCAGAAAAATTTAGAAAGGCATTCTGGGAGTCATAAATGTCAGTCTGGGCATTGATGGATGAATAGAAAGTTCACTTAGATAGTTTTAAAATACTGTTTTTTAATGATAAATGTAATATGCTTTCATTTTGGGAACTGAGGGCCTTTCAGAGAAGCATATTGGAGGGGATTTTTCACTGGGTATGATGTGCCCATATGTATTTAAATAGACTCTTGTCCCAAGTGGGGTCCCATCTACAAAAATGCTTCCAGATTCCCACAGGAACGAGTGCAGCTGAAGGAATTGGGGAGACTTTGTTGCCCCCGGGACAAGGTTATACTGTGGAGATGTCACTTTTCCTCCAAAGTGGAAACAGATCCCAGGCTTCCATTCCCACTAGGGGAGCTTTTGGAATAGCAGTTAGCCACCTAAAAACTATAGAGAGAAGAACAAACGTGGTGTGTTCAGATCAAGATGAGGACCAGAGTGGCTTGCTGTTTCCAGGCATCTGGTGGCGGAAGTGTTGTGGGAGGTTTTACGGTTTATAGAGATTGTTTTAGAAATATTTACAAGTTTAAAAATAGAACCACTTTAACACATTCTATTTCTCATTTAAATTAAATATATCCCCAAGCTCTCTTTCAAAGCAAATTTTGGTTATTAAAAAAAAAAATAAAGGCAACCCAAATATTCTCTTTTGTGTTTGTCAGTTTTTTTCTAGGTGTTTACTTGCTTACTGTTCTCCTGGATTTTCGCCTTTTTTCCATGGGAGTCGTGTGCTGGTCCCTTCTCCATACCAGCTCTGGAGTTAGGAAAGAAGACTCCTCCCTGCAGAGAGCTTGCAGTCTCCTGTGCAAACTCCCTGTCCTGTCCCGCTCTAGATTCACTGAATTTCTATTGGATGCTCTTCGATGGCTCTCAGAGGAACACCTCTGGGTCATTTTTAATCCATCACAGCGTTAGCTTAAATCTGCTTCAGTAATCATGAAAGAAAGAAAGGATTCAGGAGACACATTAGCATTCAGGCTTCTGAAGACTGGGGCTGGTCCAGCTCAGCCTTGTGTCACGGGCCATGCCCAATGTCCACAGTCACAGTTCTGGAAGCAAGTCTCCTCCTACCTCCTAAAGTCTGTATTAGAGCTTCAAATTTTGTGATTTTGGATTTTCAACAATTTCTTTCTCTGGTAATACTTAATTTTGCCCATTCCCTCTGACTAGGATCATTATAGTAGTTTCACTCTGCTATAGTCAAAAGCAAATATTACAGGTTTTCAGATACTTTTTAAACAATAATTAAACAAGGAAGTTTAAAAGTTATGTTTGTACACCATGATAACTTTCCTGTAACCCATACATAGATATATATATATACATATTCCTTAATATTAAATGTAAATTTGATTCCTGTGTAATGACTTATTGTTGGAAATAGAAACAGACTGTATAGAAATTTCCCATGTTGCCATGTTTAATTCATTATAAAATAAATCCTAGTCTCTACATTTATTACTTATTATTATTATTATTATTATTATTTTGATTAAATCTGAATTGTCATAGAAGGTGATGGCTTCAAGTGAGAGATCTATATACATGTCAGTTGTGTCTTTCTAAAGTGTTTTAATCCTGTGATTTCTCAGTAGACATGAAAGCATCCCTGCATTTGTTATGAACTAAGGATTAAGTTGATTATTTGAATATCAAGCTTGTGTAGAAAAGGAAGAAAGGCTTCTCACTTTATTATAAACAAGAGAAGACAATTTATCATTTATTTTTAATGATAAGATATTGGAAATAATATCCCTAATGATTCCATTATCTATTGCCCCATGCCCAGAAAAGAATAGCACATGGAATTTCCTCTAAAATTCATATAAAGAAAATAGGAAAGTCACAGGTAACTTATTATTACAGGTGACTTTGTCAATATTGATACTAATGATTCTAAACTTTGTACTCCTTTCTGTGTTGAAGCATCAAATTATGCATTATGTGTTGTATTTATGAATGGGATATCTATTCATGAGTCAGCCAGACTGTGATTCAGTGTTTTCCATATGACATTCACAGCTGACAGATCCCCAACAGTATAATCCTGTTAATAAGAATTGCCAGAGAAAGAGGAGTAAGAACAACAATGTATACACATACTTAAAAACATTGCTGTCCTGGGCAGCCCGGGTGGCTCAGTGGTTTAGAGCCACCTTCAGCCCAGGGCGTGATCCTGGAGTCCTGGGATCGAGTCCCACATCGGGCTCCCTGCATGGAGCCTGCTTCTCCCTCTGCCTGTGTCTCTCTCTCTCTCATGAATAAATAAATAAAATCTTAAAAAAAATTGTAGTTCTGTGTTTATGTATTATATATATATATATGCTGGAAGCATATGCAAATAAAATACTAAAGTATATCTATGCATTATTATATAAATACATATGTACACCTACTCTTCACTCCTACTTTTTCATGGCATTTATCAGTTTGTAATTAGTACAGTAATTTGTGCAATTATTTGCATTTTGACTGCTCATGAAGGTGGTGGTGTTAACATAAAAAACAAACGAGACCAGCTTTGAAAATTGCTTGAGCAGACAAATCATTCTAGTTGTACAAGCAAAGCTTTGTTCAAATAATTGTGCAAGGCTAATTTGATCTGGGTCATTTCTTGCTTATGTCTCTGAAAGTCAGAAGCAAAACTCAGACTATTTCCCAAGGTTGATAAGAGATAATCACTGACCGGATTCTCTATCATGTAAGAAAATTCTAATTCTAGGGGCACCTTAGTGGCTCAGTTGGTTAAATATCTGACTTCAGGACTCTGGGATCATGTCCCACGTTGGGCTCCCTGCTCAGGAGGGAGTCTGCTTCTCTCTCTCCCTCCACCCTTACCCCAGCTTGTGATCGATCTCTCTGTCTCTCTCTCAAATAAATAATTTTTTAAATGAAAATTCTAATTCTATGGCCTCTCACTGTGAAGAACACACAGTCACTGCTTCTCACTCTAGAAGCTGCTTTATAACAATATACTTCTGAGCCTCATTACCTGTTATGATATGAATGCTCCCAGTTTGTGACATGTCTTTTTTGTGAGTGTGCACAATGAACTTATAATAATCAATACTTTGGTGATTCACTGATTTTACTTCTCTAATTTCTGAAGTTTCGGCAATGTGCACTAAATTATTTGGCTTCTGGGGAACACCAGGCTGCAGTGACTGCTGAATGCAGAAAGTAAGTAAAAGAGAGTAAATCCCAAAGATTCACCTTATATGTCAATGGTAAGAGTGATGATCTATGTCTGGAGGGAGTTCAACAGTATCAATAAGAAGAAATTGAGAGGGAACTTTTAAGAAGGGAGAAAGAGATGCCACATCTAAGGGTGTCCTCTACTCAGAGAACAAAGTGTCCTTGGAAAGTACATAGTAATTCTAGTAGTATTCTAATTTTACAGGAAATGTCAAAATATCCTCAAGATATATAAGTTATTTAAGTACTCTCTAAGTACATATGTGCAAAGCAAATTTCAATGAACTAACAAATGCATTTGAAGGTATTATATATTATTTTAATTTTTATCAGCATGTAAATCTGGAGACACATATGACAAATGTTTCAAGGAAAATTAAGTGGAAGTTAATTTAAGTCAAGAAGTCCTAGTGGAACTAAATGATTCTTTCTCATTTGCCTCCGAATCAACTACTTCTATAAAAACAAAAAGCAGCCAGTAAAATCTCTAAGAAAATGTGTGTTTTACTTATTACTCCATTTCCTGGAGACTATAATCCAGGAAAGTTATTTTGAGTCAATAACAATGTAGATTGTTATTCCCAACATTTAAGTCTTTCTAATCATTTCACAGTGAAACCCATTTAAAAAAGTGATTACAGTTTTAATCAACTAGTACAGTTCTACACACTCACACAAATTATATGGTTCATAAGTTGGATTTTAATTACTTCCTTCAACAAGAAAACATTGTTAGTTATTATTTAACAACTGTATTTGTCAGTAGCTATGGAAATTTCAATCTATTTTAACTACAATAGCACCCATTTTATAAGTAAAATTATTTTAAAATACCCCAATACATGCTTATCTTTTCCTAAATTAGCTACTATAAGGGAGAAAATAATGCACTGTACACTACAGTATATCACACTTCACAAAATCATATATACATACACATAAATGAACACACACATATCATCCAAGTGAGAGAGAGACAGAGACAAAGACATGGAGACAGAGAGAGAGAAAGAAAGAGAAAGAGAGGGAGGGACTTTCAGATTCCTCTCTGGCACTTTGGCACCAAATATTCACTCCATTTCACATACAGGTCATGTATTCCCTAGGATTTTCTTCACATTTCTTCATACTTGAGTAAATTTACATTTTCTAGCTTTTTCTCATCTTCCTTAATCAACTCTAGCATGTGTACATTTTCCTGTATGTCATTGGTATAAGCAATTTCAGTGTAAGCCTTAAGTTGGATAGGTTCAATTCAGTTCTTTTTGAAATTCTGAGATCCTTGGTGATTAGAATACACTATTATTCATCTAGGAACTGTCTATTCAATGAAGTGGCAGAGCTATTTGGTGGTGGTGGCCTTGCAGCAGACACAGGGACACCAATCTTTGTGAAGACCCTGACCAGCAAGACCACCACCCTCGAGGTCCGTGGAGAATGTGAAAGCCAAAACCCAAGATTAGGAGGGTTTCCCTCTTGAGCAGCAGTGTCTGAGTTTTGCAGGCAAACAGCTGGAAGATGGCGATGCCCTCTCAGGCTACAACACCAGCTGGCCTAGAAGTCCACCTGCAACCAGACAATCTGTCACAACTGTTATGCTTGTCTGCACCCCCATGCTGTCAGCTGCCACTGGAGAGTGGCCACATCAGCAACCTGCACCCCAAGAAGGAGTTAAAAGAAGGGCCTCCATCTACCTGCTCTTCCTTTGCCTGCAGGGTGGCCTCCTGCCAGAACCCCAGGGCCCTGGGCCCTCAATAAAGTGTCCCTTCCTTTGACTGGATCAGAAAAAAAAAAACAAAACATCTATATACCTATAGAGATGATAGATAGATGATGATGATGATAGAAAGATGATAGATAGATGATAGATAGATAGATAGATAGATAGATAGATAGATAGATAGATGAGAGATAGACACTTTTCTCATTTCAATAGAATTGAAGAAGGTGCTGTGCTTGGATAAATAGAGTTCCCTTTGCAGGAGAAGGCAGAAAGCTTGGTCATGCTTCACACACAGTAGCTACAGATCTGCTGGCAAATAAATAGCTGTGCTTATGTCCAGAATTTCACTAAACAAACCAGCTGTTTCATGATCTCTGGTCTGACTCTCCTCTAAAGTTGTCCAGTGTCTCCGTGCATATTTGCCTAGTTCCTCTTTAGTCCCTTGTGGCTAATTTTGGACATTTTCAGGGTAAAATCTAATGCTGCCATGTTGAGAAATCTTCTGTTATCCACACCCTATACATCTTGGTATCTAAAGCAACCTTTACCCATGTTTCTATGTACAGACAAAAATGTCTGTGCTTACTGTTCCCACTTGCCCTTAAGCTAAGGTTCCCAGCCAATGAAATATGGACGAGAATCAAAATGCATAAATACTGAAAGGAAAGAAGAGCAATCTTTTTTTTTTAAGATTTTATTTATTTATTTATTTATTTATTTATTTATTTATTTATTCAATCATGAGAGACAGAGAGACAGAGAGAGAGAGAGAGAGGCAGAGACACGGGCAGAGGGAGAAGCAGGCTCCATGCAGGGAGCCCGATGTGGGACTCAATCCTGGGACTCCAGGATCACACCCTGGACTGAAGGCAGTGCTAAACCACTGAGCCACCAGGGCTGCCCAGAAGAGAAATCTTTATCTGTAGGTAATGTGATTATTTATGTAAAACCCTATGGAATATAATAGAAATTCTAGAAATATAAGCAAATGTAACAAGATTAGTGAAAGCAAGATTGATACATAATCAATTGAATTTCTATGTACTAGTAGCAAACAATTAGAAAATTAAATTGTAAAAATATTCTATTTAACATAGCATTAAAACAGTGAAATTCAGATATATATACATATATACATATATATGTATATATATCTGCATATAAAACAACTGTTATGCATTAAAATCTTGTGAAAATAATTAAAGAAGACTTAACAGATGGGGAAACTCTGAGTTCACAGGTTAGGAAACTTAATACTGTTTGAAATCCCAATTCCATCCACATTTATCTGCTCCCCAAATTTTATTTTTTCTCATTTAATTAAAGTTATAATAGTTTTTGGTATTGGTTTTTGTGCTGATTTGATGATTATAAATTTTATGTGAAAATGCAAAGTTGGGGCACCTGGTTGGCTCAGTGGTTGAGGGGCTGATTTTGGCTTAAGTCGTGATCCTGGGGTCCTGAGATCGAGCCCACAGCCTGCTTCTCCCTCTGCTTATGTCTCTGTCTGTCTCTCTTTCTGTGTCTCTCATGAAGTAATAAATAAAATCTTAAAAAAAAATAGCCAGCAGTCTCAGAAAAGAACAAAACTGGATGTTCACACCTCATGATTTCAAGTCTTAGTGTGTATTGGCAATAATCAACATAGTATCTATTTGACATATGGATAAACAAAGGGATTTGTATAACAGAGTTACAGAATAGCAAGCCTCGAAATAGAATAGCAAGTATGTGTCAGTTCCTTTTTAACAGAGACAATAAGGCAATCCAATGGAAAATGGTAGATATTTTTAATGATTCATTGAATGAATCAGGAATGGAAGGTTAACAATGTTCAAAAATGAATTAATGCAAGGAGAAAATTCATGTGATTATTTCTATAAATGCGGGAAAAGCATTTGAGAAAAGTTGACATTCATACAGAATTAAAAAATCCAACAAAGTAGGAATGTAAGAAGAATATCTGAATATTATAAAGTATACCCATATGTTATTTTAGATGAGTCATCAACCTAGAAAGTAAATACACATCATGTATAAGAAAACATTGCAGAATATTTTAATTACCTGGGGGTAGACAAGATTCTTATATCATGATCATATCTGATAGATCTATGCCATGGGGGAGTTGTTAGCTCTATTGTCAATGTTATTATTTTTTATTTATTTCGAACCCAATTATTCATTGGTGATATATGAAAAAGCAAATGAATTTTTTCGTGTTAATCTTGTTTCCTGCAACCCTGCTATATTTGCTTACCAATTCCAGCACATTTTCTTTTTCTCTTGGAGTTGTCTATATGAATAATCACGACATCTGCTGATATGCATAGCTTTACTGTCTTGTATTGTTTTATTGAACTAGCATGACTTCCAGTTGGTTGTTAAAGCAGAATAGCGAGACCATATCCTTGCCTTGCTCCCCATTTTAGGGAGAAAACATCCAGCTCTTCACGACTTAGTAAGATATTAGCTGTATTTTTGTGTGCATGTATTTTATCAAGTTGAGGAAGTTCTGCTCTATTTCTAGCTTGCTGAGAGTATTTATCATGAATGAGTACTTGAATTTGTCAAATATTTTTTCCAACTTCTATTTATATACTCATGAGTTTTCTTTTTTATCTTCTGGATGTAGTAAGTTAAACTGACTGATTCTCAAAGAGTAAGCCAGCCTTGTATATGTGTCATTATGTCTTACTTACTAGGATGTGATGTTTAATGTTTTTGTATATTGCTGAATTCAATTTTCTAATGCTTTTCGAGAATTTTTTGCATCAGTGTTCATGAGAGCTGTAAGGGAAAAAAACAGACAACATGTTAGAGTATATGATTACTAAGGGGAGAGATGGAAGTGCTAAGAAATAATCAAAAGAAAATGCAACAAGTTAACAAAAAGGAATTTTGACCGGAAGAAGTATTTTGTGGGCTCATCAGTAGACTGGACACAGCCAGTGAAATCATCAATGAGGTTGAAAGTATGTCGCTGCTTATTTTAAATTCATGGTCGATAATAGCAACATCTGTGTCATATTTGGGATTGGTTCTGATGTTTGCTTTGTTTCTTCATGCTGTTCTTGTTCTTTGTCATTTTTACTGAACATGGACATGATCTGTCAGTGAACTGATGCTGAGGTAATCAGGTCCTTAGTGTGATGTTTTACGTTAATTTGGCTAGGAGTGTGACTGCATTTAACATTTGTTTTAGCTGTTGGTTCTAGACTTTTCAAATTTCTCTATAATCCCTTTCTATTTTCCCTGATTTTTTCTGGACTTTTAATAATGTCTGCCAATCCTTCATTTAGAATCTAACATTTTACATGGGAGTCCTGTTGATTAAGCAGTAGGGTTGGGAGAGAAGGTTTCTATAATCTTATGATTAAATCCTGGTCTTTGAGTGGAGCTAAGTCCTTGGGCTGTGACCATCATAATTATTTTTTCGCTTTTTTCTTTTCCTTTTTTTTTCTTCTTTAAGTCATGCAGATAGGCTAAAGGGTGCTGGCATCAAGATATTCCTTCCCCTGGGTTAGATAAGACTCGGCTAAATTCCTTTCCCTGGGAGAGTAGTCCTCCATTATGGAGGATGCTCTGGGATCAATCAAGGGCTACCGAAACCCTAATCAAATACATCCTCAAAGAATTCTCTACTGTTTTCCTAGATTCTGATTCTAAGGAAGCAGAAATTCTAAGTCCTTTTCCACAAGTTATCTCCTAGTCTTTACATTAACCTAGAGATTGAATAATAGCTTCAGAAAAGATCTTATAAATTTGAATTATTAACTCAAATTTAAATGGACTCTGGAATACACTATAGATTTTTAGGGTAACCTCATAAGTTATGAGTTAAGATAAGATGATCATTTGGAAAGCAGACCCAAAAGATTATACATTCTTGCTTTGATACACATTTATCAGTCTCTCCAATGTGGTATGGTAAAGTGCCTTCACAGTCACCTTTTGAAGAGGAAGACAATCTGTGCAGTAAAATAATTTCTATTTTTTTTTTCCAAAATAGATTTGGTTGATGCTCAAATTTATTTGTGGGTGACATTGCTATATAATGCAGAATGCTGCATTTCAAGTCACAGAGCTGTGAATATTGAGATACATATAAATAATGCTGTACATAGCATTCTTAACAAATGCACCAGCAGTATACTAATTATACTAAATAAATAGCACTGATGGCAACAATGTATAAATGCAGGGCCTGTTAGGGTAAGGAAATAAAAAAGCATCCAACCCTGTAACTGAACCCTGCTGTTTCCTGGGATAGCACCCCATATGGTCCTCGGTCTAAAAGCACCACAACATAAGGCAGTATTACATGCCCTAGAGCATTCTTAGCAAATAGATTATAATGGTGTGGTATGGAAAGTATGGAAAGGATTCTTTTCTTTTATCTCTGAGCCAGGGAAACCTAGAGTGAAGTGGTAAATAATTTTCTAGGAAGTTTTATAGTGAGAGTTTTGTAAAACTCCCCTTTAAGAAGTTTTGTTTAGAACTCCCCTTTATGTTCTATACACCAAAGAGAAAATGCAAAACAAAGGATGTCCTTTGCCCTGAGATATTTTTATTTTTCTCTTTTGAGGACAGGCACATCTTGGCACAAAACTTTATTACAATATATTAAACAAAGACAAGGTTTTGGTTGATGCTAACAATATGTAAACTACCTGAACAAATTGATACATTAAATATTTCTTTGCTTACTTGACTGAAAATGAAAATTAGGATGAATAATATTGAAGTGCTTTTAAAAATAAAATTTGTGTTATATAATAGCAAAGTCAGATCTGTCAGATAGGAAGCCTTCATTTTTTTATTTAACCAGTGATAGACCTGTTAATGCTTTAGTGCTATGTTGTGTTATCTATAATTTATAACTTTCATGGAAAAATGCATTAATCTAGACCTTTTGATTAGATAATTTCCAAGCTAAGAAGTCTGAAAATATTGCATTTTACTTTTACTTCACTTACCAAATCAATTTATGTGATATGCAGTTACTCACTGGGTATCTTTTAGAAAACCCACTGGAACATGAGGTGGTGGTTAGATACCTTTAAAAATGTACCTAGATTCATGGTAGCTCAATATTCCCATAATTCATGTTAATAACAACAAAAAAGTATGAATGCATTATCATAAATAGTTTATTACACTTGATTAAGACATTTCCTCACACTGCTTGCTTCTTACAAAATATGTGTGTGTGTGCCCTCATGCACATGTTTGGAGCAGAAATACAAGTTTTATAATGAGAGTTAACAGATTTAAATCACAAATGCCTTTTGAATTTTCAAATTACAACTTGGGAAGCATTCATTTTATGGGATTTTATATTTCATGAGAATCCCATTTTGTTACTAATTCTACATTAATCTTTTATGAGAAGTCAACAGTAGATAATATAGAGATAATTATTTATGGTAAGCTAAAATGACAACAAAACACTCCAACATTAATTCACTTCATTGTAAATTACAAACTCAGATTCTAATAGAATTAACTGAAGGCCAAGTAAAGTAACATAATTTATTGTATAATCCTGTAAATCTATACAAAGGATAATGAGAAGATATGTACTACACTACAATCACGAATTTGAATGTTATTCATAATCACTAAATCTTTGATCTTGTTATATTTATGCAAAATAGATGGCAAAGTAGAAAATAGGTTCTTTCAATAGATGAAAAATGAAGATAAATCAAAAGAACTGAATATGATTCAAAATTACTCAGTCAAGTAATGAAATAGTAGTCAAAACATAGGCAGATATTTGGATTCAAATTTTAAATTTTCAGAAAAATACTTATGTGTCATAAGCTAATGGCTAAATGTATACTTTTAATTTATTAGAGTCAGGGCACCTGGGTGGCTCAGGTTGAGGGTTAGCCTTTGGCTCAGGTCATGGTCCTGAGGTCTGAGATCAAGTCCTACCTCAGGCTCTCTATAGGGAGATTGCTTCTCCCTCTGTCTATGTCTCTGAATCTCTCTGTGTTTTTCTCATGAATAAATAAATAAAATCTTTAAATAATAGTAATTTATTAGAGGCATTCCTTCTGCAGTGAGACAAAAATAAATTATTGGAAAGAGTGCCTTCTTTTTGTCTTTTCTATTTCCCCACGCATATGATAGTCACATAGAAATAACCTAAGCAGGGAAAAAATACTTAAGTTTAGAGGCTTATATGAAATAGATAATTTTCTATAGATAAAAATAATCCAAAACTTCAGCTTTCTAATTATTTTTAGATAATTACTCGAGTTTCATTAGCAGATCTACATTATGCCAAATGTAACCTGTTTTTGAGGCTGGCATCTTACAATATTTCATGATCTTTATGAACAATAATAATAAAATGTCACTCATTTCAATGTACCATCACCACTGTAAACTACGAAGAAGACAGAAATGGGATTACTCACATCAGTCTTGAGAAAAATAAGACTTAGAAAGTTTAGGGAAATCTATCATTCACTGAATGACTACTTGTGCCATGTGATACAGTAAGTATTACATAGACCTGAACTCATTTAAATCTTTCTCAAAGGCCTGTGAGGTTTGGTATGATTTCTATTTTGGAGAGAGGGGAAATTAACCATGGCAATGTAGATTAAGTTATTCAAAGTTAACAGAGCTAGAAGGAGGATCTGTCCACCTGCAAATTCAGGTCTCTTTCTCATACAAGTATCTTTAAACCTGGCCCCCTGGTTGGAAAGATTCCCTAGGTTCTGGATGAGTTAAGACAGCCTGGTTCTTGAGTTCTGGTCCCAACAAGACATACTTTTCTCTCACCTGTTGTACTTGTAGGAGTTTTATGTTTTAAACAAAGTTCTAAATCCCATGGAAGATAAACCACCAAGTGTAAACTGTAATGTTGAACTACAGACAGGTTGACAATGGTGTGTGTCCTTGTAGGTTCATCGATTGTAGGACAGGGGTTCTGTGGTGGGGGAAGTTGTCCACATGGGAGGCAGCAGTGGGGGGTAATACAGGGAATCTCTGTACCTTCTGCTCAAGTTTTATCATGAACTTAAAACTGTTCAAAAAATAAAGTCTCTATTTCAAAAGCTTTCAAGCGGTTTTAAAATACTCATCCTCAAAAATGGTGCCTCCTTGGACAACAACACTCAAGACTTCATGATATAGGAGAAAGTGAGAGCTAAAGCCCATTCTTGATCTCTCGCCTCCCTATCTGTGTCCAACTAAAACATAACATCAGCAGAATAATGCCTCCACGCCAGGTTGGTTCCTTTTCTGTCCTTGTGATTTACCCCACAAAATGATACCACAAACAAATCGGTTTTATATCTCTCTCTCAGTATTTCAAACACTTTACCTACAATAAATGTATATTTTGCTATTTTAAACCTTTTCTCCCAAGTTCAGTTTAAGATGAGGAAATAGGAACACATTCTTCTTATATGTGATAATAATTTTAAAATTTGCCATCCTCATCAGTGTCCCTTTCCTTAACCTGACCTAGTTGATTCTATTTCCCTGTCTTTACATGATTTTCACTGCTGTGCTATATGCTTTCATCAAAGTCTTCATAATTCTCTTAAATGTTGGGGCACGGGGTAGTACAGAGAGTTCTAATAAGCAGCAATGCATAAGAAGTAAGAAGATTGTTTCTTACCTTTCCTAGACTTTTAGTATTTCACTGGGAGAACTTAATAGCAGAAATTCTGGGACTCTCCATAGTGATCATAAGTTCCCCCAGAATCCCTGTTTTTCCTCTATTATACCCGCAGGTAGAAATTTATATATATGTGTTTCATTTGGAGACTTCAGAAATTACTTAAATGTCATGCGTGCAGACTTCATTTAACTTTGTTAGAAGAGGATCTGATATCATAGGAATGCTGCAAACTTTGTGTTTGTTTTGTTTTGTTTAAAGATTTTTATTTATTTATTCATGAGACACCCAGAGAATTTCAAATCTAAGAGACTGATGTGGGACTGGATCCCAGCCAGGATCACTCCCTGAGCTGAAGGTAGATGCTCAACCACTGAGCCACGCAGGTACGTGTCCCAGAATGCTGCAGACTTTGAAAGTAGGGAAAACAAGGATGGATCCTGTCCCCATCATTTAATCGCAATTTATTATAACTCTCCAGCCTCAGCTCCATCATCTGACAAATTGTTCAGACAGTTCAGGAATGAGTTTTTTTCTCCAGAAATCTCCACGTATCTTGGTCACAATTAGAGATACACTTACTCTACAGTACATCAGCCATGATATTTACCTCTTGAGACAATTCTAATAATAATGGTTACTTGCTCACCTGCTCTGGCTACTATCTACTCAAAAAAGAATACAACAAAGAATATTTTTAGAGAAATTGAAACCATAATTTTGGAATTCACATCTTGGATAAAACTCCTAGTATTTAAATAAATAAGTCCACTAATCATTAGTGTTTCAATTTCTTCCATGTACCAAATTTTGACTTATATCTTTTAAAGTAACTTTGATAATTAACTGAGATAAAATGTGAAAACAATTTATATAAGCTATCAGAAACAGAAGTTATAAAAAGTACCATATATGAAATTAGATAGACCAGGATAAAATAAAAGTTACACAAATAATTAAATAATTTCAAAATTTTCATGTCCATCTGAATGTATGAGCATTTGTATAATTACATAAATGTGTGTATATTCCATGAGAAACTTTGTCTAAGAATATACCCAAGCCAATGCACAGATATTTAATATAAATCTCATTACATTAAATTGGCATAGTCTCGAATACTGACGATCCTATTTTAAAAAGATTGAAGTGTTGTTTAGTAAATGATACATTTTTAATGCTGAGTATGAAAATTTTAGTCTTAGTTTAGAAGATGAAATCACTGTGAACATTTATATTGACAAGTGGTTGTAGCATGTCTTTAGGAATGATCTCTTTGAAATGCAAGTGACTCCAAGGAGCACGGCTATTATGCTGGAAGGAGAAGATAAATAGAGGAGCACTGATAATATTATTAGCGCCTATCATTACAGTCTTTTTGCGAACATAAATCTTAATCTTTATTGCATCTATTAACATACTTTTGCTGGGACATTAATATCTCTTCTGGTCTTGGGTAAATCAATGAATCTTTATGTTATGTTATGTTAATATTGCATAAGTGATAAATATATTTTAGGAGTCTAAGGTACACATCAAAACTATACCTGCTAACAGTCACCATCTGAAAAAGTATTATAGCTACTGTAAACTATTTGTCATAAGTTCTCCTACACATTATACCTAATCCATCAACAAATGCTCTTAGGTCCACCTTCAAAATATGTCCAGCATCTTGACTATCTCTGAAATCTTCCCAGCTACTATCTGGTAAAGCACAATCATTTCTCCACTTGGTCATTTCAGTAACTGCTGATTGGAGGGAAGTAACCCCTCCATTAAGGGCCAATTCTCTACCCAACTGAGTGACCCTTTGAAAATATTGCTTGGATTATGTCATTCCCCTCTAATAGTTGGTTTAAAATCTCATTCCATTGAACTGTGAAGTCTCGGCAGTAACCTACAGAACTTGAGGATTTGATCCTGTTCCCCACTCTGCATCTGGCAACCTGTCTTCCTCCCTCCCTCACTCTTGCCCTTCATTTCTCTGTCTCTCCCCCCTGCCCCGCGTCCCCCCTTCACACACACACTATGACCTGGTCACTCAGGTCTCAGAGCTTTATGTGCTAAATACTCTCTGCTTGAATACTTTTCCTGGAATATGCATGTGGTTCACCTCTCTTAGGTCACTGTGGAACCTTCATCATATTAGAGAAAACATTCCCATTTTGGCAGTTTCACCTTACCCCACACTCCAGTTCTTTTTTAAAATCCTTCTTTATTTTTCTCTATTGCCTCAATTTCATGGACATAATACACACACAAACACATGAATATGAGTGTGTCTGTGTGTTTATCTGTATGTATATACATATAGGCCTATGTTAACTTAAATAGCTATAATATTTGTGTGTATTTCTGGCCTTCCCTTGTTTTAATTTTTATAATACAGGAAATGTCTGATTAGCCTTTAAGAGCCAAGGATCAGATGAAAAACTTGGAACTTTGGAAGAATGTGTGTTCAAACAGAGACAATTTGTCTCACTACAACTATCTCTATGTGCCTAAAGACCCTCTAAACTGGAAGATAATGAAAAATGACAAATTGCAGGGGAAATAGAAGGGAGTTGGTGGGAAGAGGCCTTGCACCCAGCTATCCTTCCAGGTCCAGTCTCAAATCTAAGGTGTGAGAATCTATTTATTTGGGGCAATTGTCTATTGAAGGTATCCGATTCCGGCTCTGTTTGGGAAAACACTCCTCATTATTCACAAGTGAAAAGACATTACTACTTAGTCTCCCAGAAACTTAAAATCGAAATCATGGGAATTGGAATAAATAGAGAAGGGTCCAAAATTGGCAGAGCTTACCTGGGAAAGGTTGAAAGACAATGACCTGAGTGAGTTTTCCTGAGCTATTAGGAAAAGTTTTCCACTAGCAGTCAAAATGGAGTTCCAAATAAGAACCAAAGAATGTTGGGATCCCTGGGTGGCACAGCGGTTTAGCGCCTGCCTTTGGCCCAGGGCGCGATCCTGGAGACCCGGGATCGAATCCCACGTCGGGCTCCCGGTGCATGGAGCCTGCTTCTCCCTCTGCCTGTGTCTCTGCCTCTCTCTCTCTCTCTCTGTGACTATCATAAATAAATAAAAATTAAAAAAAAAAGAACCAAAGAATGTAATGGAAAAACAAAAATAAAGAGATATAGTTCTTATACAGCTAATGTTGGTGGTCTGGTCATAAGTTCCTAGAATCCTGCTTTAGTTGAGAACATATTTGTACATTCTGGAATTATACTTCAATTTTCTTTTATACATAGTAAAAATATGAAATGGAATACAAAATAAAGAAATGAAATATGTCATAATGAGAAGCACTGTAATAGATTCTTAACCTTTATAGGAGAAAATCCTTAATAAAACATATTAAATAATGTTTATTTTGGCCATCGGTTTAAAAATGCAATTCTAAGTTCATAGAGAACTACTGATATCCTTTCCTAAGAACATGTGCTTGTCAGAAAATTGGAAGAACAGGCTCATTTTCCTTAGCAGCACCACCTCTGTCTCTCTTGCCCCAAGCAGGTGAGGGGGAATAAAAAGGAGAAGCCGGTTCATCTGGTTCATGCAGAAGAAAAGAAAGAAAAAAAAGAAAGAAGAAAGAAAAGAAAGAAAGAAAGAAAGAGAAAGAAAGAAAGAAAGAAAGAAAGAAAGAAAGAAAGAAAGAAAGAAAGAAAGAAAAAAGAAAAGAAAATAATCATTCCTATAGGTTTACTGATCTTGATAACTCAAGTTTGGTCTCATTTGTTCAAAGCTATAGTCTTTGTTCCTTGGTTTCTCTTTACTCCCACTAACTTGGTAAAATTTCCAACCACTTATTGTTGTCATCTCTGTGATCACCTCACATTTTTATTCTCTTTGCCCTCAGCTCCCCATTCCCAAGATGACATCATGAACATTCTCATCACCAGATACCATAATATCCCTGAAGTCACATGCATACCTACCTTAATCACTGCAACTACTCTTTAAAAAATATCCCAAATTCCTTTCTGTTCCTCTCTTTCCATTGGACTTGGCCCACCAATGTACAACTCTATAAACCCAATCAGCTGCAAATCTATGTCTGAATCTTCCTTATGCATGCAGTGGAATGTTCCTGAAGAAACTTGCAGAATCAGCAACCTGACACCACTAATACTTTCATTGCCACCTTGACATGGCCTCACAGGTCACCCTTCACTTCTATCTTTAGAGAAAATTTGGTCTGTGCTCTCTGTAATGTGTGCTAGAGACATTTCCTTCCTTCACTATGAGTGACATATATTCTTCAAAATATTGCATGGGGCATATGTATATAAAACATTTCTCATTGCCATCTGGAATTTCAAATTTCACGAGGCATCCTGTAGTTGTATATGCTAAACCTGGCAACAATACCACTACTCTCTCTTAAAAAGCTGGTGCCATCTCTACTTCATTGAAAAAAAAAATATATTGACATCTATGGAAATGCTGTCCCTGGAATCCCACCCTTAGTATTCCTTCTTCCCTCCCATTTCTAAACAAACAAACAAAAACAAAAACTTTTTTAAAAATCAAATATTCTGTAATCAAAGGGTGATAACATACCATAAATTCAAGTTCCTACACCTGTGTTTTTTTGGTGACCCCTTTTATGCATTAAAACATCTTATTGTGCAGGATCATTCTCCTCAGCCCAGGTATGATTTGCCTCTTCCAAAATAAAACCACACCTGATAAAATAAGAGATTGCAGTTAACACTTCCTCAGTCCTCAGCCATCCTTAGTAGCATGATGCACGCATGCTATGCTGGCACAGCTTTCCTGGGCCCCAGCTACCCTGCTGTCCGTGCAGTGTTCAGACTCCTCCAGGCTGGACATCTGAACCCTCCTCTGCCTTCACAATCTCAACTCTCCCTGTGGTTATTTACCCATCAAGATGGTGATAACACCAAGCTTCAGGTCTCCAGCTCAGCAGGGTCTCCTGAGTTTCAATTTACTTACTCAACAAAAATCTACAAGTAAATGCTTCACAAATACCACAACCAGAAAATGTCCAAATAAAACTCATTTTTCCTTAAAGGTGTTTCTTAAACAATACTCCCCATTGGAATTGAGTCGCTATTGACTTCCCCTCTCTAGAGCACGAGGTAGCCAATGGCTCCCTAGACCCATCCTTCCATGTTGGGCTGTGGGGTTAGAGTGGTAGGAGGCTTTGTAGAGCCTCTTCCCTCTTCCTTTCCCTGGATCTTCCTGGCCAGCTATTTCTTAGGTCCCCACATTCAGTTCAAGTATGAGGTATTTAGTAGACCTTCCCAGACCATTTCATCTAAAGATCCCTTCTCCTGTTTTCTCAATCTCCAATACATACTTGTCACGTTACCTCTCTATTTAATAGTCTATCTGAATCCTTCACTGGGCTACTCTTTGGTTTTCCCCTGAATTCCTTGTGATTGCTTCCAGGTGGCACATAAGAAGCAACAAATAAATATTTGTTGAATAATGGAGAAACACATCAATAAATTATGTGTGAGACATTTTAAATGTATTAAGGTATTCTCAAATGTGCAGAATTTTATGATGGATTATAAAAATATGAAAATAATTAAGATACTAGAATTATATATCTGTATGATATATAATACCTCCTGCCATTAGGCTAATATATGGCACAAATGTTACCAAATGTTACATACTGTATTCATTCAGATCCTAAATAAAGTCAGTCAATAAACCAAGATGAAGAGTTAAAGAGATCTAATGAGGAAAAAAATGCATCTATTATAGTAATAATTCTGATTTTTTAATTAAATTTGGGGTATATTTTATTTCATGTGAAGGTAAATAGTCTAGAAGCCAGTGTTTTACTTCTGAGGCACATTTGAAGCTGCTTTTGCAAAGCTCTGCATAAATTTATTATTCTGTGATGGCATCAGTTAATATCACCACCCTAATTATTTATAGCTTATTAATCATTACTGAACAATTAAAAAGATTTAATAGCTCATTTCTCAGTAACTTATCTTTTGCATAAGAACAAGAAAGATTGTTTTCTGTTATATAATAACACATTCTGAAAGAGCTTCATCAAATTCCAGAATAATAAAAGTAGAAATAGTACATAAATTTCATTTCACTCCTATGAATAAAAAAATAATTACTTTAAGATAGGTATTTTTTTTATTTGTTAGAATATATACTCTTTTATTCTTTGATTGTCTTTTTTTTTTTTCTCTCTCTCTTTTCTTGGCACTCCCTCTCAGGATTCATCAACACCACATACACCCTGAGACACCTTGCTACTGTCTTCAGAGGGAAAAGCGTCAACAATCTAGCAAACAAATAAGATCAGTATTGACAACTGCAAGATCTAAATTACATTTCGTAAGGCCATGTGAATTCTAAAGGATTATGGTAGGCAATGGCTAATATTTTATATGGAGGGAAACAATACCATTAGCGTGATCTCCAGCCTCAGTGAAGACAAGGAGTTGGATTTTCCTGCTTCTCTGAAATCTGCCGTAGGTGCTTGCCAACATTGTCAATACGGAAAGAACTTTCTGATCTCTAACAATGGGATGATTTGATTAAGATAGGAATAAAAGATATTATGTTACTTCCTCATACTTAATTCAAATCATCAGGCTGTTTGTTCTGCTTTCCAGAACAAAGAGAACAGCTCTTCTTACTACATCAATCGCATCAAGTACCAGTAGACTGTCACTGACAGTGCCTTGCTTTTTGATCCTTTCAGTTGAATATTGCCCTAAAATTACTCTGTGGCTCTTACCCGAAACTTTTCAATTGCTTAGGCCCTCCTTCGGCTAGAGCTGACATCC
Organism: Canis aureus; assembly: GCF_053574225.1. Taxonomy (NCBI): domain Eukaryota; kingdom Metazoa; phylum Chordata; class Mammalia; order Carnivora; family Canidae; genus Canis; species Canis aureus. Next base: position 7,162,349 of record NC_135627.1, read on the forward strand.
ATACTCTGCTAGTAGAACCCGATCTCAACCAAGAAAGATAAAAGGAATAGTTTACAGTTTATGCTACTTATATTCATTCATATTTCTTTATTAAATAGACTGTTGGGTACTAATTTTGCAATTACATATCATGCTTCTAAGTAATATGCATGAACCAAGCAATGTGTAATGGGCAAAAGCTGTAAAGATGCCACAAAGCCCTTGACCTGATGAGTCTTACAGTCTTATAGAAAACATGAATCCTTAACCCAAAATAAAGTCATATGTAATAGGCCCCAATTGATAATGACACTGTTTGAGTACAAAATGTCAACCAGACATAAATCCACTGACTACTTCAGCAGTGTATACTATTAAACAGTGGAATTTATGAAAATGACTGCCTTGTTATAGGAATGAGGCTTAATTCAATGTTTTTGATTAACAACTTTGCTGTCATGTAACCTGTAGTTTGTGTTGTATTTAATATCGTTATGTTGCTACATATATTACCACTCTGTATTTAAATTGTGAATTCCTCATAAGCTGTGGTATTTATTGTATAGCTAGACTTACATGGGAGTAAGGGTATAACCCTGTGACAGTATGCTCTAATCACATAGCAAAAAAATAAATAAAATAGAAATTGGAGTGTTTCATTATAGCATTTTTTAACAAGGCAAAATGTATCCATTATCATTACTTCCACTCTGTCTGCAATTAGCTCTGGTTTATAAAACAACAAAAATAACAACATAAACATTCCATATTTTTGTGTTTTCCCCCAAAATCTTATAGTGGAAAAATTTTTGTGTAAAGAGAGAAAACTCCTCTAAAAAGAAAAAAATCCTGAATCAAATCAATTGATTTAAAGCAGCAAACATTTAAAAAGAAATAAAGAAATTGGGTTTACAAAATGTCTCCTAATTTTACAAATAAAATCTTTAAGTCTTGGAGAAAAAATACTGGAAATGCTGGAAGGCAGCTCCCATCATAGAAGATAGAAGGAGGTAGGATGTAACAAGGGAAGGTTCCCAGGACTGCTGAGAAAGGAATATCTAGTCACAGTACAAAGAAAAGTTGCTGGGGTGTACACAGTGATGGAATGATTTTTAAATGACACAGTTTTCTGCAATATCACTTCCGAGATGAATGAAGAAGGAAGCCTAATTTTAATAAAAAGGCAGAAACATTTTATAAACAAACAAGAAGACTTCCAAAGAACAGGATGCATTTAATGAAAAATGCAGGCAGGATTATAATTTATCTGAGGTTCTTCATATCTAGAAAATCAACTTCCCATTGGTTTATATTGCTAGGATTGATAAATGACAAGGAAGAGAATATGAAAGCATGTATTTGCCAGAGTTCCACATTTGAATAATTGGAAGGTGGGTGTTTTTATCTCTACAGGTGTCTAACCTGGCAAATGCAGTAACACAAGCATGGATTTTCATAGATTCTCCATCAATCCCACTTCTCTATCCTGTGCTTCTGCATCAATTTCTGTAAGCATCATTGGATCTTCTGAACTTTAAATATCTTGTTCTTTATTTCCCTATATATGTATCCATGGTGCCAACAGCTTTTTCAATTAAAAGGCCACGTTGTTAAGACCATCAGGGTTGTTGTAGCTCTTTTGCAGGAAATGATTACAGCACTTTTCATCAGTGCAATCAGTTTCTGCTTTGGCTACTATGTTCCGTTTCTGGTTTTTGTGTATTGACCTATGCCAGCCTGCACAGCTGACCTCATCACTTTGATCCCCTTCACTTGGTGGTAGGCTAGAGCACATTTAAACAACTGGCCCTCCAGAAAAAAATAAAATGTATATGTGTATGTACACATAAGTTTGTGTTATATTTTATCCATGTAAAAATGTATGGCAAGTAACTGGCAATTAATAACAAAATATATGATACTTTTACCATAAATTCCATCTGGGCTTTTGATTTTCACAGAATGCTTTTATTTAGTTCACCAAATGTTTGTATCTTGTGTCGATAGTCAACCAATAGCTTCACTTCAGCCATGGTTTGACAATATTTTATGTGATTTAAAAAGTAATGAGAGATATAACATACTTTTACCTTTACTCTGACTTATCCATCATCAAATTCTTAAGCCTGGATAGTCCACAAGACCAAAGATAAAGGCTCAAGTTGTAGCATTTGCCAACTTCTGTTGAATAACTACTTCCATCATGGCCAATTTCATGCTCCCAATGTGGCATTATTGAACACAAAGCTGGGCAGTGACAAATAGTACACGCTTTCTACTACAGAAATAATATGTGTAGATAACTCCAATAGCATTGATAATCAAAAGATGTGGTATAATAATTAGGAAATAATGAGTTTTGGATATTCACCTTTGTTTTGGTATAATTTATTTGTATGCACATTTATAATAGAATTTCTTTCCATTTTATTTTTTTCGTCATGACAAATGTGCTCCTCCCCACCCCACCTCCTCTCTGTTAACCATCAGCTTGTTCTCTATAGTGAAGAGTCTATTTCTTGGTTTATCTCTCTCTCTCTCTCTTTTTTTCCTTTGTTCATTTGTTTTGTTTCATAAGTTCCACATATGAGTGAAATCATATGGTATTTGTCTTTCTCTACCTGGCTTATTTTACTTAGCATTATACTCTACTTCTCTCCACATCTCTACTTCTATCCTCTATATGTAATAAACAAATAAATATTTTTAAAAGTATGGTACTGGCATAAAAATAGACGCATAGATCAATAGGATAGAACAGAAAACTCATAAATAAACAAAAAAAAAAACCCACAACTATAGGGCCAATTCATCTCTGACAAAGGAGGAATGAACATCCAATGAGAAAAAACACAGTCTTTTCCAGAAATCATGTTGAAACACCTGGACAGCCACATGCAAAAGAATAAAACTGGACCACTTTCTTTCACCACACACCACATACCACACACCACACTCAAAAATTCAAAATAGATGAAAATCCTAAATGTGAAACCTGAGATCAGAAGAGTCCTTGAGAGAGCATAGGCCATAATCTCTCTGACATCAGCCATAGCAGCATTTTTCTAGATATAACATGATTTTTAATAATGGTTGCACTACCTGAATTGACAGATTCCCATCAACGTAACCACTGTCTCTCATAAGCATATATGAGCTGTCTCCAGCTCACCACTGCTTCACCATTCTTTGAGCTGCACATGCCAGTGCTCAGCCTTGAAATATGTTCCAGCCTCACTCAAAGCTCTAGGTCCATCCTCATCCCTAATTTCTCAAAATTTAGATCACTCCAGCTCTAAATCTCCTAAAATCCAACGGGGCTGCCCCTAGTTACTTCACTATGATTTCCTCCTGCATAATTGATCCACCATGCAACTGGGAAGACATCTGAAATGGGAAATGGGGCTCTAACCCGACTTGAATCTGAGACTCCTCTCTTTCATTAACAGCTATGTGACCTTGAGTAAGAGACTTCTTATTGTTCTGGTTCAATTTCCTCATCTGTAAAATGGAGAAAAAAATAGCAAGCTGATAGAATATTAGTTAGAATTAACATAGGTCTGAGACATGCCCATAGAAGACACTCCATAACAATAAGATGCACCTGCCTCTTTCTTCCTCTGCTCAGATGGAATGACATTCTCTTCAGATCAGAAGAACAGGTCCAAGAGACTTAAGAGGAACCTTTACAGCCAGCTATAGCCTTATGTTTTCAGCCACTGACTGAAATAAGGAGCTTATTTACTCAATATGCTCTAGTTTATTGATGCCTGTACCCCTCGTTGGCCACACATTTCAAGTTTCCGCATTTCTTCTGCATGTCTCTGGACTGGGGCTCCCATACAGCTGTCTTTCCTGGTCCTCTGCCCAGTTAGCATGTGGCTGCGAGCCTTCATGAAGCTGGCTTTGTGCTGGGTCTCAACGGTGCTATATGTCCTAGCCATTGTTCCTGGCTGCCTGGTGTGTGGTACAAATGCTCCCTAACTTTGGCAACACTGAGTTTCTCCATTCACTCTTCCTTGATCTGATCTTTCTCCCATTTCTGTTTCTCCCGTGACTAGGCAACCTTTCCAAATTGGCCATTCCAGCCCTGGTAATATTGAGATTGGGGAATTGCTGGTCGAGGAAATAGATCCAGCAAAGCACCAGGGGGAAGAGGCCAGAAGAACAAGGGTCTGGTTCTGATTTGCCAGTACTAGCTGTGTGACTTTGGAGAAATCAATAGACTGCTCAAAGCCATGGTTTCTTCTATTGAAAATGAGGTATAAGATTTCTCTAGGGTCCCACCAGATCTAACTACTTATGATTTTGTAGTTCTCATTTCACTGTTGCTCTCAGCAACTGCAGTAAACTGGAAATATTGCCTCTCCCAGCCTATTGCTTAAGCAACTCTTAATTGGTAGGAGCAAACTTGGCTGTTCAACTCCATGAGCACATCAACAGCAGAATCAGGTTGAGAGAAACTATGCCTTAAAATTTGAGGAAAGAGGAGCGCCTGGGTGGCTCAGTTGGTTAAGCATCTGCCTTCAGCTCAGGTCGTGATCCTGGGGTCCTGGGATGGAGCCCTACCTTTGGTTCCCAGCTCTCCGGAGAGTTTGCTTCTCCCTCTGCCTCTGCTACTCCCCTTGCTTGTGCTCTCTCTTTCTGTCAAATAAATAAAATCATTAAAAAAAAAAAAAAAGAGCCACCTGGGTGGCTAAGCAGTTTAGCATCTGCCTTTGGCTTAGGGTGTGATCCCAGGGTCGTGGGATTGAGTCCCGTATCGGGCTCCCTGCATGGAGCTTGCTTCTCCCTCTGCCTATGTCTCTGCCCCTCTGTGTGTCTCTCATGAAAAAAAATAAATAAATAAATAAATAAATAAATAAATAAATAAATAAAATCTTAAAAAAAAAGAATTTGAGGAAGGAAATGGCAATATTTTTTTCTAATCTTAAATATGAATGGGTACTTTATCTATTAAATAAATTTTGTTTTTCCAAAGAAGTAGAGAGCAATCTCCTGGATAACAAAAACAAATCAGGAAACATATGAAGATTTGTCAGCTAAATGCTCAACTGGGAAGTTGCAACCAGGCATGGAAGTTGGAGTGGTTTTTGTTGAAAACATCATCCTACTGAAGAGGAATTAGTCAACATACTTACTGATAATTATAATGATGATAAATTAACAATAATATAAAATTAAATTGATTTTTAAAAGGAAGTTTAACATTCTCCCAAAATCTAAAAGAAAAATAGGTGAAGTAAGCTAGTGAACTATGGACTTTGGCCACCCCGTCCTTGGTATGTAATTCAGTGAGTCCTATATTTAACTATGGCTTCCTTACTTTGTATGTGTGTTAATGTTGATACTATTGCTCATCCCTCCTGAAATCTTTTTTCTTTGGGATTTTTCATCAACACATTATCCTCTAACTTTTTATGTTATCTCAGGTGCCTCCTTTGGCAGCTGCTTAAATGCCATGGGTTGATTCCTCAAGTTCTACTGTGGGACTCCTCTTTCTTGCTCTCTATTCTTTATTCCTGAGTGAACAAGCCCATTCCAAAAGCTTCAGGGGTCATTAGCAGGCTGATGATTCAATCATACATCATTTGGTTCCAAGGTTCCGCATAATACACATTTTACACACATAAAGAGTACGATTGCATGTGTGTTCTATATGCATATGTGTATGTATGTAAATATATATAATTTACACAAACATTCAATATTTCCACCTTTGGATTCCCCTACACTTTGTCTAAATTAAATTCTCCCAAATCTTCATTTCCTCTAATTCATCCCTGTATCAGTACAGGTGACCCTATGCATCTAGTCACCAACGGCAGAAACTTAAACATTCCTGAACGCTTTCTTGCATATTTTTTCAGTCAGTAACTTGAACTGATCTTTCAAAACTAGATCTGGTTGTCTCCATCCCCATTTTCATTCTTCTAGTCTTACAGTAGGAGTCAGACATGGAAACAGACTGTGGATGCGACTCCCTGGCTTAGGCCTGATTCTCCAGATTTACCCACCCATCCCCCGCCTGGCCCCAACCACATCCAGAGTGAATGTTCTCCATACATGATTCCATCAAGCCCTCTTACAATTTCCTCGTAAGTCCATACAATATGGACTTACTTATCTGGTCTATATGGGATCTTAGGATTCCTCTATCAAATTTCCACATGCAGTACAATGCTCTGGGAATATGAATCAATTACAATTCCTCAGTGAAGGTCTTTTATACTCTTAAGTATTTGTATAAGCTCTTCCTTCTTTTTTTGTTTATTTATTTATTTATTTATTTATTTATTTATTTATAGAGATGCAGAGAGAGAGAGAGACAGAGACACAGGCAGAGGGAGAAGCAGGCTCCATGCAGAGAGCCTGACGTGGGACTCGATCCCGGGACTCCAGGATCATGCCCTCGGCTGCAGGCGGCGCTAAACCGCTGCGCCACCGGGGCTGCCCTAAGCTCTTCCTTCTAATTTTATACTTATTCTTCATACTTTTCTCCTCCTATGATTTTTAACTTGTTTTGGCTCAGATACTTGTCGATTTTTCCACAAAACTTCTCTGACCACCTTATGGAGAGGGTTGTACATCCTCCTCACCACTCTTATTGCAGTAATTTCTCTGAGTTACCCCTGCCCATTTAATTGCACCTCTCAGCCTGCTAAAATCCGTAGGAGGAGTCATACTCATATCTTGTCCACAGTTGTATTTCCTATAAATTTGGCACATTTAGTAAGTAAATATACAGAATGTCCATCCAAAGTTGAAATTCAAATAAATGACAATTGGCACATTTAGTAAGTAAATATACAGAATGTCCATCCAAAGTTGAAATTCAAATAAATGACAATCTTTATATGTCCCAATATTAAGAACCATACATTAAAAATGTGTTTGCTATCTATAATTAAAATTTAATGGAATATCTTTGTAATTTATTTGACAGCCTTAATCTCCAGATCTTGAAAATTGTCTACCACATACTAGTTGTTCAATAAATATTCTGTGTTCGAAATTATAACAGAATTATTATAAGATTTCATCCTATTTCTTCAAAAATATCATAATAGACCTTAATATATTCCTTTTTGGAGGGTTAGCAGTGTGTATTCTTACTTTATTTGACAATAAAGTCATTTTAAGACAGTTCATATTATCAGTTTGATTGTGTATATGTCACTTAGCTGTGATCTTAACAATGGAAAATATGCGTACATATAAGCCTTTGCTAGAGAATTCAGAAAACATAGCTTGTGTGCTTTGTTTTGTTTTGTTTGTTTTCTTTTTGCTCATAGGGCAGAGAAGAGCCTGTCTAAACTTGCTGAGGGAAGCTTTCTTTAGGTTTTCATTTCACACATCCACTCCCTGAATATTTCCCTCTATAGCACAGCATCGGTCAGAAGTGCTCTGACTGCTTACAAAGGAGAGAGCAAGAGCCATCTGGTCCTGACCTGGAGGCAGGCTCTTGGGACTACAGCATCATTTCCTAACTTTCCAGTCTGTCACTTTGATGCATGAATCCTAAAATCCCATAAAGACATGCCGTGATTTTCCCTGAATTATTGTAAAGCAAAATGAAAAGGGATTTTCTTTCAGTTATCTGGCTTTAATATTACCTTTGTTATGTTATAATTTGAAGGCCATTCCATAGTGTCTAATTAAAGAAAAATAAAAATACTAAATATGGCAGATAGCCTCCATAGATAATATGAGTAAAGTCAACTAAAATAAACTGGGAAGAGGAGTCTTCTTGTGTATGTACATATGGATTGCATCTTTCCAAGTTTGCATGGCTTATGTTGGTTGGCTTTATTTGTTTCCATCTCAGATGAGCACCAATGTTGATATAAAAGTGGATAGTTAAATTCTTATGAGGTAGCAAAGGGAACGGATTAAGGAAAGCCAAAGGTCTGCCTCTCCATAAAAGCAATGGAATAACTGGGGACGGGGCATGTGAGAATAAACTTTTTTAGAACTCTGGAAATTATCCAAAAGCTTGCAGCAACCAGGGAGAATTCATTCAAGAAAAGTGTCTGTGTCTTGGCAAGAACAGAAAGCTATGTGTCATTTTAACTTACCCTAGTCCTAAGTCCCAATTCCCAGCTTAGCTGTAGCCTTGAAAATGACAGTCCAGATTCCATCACAGGTACAGAAGAAGGCAGAACTGACCTCAACTGCAAAGAATTCTACATATTTATAGTCATTTGTTTTATTTGTATTTAGTCTTTGTGTATTGCCTGCTGGTGGCTGAGTCTAAAAGATTGGCTCAAAAGAGTAGTCTTTGCTTCACCTAACTCAGAACTTATTGAGTGCTGAGTATCTGTCCAAAGCATATATAGGAACATGTTTTAACCACAGCTGCCTGAAGCAATGAATAATAGTTGGAACAAACAATAGACTAAACAAAGAGCTTTTGCAGAAAGATTGGGGAATGAGAGCTTAGGAGAACAGGGCTTTGACAAACTCTAACACATTCTTTGACTCAAGAAGGCTGCACAAATGCGTATGCTGTACATATGCTCAGCAAAGACCTGAGAAGACCCTGAACTCCGGCCTTTGATTGACATTGGAGCTCTACAAAGAGGCAGTGAAGGCTAAAACAGAAGTCTCAGTTGTCTGGCTGAGTGTCAAAGGTGTGCCCTAACCCATACACACACACAGTCCCTCTGTAAAGACAAAGAGAGTTTTTTAGCACTTCCCAAGTCATTCAGTGAATCCGGAATTACTGTGATATCAAAGCCAAACAAAGATGTCACAAGAAAAGGAAACTACAGACCAATACCTATTATCTTTATGCATGCAAAAATCCTCAACAAAATACTGGTAAACCAAATCCAGGAGGGAAGGATATTTCAAAGGATTTCATATATCAAAAGGATTATACACCATTACCAGGTGAAATTTGTCCCAGGGATGAAGTTGGGCTTGACATATAAATACCAATTGTTACAATGCACTATATGACAGAAGGGAGAAAACCAAATATCTGGTCATCTCAACTGATGCAGAAAAATCATTTGACAAAATCCAACACCCTTTCAGGATAAAAGAACTCAAGAAATAGAAACTAAGGCTAGGGATAGTAAAGAACTTCTTTAGCTTGATCAAGGGGATGTATGAAAAACTCCAGGTAACATAGAACTTAATGCTGTAAAAACAAAGTTTTCCTGCTAAAAGTAGGAACAAGACAAGAATGTCTTTTCTCAATGTATCTAGGTAATATTGGACTGAAAATCTTAGGGCAATCAGGCAAGAGAAAGCAATAAAAAGCATCCAGATCAGAAAGAATTAAAAGTATCCCTATTTGAAGATGATATGATATTAAATATAAGAAACTTTGAAGATTCTAACATTAACATCCAAAACAATAAAATAATTAAGAATAAATCCAAGACACACATTGAAAACTACAAAACTTTGTTGAAAGAAATTAAAGATGTAAATAAACGGAGAGTCACCCTGAACTCACAGATCAGAAGACAATATTGCAATGATAACACCAAACCTCAAATTTTTCTACAAATTCATTGTAATCCCTATCAAAATTCCAATGGCATTTTCTGCAGAAATTGACAAACCTATCCTCAAATCCATATGGAACTGCGAAGGACAATGAGTCACCAAGAAACAGAGAAAAAGAAGAATAAAGTTGGAGGGCACACACTTCCGGATTTTAAAACTAACTGAAAAGCCATAGTAGTCAAATGACGTGGTATTGGCATACAACAAATGTTTAGACCAATGGATTCAAGTCAAGACTACACAAATTAACTTACGTTATGTTCCACTTTTCGACATGAATTTCAAGACTATTAAATGGGGGAAGATTTTTTCCATTAAATTGTGCTATTTCAAACCATACGCAAAAATTAACTCAAAATAGATAAAAAATCTAAATGTAAGAGCTAAGACAATAAACTTTATAAAGCAAACATAGGTGTTCATCTTTGTGACCTTGAATTATGCAACAATTTCTTTAATAGGACACCTAAAACACAAACAACAAAAGAAAAATAGATAAATGGAACACAGCAAAATTAAAATCTTTTGTACCTCAAAGGATACTATCAAGTAAGTTAATAAAAGAGCAGCATGATGGGAGAAAACATCTGGTCCAGTGTCAGACTACATAAACAACTCCTATAACTCATGGAATAAAGCCAGACAACTCAATTTAAAATTAGGCAAAAGACTAGAAAAGATAATCTTCCAAAGAAGATAAGCAAATGGCCAGGTGAATAAAAAGAGGCTCAATATTAGTTATCAGAGAATGTAAATTGAAATCACAAGGAGATACCACTTCATACCCACTCAGATGTTTGTAATAAACAAAATGGAAAGCAACAAGTGTTGGTGAGGATGTAGAGAAATGGAAACCCTTATGTGTTGCTGGTAAGAATGAAAATGGTTCAGTCAAAGTGGGAAATATTTTAGTAGTTTCTCAGAAGTTCAAACATAGAGTTGCTACATCACCCAGCAATTCCACTCTGGATTTTGTATTAGGAGCTTTGGAAATATATTTTCACGCAAAAACATGTACATTAAGCATCATAGCAGCATTATTTATAACAGCTAAAAAGAGAAAACAACCCAATTGCCCATAAAGGGAGGAATGGATACACAAAATGTGATATATCCACACTGTTGGGAGATGTAGTCATGTGTAGCTTCTGACCCCTTGCACGGCTTCAGAAAAGTGGCCTTGGATCTGGACCATTTCCTTAATGTGAGATAAAGAGCACTCACAGCTGGTGCTGGGCTTATCTCCTTATGTGGGGATTTCTTTTCCCATTTTGGACTTCCGAGTTCTGCTTAAGCTTTTATGCCATACAGCACCTGGTCAACCCCATTGTTGCATATGTTCCCTGTAGGGAAGGAATGGGGTCCTTCACCTCAGCATTGGGGGTATCTATAGACTATCGCCATGCATCAGCTGCAGTACAAATCCTGCTGGCCAGGGCGAACAGACTTCCACTATTGTAGGTGATCTTGTTTCTCCATGCGAGAAAAGCATTTTTCCATCCAGTGCCTGTGTGAGTCATGTCTTTCCTGGTGACTCTGACACTTGCAAACCATAGAGTGGCTTAACATCCTGGTACTACTGCTTCTGGTTGAGGACATTGTTATGCTTTTTGCTATTGTCCACAAGGTAAGACTTCTCCCCTATTGGGGTAATAGGTGTCACTTTGCTCCAATAGTTTGGTGTAGTGAGCAGGGTCACCAGCAAGGTGTATCAGGGCATGGTGGAGGCACAAGGGTTCATCAATCCAGCCAGCTCAGGATGGAATTGGCTCCTGGGGAGTTATTGGGTGACCAAAGTGCTCACCTCCCTCTGGTTATCTAAGAATAAGAAAGATAGAGATAAATCTCCAAGTCAGCAAGAATGAACTGGTGTCATGGAGGAGGGTGGAGATGTGAGAGGTGGGCCTAGAAAGAGTGAGGGAAAGGAAACTAGACCCTGGTTTTTGGCGGCTGCCTTCATGGTCTCACACTACCTGACAGCTCCTACAGCGTCTTTGAGGTCACAGAAGACATCTAAGGGAAGTCAAGGGTGTCCATGAAGGGAGCTCCTTCCAGTCAGTTTGTTTGGAAGTTCCAAGCAAGACTTGTTTTCACTTAGTGCAAAGCCACTGATGGCACTGCTGCAAATGAAACTACTAAAATGAAGTCCTTCTCTGAGGATGAAATATGAAAACTGAGGGACATATATGAGCAGAAGCCAGGGGACGTCCTGTGGCTTCATTGGTACACTTGTTCAATGAAGAGGCATTGTAGACAAACATGTCTGAGGCCCAGTGGTGCAGGCTAGTCAAGCCACAGGGGACTCCACTAGCCACAGCCATTGACCCCCTGTGGCAGTATCCTTTTGACCATGTTGAACAGGACAACCAAAAAGACAGAGACAGAGTAAACCCATGCCACTGCTGATCTGAATTGCAACAAGCAGGAGAGTACTCTTGCCAATAAGGGAGACTTCCCTATACTCTCTGGGAAACCATCCATGAGGCCATAGCTGCTCTGCAGGTAAAGTCATGAAAACCTGGCTGTATGAGACAGCCCCTGGGGATACAGATGATACATTTATGTGGTGGACAGCACTGGAGGCCTGGATGCAGCAGGGGATCCCTAAAAGAAAATCCCATTTTCCTACTCTTGTGCCCTGGAATGACTACGGGGGAAATGGATAAACAGCTCCACTGAACCACACTACTCTATGGTGGAAATGACAAGATTGTCTTAAGCACTGTCATTTCAAGTCATACATGGAAGCCTGGCAATGGGAAGCTACACCAGAAGGGCCAAAAAGAAAATGTGAAGAACGATGGAGTGAAGAAAAAGTATGGGTCAGGGCCAATGTGCAGAGCAACATGGCTCTGGCTATTGAAATGAAATAGATAGAACAGAAGTTGATGGGAATCCCAGAGAAGATCTCTGCCAACATTGTAAAGTTGAAGCAGGTCCCACTTAGTCAGAAGTTAAGTTAGAGTCACAAAGGGACAAGAGGAGGATGGGTGGGACTGAAAAGATCCCCAGTCCTTCAGAGAAGCCCTGAGTTCCCTGACCACACTCCAAGGAATGGAGTGCTGGACGTCCAAGGCTCCCCTGCAGAAACAGTGAGTAAGGGTGGGGTCTTGTGGGGAACCGATGGCCCCATACTCCTGTGAAGGTAACAGGGGAAAATGTGGGGACTCAGACTTTGATGAGGCTGTTGGACACAGGTGCTCAAGTGACAATAATCCCAGGCCTCTACAGGATTAGGAAAAGCTGGTGGCAGTGAGAGATTTAAAGGAGAAGCACAAGGATCCATGGCAGACAAGTTTGTACACAACTGTGGGTGGGGCTCTTTGGGTCACTGCTGGCATTGGTGATAGTGGTTCCCACAGCTGAGTATGTTATATGGGGTATTGACATTTTAGCTGCTTGCAGTACAAGCTTCACCAGAGTCTCAGGGGTATACCCCTCACAAGAAAGTATTAGTTCTGTAATGTGGGGTGCATCACTCTCACTCACCACCCAAATCACCTAAAACCCAACGAGACTTTCAACAAAAGCAGCATTTTCCATTAGCCAGAGGACAACATACTACTTTGGTAATTCAGGGCTTGCAGCAAGCAGGAGGGTTACATGCCCTGTCATCACTGCAAATAGCCCAGAGCCTGGCCAGCAGGCTGACCCCAGGCAACCATTGATAAATGATGAGATGTCACCCTGGCTACTGGGGTACCTGTCATCATTGCCATAACCAGAGTGGTGGCAGACTACCCCATGGGAGACTGGCACAGATATTTATTTGGTTAGTGTCTTTATCTCAATCTCTTTGTGGGACAAGGATGAGGACCAACGTGTGCTCACATGAAATGACCTGCAAGATCCTTTTGCCGAACTTGTTGCAGAGATAATTTAACTCCCCTGCAATATGCCATGATCTACAACAGACCTGCTTATCTCGAGAAGTACTCATCATCCACTATATTGATGACATTCTCATTGCTAGCCTAAGGAACAAATTGACCAGGCCTTATATAAGGTCACTGAACTATGACATTAGCAGGCTGGGCTGTCAACCCTGAAAAAGGACCTGCTTGGCAAGCACAGATGCTGGGAACCAGCAGAGCTGGTAGTCAGAGGAGTATTCCTGATAAAGCTAAAAAGAAGTTTGTCTATAGAAGCCTCCCCCAACAACATAGAGTCTCAGTAGCCAGGAAGACTCACTATTTGGAGACAACATATACCACATATGGGCATTATTTAGTTAAATTTACCTTCAAGGCCAATCACCTTTGAAGAGGACCCCAGCAATAGCAGGTGTTAGAGGTCCTGGAAAATGCAATGGCACAGCCTTCCAACTGGGGTCAGTGGAGCCTGCAAGCACTGTGGGCCTACAATTCTCAATGACAATTATGCATGTGGTCAATGACTGTCACTGCCGTGAGTGGGCTTTTGATCATGGACATGTAAATTACCTGAATTAGCTGCTGGATACACCCCTTTCCATTGGCAGTTCCTAGTCTGTTATTGGGCTCTACTGGAAACAGAGCACATGACCACTGATGCACTGATATGTGACCCCAAGCCCTGAGCCGCCTGTCTTCACATGAATACTTTCTAATCCCACTGATAGGAGAGAGCAGGCTCTGCAAAACTCCATCATGAAATAAAAATTATACATTCACGATTGGACCTCACAGGGGCCCTGGGGAATCAGCTAACTCCATGAATAAGTAGCTGCCTTGCTGAAGGGAACTGAATGCCCTCTAACAGGTGCTCTCACTTCTCTCTTTGCTGAGTGGGTCCAGGGCTCGAAGATGTTCCAGCTGACCATATGGCTTGATTCATGAATGGATCCATGAATCTCAAAGATGATGGAGCCCACTAGGCTGCCATAGCCACCTACCCAAGGATGGCCACGTTTTGAATGAGAACAGACTAGGATGCTCGGCCCAATGGACCTAACTCCATGTGGTAGTGACAGCTGTGAAAAATACTCATCAGCAACTTCCTGCTACATGTTTACAGAGTTGTGGCTATTGAAAACAGGCTAGCCATATGGTCCAGTGACTAGAAGATTAATGATTGGACTGTTAAGGCTCCCCTCTGTTGGGATAGAGGCCCTGGCAGCAGCTTGCAAACTGGGAAGGAAATCATTCAAAAGGGAGTGTGAATGGAACCATGAGCTGATCCAGCATGTGCCCCACAAATCATCATGCTTGACGTGGATCTACCACAGATGGGACTTGGATGACCACCTCAGATGCAAGAATGGGCCAAATCATGACAACTTATCCTAGAAGAAATGGAAGCCAAGGATGCAGCACAGCTGTGGGAATCACACACCATACAACATGGCAAACTGACCACATACCCTGGAGCATAGGCCCCAGTGGGCCAAATGGATTCCACTGGATAGCTAGTCCCTAGTCATGGATTACAGTAGTGTCCCACAAGTGTGGGCATATGTGTCAGACATGAGAACACCATGCCACCATGCCGTGTATTATGGCACTGCCCTCACTAGACAAGCTATATAGCCATGCACACTTCCATGGTGTAATTTGAATGGTTCCTGCTCCTTAGACACTCTTCACCCCTAAGCAAATGGGGTGGTAGAATTATGAGCACTTCAGACCCATCTAGTGGTTCCACAGGAAAGAACACTGAAAATAAAGTTCATATAAGAGGTCAACATAATTCCCTTCAATTCTGGGAACACATGTAGACACCAAGATTGGTGGTAACATCCAATTAGCTTCAGAAAGCTTCAATCATAGGATGAGAAAGGATAATAGTATAAAATGTTTGAGAAGCATGGGATCTTGTCCCCTCTGCATTTCTGAGTTCCTGGTGGACAATATCAGTGGTGCTCATGGATTCAGATAAAGAGCTATGGAGGGGATCCCTGGGTGGCGCAGCGGTTTAGCGCCTGCCTTTGGCCCAGGGCGTGATCCTGGAGACCCGGGATCGAATCCCACGTCAGGCTCCCGGTGCATGGAGCCTGCTTCTCCCTCTGCCTGTGTCTCTGCCTCTCTCTCTCTCTCTATGACTCATAAATAAATTAAAAAAAAAAAAAAGAGCTATGGAGTTCAGTTGGGGGTGGGACTAGACAAAGCAAGGGAACATCAAAACTAGATCAACCTTGGGAATAATGGAGCATATGAAATGAAGTAAGGGTTTTCTTGCTCTAGGGGCTCTTCATATGGAAGGAATCTGAACAGAGCTCTGTTCCAATCAAGTTAACTATGGAATTCTCTTCAAGGAATTGGAGTTGGAATAGGTGCTAGATAGCCTTCTCTTCTGTGAAGACTGTGCTGCTGACAGGCCTTTCCCACTGCTGTAGGAGGGGCTCTTCCTTCTCTGGTCTGATCCACCCTGTTAGAGCCAGTAGGTAAACATGCCTGATTAGGGATGTGCTAGTCCAAAGCCCAAGCTTGACGTGAACCCTATAGATGAAGCCTTTGCATTTCAAATCCTTAGGACTTTGTTGCTTTTTTTTAAAGATTTATTTATTCATTTGTGTGTATGTATGAGAGAGAAGTGGCAGCGGGAGAAAGAGAGAGAATCCTCTTGAGCACAAAGAGAATCCTCCTGAGCACAAAGCCCACCACAGGACTCAAATCCAGGACCCTCGATCATGACTGGAGCCAAAATCAAGAGACCACCTCTTAACTGAGCTACCCAGGTAACCCAGAACTTGGTTGCTTTTATGGGTGTTATTTCAAGAAGGATTTTTTTAAAATTTCTATTAGGATATCACTGAACAGTAATTCCAATCGTGTGTAAGAAAAATGCATAAACTCAGACAGCAATGCCATACAATGACATTTCCCAAATGCAGACATACTGATTTAAAGCCTCCTTTACAATTTCTACATATGGAAAGAGAAGAGAAGAAAATTCACTTCATAACATCGTTTTCTATTATATTTCAATTTATATTTATGTGGGACAAAAAGATAAATTGCAATCCTAAGCCTTTGTCACCATGTTAATTTCCCCATGAGAAAAAATAATTTCCCATGTGTTGTCATTGATATTAACATGCTGAATCTTATCTGTAAAAATGTGCTTTTGTCACAAGGGCTGTCACAGAAAAAAATAGTTGCAGTGCATTATACCCAATAGTCAGACACTGAGTGCCAAAATCCCTGAAATAAATTATTATAAAAGAGGATGAAAACCTCTTACAGGAGTACAAATAAAAATGAGAAAAGTGAAAATTAAAGTAGAAATGTATTTCTCCGCGTCTTTCCCAAATGACTTCATTTTTATGTAAATATTCGTATCCCTCTTACTCTTGAGTACTTAAATGTGTAGGTCTTGAAAGATAGCTGAGGAAGGACAGCCTTGGAATAAAGATATGATAACCGTTTTTTCCACTAGGCCTGTTATCACAGGCAAAATTACATTTATCTTTTGGTTCAGGAAGCCAGGAATAAAATTCAATGAACTCTTAATGTGTTTATATTTCAGGACTGCATTTCACCTTATGGTGTGCACATACATTCTAAAGTACGACAAGTTAATTAAGCAGATGAACTCCGGGATCTTAGTGCTCTGCTATCATCATCACTAATTTGTTTTGAGGGAGTTTGCAAAATGGGCTTCAGTGCGTAGCTCTGAGCTTGACTCTGCTGCACTCCGAGCCTTCCTAATTTGGGCACAAAATATTCTTTAGAGTTGCCTTTCTCTTGTGTACATGTACTTGTGAGTACTATATTTTAAGGGGGAAATGATCAAATTTGTGGTGTTTGACCCATCTACACAGAGAAAGAGGTGGTCCACTATTACACATTTTATACATTATTGTTTCCTCAGTGTATAGATGGGTGCTGTGTAAAAAATTAAATAACTGTTGACATATTAATGCTAAATGATTAGCGTGGAGAGGGTTGCTATTTATGAGATTACATAATTTCATTTGTAGAGACCTATTCAGTCATTTTAGGTTTCTCTCTGTTATGTAATGGTTTAGAACCAGATTTCATGGCGAAGCTCTAAAGTAGTGTCCAGGAGTGGGGTCGCCAGTTTTCTCTCCTCCTCCGTCTATGGCACATAATCTCCCTCCTATGCAGGGAAAATGGATTTATTTTTGGTCTATTACATATTACCCTCAGCCATCACACATTACCATTAATAGGTGTCTGAGGCACTATTAAGTTTCATTCTAAGGGAATTAATTTTGTTTAATGTAAAAGTTCAATAAATATATTTTAACATTTTAGTTAGAAAATATTACACTAATAAAAATTGTGTTTAATTCTTTTTCGTGTTTGCAGATTGTGTGTGTGTGCATGTGTCTATGCACTGTTTTCCAAAGCCCTAGCCTACTTGGGATAACTGTTAATATTTCTTGTTCTTGCCCTTGGCAAAGGGGCCCCCAGAGCCAATAAAAAGGGGTTTGGGAGCTTGATATTTGAGTCCTGTAAAACAAATACAAGGATTCCTGGGCGTGTAAAGGGTTGATTGCTTCTCTTCCATGGCTGATTTTGATTTCAATTTTGAATTTCCCACTCTGAGCCAGATCGTCCGAACCATCCTTTCTCTCTTCTGCTACTAAGCACTGAGCTGAGGCATCCTTTCTGAGGTGTTGAGCACTGCCTGCCGGGAGTGAATTAGTTCATCCAATGTCTGTGTCTCCAGAGCAATTCGGTGGCCCCTGGAATTTCCCTATTTGTCTAGAATATTCTATTCAGATGGGGCTTTTCTAAAGCAGAGATCTTAAAGCAAGAGATGAGCACTTTTTCCAGAACTTAGTTCCTCATTGGGCAAGCATTCTTCCATGGTGCCACCAAAGGCTGCTTCCCTGCCAGGCTCTGGTGGGAGTGCCTGGTAATGGGGGGACCAGTTGGAAGCATTTGGGTGATGGGACTCCAGAACTTTCTCCTCCAGCATGGCCTCTATTACTAGTTCCATTTTTAAGCCTAAGTGATAGAGGATATTTAACAACAAATCTTAAACAGGTTAAATAAGTTTATGGTCTGCATTTTAAATTAGAAAAACTCAAGAGAGAAAAAAAAAAAAAAAAAAGAAAAACTCAAGAGAACCTGACGCTTTGCATAAGGAACAAGTTTCCAGACTGGTTTCGTTGCTATCATACTACATTATACAAAGTTATTTCAAAGGATGTGTCTTACTCCAATTGCACTTCAAACTCACACTTCAAAGGGAGTAAAGATCACAATTTTATATGTGTAAAAAAAAAACTTCAGTAAAAAGAAATATTATTTTTATCTGTTTTAGTATATGTTTTATTATACTCTGAAAATAAACTTAACAGAAACTTGTTTTATTAAATTTTCCCTAAAATAATCCTTAATGAAAAGAAGAGTAAATTCCCTGAAGTGTCTTGTTTATCTCCAGATGATCTGATGGAAGTTATGTTGAAGAAGGAAGAGAGGGAAAGAAAGAAAAACACTTCTAATTATTTTGCAATTTGCTTTAATTTAAATCAGAGCCTAATTTGTTGTCACAACAGATTAAGAGAGGCTGCATAAACAAATGTAATGAATTCAGTGTGTCTCAATGCCAAGGGCTAAACCTGGATTTACTGCGGCCATGCACTATATTCGACTTCAGACTTTTAGAACAAGAAATGTTTTTTAAGGTAATAAACAAATGGTGAATTTAAAAATAAAGCACATCTCAACCTAAACTAGTTGCACAGGTATTCAAGTCAATGCCATAAACAGCACTTTCCCTACATCATTTTTTAAGCAAAAAAATTAAAACTCTTTTATAGTGTAGCATTGATTTGTGCCTAATCTGGAATAGCCCTTTTTATTAATATTGTACTAAACCCCAGGAAATGATGCCATAGGCCACAGATTAGTGCCAAAGTACATATGAAGCCAGTTGATTCTATTTATTAAGACCATATAAGGTCCCTGACCCTGTTGCACGGAGCAAACACAGGGCCAGCTGGCTCACAGGCATTATTTTATACAAACCTGTTTGCTCATATCTGTTTGCAACTTTGCCTTTCATCGGGGTCAGAAGCAATTCAAAAACTGTGTCAGGACCCAGCAGTGGGAGGCAGGATCCTGTTAGCAGAGGGGTGTATGGAGCAAGTGTGCCAATTATCCACCACTACCACCGGGTGCTAACCAAACCCGGGTTTTTTGCAAGTGTGTGTAAAACAGCACCTGGGGCCCATCACATGAGATGAGGTGCCCTCCAAGGATTACATTTTCCCTAGAAAAAAAAATTGGCTGGCTATTCGAATGGAAGCCCTCACTTTGCAAAGACATCAGTAGCAAAAAAAAAAAAAAAATAGCACTTGTAATTCAAAAATGTCTATCATTTCCTACCCCAGCGACAAAATAATAAGAGTGAAGACGGGTGCAAATCCACACAAACACAGCTACTACTTTAGCAGCAGCCCCTTCAGATGTGTTTTGAAAACAATCGAACTGGGCATTTGTTTCTTTTTTGGTTTTGTTTCCTTTTTCGACCTCGAAAGAAATCTGCAACCTGATTTTAAATCTCTTCAAAGTTTTCCCACTGTCGTCCTTTACTTCTCTTCTCCAAAATGACAAGGTTATACCACAGGGAACTAGGGTGCACCTGGGGTTTCAAACCAGGTCAGTGGGGCAATTGCTAAAAATGTCACAGAAATTATAATTTGAAAAATAAGCTCTGAAGATTAAGTTTCTATGTGGGGAAGTGGTACTCAGACAGAGGACATCCAGTTGTCACCGCCTGCCTGTGGAATTCATTGCAACTTAGTAGAGCAAGGCTATTTTCATTTTAGAGAGGTGTGTAGATGTCTTTCCCTTGTCCACAAGGGACAGTCTGCTGGCAGACTGGAGGATTCAGCTTTCCCGGCGTTGTCCAGTTTGGTTTTTCACAAAGAACCCTGAGACATCCTGGCCCCTGTGATGGACATTAATAGTAAAGATGCTCTTAAGCTAGTTTGGTGGCAGTTATGGGGTAAGCAGCTTCTCACATGACAAAAGCATTTTCCTGACAGTCTCCAGATGCTGCATATTAGGGACCCACTGTGGTTTTCCTGCTGAAGTCAGCTTTGGCCTAGGCATCTCCCAGCCAGTGATGAGCACAGAGGTGCTCCTACAGTCAGGCCCTTCCTGATCCCCACCACACGGGCCAAGACTCTCTCAGAGCTTTGCTGTGGGTGGGCGTTCCTCCCACCCTGGCTACTGCCTTCTCTGCCTCCTCTTGCAGGTATCAGGACCACTGTGTGGTCTGCAGGCTCTCCCTCCCTCTGCCTTCCCCCATCCCAAAGGTGGGTGTGTTATCGGAGGGGGGTGCACATATCTTCAAAATAAGTGGCTTGACTATTTAATTCCATCATGCCATCTGCTTTTTTTTTTTTTTTTTTTTTTTTGAAGACTCCTACACCCAGTCAGGTCTTCCCTCTGCTTGTGTTTATTTTCGGAGATTCTAAATAGATTCATTCTTCCAACTGTGAACTACCTAGTATTAGAGAAGCCAAACTTAAAACACTTATCATTAAAATATAATCTAGACATGCCTAGAGAAACAATTATTTAACAGTTTTACAAGTGACTTTGATCTCATAAATTTGAGTCTGACTGCGGTTGCCAACTTCAAACACCTTAAGCTACAAGTCACAGCACAGCAGAAGGGTTAGCACTGACCCCATCTTTAACACACCATGACCAGTTTGTCCCATTGGGATTTCATGCAAATTTAGTTCAAATAAGTTTTAGACAGTATCTCCATTGACCCCACTTAAACAGACAATGCATCTCCATTCCAATCGCAGCCTAAGAGAAATGTTTTTTAATTTTCAATTTATTTGCCACCTTTTCCCTATAATAATCCCACATAATTTGACTTTTAACTCTGAATTACTAAAAATCCCCTCTCAGAGGGCCTTATGACCTTCTAAATTTTTGACTTCTTGACTGTTTTCTTTCTTTTTCCTTTTCTTCCTTCCTTCCTTCCTTCCTCCCTTTTTCCCTCTCTCTCCTTTCTTTCTTTCTTTCTTTCTTTCTTTCTTTCTTTCTTTCTTTCTTTCTTCCTTCCTTTCTTTCTTTTTTAATTTTTATTTATTTATGATAGGCACACAGTGAGAGAGAGAGAGGCAGAGACATAGGCAGAGGGAGAAGCAGGCTCCATGCACCAGGAGCCCAACGTGGGATTCAATCCCGGGTCTCCAGGATCGCGCCCTGGGCCAAAGGCAGGCGCCAAACCGCTGCGCCACCCAGGGATCCCTCTTTCTTTCTTTCTTTTTCTTTCTTTCTTTCTTTCTTTCTTTCTTTCTTTCTTTCTTTCTTTCTTTCTTTCTTTCTTTTTTCTTTCTTTCTTTTCTTTCTTTTTTCTTTTTTCTTTCTTTCTTTTTCTTCTCTTTCTTTCTTTCTTTCTTTCTTTCTTTCTTTCTTTCTTTCTTTCTTTTCTTTCTTTCTTTT
The DNA here is from genome assembly GCF_053574225.1 of Canis aureus. Lineage (NCBI taxonomy): Eukaryota > Metazoa > Chordata > Mammalia > Carnivora > Canidae > Canis > Canis aureus. The sequence continues at coordinate 7,184,218 of NC_135627.1, forward strand.
TCTTTCTTTCCTGAAAACTCAGTATTTCACATTGCTAATTGTTGCTTTCTAAAAACAAACTAGGGGCACCTGGGTGGCTCAGTGGTTAAGCATCTGCCTTTGGCTCAGTGAGTAATCCTGTGGTTCCCCACAGGGAGCCTGCTTCTTCCTCTGCCTATGTCTCTGCCTCTCTCTCTGTATCTCTCATGAATAAATAAATAAAATCGTTTAAAAAATAAAAATAAATAAAAAAAATAAAACAGACCAAAACACCAACTCCCCCCCACACAAATACTCATTCCCCAGGAGCCCATGTAATGTCTCTGCATCCTTGTTCAGTTTATACCAACCTCATCCCCAAATAGAGGCCTTGCCTATGGTTCTATCCCTTCTCTCTTCTCTCTTCCTTGCTCGTTAACATTTTACCCATTGCCAAGAATTGAGTTAACACTCGGCTTTCCACCACGTTTGCAAGTTGCAGTGGTGCCATGATAACTTCCTCTGGTCAGTCGCAGTGAGATCAGCTGCCAGTAAGTCTAATTTAAAGTTTTTAAAAAAGAAATGTTCACATTAATGTCACAAGGGCCTATATTCCACAATCTCTGGCTCTATCCAAAAGCAAACAATGGCAACAGATTTTCAAAAATAATAATAATTGAATGAATGCAAATTTGATTATTTTTCTCATTTTTTGTCCTAGCCCCTACACTCTAATTAGCTACATACAAGAATTCAGTCTAAATTTCCCTTCATGAAGAGCCTCTTATCTATCTCATTGTTATAAACCAAATTTCAACTATAATTAGTTCTATTTCTTCTGACATTCCATGAATTTCACAGTAGCTATTCATTTATTTAACTAACACTTGATCTTATTTATTCAGCCAATGTTGAGTCTCAACTCCATGCTTTGAGCAAGTAGCAGATATGTTCTCTGAATTCATGGAGCTTATAGTCTAACAGAGACAGAAATAGGACTAAATAAATATGTAATATCAATTTTGATAAATTTTTGAAGAACAAGAACAGAAATTAAATATGAGGAGTCATGATTAGAATAAATATCCACAAAATTGTTCCCTGAGGAAAAAAAATTAAGTTGAGACCTGAAGAATGAGATTTCATAAAATATATATAATACCCAGATGCATCTATAAATATATATATTTATATTTATATATATCTTCTTTTCCTTCAGAAACTGGCCTTCCATTGGTCCATATCAATTAGCAAATATAAAACATTACTGTAGATTAGAATATAGATACAAACAACCCACCAGCCTCTCCATCTGCTCACACATGCCTCCCTCCAACATGACAGAAGGAGGGTTTTTGGTAATTAATTGGAAAGCAAGAGATGGAAAGGCAGGAGGGTATTGTTTGGCACCTTTTCCCACTGCAGTCCTGTCACCTAACTCCTGAGACCGCCACCACTCATCAGCAGGAGCAGGAATTCTTCCAACAGCTCACAAGAGCTCCCTTTCTACTTCCTGCTCATCCAGAAGACCCTCTTGCTCATCTTCATCCTCTTTATTCCAATAGCTCCCTTCTCTGCTATTTTTGTTGTTAGCATTAGGATGGATGTGCCTTTTATGTGGTTCTATTATGAGCACTTCAGGCTGTAAGCTTACAGTGGGAAGTGACACTGGAGGCATACACACCTCTCTCTCACAGAAGGACAGCCAGGAAGGCTTGGATGGACTAATCGGTCATTCCTCCCTCCTTTGATTGGTAAAGAAGGAGGCCTAGAAATTTGTCATACCTTAAACTCAAGTAACACATCTAGATCATGCAAATCTGGCCTGAAACCCATGTCTCTTTACTTTATATGTAAGATGACCTTGTACACTGGCTGCCTGAGATAGTTCTGGATTATGAATAATCCTAATGGAAACAGGTTTATGCCTATTGACCATGAGAAATCATGACTAAAAACACCTTCACCTCCATGAGTCCCACTTTGGAGCATATATGATATGCTCCTGGAATCTATTTTTCTGTTGTGCCACACATGGATTTTATGATTCTGAGTACAGTTTGTGTTTATGTCTATGTTTTTTTTTTTTCAAATGGAGCATACTGTTACATAAAAGAAATGGTGCGATTTTTTTAAGTTCCAAAATGTGTGATTTTTCTTATGTGGAGAAGAAACTCTCAGAATGAACCCATCCAGATATCTAAGCTTTCCACCCAGCAATACTGTTACTATCTGTTATTTTTTTAAGAGGGCCACGATCATGGGACTCGATCTCGGATCTCCAGGATCAGGCCCTGGGCCAAAGGGGGCACTAAACCGCTGAGCCACCTGGGCTGCCCTTTAAGTTGTATTTAAAACACGTGCACACACACACACACACACACACAAACACAGAAAAGGAAATGAGAATAAAACAAAAAAGAAACACTACAGAAATCGTTTACACACAAATGAAGGCATAATGGAGGAAATGAAAAACAAAAACAAAAAAAAACTTTAAAGCTGTTATATGAGACAAAGAAAAAGCCATTCCATATCAATAAGAGGGTTGATTTCTTTATCCTATAACTCCAGATCTCCAAGTCCCTGGGTTCGGTTGCCAGTAGGTCATTATGTCCTTTGCTGATGCCATGTCTCCCTGGTTTTTCAGGTTCTTTGAAGCCTCGAATTTGCAATTAACAGGCAGTTCTCCAGTCTTTGCTAGCTGACTTTTTGAAAACGTACCTTCCAACAGCCCAGCCTGGGATCCTGAGGCTTTCTCAAGCCTTCTGTGGGAATGTCAACTTCATGTGACACAATTCTTACTCTTGTATGCCTTCTCTTCAGCTTGCCATGCATTACTCCTGTGTCTTTGTGCAGGACTAATGCACAAGCTTCTGGTCTCTCCTTGGTTCCCAAACTGAGCTGGCTTTCTGGGATGCTTACCAGCCACCTGAAAAAGCTTGCTGCCACTTCTGTCAGGAGCTGGAACAGGCAGCTGGAACCCAGGTGTGTGCAGAGTACGGTGTGTGGGTCAGCTGCTCAGCGCTGGAGTGCAGGGTTGGGCGGGGCGGGGAGGGATGCAAGGGCAAGTCATCACTAGAGGATAAGGGACAGGATCCTTCTTGGAGCACTGAGCAGGACCCAGGTCATGTTAGCACCCTGTAGAGCCTGTCTGTGGTTCTCCCAACCTCTCTTGCCCCGTGTGATATAGCTCACTTCTCAGGACTGAAAATAGGGTGAGAGGGAGGTAGCTCTCTTTGGCAGTGTTCCTGCAGCTGAGGAAGCCCTGCACTCACCCATATGCTCTGCATCCACCATCCAAGAGAAGGCCCCTGGGCACTGAGCTGCTCTGTGGGTAAAAGTCAAACTGCCGCCATCGTACCCACTCCAGTAACCCCAAACTCCTATTTGTTTTGCTCTGACAGTGTGTTGGGTCTTCTCTGTTAAAAGCCTGGAGTTCCAAATAGGCTGGTCCCTTGGTGACGGTCTGAGACCTCCAAGCTCCTGGACCTCACATAAGAGGGGCTGGAGCTAGTGCTCAGGCCACTGCAGAGACCGTAGCAGGGATCCAGTTCTAATGCCTATCACCCCACACATGGGAATCCGACTTCTCCCAGGTCCCTTGGTATCTGGTGCTCCATCTCAGAGTTCTCACAAAGGCGCTTTTGTCCATGGGTGGATGCCAAGTTGTTGCTGCTGGAGGTGTATATTGGGAGAAATGCCTGAGCCAGCCCTGTTCCTGGTGTCGTTCTGCCCAAGAGAATGATCTTGACACACCAAATTTATCATCAACAAACCCTCAGTCTGAGTATACTGGGGTGAAGGCTATATCCTGCTTAAGGCCTGGAAGCATCATTTTCAGGTCAAAGGAGCCAACAAACTATAAATTTAATATCCTAAGGTTAAGAAAAACTATGAAACAGTTAGAAATAAGGCAAAAGGATAACCTGTCATTTCAGTGTAGCCCTGGAGCATTACCTAATGGAAGCACCCTGGGGGTATTTAATTCCCCAAGGGAATGAACTTTTGTTTGCTTTAGTATATGCTATGGATTAGGGCCAGGACTGGGCAACGCCGAATATTAACTTATAGATATTTTTCCTGAATTTCTGTCTGAGAAGATGGATAATGACAAAGGGTATGGGTTTGTAGTGGTGTATTTATTAGTCTTTGTATCTAACGTGTAATCTTTTTCCAGCATTCTTTCTTATTCAATCCCTTGAATGTCTTTTCAACCAGGTTTATCATCCTGCTGAGGCCTTCAACAAGAAGTTAAACACTTTGACAAAGGCTACCTAAGTGTTTTTAAGAGTCATCATTTTAACTTTTGTAAATTGTATTTGGAAATTATTATGTATTCTTCTACTTAGTCTCCATGGATAACTCTCTAGGGTTAAAGAAAACTTACTGATTAAAAAGGCAAACACAAAAAGGCATCTATGCAATGTATCATATAAAGAGCATCTAAGTATACTTTTTCCTTGTATTTTTATTTTATTATTCATCTTTACATAGTCTCTGTGTTTTGCTGGACTTTTTTGTTAGCCCTCCGTTAAATGTTGGTCACACTACAAATTAATCCATTTATTAAACTCTTCAGTGCTGGAGAAACTCATTTATACTTATACCATCATTCTTTGTCACCTTTGACTAATTTGGAACAGAAATCTGAGTATGAAGGAAATATTGCATTTATAGATTAACTTCTTCATCCTGTGTAGCCAACCTCTGATCTACAGTACAAAGCAGCAAATTGGAAGTAATGATCACTTTCAATTTTTCAATTAAGTTCTAAACTCCAAAATAGTAATTTAGTTTTCCTCCCACAGTTACAAAAGTACCTGGCAAAACTGAAAGAGTAAATACTATAAAGGAAATAGAAATGAACCACCATATTACTTTACACTTTGGTCATGCATCAAAATTATGCTGATATGATATTTGATTTGAAGACATTACCTTTATTAATAACAAGCAGACAAGCAAAACAAAGCTTAAAAAGTGTTCAAGCTGAAATTGCATTTACCAGGTGACAACAATGTGAAAATATGATTCAACAATCATAGGACAGCCTGGGTAGCTCAGTGTTTTAGCACCGGCTTCAGCCCAGGGCATTGACCTGGAGACCTGGGATCGAGTCCCACATCAGGCTCCCTGCATGGAGCCAGCTTCTCCCTCTGCCTGTATCTCTCCATCTCTGTCTCTCTGTTTCTCTAATAAATAAATACAATCTTAAAAAAATCATAAACAGTTTTGTTAAAAATTTACTCTGTATTTTCTAATTTATAAGATAAGACAGGTACAAATTAGAGTTTTTTAAGGTTCTTGGGAACAGTCTAGAACCAAAATATATTTAAGATGCAAGGATGATAGAGAATGGTCTAGATAACAATGCAGCTTTAATTTTAGGTGTTCACTGTCCTGTAGCAATTCATGATGGCAATATTGAAATTGGGATATTTCACTCAAGCTAATGACTTGGGATGGGGGGAGCAGTGATACAAGCACCTTGGTGAATTGGAGGGAAAGGATTTGAAATTAACTCTAATGACACTGGTTGCTTCCCATCCTGACCTGGGTCAGTACTAGGAATAAATGGCTATGTATTAAACAAAGGCATATGGCAGGCCTCCTGTCTCCCATTCCCATCTGTGGAGCCTGTCATCGTTGTGTGAATGCTTTTGTATGGTTCAATGATGGAGCCCATGGACTGTGTGTGTCAAACCTGTACATCTATATTTAACACCCTGCTTGTGCTGTTGGAGATAAACAACAACACCCATCCCTCTCCTTGTAGATCTGTGAGTCAGAAACCTAAGGACAGGAGCTGGGGTTTCACAAGGTCAAATCAAGGTGTCTACAGGACTGTCTCTCTTTCTGGAAAATTCACAGGAGAGTCCACTTCCAAGCTAACTCAGATTGTTGGCAGAATTTAGTTCTGTGGGATGGTAGAACTGAGACTTGCTGACAATTGGACAGGAATTGTTCTCAGCTTCCGGAGGATGCCACATTTCTTGGCCCATGGCCTCCTTCCTCAGTCTTTAAGCCAGCAATGGGAGGTTGTGTCTGTCTCATGCTTCAAATTTCTCTGAGCTATCTCTCTGTCTACCTGTTTTGTCTTGTGTCTCTGACTGTAGCTGGGGCAATGTTTTTGCTTTTTAAGGGCTCATGTGATTAGACTGGGACCTTATGGATTATCCAGGATAATCCATTTATTTTAAGATCATTTCCTAGTAACTTTAAGTACATCTGCAAAGCCCCTTTAGAATAGTATCTAGATTAGTGTTTGATCAAATAACTGGGTGCTGGGATTGCAGAACATTTAGAATTATGTTAACTTTAAGAATTCTTATTCTAAGAATTAGAATAACTTTAGAATTCTTCCCACTGCAAATTTTAAGCAGTACATTCTACAAAATGTCACCTGATGGGTGAGCTAGCATTTCTCCTTGGCTGGATCTTTGGATAATATCAATTGCATTCGGTAATAATTCATATTATCAAATATGAATTCTGGAACAATTAGCTAGACCATTATTCCTCTTGATCAATTTGCCCTTTGATTGAATTAGATACTGTGTTCCAAAAGCTCCCCTTGGCTATTTCCCTGAGTCTCTGCTCCTCTGTCTCATACATCAAATGCTCATATGCCAAATAGAATGCTATTTATTGTCTTCTTTCTTGTAACACCCTTACTGTAGGCATTAGTCAAAGGGACCATTTCTCTTCTATTTTCTCAAAATCCCTTCTTTAGATGTACCATGAACTTCAAGTTTACAATCTTCCTGTACATTGAAAATCACTGAATTCATTTTCTTACCCTTTCCCTAACTTCTGGTAAACCTCAGTACTACCCTTTTTTCTAGTGTAGCAGGACTCATTAACATGAGATCCTCAAAGGGTCCCTATATGGAAACCTGATAAGATGGGGGAGGGGGGGGCGGTTGGTATCTTTATTTGCATCAGCCTCTGAGTGAAGTTTAGCATCTTTTAAAATTGAAAATGTGTTTCACACATTACTGTAGTATTAGCAATACCTGTAAGTCTGACACCTTAAAACACAAATATTTCCATATAATTGATGATTGCAGCAAACTGATAAAAATATCTGTTATAATAGTTACTGCTTTGTGATCAAAGTGATTAAGCCATCACCATAGTACTCCAGTGTAGAGTATATACTATACTCCTGCACTTGACCACAGCTATCATGGCTCTAAACCATCACGGGCCCAGCTGGTCTACCACTAGTGTGTTCTGCATCTGGGAGCTCTTCCATGAAATGGTGTAGAGGCCAACCCTCATATTAGTGACCCAGGCATCTAAGATGCTTTGTGTTATTCTCTTGCCACAATTATCTTTTGAACAATGTATGGAAGGAGGTGGGTCAAAGCACCTGACAGGTTAATATTCATATTCAGGCTGATGAATAACGGTATTCACACAAGATCTCCTTTAAAAATAAAATATAACTTTAAACTGCCTATACTTTAAATGTCAAATCAGTTAATGCATTATATAAGTATACATATTACTGTATTTATGTCTAACATTTTGACAACTGCGTTTCAAGACAAGTGGCTTTCTTTGTAATACTAGATATTAATATGCATTAAACCAATAATCAGAGGAGTGCATAGATTTTTGCCAGACCACCAAATGGCTCCATGGAATAAACCAACCACAGCAACAAAATTGATTAAGAATCCCTACAATAGGGGTGCCTGGGTACCTCAGTGGTTTCAGCATCTGCCTTTGGCTCAGGTCATGATCTCAACATCCTGGGTTCAAGCCCCACATTGGACATCCTGCTCAGCGAGGAGTCTGCTTCTCCTGCTCCCTCTGTGTTCTTGTTCTCTCTCAAATAAATAAATAAAATCTTAAAAAAAGAATCCCTGCAATACTGATGTGTGATATATGTCTAAAAGCAAATACAACAAATTTCTACTACATTCCATCTTTTCTGTTGACTCTTGAGTCATATTGTTCACATCAACACACTTTTGCCTGCTAATCTGTAGCTCCCACTTAATCCCATCATGGCCCTCACCCCACCTCCCACCTCCCCAACTAATTTTGAAGCAAATACCAGATATAATTTACCAGTTAATTTTTTAGAATGTATCTCTAAGTTATAGAAAATCTCAAAGAAACAGTAACACAATATAATTATCACACCTACGAACATGAAAAACTATTTTTACATCAGATATTAAATGAGGGTTTAGATAATTGTAGATCACATGCAGTTTTAAGAATTATTACAGACATCCAGTTTACCCTTTACCCAGTTACCACCAATAGTCACCTCTCACAGAACTACATACATCACATCAGGATATTGACCCTGACTAGGTCAACATACCATATTCACAACTCCATTAGGGGCTCTTACACTGTCCCCCACCCTCAGTCATATATTCCTGCCCCCATCTCTGCCTTAATCCTGAAAAGTCACTCATCTGTTCACCACTTCCATAATATTGTCATTTCAAGAATGTCACATAAATGTATATCCTGTCATAACCTTTTGGGATGGCCTTTTCTTTTTCTTTTCTTCTTTTCTTTTCTTTTCTTTTCTTTTCTTTTCTTTCTTTCTTTCTTTTCTTTTCTTTTTTCTTTTCTTTTCTTTTCTTTTCTTTCTTTTCTTTTCTTTCTTTCTTTCTTTCTTTCTTTCTTTTTCTTTTCTTTTCTTTCTTTTCTTTTCTTTCCTTTCTTTTCTTTTTTTTTCTCTTCTTTCTTTCTTTCTTCTTTCTTTCTTTCTTTCTTTCTTTCTTTCTTTCTTTCTTTTCTTTCTTTCTTTCTTTCCTTCTTTCTTTTTTACTCAGTATGATTTTCTGTTACTTTATCCAGGGTTTTACATTCATCAGTAGCCTATTTCTTTTTACATGCTCCATACTTTCCATCATATGGCTGTACCAGGTTTTTTCTTTTTCTGTTTTTTTTTTCCTTTCTCTTTTAGCTTTCATATATTAAAGGATATTTGAGTTGTTTCTAGTTTTAGGCTATAATGAATCAAGCTGCTATAAACATGTCTACAAGTTTTGGGGTAAACAAAAGTCTGTGCTTCTGTAGGGGAAATGTCCAGAAGTACAATTTCTGGGTTGTATGATATTTGCATTTTTTTTTTAACAGTGGATCTGTTTTCCAGGGTTATTGTACTACTTGACATACCCACAAGCCACGGGACATTTCTCACCTTCCCCACCGACATTTGGTGTTGTCATTAATTTTTATTTTAGCCATTCTGATGGCTATTTAATGGTATTTTCATTATGCTTTTCATCAGCATTTATCAAATGGCTAATCATGAGGATAATCATTCATGTGCTTATTTGCCATCTCTGTAGCTTCTTCAGTGAAACATATGTTCACATCTTTGTTTCCACTTGGCTTAACTTTATATTCTCTTAATAGAGTCTTTATCAGAGGAAAATATTTTTTAATCAAGCTCAGTTTAATGATTTCTTTTGCTTTTAGGGATTGTGCCTTTGGTGTTATTTCCACACTTTTTACCTAACTCTAAATCTTGAAGAATTTTACTTTTGTACACTTTTTGTCAAAAATTGGTTGGCAAATTTCTGTGGATCTGTTTCTGGGTATTCTATTCTATTCTATTCCATTCTATTCTATTGATCTATATGTCTATCCCTCTGCCAATACCACAGTGTTGATTATTATATCTGTACAATAAGCTTTGAAATTGAGTAGACTGTCTCTACTCACTTTATTCTTCCTTTTCAAAGTAGTATCAATCTAGTTCATAATAAGAATGCCTTTCCAGATAAATTTTAGAATAATCATAACTATTTCTATGAAAAATATTACTAGGATTTTGACAAATTGCATTAAAATCACATATAAATTTTGGAGGAATTGACATCGTTATGTTGAATCTTCTGATCCAGGAACATGGCGTACCTCTCCTATTACTTAGATGTTCCAAATTTCTGTCATCTGCATAGTGTAGTTTTCAGCATAGCAGTTCTATACACGTGTGTTGGACTTACACGTAAGTATTCATTGTTTACAGTCATTTAAATAAATGGCACTGTATTTTTAACTTTAGTATAAGGGTGTTCATTGCTAGTATATGGCCATTAAATAGATCTTTTTGTGTTTACCTTTTTAATTGAAAAATAGTTAACACTGTTACGTTAGCTTCAGGTGTACAACACAGTGATTCAACAATTCTCCATGTTATGCTGTGCTCACCACTGGTATAGCCACCATCCATCACCATGCAGCACTATTATAATACTGTTGACTATGTTCCCTGTGCTTGTTTGTAACTTTCATCCCTCTGACTTGTTCATTCCATAACTAAAAGCCTGGACTTCCACTCCCCTTCATTCATTGTGTCCAACACCAGATTCTCTTCCCCTCTGGCAACCACTGGTTTGTTCTATGGATTTATGGATCTGTGATGAATTCGCTTCTTGGTTTTAAAAGTTTATTTGTAGATTCCTTAGATTTTTCTACCAAGGCAATTATGTCATTTGCAAATAGGGACAATTTTATTTTTTTTCCTTTCTAATCCCAATGTATTTTGTTTCCTTTTCTTACCTTACTGTAGCCACTATTTAGAAATTCCAGTACTATATTGAATAAATGTGTTAACAGTGGAATCCTTGAATTGTCTTGATTTTTTTTTTGGATGGGAGAGGCAGATATTTCATTATTTTAGCATTAAGCATAATGTTTGCTGTAAGTTTTTTGTAGAATGTCTTTATCAAGCTAAAGAAGTTGCCTTCTACTGTTATTTTTCTGGCAGTTATTATCATGAATAGAATTGAACTTGTCAACTACTTCTTCTGTACCAACTGATATGATCAAATTTTTTTCTCCCCTACATCATATTGATTAATTCTCAAATATTGAATCCACCTTGCTGGTCCACAATATAAATTTGTATGTGATAGTGGTGATGATGGGGTGGAATATTTCCCCTTTCACAAACAGCACACATTTTAAAAGTTTAGAATCACAAGACTTCAGAAAACATTAGATTCTACTGATCCCATCTCATGATATTTTGGATACTCCTTTTCAATAAATTAATAAGAAGAAACACTTAAAACCCCAGTATGAAGATTTAGATGCGGAAAGTATACTGTTCCTTTACTGATATAGTTAAAATAATCATGAACCCAAATATTGATTTAGCCCTTACACATCAGGAGTGAGTATAGAATGCAGTAGTTTTGTGCTATTATAAGAACTGTAAAAGATAGAGAAGGTATTTTTATGCACACTCTGCTTATAAGTACCTTGTAAGATTTTTTAAAAATATTTTGTTTACTTATTTTAGAAAGAGAGATGGAAAGAGAGTGAGAGGAGGAACAGAGAGAGAGGAACAAGCAGACTCTGCACTCAGTATAGAGCCTGACATGGGGCTCAATCCCAGGGCCCCCAAATCATGACCTGAGCTGAAACCAAGAGTCAGATGCTCAACCACCTGAGCCACCCAGGCACTCTGTAAGTACCTTATATTTTTTGTTGCAGTGTATTTCTTCCTGGCTGGTGAATGGCAAGCAGAAATAAAAGGATAGGGAATGAAGTAAGAATGGTTCATATGATACTATAATAAAGACATATAAATATTTAGGTAAGAAATATGGCTTAACTAATTATGTAAAAATGTTGCTAAGTTGAAGGATTTTGAGCAGGGGTAATGTGATCAAAAGTGTAATTCTGGTATATAATCTATGAAAACTGTTCATAAAGGATAAGATAATGAGAATGATCAAAGGGCAACCAATGTATGTACAGTACAATGATTGAGAGGATGCAGGAGTACAAGAGTGTTAACTTCAAGACTTCCAAGAAAAGGGATCAATAATTAATACTTCCCTGATCTCTGCTTCTTAAGTGGGTGGTCAACATCAGCCAGATCCTTGGGCTGACTATAAACCATGAAAGACATTTTTCAGTTGGAAAATTTTGCTCATAAGATCAGAATACATCAATTATAATAAAAACTCTTCCAGAAGCATTTCCTTGGAGGAATCTGGTTTGGAAGTTATATTGCTACTATTGATTCTGCTACACAGCATTTTCCCTTGACAAACATACTTTTTGAAATATACATCCTTATTATAATGACAATCGGAGTGTTAGAAAAGCTCCTATGTTCTTATATAAATCAAAGAAATTTAAAAGAAAATATCAACATCAACTACAGTCTTCAGTGTGATATCACATTGACAATTACATGTTCATTGCAAATTATTTTTGTTGTTGTTATACAAGAACGTCTCTTATAGTTTCAGTACTTTTTGCAGACAATAAAACATTTATTTTTTTAACATTTATTTTTTATTCACATTGACAATTACATGTTCATTGCAAATTATTTTTGTTGTTGTTATACAAGAACGTCTCTTATAGTTTCAGTACTTTTTGCAGACAATAAAACATTTATTTCACATTCCACTAAATACTTTATTGTATATATTTCATCTTACTTTTATCGATTGTATTTTGTGTGTTTATGATTTGTTTTTGTTTTTAATAATGTCAATATTGATGATCCTGTCAAATTGTTGGAAATGTCCTTACTTATAAGTACTTATTATAGCTGCATAATATTAAGTAGCTGATTGTATGAATGCTTTTATTAAATTGACTATTGTTGGACCTGGTATCCAGAATTACATTTGATCCTACCCATTTTTCATGCACGCATCATTATATATTAAGGCAAATCAATAGGTGAGCCATTTGTATGAAACAAAATGAAACTGGGATATGATTAATTGTCAAGTGATCAAACTTGGAAGGGTTGCCTAGAGCAATGTCATTATGTTGAGAGGATTCTGCACTCAAAGAAAAGAATAATGTCATGAGGATGTATTACAGTGGGAGAGATGAAAATATTTGTAAAGAAGTTGGATGTAGGGATCCCTGGGTGGCGCAGCGGTTTGGCGCCTGCCTTTGGCCCAGGGCGCGATCCTGGAGACCCGGGATCGAATCCCACGTCGGGCTCCCGGTGCATGGAGCCTGCTTCTCCCTCTGCCTATGTCTCTGCCTCTCTCTCTCTCTCTCCCTGTGTGACTATCATAAATAAATAAAGAAAAAATATTAAAAAAAAAAAAAAAGTTGGATGTAAAATTTGAGGATTAATTTTGTTTTTAGTTTTTTTGTGTTAATTTGCATGTCAAATTTCTTTTGAAAAATGGCAACCGAGGTTAGTGTTATTGAATATCATAACTGCTGCATACATCTCCAATTAAAATATAATTATCTCGGGAACATATAAAGACTTTTAATTTTTCTTAAATTCACTTTGGAAAAAGAATGTATTCCTATTAAGCATTTTAAAAATTAAATAAGTTAATCGATAACATAAGATGGATTCTCTGGAATTTGGAAAAGACCACCAAAATTAAAATAGAGAAGTAATAAATTGCCTCACAGTAAGTGAAATAACCACACAAATCACATAAGATATATATATTTTTCCAAATAGGTCTATTCCAAATGTTCTTTTCTGGCCATAAAATAATTATATGAACATCAAGTCATGCTTATGAAAACATCCTAAAATGATCTTAATATATGGGAAATTTATCCTCATTGTTAAATTAAGTTACTGCATACATACTGAATTCTTTGTATTTCCAACATATAATTTTTCACCTCTTTTGAATGATCTAAGAGATCTATTTAAAATTCTAAATTTGTAGCACGTTTTAAAAGGACTAATATTTCGGCCCAAGACCTTTGGCGATTACAATGCAATACATCTGCAAACAGAGTGGATTCTGTTCTACTCTTAAGTCCAAAAATGTGAACTTCAAAAGTTTCCTAGAAGATGTATTGCATTCTAGCATACATATCTGTCATGCATAAGAACTAGTTAACTAATTTGCTTGCTTTGGGGTCATTTATTTCTTAGAAACTCTATATAATTCTTTGAATTCTAACTCATAAAATCTGTTGATGAGATTCAGCTTCAGAGGAATATTTCCTGACTCATAATATTTCAAAAAACACATTTCTGGAAACTTTACTATATTAAATCTGATTAATACAGAGGTCTGGAGCAATCATTACTGAGTTGTCATCAGAGTCTACGGAATATAAATCTAAACAAATGTGTCCAGTATAAAAAGAATGCTTTATTAAAACCACCTTTCTCTAAGGTTCTATTACCTCAATATGTGACTTTGGTGTGTTTAAACAGGGCTTTCCCACATGTCACTGTAACTGGCCACTGCTCGCTTGCATTCCATCAAAACTGACACCGTCAAAAATTGTGAGGGGCCACTTGGAAAACTTCTTGTTCTCTCAGAAAGTACATGCAGTCAAACTGATCAGCCTGGCTCCAGTTTTATTATAAAAGATGAAGCCTGAATATTCCTGTGGCTCAGGCAATTAAAGTTCTTCCAAATGCCTCTGATTGTTTTTCGTTCATATGGCTCTACTGTTTTTCTTTTTCCTTTTAATCCTTCTCTTTTCTCCATTATCACATTCCAAAAGATGAATTCAATTGTTAATGTCCATTCTTTAAGCAAAGTCATCTATTGAACAAAACGAACCCCCCATTTATCCATATTTGTGGTTAGCCTTTTTTGGCTACTTAAAATGCTGACATTTGATCCCCATCTTGCAAAATGCACCAGTTTTTAAAGTGTGTTTCCAAGGGAATGAAAAGCCTGAGCTTCAGAGCCCCACAGATTGTTACATGTGATTTGCTACAGCTCACATTACTACAAGGTGGGAGCAGTGTCAGCAGGAGCAAAATCAACGTTTTATACAACTCATTGTACATAGCAGTCCATGAGCTAATAAAGTCAGTATTAATATGTTGCCACTGTGCATAATAATTCTTAAATATAAGTTTCACGTCCTAAATGGGGCAGTTATAACATACCCAGTTATAATAAACTCTGATTTCACCACTGCTTGTGAAATTCTTAAACTAAGCCAGAATTATATATGTATTTCCAAGACTCTAAGGGGCAGGGAAGGAATGCCCAGTGCTATTTTATTTCAAAACAAGGAAGGCACCATATGCTTTAACCAAATGAAGAGAAGATACAGTTCACCTACCCAGCAGCAGCTGAGAGCAGATTGGGGTTTGTCGAGTAAGCAGTACTAAAATGGGACTACAGCATTAGCCAACTGTCTTTAAGGGAGGGCCATACTTGAATTAAATTGAGCTAATTGTAGGAAAAGATTACACATCTGTATTTGTGTTTTTATCCTGCTTCGTCTAAAGTGTATCAATTATTTTATTGTGAAATAAGACTAAAACTAGACAAAACCATCTTTACAATTGAAATTCTTTCAAATGCATGGAATAAAAAAAAAACAAAAAACAAACTGAAAGTACTGGATATCTCAATTCAACCTAAGACGAAAAACTGTTCTTGTGGTTGAAAAAAAAAAAAAAAGTAGGATTAATAGGTATTACAAAGCGTCTCTTTACTTAAGCACTGGTAATAAAATTAGGAACCCTCTCAACTTTTGAGTACATGTTTTTAAAACACCCAGGTCCTAAATCCACTACAGTTTTCTCGGCTGATTTTTTCAGGAAAGTTTGCTAGTAAAGCACATAAAGCGTCTGTGAACTGCAGCTAGAATGAATTTACTTTTTTTATCTTCCATCAGGCAATCAGAGGTTTCAGGTGTCTGCCCGAGATTTCAAAGGAAAAAGCAATTGTCTTTTGACTTGCCTATACGTTTTGAGTGTGCTTTCCCACATGTTTTCAGCCCACTTTTAGAGGTGGGGATTAAGAATGGATGACGGTGGTTTAACTCAAGTTTTCATTTTAGATTTCTCTTCTCTCCACTGGTGTGGTTTCCCTGTACCTGATTATTATGGAGGGTTTCAACAGAAGTGAAGTTGTTGGAGGTCAATCAATATGAGACAGGGCACCAGGGCAGGCTGGGAAGGCCTTAGAGACTGCTGGGGAAGCCCTGCCTCTCCACCTGAAGGAGTGGTGGGTGCTCTCAGGCAGCTGGGATCCGCTTCTTCCCCCTAAATGCACTATTGATCCTGTGAAACTAGAATACCTCCTCTTGAGGTGCACAGGCCTAGAAATGCTACACTTTCCAAATATGGTGCTGCGCGTGGACATTATGTGACTTCTTAAGGTCAATTACTCTATAACATTTTACACTTATGTATTAACTTCGGAATATGGCAATTAATATATACGTTAAACCACCAAAGCGTTTCACTAAAATTACTTCAAGGAAAATGTTACCTCTTGGAATTCCTGAAAACAGAATCTTCACCAATTCCACGGAGCCCCATTTCCTCCTAAATTCACTTTTACTGTTTTTCTTGTATCTAACATAGCTTTGCCCAACCACATTTAAGTCATACTAATCCCGACACAAACCAAAATCTGTATGTATTATATTCCTACTATCCTTTCAAACAATTTGCAATTGTTACATTTGTGGCCACGTATCACACAGAATTATTTTATATTTTCATCTGTTAAGCCATATATTTTTTTGATGTTATGGGCAGGGAATATTTTCTCCTTTCTTTTCTTTATGATATCTTCTGAAATTATTTATTGTTGAATTTTTTTTTAATTCTGAGGGAAAAGCATCACAGAAAACTGTTCTTTTTTACAGTAAATATATCATTTTATCTGTATTGTTTGTATTATATATATTACAAACTACAAACAGAATTGAAGTTTTGAAAGAATGATATAAACTTTAATTTTGAAAAAAATTAACACAGTCTTCTTTTATTCTCAGATTAACTAGTGTAGCATTAGGCATCATTTTTGTCATTAATTTATGAAAGCAATTGTGTTCACTTTTTTCTCATTTGTTTTGTTCCAACTCTTTAAGAAAAATCCTAACATACTAAAGAGTTTGATTCACCACCAAATGTAACAACCATTACCATTTTCATCTGTTTTTTGTATTATCTATTTGTCCATCTGTGTATGAACACAACCCTGTGAAAATAAACTAAAATTATCAGACACTTCATCTTTAAGCAACTGAGCTTGTCAACCCTATAACTAAGGATATTTTCTTCTATAATCAAAACACCAGTAGCACAACTAATGAAATTGGCAACAGTTTCCCAATTATATATAATATTCCATTCATATTCAAATTTTCTTAGTAGTTCCCCAAATATATCTTATAATTCTTTTCGAAAGCATGTATTGATTTAACAACAAGATGATGCTTAATACACATTGCTAAACTGTGGTCTGCATAAGAAGCTTCTGAAGTAAGCAGAGATATCTTCTGATGGAGAGATAATTAAATGATCTGTAATACTGGTTTATCAAACTGTGCTGGGGCTCCCACTAGATCCTATTGTTGCTACCTGAGAGGCCAGAATGTGTCCCACACAGTGCTTTCAGATTGAGGAAGAGATTATCTGGCCCAGAAAGACAAAAAGCCTTCCAGGTCCCAGCTACTCCTCTATGCAAGATTCTGCTTGTTGGTGCTACCCACAAACTGGGGCCTCTCAATGAAAGAGGAATGTTCCAGGCATGTGGGACAAAGTGGCTTCCAAGACTCTTGTTTTGGTGGGATACCCTTGCCTTTGGGAGATGGATTTTCAAAAATAATGTCCTGTGGTTTATCAGATTATGGAGGATCCTCATAGATCATAAATTTTCAATACAAATTTATTAAAAGAATCAATGCTGCTTAAGATTATGTGGTTATTAGCAACCTATTAGTATCAACTATGTATCCATAGTCTTAGAGAGGACTCACAAAGCATTGCATTCCATGGTTGGAAGGGCTAACATGAAAAATTTTAACTTTAACTCCTGTTTCTACTTCAGCTGTCCTTCCCTTTCTGTTTGAAGCTTCTAGACAGTGCATCCCAGAGTATAATTCAGTTTCCTCTAAGACACTCCATCATCTGGTTTTGATGGGTCAAATGTTTAAACCAGTCCCCCCACCAAACAACATGGAAATCATACTGTAGTCTTGCTTTTGCTATAAATATCCTTTGGCAATTCTTTCAGGGAAGACTTGTATGTATTTACATATATATCCACTTTGGTCTCTTATATTAACAGATATATTGAATATGTGCTGGATGGATAAATTTGTGAATCAAAATGTAATTCACAGTTTGGCATTAGTTATGGCATTAAGTGTCTTGATCTCAGAATTTCTGAAGCAGCTTCTGTGACAACCATTCTTATTATTTTATCAACTTCTAATTTCAGTGAATAGAGGCCAATAATTGTTTCTCTTTTAGAATTTAAGAAAATAAGGATATCTTGATTTTTAGAGTAAAGTGCACACCTCATCTTTTTCATAGCTGCCAAAATGTCAGGCTTTATTGCTTCTAAGGTATTTTAAATATGTTCACTGTTTTGCTCTATCTTATTTAAGCATGTAAACACAAGTGCCATTAATCACAAGAGCAGAAAATTAAGTCTATATATAAACTTTAAAAACTAGCATTACAGTTGAAAGATAAATGTAATGTTAGCCACATTCATAAACTTCATGAACTATTTAGATAAATACTGATAAATTATATGCATATATATGTATGCAATTGCAATATTGCATATTTCTAAATAATTTTTAAATACAAAGTTTATATATGTTTTTGAGGGACATTAACTTTCTGGTAGAAGAGTGTTTTGGTAACAGAGGATTAGATTAAAATTTCAGGCTGACCACAGAACGGTAACCTGTCTGCCACAATTGACTTACAGCCTGCCCCAAAGAAAGATTCTTAATGGAGTAAAACTATGTATGAAATTCCACTGCACCAGAGGCAGCCAAGATTACAAATTTTTTAACATACACCCAAATACCAGTTTTAGTTACCCCAAATATTTGGTGACTATCTACTCTGACTAAAACATTATGATTGTTGTAGAAAGACTTTACTGTTTTCCAACTGATTTCTAATGGAGGGTAAATTGAGATTGCCGAGTGTCTGCAGTCCTGTGCTAACCCCATAAGCTACTGCTATCACAATCTGCCAAAAAAACTTAGAATTCTTTTTGTTATCTAAAAAGCCTCTTCTAAAAAATAAATAAATAAATAAAAAATAAAAAGCCTCTTCTACATCCACCACCACTCCCCTTTAGAGCTATTTTC
This sequence comes from Canis aureus, assembly GCF_053574225.1. Lineage (NCBI taxonomy): Eukaryota > Metazoa > Chordata > Mammalia > Carnivora > Canidae > Canis > Canis aureus. The sequence continues at coordinate 7,203,229 of NC_135627.1, forward strand.
ATCTCTAGTATCTCTGTAATTGAATAAGGGGTGTAGAAGCTTAAGCAACAACAGCAACCACAATTTACCCTGACAACAATAGCAACACACACACACACACACACACACACACCACACATATATGTGCAAGCTTTCAAGGCTTTCCATTTCCTGCTAGTAATTGACTATTTTTTTTAATTCTAATTAATTTTAAAATAATTATGTTGTTTTCTTCAAGGACAGAGGAATGTATTAAAAAGAAAAATGGGACGGGGCATCTGGGTGGCTCAGTGGGTTAAGCATCTGACTCTTGATTTTGGCTTAGGACATGATCTCAGGGCCGTTAGCTGGGCCCCAGCATTGAGCTCTGTGCTCAGCAGGGAATGTGCTTGAGATTCTCTCTCTCCCACTCCCTCTACCCCTCCATCCTAGGCACAGGCTCTCATGCTCTCTGTACCTCTCTCCAAAATAAACAAATAAATCTTTGTTTAAAAAAATGGGAGATAATGTTATATTTGGACACACAAAATCATCAAGGTTATGAGGTATGCAGAAACACACATGTAGGACAAGCTCTCCAGTTTCAAAGAACCCAGAAAACCTAAGAAGGATGTGCATTTGCCTAGAGTAGAGACTATGGTGTTAGAAGGGACACTGCAGATGTGGGCTTCTCGGGGCAGCTGTGTCCCAGGAAGAAGAGAACACAGCATCTGCTTGTGCATCTGCTCAAGCAGCCAAACCTCTGTGTGCAAAATCGCCTCTAACAATAGGAACAGGGGATCCCTGGGTGGCGCAGCGGTTTGGCGCCTGCCTTTGGCCCAGGGCACGATCCTGGAGACCCGGGATCGAATCCCATGTCGGGCTCCCGGTGCATGGAGCCTGCTTCTCCCTCTGCCTGTGTCTCTGCCTCTCTCTCTCTCTGTGACTATCATAAGTAAATAAATAAAAATTAAAAAAAAAAATTTAACAATAGGAACAGGACTTGGGGTTCTACATGATAAATCTACAAATCGATTTTCAAAAGTCAATATATAAACCAAATGAGGACTACTGCTATTTTTTTATGAACTGCTATTCTCAAAATGCTCTTTTGTAATTGTAAATGCAACACTTTGAATATCTGAGAGCACTTTATTTTTGCCTGTGGACACAAATACACTCATGCACACGCACACACTTCCATATGTATGAATCACAGAACATATATATGTCCACACACATACATAGTCCTAAGATACACTAAATGTGTTGAAAATATTTCATCATTATAAAAATTATCCATGCTTTGCTTTGTAAACTCCCCCGTCAATTTTCTAATTATTGATAAGATAGATATAATGGGATTGCTTTTCTTGCAAACATTTTGTAGATGAAATTAAGTGGAAACATACATACTCAGTATTAATCACAGGACACATTCTAGCTACTCTGTTCCTTATTATTGAGTCTGTAGAAGACATCATTTTTATGTTGATGGTTTCTGTCCCACTTTGGCTTTCTTCAGGCCAAATCTAAAGTCCCGTTTAAAATACTCCTGAAGTTTTCCTTTCGTTCTGGAAAACAATTCAGTGTGTCTGTGGTCATGAGGGTACATAAGTTTAAAGGAAGCAGCAGAAACTAAGACACAGAAAAGTATGCTGGGGCTCCCGGGTGGCTCAGTGATTACACAGCCGACTCGGCTTCAGTTCAGGTCTGGGCCCAATGTCAGGCTCCATGCTCAGTGGGAGTCTGCTTCAGGATTCTCCCTCTCCCTCTACCACCCCCTGTCCCCCTTCACTCATTCTCTCTCTCTCTCTCTCTCTCTCAAATAAATAAATCTTAAAAAAAGACAAATTACATAATGCATATTTTCTAAACCAAGGCAGCTTCTCAGATAAAGTGAAGATTATGATAGTTGTTTAAATATCCCTATTCAGACATGATATTATTCATGAAGCACTGTGAGACTGAGTGATCACTCTTGCGATATAATATGAAGGATAAAAAATCCAACACATTCAGGATACTTTCTAAAAATCTAAATTAAACTCCCAGTTTATAGGAGAGACAGAGAGATAAATTTTATAATGCCATGGTTTCAGAGAAATTCACAATATTATTTTTTTCCTACAAAATAACTGGTTTGATGCTTTCAAGTGATATGACGAGAAAATAAATGAGGGGCACAGGTTGAGATTGGAAAAGGAGACATGAGAACCAAATGCTATAAGTGAAGTTCAATCAAATATTCGTTTTAAAAATGCTATGATGCAAACTCTGGCCTTAAAATATGCTACAAAAAACAGTTGATGGAATGGGATAGGGGATGTGTATGAAACAGTATAAGATGAAACTTTTTAATATGAGATAATAACACCATAATTTTTGGAGGATATTCTTTGAAGATGTAGGCTGAGATATTTAATGAAGAATTGACCAAAAGTTGCTTTCAAAACCACATTGCAATGAGCCATGGAGAGAAAAGTGTGAAATAAATTAACCGGTGATAGACAGACAGGAGGGCATAAAGTCTCTTATATCCTAGAAAACCCTGTGGTTTTGCTCTGAGTGAGTGAGGATACTGTCAGAGGAGATCTGGGATGGGTGGCAGAAAGATCCAAATTCTAAAATGCACACTGATCATGGGTAGAGATGGCCAGAGGACCAGTGCACCAGCCAGGAGCTTGGTTAGGGGGCACTCTCCAGCATGAGAGCCATCACTATAGAGTTTTCAAAAGTTGGTCAGATCCCAGATGCATCTTGAAACTAGAATGATGAAGATAGGGCACCTGGGTGGCTCAGTTACACATCTGCCTTTAGCTCAGGTAGTGATCCTGGGGTCCTGGGATCGAACCCCACTTTGGGATCCCTGCTTAATGGGGAGTCTGCTTCTCCCTCTTCCTCTGTCAATGGCTCCCCTGCTTGTACACATTCTCTCTCTCTGTCATATAAGTAAACAAAATAAAAAAAATAATGAGGATGTATTTCCAGATTGCATGCGGGTTTGGCAGAAATGAGGAGTCAGAGCTGACTTCAAATGTTCACATGGGGAACTGGAAGAATTAAGATGCCATTTACTGAGATGGAAAAACCATTGGAAGAGTGGAATCATGAGAGATGACCAGGAACCATTGTCTTAAGCACGCTAAATCTTAAAGTCATGATCAGGTCCTGTTAGTAGCACCCCTTCTATGTCTTGGTGATGCTATGCCCAGATGTCTGTTGCTCAAATTAAGTCATGGTCATGTCATCCTAGGGGACACGGCTGTAGGTATGTTCAGAGAAGGTACTTCAGGCCAAAGGATCAGCTTGTGCACAGGAAAGAGACCAGAAATAGCCTATCACATATAGAGAATGGCAGTTAGTTCTGTATGAATAGACTGATTGCCCTGGGAGAGAAGAGTCAGATGGAAAGGCACATGGTGTCATCTCGAAGGGACCCCTCTTTCCTGGTACCTGGCCATCTATATTCCCAAACCAAATATTTCACATTGATACCTTTTCCAGTACTTGCATAAATCATTCACCAAATTTCTCACCTTTTCCTCAATCCTGGGAGGAGGATGACATCATTTAGCTTCAACTGTGGACATGTTGAGAAGCAGATGGACCCTCTCCCTGAAGATATACAGACCAGCCATGCCTCTCCTCAGTCACTCCTCTCAGCTAGGACCTGTGCTTGTGCTTGTAATCTATCCTTAGCATTTATGTTCTCATCGGAAAACGTGGAGAAGATAAAAAGTATGTAAGAAAGGAACTCAGACGTGAGTTTTTTCTCTCCTCATGAGAAAAGCGAAATTGGGGGCATTTGAATGCATTGACCATGCCAAAAAATATGCAGTCATTCTGGTAGAGAAAGATCCACTATTGCATGTAATTGAATTCTGGTAATAACAGTTGTGATTTTGATAACTCCTTCCACCCAAAAGCTCTTTGCCATCATTAGTCAAGATAGAATCTGGAACCTAATGGCCCATTAGGCTCGCCCCCAAATTCAAGGATATTAGCACTGCCTGTTTTGCCAACGCTTCACATACTTTTCAAAAATACTGTTGATTTACTCCTGCTCACAGTGGAAAAACAGAAACAGGATACCACCTGGGAAGAGTGGAGACCAGAGGAAGTTCTATCTCATTTTCCATTCATGCTTTTTTCATCCATGGCTGATTCCATTCTTAATTTTTTGTGTCAGACAATAAACAATGAAGAAAATCTGAATTTGGTGGCAATATTTCTCCCCTATTATGATGTATATTTATTGTTCCACTTGTTTCAAGAAGTCATTTCTTTCAATTGGTTTAGATTGAAATTCTTTATTCCTATATCCGAGACCACAACTTCCTCCTTGTTAGAGTTTTGGAATATAAATATTTCTTCCTTTAGGTTTATGCTGTTTTCAACACAGAGGCAAAAGTAGCTAGATTTTATCCGTGGAGCTGAGGAGCTAAGATTACTAAGTAGCCCCATTTATATAGCATGGCATATAGATGAGATGAAGGACAAGAAGCCCTTAGAAACTTTTAGCTGAACTTTTAGATCAATATCTGTATCTATTCATATCTTCATGCATATATATATGAAGGTCTATATTACCATCTTATGAAGGACTGAAGAAATAAAATATATATGCCATTATTTTAAATGTATTTTCTAAAATGTTCTATTAATAAAATGTTATACATGAGAAAATGAAAACGAAAGCCAACTTGCAGTTGAGCAACATAGCTGATACACAGAAGGTGACTCTGTATCTAATGCCATTTCATATCACTGGACCCAGCATTTGGCTTTACAAGGGATACAGGACACCCTATTTCTTGAGTTCCAAAAGCCTAACCTGAGTTTGGCAAGCATTTTCTGTAAAGGGCCAAATAGTAAATATTTATGGCTTTGCAGGCCATGTGGTCTCTGTCACAGCTACTCAACTCTGCTTTGTAGCAAGAAGCCAGCCATAGACAATATGCAAACGAATTAGCTTGGCTGTGTTCCAGTAAATCTTTATATACTGAAATAGGTAGGTTCTGGATTTGATCCCAGGGTCATAGTCTGTTAATCCCTGACCTAAAACAGACATGTACCACCTCCAATCTTTGGCCCCCTGAACATGCAGAGGATGCTGAAGCCAGGAACATGGAAAGAATAGAAAACAATTTCAGGCTTCTCCAGTAGCAGTTTGTCGTGAGAAGAAATCAAACCCACTAAAATATTCTTTGAGATGTCAAATATGTTTTCCCCTAAGCCTCCTTCCTACTAATATTGTGGCATGCCAGAAAATGTAAACTTATTTCTACCTCTTACAGGCCTCTTTGAGTTTCCAAAAGAAAATACTTTATATATTTGTAAATTGTACATAATGTTACAATAGATATATTTATATACATATAATTTTATAGATATATAATTTTTGTGTTAATGTGACTAAGATACTGAGTTGAGCTCAGTTTTCTTGTCCTCACTCCTGAAGCTGTCCCTCATGATGCTTGAGACTGGGTGGACATGTTAGTGGTAAGTTATTTTTTTTTTTAAGATTTTATTTATTTATTTATTTATTTATTTATTTATTTGACCGAGAGAGAGAGAGCACAAACAGGGGAGCAGCAGGCAGAGGGAGAGGGAGAAGCAGATTCCCTACTGAGCAGGGAGCCCAACGCAGGGCTCGATCCCAGGATCATGAGCCAAAGGCAGGCACTTAGCCAACTGAGCCATCTAGGCATCCCTATAGGTTATTTTGAAACGGCATGTTCACACCCACACATACATTACCTTTTGACTATGAAGAGTATTAGCACTTTTTTTTGAAGATTTTATTTATTCATTTGAGAGAGAGAGAGCATAGCATGGAGAGCAGCAGGCAGGGGGAGTAGGGGGCTCCCCACTGAGCAGGGAGCCCATGCAGGGCTCAACCCTGTGACCCTGGGACCATCACCTGAGCCCCGGGCAGGTGCTTAACCGACTGAACCAGCCAGGTGCCCAGCACTAACACTTTCTAATTGAAGTTGATGGTTCATCAACTACAAAACATGTTCATAATAACTTCTGAACACATAGATAGATGGATAGATAGATAGATAGATATAGATATAGAGATAGAGATAGAGATAGAGATAGAGATAGAGATAGAGATAGAGATAGAGATAGAGATAGATATTTTAAGTAGCTGTGTGACCTTGGGAAATCCACTCAGATTCTCATATATATAGGTGTCTGAATAATAATTAAAGATACTGATATAGTCAAATGTGTATTCTTATAGTAAGTTTTGGCATCAGACATAAATTCTACTACTTATTCACTATGTGACCAGACAAGTTACCCAACCTGATGGTTTGTTTCTTCAGCCACAGAACCAGACTCCTAATAGCTAAGTTAGTTTTATCAGTTTCCTACTTGACCTGCTGCGGACCACCAGGATGTGTCAACCTCTATACCTTATAGATCAATGACTGCGGGAGAAGGCAACTCAAATTCTTGAGGAAAATGATGTCTACTTTAAAGCTTTGGATAGAAACACAGGGTAATTGAAAAGAAAAAAAAAAAATACCAGGTCTCATTTTCATCCCCTAGCAATACGTAGCAAATATTTTAAAGAGAAAAAAAAAAGAGCAAAAGTTTGGGGGAGAGACATTTATTCTCCAAATAAATGGAGAAGTTTCTTCTAAAGATAGACTCTGATATCCTTTACTTTTGATAGGGTGAAAGAGAAGCAGAGGATTCACACATAACATAAATACTGAACAGTAACAGGAGAGTATTACATCACTAGCAGCAGCTTCTCAAATGCACTGCCATACTATCAACACAAAATTGGAGGCAGAAAATATTTATATGATATTTTTCTACTGGTTAAAATATGTATGTTTGTTCCAGTTGCCTTTAGAAACAACAATGTAAAATCACTCCCCAAAATAATAAGTATCCAATACGGCACATTAGTAAATGAAAAAAGTGAGCTCATGGCCATAAAAAAAATCATGAATTGTGCTGCATAGATTTTATAATCCAGTATGATAATCTTTGCTTTATATTTTTCTTAAAAAGCCAATATCTAAGAAGTGACCCCTCCCTGTATGTAATTCTAATGTCAAGTGTAATATCCCATTCTTTGAAATTCAAATGAAGTTTGCTCTAATCCCTTCCACATGCTCTGGCTGATGCGTACCATTCCACCTTCTTCTCCTACCAGTCAAACAGTAAGGAGGTTTCAAGTAGAGGAGAGAGTCTCCTTGTTCCTGGGGCTCTGCATCTATCTGCTTCCATGACCACTGCCCTGCCACTTCACTTGTTCTTCCCATTTAAATCACTCATGGCACTTCAGGGATAGAGCACAGACTCCTATCTTAAATGCAGCAAATGCTACATTAACATTGTATAAGGATTTCCTGAATTTTTATGCTGAGAGATTTTATAATCTGAGGGTGAATCATCTATTCTCTTTCCAGATTTCTTATTTCCTCATTTCCTGGTCTTCTTACCATGACCTCCTCCTAGAAATTCAGGCTCAGTTTTATTATTGTATATAAAAAATTAACTCTTGGGGCATCTGGGTGGCTCAGTCAGCTGAGCATCTGACTCTTGGTTTCTGCTCAGGTCATGATCTCAGGGTCATGAGATGGAGCCCTGAGTTGGGCTCCTCACTCAGCATGAAGTCTGCTTGAGATTCTCTCTCACTCTTTCCCTCTGCCCCATACCACCTCTCTCTTTCTCTTTCTTTCTCAAATAAAATAAATACAATCTTTTTAAAAACTTAACTCTTCCACCTCCCATTAATGCATTCTGTTAAATAATGATGGATCTTTAGACAATCCAGTCTTGATTACACAAAAGAAATGGAACAAGAAGAAGAAGGAGGAGGAGCAGAATGTGAAGGAGAGAAAGAAGCTGAAGGAGGAGGAAGAGGGGGAGGAAGGAGAGGAAGGAAAGAGGGAAAAGAAGAAACACAAAGCTTTCATCATTTCAGAATTTATCTTCTCAGTTATCTGAAAAAGCCCAGTAATGACTGCCTTCCTCGCTAGTGTATATGGTGACCCTCCCCGCAGAAGGCATGGACCTCTCCTGTTGGTTAGCGTGTGGGACTTAGTGGTGGAAGGATATGAAAAAGGAATGCTTCTATCTAATCAATCCTACCTTCTTATGCCTCACTACAATTTTCTGGCATGATTTGAGAATGAAGCCAAATCTATCCTTGAAATAGCACCTAGGAGAACAAAGTAGCTGGGGAGAAAGTTTTAAAAGAATGACATTAACAGCAGTTGTCTCGAGACAGGGAAGGCAGGGAGTCTGAATAGTTCAGGGGAGGGTGTTATTTTAAATCCTAAATCTAAATGGTTGTCACCAGTGCCGCCATTCACATGGGACTTGTCAAGAGCTGGCAGTCCAGGCGATGAGAAATCTGTGATATTCGGGAGAGGAAAAAAAAATAAGTAAAAGGACCATAAACAACAGTAACAAACTCTTCTGCTTTTGTGACTTCCTCTTAACACTGGATAAATATATGTATATGTGTATATGTGTGTGTGTGTGTGTGTGCATTTTTTCTCCCCAAGAAAATCCTAGTGTGATTCATCCCATTAATAGTTCTCTGGATGAAATCACTAAACTGGAGCTCAAAATTGTGCCTGCTACTCAGAACTTCAAAGGAAGGGCATGTCACAACTGTCTTGCTTTTTGCCTTTTGTTTTAACCTCACCGTCTAGGTCCAGAATCAGTAACATTAAGAATGGCTAGTGACTCTTCTCCATGTAAAAAATGTTCCACATTATTGATTTAACTGTGTCTTGATGCTTTCTTCTCTAAATACTGGTTGAAAAAAAATATTGATTAAACCTAGAAATGCTTTATTGCAGCCTTCTTCTTAACTGTCAGTGGCATGAGGTTCATGTACATTTAATCGATTTTTTATTCATTCGTGATTGGAAAATCGGTAAATTATTTCATTCAGCTTGAGAGGTACACTCATCACAAAGAAATTTAGTTGAATTGAACTTTGGCCATGAATTTGAAGGGGCATCATATGGCATAATTAAGTAAATACATAAATTTTATTTTATAAGGTGAATATTACCCTATAGGGATATGCCAGGTTCTTGGTTTACATCCAGACTCCAGAATCTTGGCAGAGTCCTCCAGGGCAAATCCTGCCCCTTGTGAGAAATGTAATTACATCTTTAATATATACCTACTACAGACCAGTAGTAGGTATATAAATTTCTTGTGGAATATTCTCTTAGTGATAATTACAGAAAGATCTGGATTCTCTCTCTTTCTCCTTCATTCAACATGGCGTTGACACCATCTTAATGCTTTTATCCACACGAGCAAAGACTGAGTCACCGGATGGAAGTTTAGCAGAGAATGTGCAGCCCAGGAATACGATGCAAGAGACAGTTTTAAGCTGGTTCCTGCTGTAGATCAAGAGGTCATTTGTAGACATGGCCAACCCTTTGACCTATAGGAGTAACTAGTTTATGGAAAGAGAGAAGAAATCTGGAGCACAGTATGTACATCGCATGACCCTCCTATAAATGTAATGACTCTTCTTTGTTAGTTATTGAAGTGCGTCTCCAAAATACAAAATATGTAAGGATAGAAAAGATAATAACTGGGCTTGGAAAACTGAAAAAAGTAGTTTTAGTTTCTTGGCTTAGAAAATCAGACTGTTTTGTCCCCTCTGCATCTGCTAAATTAAAACCTAAATAGCTGTAACCCTGTACCTCATTGTTCTCAGATTGAAAGTGATATTCATATACTTTGCAGTAAAAGGGTAAATGAAACATTATATGATGTTTAAAGTTGTCATAAATGCTTAATAAAGGCTATGGGGAAACATGATAGTCATTTTTCATAACACGTCTGCTGGTGAGTCAAGAGCAATAACAAAAAGTTCCGTGAAGCCCTTTCTCTTCACAGCTGCATTAAGATGCTTTCCAGTGTCGGGATATGTAAAGTACCTATGACACTTACATAAAAGCAAGAATAAAGGTGTGAAATGGCTTTGCAATGGCTATTTAGCTTTTCTTGCCTTTCCTGTTTGCTGTTTGTCAGCATAGAAGGCCGAGCCAGCCTACTCCTCCGGAGCAGAAATCTTCCCAGCCAAGACCAAGGTCATACATCGCCTTTGTTGTTTTAGTAACTATCACTACATCTTTGATGTCATTCTCTGAGGCTTTTTATGTATTGCTTCTCATGGTTGACAGTGGTCTTGGGTCTGAAATTGTGACTGCATAGAAAGTGATGAACTCTGCACAATAACATGATGGGGTACCGATTTCCGAATACACTGTTCATGCAGTGATGGATCTTTGGTATAAGTTCTGCAGTGTAATTTTGTCCCAAAATATACAATTATGTCTTCTTTTTTAAACATTTATTTATTTGAGAGAGATAGAGACAGAGAGGGAGCAAGAGGGAGGGAGAACACAAACAGGTGGGAGTAGCAAAGGGAGAGAGAGAAGTAGACTCCCCTCTGAGCAGGGAGCCCAACTCCAGGCTCAATCCCAGGACCCTGAGGTCATGACCCTAACCAAAGGCAGATGCTTAACCAACTGAGCCACCCAAGTTCCCTACAATAATGTTTTCTTGAAGTATATTTGGAAACAGCCAAGGGGAGTTTGACTATGCAATGATGAAGATGCTGATTAATGATCATAAGGCTACAACACACAGTAAACTCTTAGCATTTAAAGAAATTTCCCATAGAGTTTTGTGTTTCTTGGTGTGTAAATACACAGGACACAATTGCACATAATACTGAAACATGTATGTACCTATAATTATAACACATCCTATATATTTTTCCTTTTACTGTACCAAAGATCAAGACTCATTTAAGAGAAAACAAACAATAAAACAACCACTATGTGTGTTTGCCTTAAATTTCTTCTTTGGGGACGCCTAGGTGGCTCAGGGGTTGAGTGCCTTCGGCTCAGGGTGTGATCCGGGAGCTTCAGGATTGAGTCCCACATTGGGCTCCCTGTAGGGAGCCTGGTTCTCCCTCTGCCTATGTCTCTACCCCTCATTTTGTGTCTCTCATGAATGAATAAATAAAATATTTTTTTAAAGTTATCCTTTGACTTAGTTTCCCCCCGGATCTAATCCCTGGGAGTAATTCTAGTTTGCCCATCCATCTAAGTGGATGGGCTCCTCCACCTTGTGTACCTGGCTTCTTTCTTCTATCGAATTACTTCTTACCCTACTCATTTTTGACAAAAGCTCTCATTTTCCCTCGGTCTCTGCACTCATTTCTAGACTAGCTGAGGTTACAGGCCACCGTTTAGTGGTGGCTCATCTGTAGGATAAGACTCCCAGACTCTAACGTCCTGTCTATATCTTCCTCAAAGATTCCTTCAATGATGACTCCAGCCCACCCAGCTCTGCCCAGTCTTATCCAGAGACAGAAATGTACTGCACCCACTGTAATGGGCAGAGGAACACTAACAAGTGAGAGACCACTATTTACTGACTGATCTAATTTCCTAAAAGGCTGTGTATGTTGTAACCTTATCATTAATCAGGAACTCATCTGCTGTACTCTTTTGAGGCAACTGTATTATTTAGTGACCATGCTCTCCTTCCAAAGGCACTTTTAAATGTAGGAAGAGCCAATCAGTAGTGAAATGGTATTTTACTGAGATCATTATGATTATGTTTATTTTTATTTTTTTTAAAGATTGTATTTACTTTTTCATGAAAGACACACAGAGAGAAACAGAGACATACAGAGGGAGAAGCAGGCTCCCTACAGGGAGCCTGATGCCGAGGAACCTGATGTGGGACTCCATCCCCAGATAGGGATCACGCCCTGAGCTTAAGGCAGATAGTCAACCCCTGAGCCACCCAGGCATCCCTCATTATGTTTTTTATGTATAATATTAGTAGATGTATATATTTCCTACTTTTAATAGATTTATTTACACATATTACCTTTTTAAAATTTTGTATCTAATACCTGAGAGCAATATTGAAAAGCCAAAATAATATTAACTTAATAATTGTCATCCAGGAGGTTGCAATCTAGTTGGGCATACAAAATTAAAAAAAAAACCATAGAGATTAAGGAACAATACAAATGTCAAATGAGACACTTGGATAGTGGGAAGTATCAAAGGAATTGCTAGCACAGGCAATAATATGATCAGAGTATTAGAAGACTTGGAGTCATCTTTCAGATTCTAATTTTATCTGAAAATGTTCCATTCCATTACATGACTTACTATATTGGGCATTTCAGAATAATCGCAGAATTTCATTGCTTTATATTACCTAATTCTTATTTGACTTTGATCTGTGATATGTTCACATTCTAACTGGGCTGAATTTTATATAAAAAATAGAATGAAGAATTGTTCCTCCTATTTTTTTTGTTCCTCCTATTAATTGCATATATTTTAGAAGTATTTACTTGACAAATGTTTATCTTTACAAAAGGGAGACATGTCACTGTTCTGAATTATTTAACCAATGTTGAAAGACAAAATAATCTTTATTTTGTACATAAGTTTCCATCACTCTTTGCAATCATCAAAATTAATACAAACACATTTCACCCAGTGTATAAGCAAGCCCCATAAACAGTATTTAACTATTTATATTCATAAACAGCAATGCATTAGCTTAAGACTAAGTCTAAATTTACATAATAAATTATCAAATGCATATCTGAATTATTAATTTTGTCCACAAATTCTAATTAACAAGGTAATATTACACTGCAATTTTGAAACATAAAGGCGGAAATGATTCATTTATTTAAAAAGGTAAGTTACTGAAATCAAGCACATACTATGTGCTAGGCACCTTGCTTCATGTGTTGTGCTTAGACCAACAACCAGCAGTAAAGCCATAACTCATTTCAGAGTTTCTGGTCTAGTGGGAATTAACTAACAGTTATATAATTGTTTGGTTCAGCATTCATCAAAAATATCAATCTTGAAAATACTGATGCATCTATATGCATATCAACATATGCATATTATGTATATCATCAAATAAAAATTCAAATATTACATGGACCAATTTGGTACAACTATTTCATAGAACAAGTAATTGCTGTTATCTGAAATTCAAACATATCTGAGATAAATATTGCCAAACATTGGCATGATGCTTATGTTACCCAGTATGATCTTTGTCATTGGTCCGTGGCCATTGAGAGGCTAGAAGTGTGACTGTCCCCACTTAGTGATGATAACACGAAGCCTCCTAAAGGGATTAAACCTTTCTTAAGTCTCCCCACCAATTAGGGGACAGAGTTCACCGCACTCCAACTCCATGTTTAGTCAACTTATTCATGTGCCATGATGCTTTTGATGGAGCTCGTCTTCAGGTATCATCTGTGGTTTATTCATTTGTAAGTGAATGGTTTGCTTTTTGAGAAACACTTGGAACTATTACTTTGGGGGAATATTCTTTCCTCCCTCCCACCTCCTATTATTTCCTTCCCTGCCTCTCTCCCTTCTCCAGCTGTTCCACAAATGAACAAGTGCCTGCATTTACATCTGCTGATACTGCTCATCCTACAGTATAGAATTTTGTCTGTAATTCCTGGGTTTTCATATGTGTTATTTGAACTTTTCTTATTAGTTCTTTAAATTTGGGTCTTCTCGGTGCCCTCTAAGTAGGTTATTTGTATCTATTTTAAAAGGTCATTGTTCTCAGCTTGCACCTCTGTGTCTGCTTCTGTGCACTGGTGACTCTGCCCACCCCCCCGCCCCGACCAAGGATCCCTACACCTGAGCTGCATCCCTGCTTACTGTCAGCACTTTTGATAATGGCTGTGCTTATTAAATTTTCTGCACATTCAACTGAATTCTGGGAATTTATGACTATCATGTTTGCTGCTTTATCATCCTTATTTTGCATGCTTCATTTTTTTTAATACTAGCTTTTTTTCCCTGTGAACTTTATTCCTACCTGCTTAGGTAAGGTATTTGCAGCCATATGTTCAGTGGCCATCTCTTGGGGATCCCCTTCCCTTTAGCTCTGCCACGTGGCACATACAGATCTTTTTTAAGATAGTTACAACTATTTCACTGAATAAGCATTTAGGATGTGCTTTTGTTTGTGTCCATTGCATAGGGTAATTATCGTTATTGTTACTCCTTGATTACTGATTTGGTTGCCACAATAAGTAGAAGTGATATATTCACTTGCAAATAATGAACTTATTGAACAAACGTGTGAGATTTGGGTCTCATATAGGGCATGTTATTGATCAGGACAGTCCCAGAAGTAATGGACAGATTGAGGATGAGTTTACAAATACCATGGGGGAATAGGGACAGTCTTTATTTGTATTAGCCTATAGGTTCATGAGTATTGGGAATTTCATACAACTGGCTCAAATCCTTACAATCACAGAGATCATCTTAACTCTACCTAACACTATATTGAGATGATTTCCACCATTAGGGAATTTGGTTATGTTACCCTGGTCTTTTCATTATACCACTTAGACTATGTGGAAGATGCTGGTCTCTCACTTGATTATGACTAGTGTGTGCCTGGATACTTGAGTGCTTATATTTTCCCTCAATGAAATGTGAGCCCTGTTCTTACATTCAAGTTTTGCTATAATCTAGTACTCCCTACTTACCTTTGGATAGCAGCCTTTTCTTTCCCCCTCTGTACTCAGATATTGCTTCCTATACTTTCAGAACTGCTAGTTAGGGACCTGATTTAATTCACACATCTGTAGAAACAAAAATCTTTAGCTTTCCCTCTCACTAACCCTGTGTATAGCTTGTACTCAGAAACAACTACCTTATCCACTGGAGTAGCTTGTGTATTTGGAAGCCAGCCCAAATTAGATTAGAAATCTCTAAGATATCTCAGGCATTGATTTAAACTTCTGGACACCTGCCTTGTAGCAAAACTTATAGACAAAATAGTCCTTCTTCTCCTCTTACAAATATACTGAAAAAAGGAAGGAAAAAGACAACCATCACTAAGAAAATTTTAAATATACACAAAATAAGAGGAGTGTCATAATAATCTCTATGTACTTATTACTCACCTCCTTGTCTTGTCATTTTTGGTGTCAACTTAACTAAGAGATGCCCAGATAGCTGGTAAAACATTATTTCTGGATATGTCTGTGATGATAATGTTGCAAGATAAGCATTTGAGTCAATAGACTGAGTCAAGAAGATCACCCTCACCAAGGTGAGTGGGCATCATCCAACACTTTGAGGGCCCAAATTAAACGAAATGGAAGGAAGGGTGGAAGAATTTGTTCTCTGCTTGCCTGGGAAGTCCATCTTCTTCCACCCTCAGATATCAGCACTTCTGGTTCTTGGGCCTTTGGATTCAATTACAGATTATACCATCAGCCCCCGCGGTGCTCAGGCTTTTAGACACGTGTTAAATTACACCACTAGCTTTCCTGGCTTTCCAGCTTGCAGAGGGCAGATGGTGGACTTCCTGGCCTCCATAATCATGTGAGCCAGTTACTATAATAAATCTCCTCTTATATTTGTATCTTTATATATCGCATTAGTTCTGGTTCTTTGGTGAACCCTGAGTAATACATCCACTGAGAACAAATCTTGTTTTGTCCATACGCACAACCATCCTTCTCCCTCCTGATCTCTGAGTTGATTATTTTAAAGCAAATATCCCAAATACATATAGTTTCCTTTTTATATACCTAATTATGTATTTCTAAACTACAATTTTATTTTCTAACATAACTTTATCATTATCTCTTTAAAAATATTCTCAGTTGTCCAGCCACTATTCAAATTCCCTAAACACCCACCCACATTCCCGTTAATTGTTTAAATCAGAGTCAAACACAACACATGTGATACGTTGCAAAAGTGAAATAATAACAAGAAAGCTAAGTTTTTTTCAGCTAGTAATGAGATGTACAAATAAATGGCCTAAAAAAAAATTAAAAGTGATGTGCTGCCTTTAGCTGTATCATTTCTTTCCTGTGGTTGTGTGGATAAAATTCAGCCGGAAATTTGTCTTCCCTTTGAAAAGAGAGATCATGTGTACAATTATGTGTAACTCTTGGATTATCCAAATGCCTGCTTCTAATATAAAAAAAAAAAAAAACGGTTTGCCCAAACTCCATTAGGAATATAAGAGATCATTCATTCAGCAGGAAAAAGAAGGCTGTGGATCATATTAGCCATTTTATGACGTTGTGCAGGCACACAGTACAAACAAACACACACACAAATGGATTGTGCAGTGCTTTTCAAGACTTTGTTAAAATGATCCTCGAACTAGGATACCCTGATGGAATAAAATTCCATAACCTAGAGGGAAAGAAAAGGTAAAACGCCTTACAGCCGTAAGGTTGGCTGGACTCATTGTACCTGGATAAATGTATTTTAGCTTTCACCAGGCCTTTTCTGAGTTTTATTACTCTTTGCATTTGGACTACTAACCGAAAACAGAATTCCTTCAAATTCCTGGGCAGCTTGCCACTACTTTGGGCCAAGGGGCCAATAAAAATCATTAGCAATACATAAATTTTATCCAGTGGGCTTTCCTGAACATGTGCAAGTGTTCATAAGGTCTGAGCGCTGAAATCCACATGTTCTGTCTCATGTGCTCCTCATTTGCTTGCAATCGGTTATACTCAAGTCTGTTATGTGATTATATTGTAATTTATATCGAATGAGGATCAATATGCCATTCAAATATGCTAATAAAAACGGTGATCAGATAGACACTTTTGTTAATGAAAGACTCTAGATAAGACTGAACATAGTTCGAGGGTTTCAACTTCGGCAGCACACAATGCATATTCTCAACTTTATTTATTCATTTGCAGTCAGGCCAATATGAATATATTCATAAGGAAATATTAGAATGAAGTAAGCCTGTTTATGATTATTATGATGAGTTGTATCAGCCACTTTATGAAACTGAAAATCTCTACCTTACTGTTTTTGTACTTAAAATTCAAAATTGTCCATCGACTAGGTTGATTAAATAGCCATTTGTCCTTGTTGATATTTCATAAATTTTTCATGACAGTGAAAATTATTTTCTATGAAAAAATGTATTTTTACCTAATGTCATGTTAAGGCACAGATATATCTATATTTGAAAGATTATGTGAAGTGTGTTTACTCTGATGTTTAATTCAAAAGTACCAGTATCATAGCAAGTGCTGCACGATATTCAGTCATGCTATTTCCAGGGACTCTGGGCCCCTTTACCAACACTACTCTCAACATCTGCCTTGGGTGCATTGGACAAAACCTTCAAAATAAGAAGTGGGACTTCAAGAATAGAGAACATAGGCCAGGTGATGATCAGGTATTAAGGAAATACACATGTGCATGCGCGTACACCACATACACACACACACAGAAATTCCTTTTTGGTGCCATGTTAGCAAAGTTTTCGTCTACCACATTAACTGGATTCCCAATAATAGGCTTCTTTTTGGTGAATAAACTTTATGCCCTTGGTCCTAGAAGTCACAATTTAAATTAAAATACAAAATTAAGAAATGAAAATGAAATTAAAGGATACCTCCTCCTTAATTTAAACCAGAAGGTGAGGGATCCCTGGGTGGCGCAGCGGTTTGGCGCCTGCCTTTGGCCCAGGGCGCGATCCTGGAGACCCGGGATCGAGTCCCACATCGGGCTCCCGGTGCATGGAGCCTGCTTCTCCCTCTGCCTGTGTCTCTGCCTCTCTCTCTCTCTCTCTCTCTCTGTGACTATCATAAATAAATAAAAATTAAAAAAAAAAATAAAATAAACCAGAAGGTGGCCTACTTTAGACTGAAGTAATCTAGTGGGCCATAGTAATCTATTTTGGCCATAAACATCTACTTAAAAACATTTTACAACAAACTAACACCTCCTTGTACACTAATAAATTAAATACAACTTAAGGCCAAAAGATCTTCCTTCCTTCCTTCCTTCCTTCCTTCCTTCCTTCCTTCCTTCCTTCCTTCCTTTTCCTTCCTTCCTTCCTTCTTTCTCTCAATAGTATATCAAAAACTTGCTTAAAAGGAGAGTTCAGAGAACCTAAAACCTTCCTAAAATGTGAGGAATATATTCTATACCCTGGCAGAATTTTATTAAACTTGTTCTGAACAGATGGGTGCCTATTTTTAAGAGCTCTAGGAAAGGAAGTGCCACGTGTCTACAAAGCCCATTCCGGTGGTCACCGAAATCCTGTGGTTCTTCAGCAATCTTCCACGTGTAGGCAAACATTTTTATTTCACCAGAGGATTAATAAGAAACAAGTTTAAATAAATTAGACATTAGGACAAGAATATGGCAAGTTACTGTACTTTATTTGTAAAAACAAAAATAAGATAGAATAATATCAAACAGTCTCAAAATAAGCTTGTTATATTTTTTCTCCCCAAAGAATTCAAAAACCTTTTAAAATAATGCTTTTCTAATGTGTTGGCTTATTTATAACACAAAACATCTGTGAGAAAATTAATTTGTTTTTATTTGAGTTTATAGAGCTGTTTTTCCCTTAACGGGCCATAAGGACTCTTTTTTTGAAGGGTCTTTTCCCCACAACTTATTATGTATATTTCCAAATAGTAAAAACAAACAATGCCAATAATAATGGTAAGAATGCTATAGTGACGTCCATTCATTTTCCTGCCTTTTTCTTTCTAATTTTAAAAATCATACATAATTAACATGAATAGAGATACTCATACACATGTATCTGTAAACCTAAAGAGTGTTCATCACAAACTACCTGGACATTTTGTCTCTAAATGTTGCACTTAAGGGTACCTGGGTGGCTCAATCAGTTAAGTGTCTGCCTTCAGCTCAGGCCATGATCTCAGAGTCCTGAGATTGAGCCCTGCATTGAGTTCCCTGCTTTCAGGACTCTGCTTTTCCCTCTCTCTGCTTGTGCTCTCTCTTTCACTCTCTCTCTCTCTCTCTCTTTCTCAAATAAGTAAATAAAATGTTTAAAAAAATAAAGCCTTTTGTAAAAAATTAAAAAAAAATCAATGTTGTACTTAAAAAAAAAACATTCCATGGAATTGTTCTGTTTCTCAAACATCATGATAAAAAATCATTAGATGTGATGGATACCAGTGTGCCTTGCCCACATGTCCTCCTCAGAGCTGATGCTTCCAATGCGCTTGTGCTTGGACTATAGCCTGTTAACTCACAGCTCAGTAGTTTACTGGCAATTGCCCTTTGGCTTGTAGGGAACTGCTGAGACCAGGTCAAGCCTTCTCTCATGGGTTGGCTTACACCCAGTGGTTGGCTGATTTGGGATGTCCATACCCAACAGTCATGTCAGGTTTCCAGAACTCTGATCAAGCATACCAACTCTAGAGTTTATTGTAGAAAATAAGTAGTGCTTTCATTGTTTCACATATAGGGTCATCCTTTACCTCCTCCAACACTGGCTTTTCTTCCTCCCTCACCAGTGTAGCTGCTATAGCCATCCCCAAGTGAAACCTATGCACATTATAGTCCTTCTTAGGGTGTTGTTCTAGAACTTCAGTCTAAGACACCTTGGATATCACAACAGGAATATATTATTTAAAAAGCCATTCACCGCATTTTTGCACATATTCTAACAACCCGTGTTCTAAAATGGTTTAAATGTCACCTAAACTGTAACTATTTACAACTCCTGATATACTGGAAAAATCAATAAGTAAATTTGGAACCTCCTATGTGCAAAGTGCTCTGAATGTTGGGAATATGCCATGACATTTAGTCATTATTTATTTATCAAACATATACTGTTTGTATGTCCTACAATGTAAGCACTTGCAATCTAAGAAGACAAAATACACACATATAAAACAGTTTATAGTTTTTGCTAAAATACTGTATTTCTATTACTTTCACCTCTGCTGCTTTTCTCAACTTTTTACTCTTATTGTATTACATAATATCATTATAAGCCATCTCAACACTTTTAAAAGGAAATACATAGGTCATAAAAAAAAAGTTTTAAATGGTGCAGTGCTAATAGTCTTCTAAGTGTTAAGGATCATGGCTTTTGGAGAAAGAAAAGAATTCAAACTGACAGAAGCAGGAACTGCATTCCAGAGAAAAGGATCAGCATTGAAGAAGTATCACAAAATCAGGATATGTTCTTGGCACATTTGAAGTCATGCATAGTCCAATTTAGCTAGAGCTTATGTTATGGAGTTATAGGGGATGAGTCTGGAATGCTATCTAGTGCCAACTTGGCTATGAGTACCAGGATAAGGAATTTAAGTGTGTTATGGAGAAGAAGGTCGAATTAATAGGAATTGAAACAAGACTCCTCTGAATATTCTTTTTTTGAAGAGTCTCATTTTATTATTTTGATCATGATATCATACAACCGTGTTATAATGCAAAAAATACTAAATCAAAACTAAAATAGACACTAAAATTTGATATCAACTAGAGTGAATGAACTTAGCTGCATGTGGAGAGGGTGACTTGCTCACGTAGAGAAAATAAGTACTTAAGTGACTTTAAGTGGCAAATCAAAAAAAGTCCATTCAAGTGGAAATACCACAAAGAATTCTTATTTTTTTTCTAAATTACGTCTTTATTAGCTCTGTGAACTGTTAAAGACTTAGAATCGATGACAATCCAGCAGAAATGTGCACTCTGGGTATTCCCTACCAAAAAGAACCCAGAGTCTTTAAATGAAAGGTGAGTCCAGTCCGGGGACAGAAAATCTGGGTGTTGCTTCCAGGAAATGTGCCAGAAAGCAAGAGAGGCTAACCTCCCCTCCACCCAAATCAAATGAGGTCATGTCAAAAGACAGGGGATATCAGGATGGGTTTCCAACTGGCCAAAGATAAGCAACCACAACTGCAATAACACAGAATCTATAATACCAACGAGTTCACAGCAGGGCTCAAAAGAATCTTCACAGTAACACAGTTTGCCAGGTATATGGATGCACGTGGAGGTGTGAGACGTACCATTCTATATGGTTAATAGGCTCATGATCTACAGCTTCAGTTTTCATTCCATCTTCCCTTTTGAAACTGTCTTACTAGCAGTTCTTGTTTTGCCGTGGTGCATGTTTTAGCATGGCCTTTCTGTGGTATGCCTCTGCAAACGGGACATGTGGCTGGTTCAAGTCTTCCTCAAATTCCTTTGCAATGAGGACATCATAATTGGGTAGAACTTTTCCTATATTCACCAGCTTACCCTTAAACATTTTGAGTGATGCCACGATAACCAATTCACATCATTTCCATTCTTGCTGCAGGTTCTTCTATTCTGTTACCCACATCTTCCGCTTCAGCACCACCTGCATCTCTTAAGCCCCTGGCCACCATCCCTCTGTTCCTTGCCCCATGAGATCTACTCTCTGGGCAGTGAAGCTATTCTTGCAAATCTGTCCCTGCATTATTATGCTGGCTCTGGTTCTGTCATCTTCTCGCATTTCTCCCCTCCCTGCTTTTTCTGCTACTCCTATTTCAGTTTCCTTTTCTTTGCTTTAAAGCAAAGTATGTCACTAAATACAAAAACAAAGATTCTATTTTGCCATTTCTTTTCTTATATTTAATGGCATGTTTTACCAGTTATGCAACCAGTGACATCTTAAAATGAAAGCAAGTTTTCTCTTCCATCGATTATATTAAAAATCTAAGTGTCTTCCTGTTCCAACAGAAGTTTTTTACATCCTCCATATGACTTCCAAATTTTCAGGATTGTGTGAAATTAGTTTTAGCTATTGCAATATCATGATAAGAAAAAGTGGTATTTTTCTCTTTGGAGTTGATGGTTCTCAATTCCCTGAACACTGTATCAATTCTTCTGCATTCTTCAACTTGCTGTAATTCTACTTCAGACAATTCACATATGTATCTTGGTATGCTTTCTTCTATGTTGCATAGTAACAGACTGATTTTAGAGCACCTGACATGATCATTAATTTTTGCTTAGATTCAAATGAACTTGAATTTTTCTCTTTTTAAAATTTTATTTATTTATTCATGAGAGACAAAAAGAGAGAGGCAGAGACACAGGCAGAGGGAGATGTAGGCTCCCTATAGGAAGCCTGATGCAGGACTTGATCCTAGGACCCTAGGATCATGACCTGAGCCAAAGGCAGATGCTCAACCAGTTGGCCATCCAGGTGCCCCTAACTTGAATTTTTCTAAAAGACTGGTGAAATTTGCTCCCCAGTCATAAAATCCCCCACGCAGATTTCCAATCTTTTAGATGTCCATTTTGTATCATAAATCCAACACTTGTAGAGATATATTCACTTGTTTTTCCTAAACCTTAGCACTAAAGAGATTTCTCTCATTTCTATCTGAATCCTTATATTTCAGACTGAAACGCCTTTCTGCACTGCTTCTGTCCTTCTGCAGACACAGAAGCTGTGACTTTGACCTTCTCTGTCTCTGCTATTGTGCGTGGCCAGGATGGAAGGGCAAACCCCCAGAAGGCTGGAGGACGGGGACACCTCAGCCGTCCTCAAGTCCCATCTGCTCCTCTAACATGTGAGGGAAGTGTGGCCCAGAACACCTAAAGCCAAACAAAATACACCTGTTTACTCAAACTGTTATTGCAATTCTCTTCCACAGCCCCTCCTCCCACACTCCTTCCTTTCTTACGGTGTTTTCTTTCTTCTTTTGTTTTTCTTTTTCTTTCTTTTAAACTGCAGTTTGTTTTAACCTTAGGTCACTTTGATGAATTTATTCACTTACTTTCTCATATGGAAGGTGAACGAAGCTCATTCTCTGATGCTTCCTCTGATGCACATTATTCCTTCCCTGTATTTATGGGTAAGCCTTTCAAGCATCCTTTTGAACTTTCATGCCCTTGAATTACACTTCGTTCCTGCACCCCAATCCCACCCCCACCTAACCTCCCCCCTCATCGCCCTCAACACTGCCCCCAGTCTCTTTTTGATTTATCTCCTACATTCAGCCTGTTGGGAAAGGAGGTTAGGTTCTTCTTATGGCCCTGCTCTTCCCACTGATTTGGTTTCCCATCCACTCATTGGCCTGATCTCCCTTCCTCAACTGTGGCACCCAGGGACTGTAGAAAGAAGTGCCTCCTCTGATGTTCCTGGTCCCTTCCCCTGGAGCCTACTTCTCGGCACTGCCAGTCTCCTTATGTGTGTTCTCCTTGTCTTTCCCATCTCCCTTCCACCCAAATCAGTCTGTGTTTTATTTCTCCCCATCTCTTCCCACTTCTTCCACCCTGACGAAAGGATCTTTGTTGCATTAATTTAGGAGAGAGCATGTTACCATATCCAGCTGTTTTTTGTGTGTGTGTGTGTGTGTGTTTTTCCTTCAGACTTTTCTACTGAGTGCTTGAAGTTGGTACAGCTGTTGAGCAGTTTGCACAGACGGTGTTCCTTTGCATAATAAAGGTCGCATGCATTTTATTGGAAAATATGCCATGTCCCTTTCCTCCACAGCAAGCACATATTTCCTGGCTCTGCAATGCTCCCAGATGAGTTGCAAGGGCCTTATACAAAGCATGTCTTTAATTGTCTTTTTTTTTTTTTCAATATAACGACAACCCTTCTTTCTTTCTGTTGGAAAACACCTGGCAAATGGCTAATCCCTCCCTATCCTTACTACATTTCTGTTTCACACTTACGTTTCCTAGTCTAAATCCCAAACCTGTCTGCTGCATTGGCTGGAAATACTGACACAGTGCAATATCACCTTTGTTCCAATACACTCGCCATTTTATCTTACTAATTAGAAGCAACACCATATACTTCCATGAGTGCCTTTACTCTTTTTCAGCCAACTTTAACACAATAATAACAACAATTAATGCTAACAATAAAATATACTCCTTACAATAATATATGCTAACAATAAAAATATAACAAATAATAAATAGATGCTATGTATTTCCTGTTCTATCTACCTATTCTATTGCAGTTGACTTGAGCTGTATTATGACTCTAATTAGTTTCAGGATGAAATATTCATACTTCTTGCTCCACTGTCCTGCTATTATTTTTACAAATTTTAAAAAATTTCTCCACTAATTTTTGCTCAACTATGGCCAGTGGAAATTCTCATTGTTATTTTGTTTTAGATATTTAAATTACCAGAATATTTTCTACACCAGATTTTTCTATTTTTTTATTATTTCTGGTTTCTGAGACTATTGATCTTTTTACTCTCTCCATCACTTTACCTTTTCCAGAATGCCACATAACTGGAATCATACCATATGTAGCTTTTCACATTGGCTTCAGTCACTTAGTAATATGTATTTAAGCTTCTTCTGTGTCTTCTCATGGCATTTTAGTGCAGAATAATATTCCATTGTCTGGATGTACCAGAGTTTATTTCTCCATTCACCTACTAAAGGACATCTTGGTTGCTTACAAGTTTGGGTTAATGTGAATAAAGCTGCTATAAATATCCACGTGCAGCTTTTTCTGTGGATATTTTGTGTACTTTCAACTCCTTTGAGCAAATACCAAAGAGCATTACTGCTGGATCATATGGTAAGAGCATGTAGAGTTCTGTAAGAAACTCCCAAAATATCTTTTAATACCACTTTGTATTCTCACAGACAATGAGTGAGGGTACCTATCACTGCTCCACATCCTTGCCAACATTTGGTGGTGTCGGAGTTCCAGATTTTGGCCATTCCAACAGACATATACTGGTACTTTACTGCTATTTTAATTTGAATTTCTCTGATGACTAATGTCATGGAGCACCTTTTCATATACCTATTTGCCGTCATTATTTCTCCTGTGGTGGGATATCTGGAGCTTGGGTCATCATTCTTGACTGTTGAGTTTTAAGAGTTTTAAGAGTTATTTGTATATTTTGGATGACAGTTCTTCGGTGTCTTTTGCAAATATCTTCTCTTGGTCAGTGGCTTATCTTTTCATTTGTTGACATCTTTTGCAGAACATAAGTTTTTAATTTAATGAAGTACAACTCATCAATTAATTGATTTTTTTTCATGGATTATGCCTTTGTTGTTCTATCTAAAAACTCATCACCAACTCCAAGGTCATTTGTGTTTCCTCCTATGTTATATCCTAGTAGTTTCATAATTTTCCATTTTCCATTTAGGTCTGTGATCCATTTTGAGTTAATTTTTGTGAAAGAAGTAGGAGTAGGAGAGTGTGTTTGTGTGTGTGTGTGTGTGTGTGTGTGTTGTTTTTCTTTTTTGCATGTGGATGTCCAGTTGTTATAGAAAAGTTTGTTGAAAGACTGTATTTTCTCTATTGTATTGCCTTTGCTACTTTATCAAAGATCAGTTGACTACTTTTATGGGGGTAAATTTCTGGGCTCTTTATTCTGTTCCTTTGATCTGTCTATTCTTTCACCATTACTGTGTTGTCTTTATTACTGTGGCTTTGTTTGTTTGTTTTTTTTTTTAATTTTTTTTAATTTATTTATGATAGTCACAGAGAGAGAGAGAGAGAGAGGCAGAGACACAGGCAGAGGGAGAAGCAGGCTCCATGCACCGGGAGCCCGACGTGGGATTCGATCCCGGGTCTCCAGGATCGCGCCCTGGGCCAAAGGCAGGCGCTAAACCGCTGCGCCACCCAGGGATCCCTTACTGTGGCTTTGTAGTAGTAATTCATGAAGTCGGGTAGTATCAATTCTCCAACTTTGTTCTTCTCCTTCAATAACTTGTTGACTATTCTGTTTTTTAATTTTATTTTCTTTAATTTCTGCTTCTCTATTTAAATTTTAGAATCACTTTGTTGATATCTGCAAAATAATTGTCTGGGACTTTGACTGGGATTGAACTGAACCTATAGATCAAGTCAGAAAGAACTGACATCTTGACATACTGAGCCTTCCTATCCAGGATCATGAAAGATCTTTCCACTTCTGCATTTCTTATTTGATTTCATTTATCAGAGTTTTGTAGTTTTCCTCATACAAATCTTATACATATTTTGTTAGATTTATGTCTAAGGGTATTTGTTTGTTTTGAAGGGTGCTAATGTAAATGCTCTTTTGACCAGTCAAAAATGGTCACACTGCATGGCTGTAAAGATATAAAAAGAGAAGAGCAGGATATATGGATTGATATTTTGTATCACTGCAAAAAGAAAAAGATTCAGGGTAACTAGAGGCATTATAATGTATTTTTCTGTGAATTGATATCTTGCATAAATGTAGTCCTTCCTGGTATTATATATGTATTTTAAGTAGACCTATAATTGCAACCCAATGTATAACTTCACCTATTATTGAGAATTGGGGTGGTCTCTAGTGTACTTTATTTCTGATAAATTTGGAAACTTAACTACTAAATTATACTCTAGAACATCTTGTCACTATGTAAAAAATATTTCTTTGTATAATTAGTAGAAAAAAATTTTGCAAGAGAAATTAGGAAATGTTAAATGCAGTATTTTCTTTGCTCTTAGTAAACTCTGTAAACATGGGTAGATCAATTGATATTAGCACTTTTACTTCTAAAGTGAGAATTTCACACTAAATAGAGATGACACAGTACATTGGAAAATACTTCAGAAGTATAAATTATTTTGTATATACAACACCATGTATTATTTTGAATAAGTTAAATGAATCCCTTAATATTACCAGTCAACAGGAAAATAAATCATTTTCAAGTAGAGGAAGAAGTATTATTGCTGTTTGGGAAATCTCTGGATAATACCAGTTAGTCTCTAAGGAGTATTAACTTCTGAATTATCATTCTTGTAATTGTAAATAAACACATCTCAACTGCTAAAATGCTAACCACTATGAATTTTAAAAATTGTCTTTGAGCCAGCAATATCATCTAAGTTGTTAAACCTTCTCTTTGGAACTGCCTTGGTTAATTCTTAAACTCACACATGAGGAGAACAGGATCAACCATGCTATACATTTGATCATTTTATTATTGTTTGAAGGTGGAAACATCTTAATCCACTATATTATAAACTCTGTGAAGGGTGTCTTCATATTTCTTCATAACTCCAGAGAATCCAGTACTATATTTTGTACACAAGGAAGGCTGTTAACTGATTGATCTTAAAATATTTAATTTGGGAATAAATAGTAACTAAGCTACTTACACAACAAGTTGGTTTCCATTTATTCATACAGACAAGTAAAACTATTCTTATTCCTCAATATTTTTTCATGCAATGTAGAGTTAAGGTATAAAAGAACACCAAAGAAAAGTTTAAATACATCTGTACCCTGAAGAGTAATGGAATTCCTTTTGCTTTGTTTTTGATAAAATAGAAAACCAATTAAAACAGTTGTTTTTAAGAAGCACAACTGTGTATCTTACGCTGGTATTTCTATTACAATTGCCACTGTTACATGTGGGGAAGGCTTAGCTACTCTTTAAAGATGTCCCATAAATTCAGCAATGTATGTGCCCTGACTAAGCATTTCCTGTTCCCTCTGGATCCAGTGTATGTCTGGTTGGTCCTTTCTTCTCCTCTACATCCCCTGGCTACTATTCCAAAAACAGAAAGTGGGGTCCATTGCCAAAGCATGTTATATAATTACTATATGCTTCATATCTTACCTCCTCTAATTCTATTTGGTAGTTTTGTCAATGGGTATGAGGGATGGCTGTAGAGTTGAAGAGAAACTGAGATTACCAAGAAAACTAATAGAATAATAACAACATAATATCTTCTTCCCACTTTCATCCCTTAAATGCCCTTGTTTATGTTTCTTTGTCTCTTTCATATTGGATAGCCTTCTGCCCTCTTTGATGGTCTCCCTGTGGCTCACCTCAATCTGTTTTCCTCTCTCTCCTGGCTGCTGGCCAGCTACTGGAACAGTGACTGGGCTATTTATAACTGATGGGCCTCAGAGGTGAGTCCTTCATATAGGGTAAGTACTCCATTGCTTTGTTGTCATTGAGGCCACCATCCCAAGGAGCTCCAGGGCTATATTACTACACCTGACTTCTCATGAACTAAGTGTCAATATATGGTCAAGGCCTGAACCACAGTAAATCATTTTGTAGTATCAAAAACAGTTTGAGCTTTGCCAAGGTTCTTGATGTGGGATATTGTCTATTAAATGTATTCACTATAGAAAGTGATGCTTGATCAATACCTGGGCTGGAATAACACAGAAATACAACCAAATGGAATGATTTTTGATCTGAAGAGGGAAAAGAGTAATCGACATTATAAAATTCTTATTAGTCTTGACAAGTGAGTGCCAGGAGTATATACAATCATTTTATTCCAAAACTTCTGAACAGAAGACCTGAATCACATATTTCAAGGAAATAGGGTTTCTTTGAGCCGGCTGAAGAAAATACTAAAAACGGAGGGCCATCTGATTTAAAGACACCTGCTCTGAGCCTCTGTGGTAACCTATAATGCATTTCACAATCTATTCTTAGCATTACTTTTCCTCCTTATCTGACTGGTGTTTCCTAAATTCATCTTGGCAGTCAACTGGTTTTCGTGTAAATAAATGTTTATTGAAACATAGCCACGTTCATGTATTTTCTGATTGTGTATACCTCTCTTCCTGCTACAGAGGTGGACTTGATTAGTTACCACAGAGTTGTGTAATTGTCACAAAGACCGAATAGTCCACAGCACTTAAAATAAACCTGGATTTCTGTTTATCAACCTCTATTATAGAATATTTATCTCCTAACAGTATGAATGAATTTACAATCTGGTATGTTCAGTAAATGGACATTTATGAAATGTGAACAAAATATGTTAATTTTTTTTTTTTTATTCATGATAGTCACACAGAGAGACAGAGAGGCAGAGACACAGGCAGAGGGAGAAGCAGGCTCCATGCACTGGGAGCCCGACGTGGGACTCGATCCCGGGTCTCCAGGATCGCGCCCTGGGCCAAAGGCAGGCACTAAGCCGCTGCGCCACCCAGGGATCCCAATATGTTCATTTTTAAGTCATTCATTCATCAGTTCATTAATTCAGATAGAACTCCCAGGAGTTAGATAATCTTTGGTGCAAAGCAGAGCTGCACTGCCATGCTGGCCTTTGGGACAATTACAAAAGCACACTACGCTTTGGTTTGTTCACCTGTGAAATAAGCAGAGTAATTGTACCTGCTTAATTCACCCACTCCATCATTGGGAACTCATGAATGAATCAGTAGGTCCAGAAAACTGTCCTAAATTGGTAGAAATACTGCTTTAGCTACTTCTAATTGTGTGGCCTCACTGTCTCCCAGGTCCCATCTTTTCATGTTTCTTTTTTCTGCTCTCAAAATAGGCAAGTGCCTGTAATCATATCCAGAACATAGAATGTGCCTAATGAAGAGTGAAGAAATGAATGAGTGAATGAATAGATAGATGTCTTTTCTCTACTCTCTCCATGATGTTATGATGCTATATGCCTTTGGCTAAAATTGTAACATGAAAAGCATGGATCCAGAGGCACCAAAACGGAACAAATTCCCAGCTATAACAGATCAAATATAATAGATGCTTAGTAAATGATTCTTGAATGAATGCAATGAAATGTAAGGCAAGATGCTGCATTGTTTCACAATAACATTGCCAGAGAAGGACTATGTAGGTCCTGAAGTCTAAACCTATTTTTTTTCAGGCTGGATATTGTAAAAACAAACAGAACATAGCCATGGCTGATTTGCTAAATATATAACAGAGAACAAAGAAGAGATGAGTTACACAGATCATAAAGTTAGCACAGAGATCATTTTACTCAAATATGAAGAATATTTATAACTGACAAATTTAACCAATGCTTCAAAAACTAGTAGACACTAATTCACTTTCAAAAAGCTGTAATCTGGGATGCCTGGATGCCTCAGCAATTGAGCATCTGCCTTCTGCTCAGGGTGTGATCCCAGGATCCAGAATCAAGTCCCATATTGGGCTCCCTGTGAGAAGCCTGCTTCTCCCTTTGCCTGTGTCTCTATTTCTCTCTCTGTGTGTCTCTCATGAATAAATAAATAAATGCATGTGTATGTAAGGGCAACGTGACTATTGTGTCCATTTTTAGTAAGACCACTGAGTTTATTTGTTATCTTATTATTATTATTTAGTTTTATTGAAGAGAAACTGGTGAGAATAAATTATGCTAAAGATGACCTAGTGGGATTTGGGAACCAAACATCACAAGGTAGCTTTAGTGGTAGTGGTGAGAAGTACTTGCCCCATTGTTTTCGTTGACTACAGTATATCTCATTCACAATGAAAGATGAATGAGCATCGTTTGGCATAATCAAGATATGCACCAGTGAGTAAGGGATGAAGTGGTTGTAAGATACCCGTGGTCTCCCAGAAATAATCTGGAATGGCTGGTTGAGGGAAAGAAATTCAAATATGCAAGTACAGGATTTATAAGGTAAAGAAAACCATGTGTTGCTTATGTTACTATACCAAAAGTGGTATACACAGTCTGGGGAGAACTGGGGGCATTTAGGCAACATGTAAAAAGGAAAGAACAAAATCAGTATCAGCCTATTTTAGTTAGTGATGAAAGAATCTGGATTTTTTTGTATGTACATATTCAGGCCAGAAGTTTCAGAAAGAATAGGAACAGCAACTAATTCAGCAGACTATAAAATAATAAGATATAATATAATTCTATTCTATTTATATTGTTTTAATAAAATACTAATATATCACCTTCTGATTTCCAATAATCTCTATAACTCATACTAATTACAATTAACTTATTGAGATCCCTGGGTGGCGCAGCGGTTTGGTGCCTGCCTTTGGTCCAGGGCGGGATCCTGGAGACCCGGGATCTAATCCCACATCGGGCTCCCGGTGCATGGAGCCTGCTTCTCCCTCTGCTTGGGTCTCTGCCTCTCTCTCTCTCTCTCTCTCTCTCTCTCTGCGACTATCATAAATAAAAAAAAAAAATTAACTTATTATTAATATAAAATGATGTGGGAAACAAAAGCAGGAGAAAGATTATTAAATTTCCTTACTACCTACAGCCCATTGACAAGTCCTTGAAATAGGCAGAGTGACCTTCTTCTAGGGACTCAGCTGTCTCCAAGTTGATACTTTGCTAAGGCCCAAAGGCAATTGAAGCCCAACCCCCAGGATCCTGTAAGTCTACTCTAACATAAAAAATTCCTTTGGAAACTTCCTATCTCTACTTCCCAAGATACATGTTAGCAATCATCCCGCAAGCGTATCACCCACTCATATACATGTAAAGGGTCTCATGACTGAGTTTTTACTAAACAGTAATAAATGAAGTTTGTTAACAATAGCAAGCCCCCTCAGGATCTTAGAAACCTTGTTTCCAAAATACCTGGGAGACTTGAACTCTCCCCAGTCCCCTCCCACCTTGAAAGTATATAATGGGCCACCCCTCATGACCCGAGGGGAGCTCTTTCTGCCCACAGGTCCTGTCCCTGTGCTAGAATACAATCACCTTTTTCCACCAAAGATATCTCAAAAATTCTTTCTTGGCCATAGGCTTCAAACCCTAACATCTTTTCCTACATCATAAGATACGTAAGAAAATAAAGAGAAAATACTTAGGTTTAAGCACAGTCCAGTAGCTACTTAATTAATTCCTTTTCTTTGGAATTGATGAAATTTCTACAAAATCCCAGAGTGAAAAAGCTAAAATCAAAGATGACTTTGTCAACATGTAAATGGTTCTTAAACCAACCCATTTTTCCAGTACTTTCTAATAATACCACTTCAAAAATGATTTTTTTTTCACAAAATAATTTTGATGTTTGTAATTCATGTCCAGAGAGACTGGCTTCATTGTGACCCAATCCTGAGAAAGAAGTGCAAATTATTTGAAAACTATAAATACTAAGGAAGAAGAGAATTACAAAAAATGACTTTTGAAATAGGCTTCTCAGTGCCATTTATGTTTTATTCATTTACTGGGAATTTAAGGTGATCCAACATCTTCTGCCCTTATATTTTCCTCCACTCATAGATAAGTGATAGAAATTTTATCATTCTTCATATACTAAATGAGATCATGATACTGTGGTTCTCACCAATTGGCATATCAAAAATTTAAGATGTCTAGAACCCATTTAGCCTGGGGATAAAAGCCACTCTACTAATCCTGTAACAATTTTGTAAATAAATTAAAAAACAAATTTGTAAAAAATGGAGTTAAGAGTTCTATATCTAGTTGTTTCTCACCAAGTCATTAATCCCTAATATGTTTTTTCCTTTTTCTAAAGATTTTATTTATTTATTCATGAGAGACACACAGAGAGAGGCAGAGACACAGGCAGAGAGAGAAGCGGGCTCCATGCAGGGAGCCTGATGTGGGACTCGATCTCAGGACTCCAGGATCACACCCTGGGCAGAAGGCAGATGCTCAACTGCTGAGCCACCCAGGCATCCCCATCCCTAATATGCTTTTGACACTAAGTTCAGGTAGACTTCCTCTGTCCCTGTACTTTCTGTTTCCTCTCTTCTTCACCAGAATTTGTCTCTGACAGGTCAGGTCTCACACCTCCAGGGGCATCTGATCATCTTGCCTCCCTCATTAAAGCTGCAAATTTCTTGGTAGGAGCTGTACCACCCAGCCATTTCACAACACATTCTACTGTTACTGTGCTCTCCTTGTTTGTTATTTTTGTCATCTCTGCTCAATCATATTCTCTTTAAGGACAAAAAAGGGTATCAGTAAATACCTGATTAATATATTTGTATTAACAGATTCCATGACCTGTGAGTTTTGTAACATGGGATCTCTCTTCCTGTCAACAATACTACCTGGAAATTGGAGAGAATTCCTGATTGCTGGTGCTCTGTTTACAACTATCAGCAACATTTCATTCTCGCTTAATATTCATGTAACATAATGATATTTTTGGCACACATTCTTGGACATAATTGATTATCTACTTTATTTTATCTTTATGAAACTGAGTATGAGTGTTTACATGTTTCTCCATATGGTGGTGAGTTTCATGTAAACAAAAGGACAACAAAGCATGAAAAGAAGTTACACAACACTAGAGAATTCAACACTCATTCAGTGCAGGAAAGTATTTTCATTATAAATGAGGAAAACTATACCTGTCATTATTTACCTCTACCCTTCGTTGGCTCAGTCTTTGAGTTGCTTGTGGTAGAATTAGCACTTTTACCCTTGAAATTTCTATGAAAAATAACACGGTTTGAACACTTCTTCCAAGTAAACAAAATAATTATTTTTTTTAATCTCACCATACACAAAATAGAATCATGAGAATTTGAGATGCCTTTGGGGCTCTATCCCAGGACCCTGAGTTCATGACCTGAGTTGAAGGCAGCCACTTAACTGTCTGAGTCACCCAGACACCCCTCAAAATGAGGTAAATATACTTATTGAAGTCTCTTTGAAATAATTTTCAATGGCAGTGGGAACAAACTCAATCATAGTCAACCTTCCTCTTGATGAATTCTTCTGTTTAATATCTACTAATATAAATCTCAAGATAATAGACTTTCACATAGAATGCAAATTAAATTGAAAAATGGTCATTAATTACTTCTAAGATCATTACATTTTTGTGTGACTGATAGATTATCTCCAGAGTTTATTCTCTTAAAATAATGTACATGAGCAACTATTGCTAATAATCATACAAATAATAATTAGCAATTTTGAAATTAAAAAGGTTGTCATTGTCATATGAGTTCCTAAATGTCACAATGCAGTTTTCTGCTGATGAATGTTTGATATACCCATTATCCTCATGCACTTATAAGTATTTTGCCCCTGGTTACTTGATTTATAAATCTCCAGAATTATCCTCAAAACATCTCTTCCCTTATTTCAGTGTAAGGGGAGAGGGAAGTGCTTTAGTCTTTTTAACTGTGTTATCTGGTTAAATATGTGAAAGGATTATATTATGTAAAGCAAAATGGGAATTAAGGAACTGGAAAGAAGACGGCAAAGAAAAATTTCAGAAGAAAGTCAACAGGAAGTAGCAGCGCACAGAGACAGATTGGAAAGAGCTGACGTCAAAAATTAAAGAAGGGAAAATTGAAAGATATTTCACAAAAAAAATTTCTAATATTTTGAAACTTAATGTTTGCATGTAACAGAAGTTGTTGATTATGGGTTTGATCGAAAGATGTACCTTCTCATAGTTTACCTCACAATCTTTAATGTAAATGATCAGATTGGTTGTTACTCGACACATAAAAAATTAGGTTATCAAGTAGATTCCTGAGTTTTAAACATCATCTTTCTACTTAGAATAGATTATGAATTAAGCCTTAACTCTCTCTCAAACATACTCCACTTAGTCTCATGCTCATCAACATAGAAAACAAAAAAGAAAGCCTGGAAATATCCCTATTTAATTATCTGTTATCCGCAGATAGATTATTTTGCAGCAGCTGTTTTGCTTCTTACCAGTGCAGTTCGTTTTTTGATGCAGTGTTGCAAGGTTCCAACACACTTTCTTCCTTCAATTATGCTTTTGATTTCGCCTCTCAGGATTTCTGTTGATTTCTGCTCTTCCTCAGATGATCTCTAAACAAACACCTTTGACATTTTGCAAACACTCCTCATCTACCCAGCCCTTGACTGGAGGCATAGAATCTTTATCTATTTGCAGATCTGCCAATTGCTGCCCTCAACAGTGAATCACATAAATGAAGCTCCGCTTTTATTTGAAGGGGCAGAGGAAGGGATGGTGAGAAAAACAGACTGAAGAATTTAAGGAGCAAACAGCCAACATCGACATGCACATCTGAAGCTCTAGTGCCTGGTTCTGAGCAATGACACAGCTCTCCTTAAGGCAAAGGGATACAAAGCCAGATTTTTTGGACACAAACTATGATACTTCTGGCAAAACCATCACTGTTTAAATCATATATAACTTTCTTTCAACAGAAGTTACAATGTTGTCTTTACTTAATGATGTTGAATAAGATCATCATTTAAAGTCTATCACAGTTTCATCTTCCCTGGTTTAAATTCTGACATATTTGAAGCCAATTGTGGAAGAGTGATGTATGCAATTTGATTTACCATAAATGCCTGAGCGACTCATTTTGCTGGGCTTATAAATGACAGCGTGACTATAAGAGTTCATTTTGATAATAAGAAAATTTAAAGTTTGGCTCAACAATCTGGAAGAACAAAATGAATCTTGACATGGGTCTAAAAATAAGAACATCTGTTTGCAGCAGGAAATGGTCATGATTTATGGTTCCGACATCACTGTGTGATATGTTGTTTCACTTTGTGGTAATTTACAGCATTTAATGTACTATATAAATCGACATAAACTGAGGTAATGCTCCCTCAAAATGCAATAAAAGGAACAAAAATGTAGAATATAAATGTTTGGTTTCCTGTGTGAAAGTTTTGGTTTTATAGTGGAGATTCATGTGGGAAGAACAGAATGATTTCAAACCAAAATTGCCCCCTAGGCAGCTTTGAAGTTTTGCTGGTGTCAGCATCCCACGCACACATGAAGTGCAGGAAGGACACTGAAGCAAATCCCATGGCAGACCTCATGTGCTATCACCCTATTGATGAATTTTTATTTACACTTTTACAAGCGTGTCCTTCCTGCAAAGTTCTAAAGCCCACCCAAATGCCCCTGAGTCACGCACATTTATCTTATTTCTTTGGCTAATAATATAACTTTGTATTTTTTAAGGCTAGTAAATGATTTTATATGAAACAGTCTGTAATTCTAAAAAGCAATTCTGTCTTTGAATGTATTTCAGAACTCTTACAAAGCTCTAAATCAGTATTTTATTCAAAACACATTAAAACTGAAAAAATTGAGCTGTGCTATCATGGAATTGCATAGATGGCTCTCCAACGAAAATTTAGAGTCCTAAACATTTCACCTGTACTCCCCACAGTCACATCTCTTACACCTGCTGTATAGCCTTTTTGGTGCAGACAGCAGGAGAGACTGGGTCAGGGCAGAGGTAAGGATTTTGTAGAAGATTCAAAGAATCTTAAGACACAGACTTTCGATACTTTCCACTGAAGGTCTGCTGGATAGTTCCTCTAAGGAACAATCAAGCTATTTTCCTGGGCAAGAATTGCAGAAATAGCAAAGTCATGCTGATATATAAGGTAAGTTATGAGGGAAGTAGAGAGTTTGAGAGCTCAGTGTCTTTGCTATTTATAGGGGAGGATGGTATGGATTCTCAGACCCTTGCCCTGTATCTACCAGAATTCATACGCATTCAAATAAACCAGTTTATAGGAACCATGTGAGTCCAATGATAGAGGGGGTGGTGTATGCCTCCTTGTTATGCATGTGTGCATGGAAACTACTAAGTACTTTAGTTAAAATAACATCTCTGGAGGATTATCTAGAATTTTCTGAACTTTACGCCCTTACAACATCATACCTGCCCCTTGCCACCATCAGTCTCCATTTCTCATATGAGAAAACTGAAGCAAAGAGAAGCTTACTGGTAGAAAAGCCAATACCTACTAAGTGGAAGGGTCAGAATCTGAAATCATATCTGAATGGTCTGGAGTTCACATTCTCCACTGCTCTACTTTTTCACCTAATCACCTAACTTCCATGGAGTTTCTTTATGTAGTATGTATGGTTTTCCCTACTTAGATAACCTCAAGATTTTTTTAAAGAATTTATTTATTTATTTATGAATGAGAGGGAATGAGTGAGAGGCTGTTAGTGGGAGGAGGGGCAGATGAAGAGAGAGAATCCCAAGCCGACCCCTCTCTGAGCACAGAGTCCAATCTATGAGGCTTTTTTATCACCAGAGATCGTGACCTGAGCCAAAAATCGTTTGAAGCTTAAGTGACTTAAGTCACTCAGGTGCCCCTTATCTCAGGATTTAACTCATCATTCTACACAAATTGGGCCATAAACTAGTGTTAGTGATAAGCTAGTGTTAGTGATACTAATATAAATACAAGAAATATTTATAGATATCTTAAACTAGCATCAACAAATCAATTTTCTCAACAGGAGAAGGCATGTTGTGTGACAAAACAGAAAGGCAGATCTTAATTTCACTTCTGACCATAGCTTGCTTTGGATCCACTAGACCTTTGCGTATGACATATCCTATCAGAAACATAGCTCTTTTTCTCTACCAAAATACAGTCCCCCCTTAAAACATCATTTTTTAAGATATATTTTTTCCTACAGGCTTCACTTGCATAAAATCTTTCAAAGCCAATACTTAAAAACAATTCCAATATTCCTTAATATACATTTATATCTATGAGTAGTTGTAATGTATACTTAATTTGTGAGTACCTACAGTATAAGTTGCTTAAGGGACTTCTAACATGTCTGTGTTTCTTTGATAGTTCTTTTTGGATCTATCTAGCTATTAGTAGATTATTCTTTAATACTAGCAGCATAATTATGAGGCTTTTTTATCATAATCTTTATAAATATAAATGTGAGAAGCCAATTACTATTCCATGCTATTCTTTCAGAGAGTTTCCTGCCTTGGATAAATCCTTAGCCATAAAAGAATTACGAGATTTAACCTGGTAGGAAATTAGTGCACTTTTTCATTTTTATCTTATTATTTCTTTTCTCAACAGGAGCTTGCAATACAAGTTCATTCAGACTACTATTTATTTTTCTTGAATGGAGTTTAACATTCTCCTCAGGGAAGGACAAAAATCACAATTTTATTTTCATTTGTTTTCTGTCCATTTACTCTCATAACTAAGTCTATGGTGATGATTTTATAGAAATGCACATTTTCTAAGAACTTTACATTGTTATATAAAAAATTCATTTTGAGGGTTTTTTGGTGTTTCTTTCTACTTTTTTTTTTTCCTTCAGAAATTAACTGTCGTTCTAAAGTGACTATTCTTACTGATGCCTGATATTATTGCCCTGGTAGGCCACCAAATTATTTTTATGTGTCCAAAAGAGTTTCCGATTATTTAAACATATCTTTTTACGTTATTTTACTATTTCTATTTCCTCTAAATGCTGAAGAAGAATGTTTTCAAACCATTTTAAGAACAATCACATGTTTTAACGGCCTCTCAAATGGTCAAGCGCATAGGGCTACAGGGCACTGTATTTGACGCAAACTTCTGTTTGGATTGTCATAGGAACAGAACAGACTCATTCTGAGTATAATGCAAAATAGAAGAAGAGCATCACCCCTCAAAAAAAAAAAAACACATTCTGCATATTGATAAGTCTATATAGGATGCAGATTCCTACACCAGTGAGGTTAACTCTTAGGAGAATATTAAAAAGAAGATATTCAGGAATCCTGGAATGTCAATTCAAAGGTCATTTGAAAAGTGCTTGTTGTAAGCTAGAGACAATATGATGGCACATTTCAAGATGAATTACTGAATGAAGGGCATGCTGTGTCTGCTGGCCATCAGAATGTAATGCGTTAGATTCTAAGACTCAGAGATACATGTAAGTGCTTAGATCTGGGATTTCTAGAAATATTTTTAGGGAAGAGTATTTTTAAATTAGTTAACCGATGGGAAAGAGACTCTCAAATTTTGAAAGGTACTTTCTTCATATCTGAATTAGGAAAAGCTATGATTAGGTTTCCTGTGGCAGGAGACTGGTCTTCAAACTAACTGAGCCTATTTTAGTCCAGCATAAATAATGGACAGTCAATCCTTGAGTTTCCTGGTTTTGAATACAAATCATTAAGAGTCAGGAGGTAGGGCTGATGATGAAGAAGACTTGAACTTTTACCTCCAAAGAAGCACTACGACAAAATGTTTTGAAGATGCAGTTCACTCCCAGTAAAGTTGAAAGAGGATATATTCATAGGGTCAATTACAATCAGATAGCTCTGATGTCTGATTCCAATTGTCAACATAGATCTTTTTTTCTATTTCCAAAGATTTTATATTTAAGAATGAAGCAACAGGAAAATGCACAAAATGGAACCGTATAGCTCAAATAATTGTTTCAAACTGAATACAACTGCAGAACTACCATCCCAGCTCAAGTAATGGAACATGACCAGCACCCTAGAAGCCCCCTTGTGAGCCCGATCCCTTCCAACTGTCATCACTTTCAGGCTTCTATTACTATAGATTGAATTCGTCTGCTTTTCAATTTCAGTTAAACAGGGTCCTAAAGGAGGTAATCATTTGTGTTTGCATCTTTTCATCCATGCCATTGTATATAACAATAGTTCATTTACTTTCATGGCTATCCAATCTTACTTTCTAAACAGTAAACTTGCTATTTATCTGTCCTACTCTTGATGGACTTTTGAGTTGTTTTATGTTAATGTTTGATTGTTACAAATAATGTTGCTGGAAATAGACTTTTGGCTTCCTTGTGTGCTGTATGTATATTGCATTTGCTGTGAAACTGATCTGTCATGTTATGTACATTCTCAGTATTAGCAGATATCTGCCCATTATTCTGAGTCATTATTACAATCACACTCCCACTAGAAGTGAGTTTTCCAATTTCCACATATTTGATATTGCCAGGTTTTTAAAATTTTGATATACCTTCTGATGGAAACACACATCACACATGATATTTTTCTGTTTGGGAGTAAGATGCAAAGTGGATAACCTTTATCACTACATACTTTAGTATGTTTCTGCTAAAAACAAAGACATTCTCTTATACAAAACCATAGTATGACTATACAAAATGGGAAACTGATAGTGACACATGCTATTATTTTTCTAGGAATCTGCCCATTTCACATACATTTTCAAATTTATTTCTTTAAAATCTGTCACAATATCATCTCATCATGTAGAATGTGATGATGTTTTGTTTTCTATTTGTGATAGTTATCTGTGCCTTCTCTTATATTAAATAGTATTTCCAAAATTTTTCGATCCCTAATTGTAGACATTCTAATAAGGGAAACCTCTTCAGTTTTCTATTTAGCTATGATTTTTTTAAACCACAAATAGATTTGAATTCATACAAAATGTTTATCTATTATATTAAGTTTTTAAAATTTGTTTGTTTCTTCTATTTTCTTTGAATTTTGTTGCTCTATTTTTAATTTCTTGAAATTAATTGATTTATTCTGTATTTTTCTCAATCATACACATTACTTGTTATAATTTTTCCTTCAAAAAATAATAATTTTTCCTTCATTGCAGTTTTCTTCATGTGCAACAAGTTTTGAAATCTAAGTTTTAAATAATATTTAATTCTAAATATTTTCAATTCCTATTGACATCCTTTCTTTGCTTCATAGATTTTTGAAAAGCATAGGATGTAATTTTCAAATAAGTGGGAACTGTATGTTGTTTTCTTAAGATTACCTACATGCTATTAATATTGTATCTTCTGTGTGATTTCAATTTTTTTCGAATTTTATGACAGCTTGACTTATGGTCTAGAATGGAGAGTTTCAACTATGGCAGTTTGACATTTTGAATAAAACAATTCTTTGTTGTGGGGGTGGTGGTCTTGTTTACCAGTATCCCTGCTCTCTGCTCACCAGATTCCAGTAGTACAGTATTTTCCAAATCATGATAATCAAAATGTCTTTAGATAATGACCAATGTCCCTGATGGCGACAAAAATTTCCAGTCCTTGAGGATCACAGGTTTAATAAAGGTCATTTTGGTAAATATTCCATGTGGACTCAAAACAATGTCTATACATTTCCATTACTAGATTTATATGCTATTGTTAGCACAAATTTTGATAATATGCATTCTTTAATAAACAATTATTTTTTATTTAAAATATTGAACGTATTTTTAAAAAGGTACCTACATGTTTACATGTTTTTCTCTTCCTTATACTCTTTATCACGTATATTTGACTGATGGGAGACATTTCCTCTTCTTTTCTTTTCTTTTCTTTTCTTTTCTTTTCTTTTCTTTCTTTTCTTTTCTTTTCTTTCTTTTTCTTTTCTTTTTTCTTTTTTTTCTTTTCTTTTTTCTTTCTTTTCTTTTCTTTTTCTTTTTTCTTTTCTTTTCTTTCTTTTCTTCCTTTTCTTTCTTTTCTGTTTTAAATTTAATTTTAATTCCAGTATAGTTAACACCCAGTGGTATAGGAGTTTCAGGTGTACAATATGGTGATTCAGCACTTCCATACATCACTCAGTGCTCATCACAAGTACCCTCCTGAATCCCCATCGCCTACCTCACCCATCCCCCCACCCACCTCCCCTCTAGTAGCCATCAGCTTGTTCTCTAGAATTAAGGGTCTGTTTCTTGCTTTCTCTCTCACTTTTTTCCTTTGCTAATTTGTTTTGATTCTTAAATTCCACATATGAGTGAAATCATATGGTATTTGCCTTTCTCTAATTTACTTATTTTTCTTAGTATTACACCCTGTAGCTCCATACATGTCATCGAAAATGGCAAGATTTCATACCTTTTTATGGCTGAATTATATATATAATCTTCTTTACTTGTTCATCTATGAATGGACACTTGGATTACTTCTATATTTTATCTATTGTAAATAATCCCTCAGTAAATATAAGTGTGCATATATCCCTTTGAATTAGGGTTTTCATTTTCTTTGGGTAAATACCCAGTACTGGAATTACTGGATCATATTGTAATTTCATTTTTTTAAAGATTTTATTTTTTTATTCATGAGAGACAGAGAGAGAGAGAAACAGAGACAGAGACAGAGACAGAGAGAGGCAGAGACACAGGCAGAGGGAGAAGCAGGCTCCATGCAGGGAACCTAATGTGGGACTCAATCCCGGGACTCCAGGATCACACCCTGGGCCAGAGGCAGGTGCTAAACCGCTGAACCACCCAGGGATCCCCTGGTAATTTCACTTTTAATTTTCTGAGGAAACTCCATACTGTTTTTCACAGTGACTGCACAAGTTTGCATTCCCATCAACAGTTCAAGAGGGTTTTTTTTCTGCACATCCTCCCCAATACTTGTTATTTCTTGTGTTTTTGATTTTTGCCATTCTGACAGGTGTGAGGTGATATCTCATTGTAGTTTTGATTTACATTTCCCTGATGATGAACATCTTTTCATACATCTGTTGGGCCATCTGTGTGTCTTCTTTGGAAAAATGTCTGTTTAAACTTTCTGCCCATTTTTAAATTAGATTGTTTTTTAGGTGTTGAGTCCTATCAGTTCCTTATGTATTTTGGATACTATTTATTGGATATATCATTTACAGATATCTTCTCCCATTCAATAGGTTGCCTTTTAGTTTTATTGGTTATTTCATTTGCTGTATAGAGCTTTTTATTTTGATTAAGTCTCAATAGTT
This sequence comes from Canis aureus, assembly GCF_053574225.1. Lineage (NCBI taxonomy): Eukaryota > Metazoa > Chordata > Mammalia > Carnivora > Canidae > Canis > Canis aureus. Next base: position 7,245,183 of record NC_135627.1, read on the forward strand.
TATTTTTGTTTTCGTCTTTTGTCCCTCAGGAGACACATCTATTAAGAAATTGCTACAGCTGATGTCAGGGAGATTACTGTCTGTGCTCTCCTCAAGGATTTTTATGGTTTCAGATCTTATAGTTAGCTCTTTGATCCATATTGAACTCATTTCTGTGTATACTGTATAAAAGTGGTCAAGTTTCATTGGTTTGTGTGTAGCTGACCAGTTTTCCCAACACCATTTGTCGAAGAGAGTGTCTTTTCCCCATTGGATATTCTTTCCTGCTTTGCTAAAGATTAATTGACCATATAATTTTGGATTTATTTTTGAGTTTTCTATTCTATTCTGACAATCTGTGTGTCTATTTTTGTGCAGCTGTGTTGATTACTCCAGTTGTGTAATATAACTTGAAGTCTGGAATTGTGATGCCTCCAGCTTTGTTTTTTCTTTTCAAAATTGCTTTGGCTAGTCAGGGTCATTTGTGGTTCCCTATAAATTTTAGGATTATTTGTTCTAGTTCTGTGAAAAATGCTATTAGTATTTTGATAGAGATTGCATTAAATCTGGAGATTGCTTTGGGTTGTATGGACATTTTAAAGGTATTGTTCTTCCGATCTGTGAACATGGAATGTCTTTTTATGTCTTTGTGACATCTTCGGTGTCTTTCATCAGTGTTTTATAGTTTTCAGAGTACAGACTTTCACCTCTTTGGTTAGGTTTATTCTTACTTATTATTTTTGGTGCAACTGTAAATAAGATTATTTTCTGAAATGGGCATGGGATTGTAGGTTGATATTTTATTGTTTATGTGTTTGAAATACTTGGAAAATATAACTGCATTATCTTGTAGCTTCCATTGTTTCAGTTTTAGATTTACTCCTGTCCTTTGAATCTAACATGTCTTAATTTTATGAACATTTTTAAGATTTTTGTCATAATCCCTGCTTTTTATCAGTTTTACTATGACATACCATATATATATGTATGTCTGGGTGTATGTATATCTGTTTGGAGTTTGTAGTGCTTAAGATCAAGAAAGCAGAAAGCTTAATTCTATATATCGAAAACTTAAAACTTTAGTTTTGAAAGTTTTGTATCATTGTTTTTGATATATACTCTCTATTATATTCTCTTTTACTTGCATTTAATAGCTCCAATGATATGTATAATTAAGATTTCTACCTTCCCTGTGTCTTTGAAATCTTTTTATACTTCCATGTTTTAGTTTGTCCTTTTTAGGGGATATATATTCTTCAGATATTTTATCTAGTTTACTCATTCTCTCTTTAGTTGCATCTATTCTACTGTTAAATATATTTATTATATTTTCTTTTTTTTTTCTTTTTCTTAAAGCCTTGTGTTGGGTGCTGATTTTAATGCATTGCAGTGAGGGAGGTGCTTTGCTACATACAAAACTTCTACCCAGGAGCAGGTCATCTATGTGTGGTTTAGCATATTTATTTTATTTTCAGTTGCACTTATTTTATAATTCAGGTATATATTTTCCATGGTTCCTTTTTACATAGTTCTTTCCTCTGTGGAAATTATTAATGTTCAATTAATTTGTTGAAAATGTTAGGTATAGTTATTTTAATTTGTGTGTGATATGTCCATTATCTGCCTTTACTTACTCTATTTTCTTCTCTTTAAAAAATTGTGTTTTTTTTTTCTTTGCTTTCATGGTAGGGTATATTGTTAATTTAAAAAAATGAGTAAGAGTCTCAGAAATAAGGAAATGTTTTATTTTCCTTTGAAATTATATTTTTTTCCTCTATCAGGAGCTGAGGGACAATGAAAGTTGAATATTTTCTTATTACAAGTAACAAGTTTTCAGTCATTTGTTTCTTATTCCCCTTACTGTAGTATATATACTATAGCATACATAGTAAGTTTAGTAGAACCTTTTTAAAATCCCAGAAAATTTAGGTTGTTTTGTCAGACTGCTTCGATTTTTGGTGTATCCTGAACTTACATTTGTATCTTACAATACCAGAGGATGTTAAAACTCTATTTTTCTTCTCAAAGTCTCAACAATATCCTCCAGAATCATCAGGCTTCCTTTGAGGAGTATTTAAACTCTTCAAATTCAGTTCAGTTACATTGGATTTTGGAAGTTTCTTGAAATATTCCTACAGATTGAAAGAAGAGTATCCAGTTTTCTCTCATTTTTCTTGGTAAAATAATTTTTCTTAATGATCCTTTCCATCATTTCCAGGAGTTGAGTTTCATTCTCCACTTCCTAAAATATAAAGAAGAGTCTTTTTTCTTTTCTTTTTTCTTTTCTTTTCTTTTCTTTTCTTTTCTTTTCTTTTCTTTTCTTTTCTTTTCTTTCTTTTCTTTTCTTTTCTTTTTTCCTTTTTCTACCTTCTAAGAAGAAACAGCTCTAATCTACCATAGCCAAGAGAATAAAAGAACCAATCAAGAGAGAAGTAACTAATATGAAGGCACTTCTCACACACACAATCCTCAAAGATGCCCTTTCTTAGGGAGGCACTGCAGCAGCTTTGCTATTCTGCCATCAAATCCAGCAAAAGTGTGATGTGTCTTAGATAGCCTAACACCTAGCTACAACTAAAATTTTAAGTGTCAAATACATGAGAAAATAGAATCAACTTCAGTCATGAGGATAAGCTGGTGAGATGCTTTAACAGAATGTTTTCGTTTTACCTCATTACTATTCCATGTGCTGTAAAGTCTGGACTATGGATTAGAATCTTTTCTAGAGTCTAAAGTTTTACCAAAAGAAATAGGAGTTCTATTTTTATATACTATTAAATTGACAACATGAGTATTTGCTTTTCTAAGAACATAATAACGTTTGAAACTATTGGCAACTTTTCCTTGGTTGCCAAGACAACATTCCAACACTAACTCGAGAATGGGCTTTTAGATATTACACAAAGGGAAAATATTTTGATTCTTTATTTAGAAAGAATTTTATTAAACATAGGGATAGAGGAACACCTATAAGTGCTGTTCATAAAGTAGACTGAGTAAGAATGCAAGATAAATCTGCTGCTACAAATTAAAGATGTTCCCTCCACAGTATATGCTACTGTCACTTTGCCAATTAACATCAAGATATACTCTGTGTGTGTGTTAAAGAAAGTAGTAAAGAACAGGTAAAAAAAATAAGAAAAGGCAAACTATTAATATGCCTTTGAAATCAGCATTTTGATATTTAGGTTCTTCAGTTTAACTCTTGGATTGATTACACGATCCCTTTCAGAGCCATTCCCTAAACTTTTGTTTGATTGAAAAAGACAATCTTATCCAGTTATTCAGTTATGGTATTGTATTGTAGTTCTGAAAGAGGGCATATTTTTTACTCTTCCTCTTTCTGCCAATATGAAGCTGAGCCTTATGCTATAAACAGCACTGGGTGGCCCCTGCAGTGTAGGGTAACTGACCAGCTGCTAAGAAATTTCAACAATTGCCATAACACAGGAAGTTAACATATTTATCAGATACTTGAGATGAAAAAATGGTATTCATGGGGACTTTTTACCCTATGCCATCTGGTCCTGAGGTGCCTATTACATCTATTATCGACTCATTAAAGTCAATGAGGTGAATAACACAATTAAACTTGTTTACTTGTCATGTAACAGTCAGTTAACATTGAAATGTAACTTCTAGTTTCAGTACCACTATGCAGCACAAATCCATTCCAACAACCCTAAGTGATACCCAAAATTAATCTCAGATTAATATCTCTCAAAATTATAGTGCAATTTAAAAGTACATGAATATTTGAGGCTACTTTTTAACATGCAAATGCCATATAACAGTCACAATGAAGATTAATCTTTATAATTAAAACAATAAAACAGAAATAAATGGCCAATGGGGACCAAATACAAGATACATATTCCTGCACTCCCCTAATCATTCAGCTGCAGATGGCTTGCACATTTGCAAATAGCTTGCAGAAAATATGGATCCATTTGTGTAGGCAGGGCAGCGAGAGGCAAAGCTATCAGAATTGAAAAGCTTATTTCTACAAAGCAGTTTAAGAATTCATTACTAGATAAGCTCTTAAATATGGACATATGTGGTTGTGGCAAGATAAAAACATTATTCTTGTTATTTTAATTTGCACCCCATATTCCATGATGAAAAAATGCAGAAATGATCTTTTGATTTAATATTAGACCTAAGAAAAACACTATAACAAAAGGTTTAAGACTTTATAAATATTTATGTAGTTATATAATAATGACATTCCTGAAGTACTTCTAAGTGAGTTAAAACTTGAAATAAAAAAAAAACTTGAAATAAAACAGAAAGTGCATTTTCATTTGTAAATACTTCTTTACAAAAAGTAAATTAACATCATTTGTTTATTGTACATATTGGAAATTCATATAAATTAATGAAATGCCAGCTTTAAAACTTAAGCTTCCTGAATAAATGTTCAGTGGCTTCAGAAATAAGCATGGGCTTCATCACTCATAGTATAATCATGTACATATTTGATCAATAAGTGTTTAGAGAAGAAAAAAGATATAAGGACAGAAAGAGGGACAAGAGAGAGATTTACAGTTACAACTGGCCATACTGTTTCCTGAAAAATCCTTAAAGCTAAAATATTTTATTTTTCCACCTTTGTCTGTGTACATATCCAGCAACTGATAGATACTACTCTTTGGGCTAAAAGAACTATGTATTCAGTTTAGAAATGACATCCCTCTCTTCAATATTAAATTTCTACCAAGTAGGGTTCAATGTTAAATTTTTCCAATCATTTATTTCTACATATGATATTAAATTATCTTTTAACAAAAAGTAGACAAGCAACAAAGAGCTTACAAGAAATTGCTCATTCAAATGACCACCGTATTTTAATCTCAATAGCAGACAAAGAACATTGAACGCTTTACCTTGAGAGAAGAAATCCAGTAGCATTATTAGTCATTAATCTTAAATAAATAGCACATTTAAAGATATATTCCCCAAAGGCTGCCTGCCTTGTCAACAATTTTTGTTTTGTTTTGTTTGTCTTTAACCTAAGCAACTCAATTTAGAATTCACACTGTAAATTCTACTTAGAAATAAAAAGTGACCAAAATAATCCAGCCACTCAATCTCAACTCACTACATCATTATGACTAGAAGTTTAAGCTCTTCACCGTACAGAAATAAGATAGAAAAGCAGTGAATACAAATATATATTCCTTGCATCAGTATGCTGTGGAATGGTGAAAAAAGCTACACTTGAGCAATTAAATAATTGAAAATGGTTGTTGCAATGAAATCCTCCTAATATAGGGATTTAGCAATTTAAAAATAATGGATTTGCTTCCTCATTCTAATCTATGATGAAGATATTCACTGGCTTATGACAACCAAAAACAATAGGCTTTGAAATCCCATGCATTTCTATAATCATAGGTCTTATCAAATTATATATATATATATATATATATATATATATATATATTAAAAGAACCTAACTTTTTAGAGTCGAAGTAATCATTATTATAGAATGTTGTGGTATATTGATTGGTATTCAGAGTGTAAGGTTTCCATGTAGTTTTGAGAAAAAATTGTGATATTCTCTGGTCATACATAGATAAGGGCAAAGGTTAAGTGGCGTGCATGTTGAGCTTATTGACAATTTTCAAGTAGCAAAAGTCCTTTCCATTAAAGAGTGCATCTCTAACAACACTTCAAAGAAAACATTACATAAAAATTAGATTGACTTCAATTTGGGTCAACCTCATGACTAATCCATTTGAACATGCAATGTAGACTTTAATCACATAAAGAAAGATAAAAATTCATTTACTTTTTTATAAACTGAATTTAAACTATGTAAAAATATACATTCTCAAAAATGCCATAAATTCTGGATGCTATTCAACAGGAAAAGACTTGGGAACACGATCCAGAAAAATATCCTTATATTGCATGGTGCTCTCTATACATGATCTACATAGGAAAAATAATTGTATAAAGCCAGGCTATTAATTGTCATATCAGATAACCTCCTTAAAAAGGAAAATTGATCCTCAAATGGATACTTGGGATGGAACGATAGCAGCCAATCCATATGGACCAGAGTAAGCAAATATGGGAATAGATATTTCATTTTGGAAAAATGAGGAAAGGAAGAAAATTTGAGAAGATGAAGAGTTGCTTAATGCATCTCTAAAACACACTTAATCAAGAGCAAAACTGACCTAACCTTAAAAAAAAAAAAAAAAAAAAGAAACCCACAGGCTGAAAGAAACTTCTCACTTTTAAAATACAGCATTTTAATGCTAAACTATTTTTTCTTTTATAATACTAGCACTAATTTTACCTACTCTAAATATAACCCAGTGGAAAAAGCATTTTTATGGAACCAGTGATATATAAAACGCATGGTAACTTTTTTACACCTCATGTAAAAAGTAAATTTACATCTCATGTGAAAAATAAATTTAAAATGATTACTGAGCACTTTTCAAATAAAATACAATAAAATGCTTAATAATTTTGAGTAAGTAGTAATGGATTCAACTCTGGAAACATAAAACTAGACAAGTAACAGCATCCACAGTAATGGAAATTAATACTTTCAGAACTTTTCATTAGGATGAGAAGGTCTAAAGCCCATAAGCACTGTTAAAATGTGCTCCGAATTGCTCACGCTTTATGTCTCATCACAAGCTTTAGCACTTTCACTTTCACTGAACATGTCCCCAACAGCTTTCTTGTCCCTCTATCTATGAGAGGGAGCTTATTTGGGCTAGTTTAGAACACACGGAAAATGAACTCCCAGCATTTTAGTTTATTTTGGGGAAAGCAACACTTCCTGTTTTTTAAATTCTTTTTTAAAAATTTGAATGCTTTAAAGGATTATCAAAAAGTCTCAATAGTTTTCATGGATATCAAATCACTCTAGAAGATTGGTGTTTTGATGATTTCAGTGTAAACGAATCAAAAACATATGGATTACATTTCTGTTAAAATACACAACGTTGTAAAAATCAAGGGCAAAGTAGTTCCAAAAAGGACATTCAGAGCTTTGACTTCAGGTGTTTGGAAGCACTTCAAGATGTCCAATGTAACTGGCCTGTGGACAGAACACGCCACTCAGACTGTATTCTGTTGCAAGGCATGGATGGTTTCTACCGACAGGATAGAATCTTAGAGATGCTAAAATGTTTTGATGAATCAGATAGATGGCGATTTAAAGATATCGTGAAAATTAATAGGCACGATGTAAAAGAATGTATCTATGGCTTGCTATTAAAAAAGTCATTTTTAATTCACCATCTTGGAATCAAGTTAGGAAGTAGTTAATTATTGTTTAACTGGAGCCTTCTGACTAACTACATTTCAGATTATTTTATTGACACTTCAAGTTAAAAGGAACTCTCCATGAGAAGCCTCAAATATAAAAAAGAAATGGAAAATGGTTCTGCCTTTGGCCAAAGGAATCAAAAATAAAGTCTACCTACCCCGTGCTCTTTTTTATTATGCCTTTTTTAGATAAAATTTATGTACCATTCTATTCACCCATTTTTTTTTGTACCATTCCAGTGGTCCTTAGTATATTCACAGTATTGCACAACTGTCACCATAATCAATTTTAGGACATTTTCATTACCCCCGAAAAGATCCCCCATTCTTATCAGTGGCCCCATCTATACCAATCACTCCCACTTCAGCCCTCAGCTCTAAGCATCTATGAATCTATTTCTTGCCTCTATGGATTTGACAATTCTGGACATTTAAATCAATGAAATCATACAATACATGATGTTTTGTGACTGACTTCTCTCACTTAGGATAATTTTTTCAAGATCTATCCATGCTCTAGCATGTGTCAGTACTTTTTTTTAATTCCCACATATGTCACTGTATTAAAATACTAGATTAATTTAAATCATCAGTTGATGGAGATTTTGGTCATTTGTACTTTTGGGCTGTTGTGAATAATGCTGTTATAAACATCTACTCACATGTTTTTGTGCCAAAATACATTTTCATTCCTCTTGGGAATAAACCTGCAAGTGAGATTTCTGAATCACATGATAACTCTATATTGAAATTTCTTGAAGAAGTACCAGAATGTATTCCAAAATAGCTGCACCATTTGACTTTCCCACTAGCCATGCAGGAGGGATCTAATTTCTCACTTCCTCACCAATTCTTACCTTTTTAATGTTAGCCATCCTAGTGCACGTGATGGGGTACCTTACTTTGGTTTTGAATTACATCTCCCTCTTGGCTATAAGATACACTCATCACTATGCTCTAGATATTTATGTTCTAGTGGAGTGAGCTAGATGATACAGATGATAGCAAATAAAACATAATTTTAGACAGTTGTTGGGTGGGATAGTGAAAAACATCAAAACATGCAATAATGTCATACTCTACCAGAATGGTTGATACTATTTTAAGAAGGATGAAAAAAAGCCCTATGATGAACTCAGCATAACTACTGTTTCAAAGACAGAGACTAACAAGTGCAAAGTCCCTGGGGCAGAAATGAGTTTGGCACTTTATAGGAACCTAAAGCAGCTTAACGTGACCAAGACATAGAAAGTAAGGAGAGGAGATATATGATGTGTGACTACATGAGGATTCATGCAAAATGCTTAGAACAGTGCCTAACACATATTAAAAGCTTAACAAATTCTGGTTATTATTGTTATTGCTTTACTACTATCTTATGTGTTAGGAAGTATAAAGATAAGATTTATTGAAATAGAGATATGATTTTTGTGGCTAAAATATTCTGTAGATTTATTATTACCTTTAAAATTATTAATTTAGAGGCGCCTAGGTTGGTTAAGCATTTGACTCTTGATTTTGGCTCAGGTCCTGATCTCAGGGTTGTGAGATTGAACTCCTCGTTGGGCACAGAGTCTGCTGAGATTGTCTCTCCCTCTCCCTCTGCCCCTCCCAATTGTGTGCATGCTTGCTCTCTCTCCCCAAAATAAGTAAATACATTTTAAAAAAATTATCATTGGATCAGGTGGCATAATTGAAAGGCCAAAAGTCTACCACTTTTATAGAAATATGCACAAAGAAGAATTGAGGAGGAAGCTTGAACACTGAACTATTCCATTTTGTTTAAACCTGGCCACTCAGGGAATTTCCATTTCTCTCGACCAACAAGCCTCCAGATGTGCAGGGTACTACTCTGTTCTGTGTACTTTCTACTTTCCTGGAGTTGAGAAGGAGGCTGTCTACCCTGTGAGGCACAGGGGAGAATGTTGAATGAGGCCATGTGGTGTAGGAGAGGAGTCCTCTTTCTGTGGGATGATAACTGGCTGCCATGGTGGCTACTGTTAATGTGCATCCCCAGAGTGTAATTACAAAGATGGGCATGCCATATGTGTCTGGTCAGCACAGGGGGAGATTTCTTCTCATGTGAATTCCAGCTGGATGCTTTCAGGTACTTACTTGGTAGTTATCATGACCTCTGGCCCTGGTGGCCAAAATTCTTTGCTCAGACCTGGCCTTCCTCCTATTATGGCCTCACTCTCTCCTTTGCTTACCCACCCCAGCCTATGGAATGTTAAAAGAAAAAAAAGAATAAGTGGAACATGTCTCTGTCCAAAGCTTTTCTGGCTTATATTCATACCTGGAATCATTAACTTAGAAGGAAAGAATGCACTGGTCCCTTTCTCTTGTTCCACCTGCCTGGCCAGTCATTAGGCATCAGTCAATGGAGGTTGGGTACTTCAGTGCTTATTATTTTGATGGTATATCATGCCATCAGTTAACTTTTATTTCTTCAGCAATGAGATGAGAATGACAGCACTCTACTTCAAATAACTGTGGTCATCAAATGTGCATAATGTAAACTATTCTATTATGCAAATTTCGATGCCTAAACATCTGTCATTTCCTTAAAATAGTGAATTCTATATTTATTATCTATTTTTATTTATATTTTGGTTTTATATAAAGGAATAAGATTCCTTTTTAGGTCAACTACCCTTCTTTGCCTATATCTCCTTGTGGATGATAGCTCTGGCCAGATTCTGAGCCTTCCTGCCTCATGTCAGCTTCTTTGATCTTTCTCAAGCATCACCTCCCCTCAGTGCTTCACACTTTCTGTTCCCTCTGCATGGAGGTTCTTTCAACTTTTGACCCTTGGCTTGATTCCTCATTGCCTACTAGTCTCAGCTCAACCTTGTTATGCCCTACATCCAGTAAATACTTTCTTTTTCTTAATAGAATTTAATACAATCTAACAGAACACAGTGTTACCCTCAGCTATAGTGGAAACTCAAGAAGGTAAGAACTTTTCTTTCTTTCTTTCTTTCTTTCTTTCTTTCTTTCTTTCTTTCTTTCTTCTTCTTTCTTCTTTCTTTCTTTTTTTCCTGTCTTGCCCTAAGAGTTACAGAAATACCTAACATAATGCAGACATTCAATAAACATTGGTTTAGAGTTTGTCCTGGAATCCTTCATTTATTATCAAAGAGTAATTGGAGATAAAACAGAGATACGAGTTAATATAGAGAGAGCTAGAGAAACTGGCCTGAATTTGTGCAGTTTTTAAAAGATCAAAGTTGAATTTAGAGAAACATAACAAGTGTAAAACCAAATTATGGCATTTAGATTAGGAAGTGAAAAAGTATTGGTAAGAAAGGAAGTACATGGAATTAGGTGTTTATTTTGGATAAACCCTGATATAATGTAGATCATTTTCGAAACATGTGGAAGTCATGTAATTTCATTATCTGATAATATTTTATTGATTCTCTCAGCATTCTTTACCCGGATGACTGCAATAGTCTCTAGAGTCAGAGCTTTCTACCTAGTTAGTATATGTCTCTGATCAGTGTTCTCTTTTTCCTATATTACCCCCCATCCCCCAGAGATCCAACTTGGGAGGGGTAGAGCTTGCAGAATAGAAATTGGCTAAAAACTGTGACACTAGATGTACAATGCTATTTTTTCCTTTGGTGAGCAACTGAGGGTATTACAAGATGATGAAAATTATTTTTATTTAAGGTAAGCTGTATCACTTAGCTTTCTTGTAAGAGACAGAGAAGTATATTGATAAAAATGTCTTCAAAATAACAGATTAGAGCAACTGTACCCACTTTGAGGAAAAAGACTGAAAACAACACCAGTTTACTTGAATTTTAATTGGCTCTACATTTGAGAGGCCATAAAGGTCATGGAAAACCCAGTATTTGTCTCTTCATGTCCTTCCATTGCATTTCATTGGTATGAAAATGATCAGAAGAGAGTTATCCTCCCCCCCCCAAAAAAAAGCAAAACTAAACCAAAACAACAGAGAGAAGGAAATGGTCTTCACTGGCTGAGCAATAATGCTCTAATTGTTTTTTCAAACTATTGATTTATTCGAGTAACAGAGTCCTAAGAGAATTAGCAGACACTCTACAAGGTTAAATCCTTACTACTCCAAAACCTGTCCTTGGTTGGTCCAAAATCATCAGCTGTTGCCAGGAGTTCTTAGAAATAAAAAATCTCAGCCTATTCCAGACCTACAGAAGCAGAATCTGCAATTCTAACAAGATCTCCAGGTGATTCAAATGCACATTAGCATTAGTTAAACTCCGTGTTCATTATTCAAACACATTCAGGGATAAGGCGGAGAGTATAAACAGTAAAGTGCAGCTTGGCAAGAGGTAAAATGAGTGGCCTCGGCTGAGGCAAATGACAGCGAGGGCATGATCCTCAAGAAATGTCAGTTTATTATAAGGGAAAAGATCATACCCTGTCTGGGAAAGAAAAAAAAAATTCTTCTGGCCATAATTTCCAACTCCTAGCTAAAACTGTGATTTAGCGTGAGTTACAATAAAATGCCATTTGAAGTAGAGCAACACCAAAATGAAACCAACCTTAGTGACCTCGAATGGCACTCAGGTCAGGATATTTGGGAGGAGAGGGTGTTTTAGACAGTGGCTTGGAACTTGAAGGATCAGCAGGAGCAACAGGTCTTTGGAATTAACAAGGGAGAAAAGTATAGAAAGAAATAGTTGAAATAAAACTTGGCTACTTTTCTTTCTAATCCAAAGAGGACATAGACACCCCTTGAAGAGAATAAGGAACGTGTCCAAGTTGCCACGGCACCCCTCATCAATTTTCCTCTCTTAGGTTAACCTGCTGAACTGATGCCATACACCTTTGATTGCATTATTCTGCGTGCTGTATCCTCCTAACTATATTTCCACACCTTCTATATGACCTGTGAAAGGTTAAATGTCAATCAGAATTTTATTCTTACTTTGCCAAACTTACCTTTTTCTTATACTCTAACTTTGATGTCATCACATTACTACTTTTATGTACACAATATTGCTTTTGTTTTATTTTTTTTGAATATTTTATTTATTTATTCATGAGTGAGAAGCAGAGACATAGGCAGAGGAAGCAGCAGGCTCCCTGCAAGGAGCCCGGTGAGGAACTAGATCCCAGACCCTAGGATCACACCCTGAGCAAAAGACAGATGCTCATTGGCTGAGCCACCCAGGCGTCCCTATTGCTTTTGTTTTAAATCCCATTTACCTACTTTGCTTCCAGTCTCCTTTGCATGGCATATGTTTCTGTCCTACTAATCCAAACTCCTTATGTGACTATGTGACTTAATTTTTTTTAAGATTTTATTTATTTATTCATGAGAGACACAGAGAGAAAGGCAGAGACACAGGCTCCATGCAGGGAGCCCCATGTGGGACTCAATCTGGGAACTCCAGGATCATGCCCTGGGCCGAAAGCAGGCACTAAACCGCTGAGCCACCCAGGCATCCCACAATATGACTTAATTAAGAAGATCTTGTAGGTGATGTTCTGCTTTTTCTGCATATCCTATTTTTTTCCCACCGTTACGGTAGGGTATTCTAATTTTCCCCTAATTCCATCAGCTCCTACATATAAAATTGCTTCTAGCTCTTCAATTATTTATTTGGTCTTGATAGGTTGGTAGCTATTCATTCTGCCTTGTACCCTAAACTCAAATTCTTGTTCCAACTAATTAAGAACTATTCTAGACTCATCACAGCAACTGCAGTCTGTCATCCTATATTAACATTTGGGGCTGGATAACTCTTTGTTGTGGGGTGGGGTACTATATTGTGAATCCCTGTTCAGCAGTATCCCTGGACACTATCCTCTAGGTGACAGCAGCATCTGGCTCATGGCAAACAAAAATTTCTCCAAATATTGCCATATGTTCTGTGGGTCACAGAATCACTCCTAGGGGAGAGCCTCTTGTCTGCTAGAGTTTGTCTCCTAAAGTCACTACTGACCAGAAATAAGAGCCCATTTTTAGTTTTTCCTTGACTACTGGTAGTGGTGGGAAGCTGCTGGCATCTCCCTTCTCTTCAACTCTCCTAACTCTCCTCTGACTTTTGATGTGTCCCTTCCTTTGACTGTCATAGCATACTCCCCCCGCCCCCGAGTTTTCCTTTCTTCTCTCCCTACTTGGTACCCTTGCCTCATGATAACAATTGCTTTTGTGGCTTCCATTCCCCTTCCACATTCTAGTCCTGGCCATGCTCTATTTCTAGTCCTTGCACCTGCCCTAAGTTCTAGACCTTCGGGACATCCATCCTGGCATGGACTGCCAGCATTAATTTTTAGTTTGTCCATGCATCCCTACCTTCTCCAACATACTTGATGTCCATCATGTATCTCCGTTGTCATTTCCTGTCCCCATCGCCCACCAAGTCTCCCTACCATCTCAAGTTAAATCTACTAGCAAATCCTGTTATTACAAACACATATATTCTAAATACTATATCTTCAATCTATCACCACAATATTTACCTGAAGCTAAAAATAAAACAAAAAAACATGGCTCCCTCATCTCTTGTCTATGCTATTGCCACAACCTCATAAAGGGTCTTCTGGGATAGGCTTTGGTCCACTGTACAGATACTGACAAATTTACTGTCCTAATCAAATTTGAACATGTCATTCCATTGACTAAAAGACATCTGCTACCACATATCACTTTTTGAGTATAATTCACACACCTAAATATCGCAGTTAAAGACCTTCATGATCTGACCCAACACTTCTCTTTTGTCATCTTCCTTGGCAACCGACAGGCACCATATGGCCATCTCCTTGTGTGAGGGCACTGACAATTTTGCCCTCCCCCCAGAATGAGTGACCTACCTCACTTCCTGGCTGATGATCTCTTATTGATCCTTCCTGAAGAAGCTCTAATAGGGCTCTCTGAAGAACACTCCAAGATAAAGTAAGAATTAGCCATTGTAACGCTACTGCCTTCCACTACAGTGTACTGCAAATGTTTCTTTAGAGGTTCATTTTCCTCTAATGAGCCATCAGACTGTATGACAGGAGGAAATCTTGTTGATGCCTAACACAATGATTATTTGTCAAAAAAATAACTAAATAACAAATGGAAAGATTCAACTGTACATTTTACAATAAAATTAAGAAACAAGAAGAGCCTAGTTGGTTCAGTCAGTTAAGTGTCTGCCTTCGGGTCAGGTTATGATCTCAGGATGCTGGGATCCAGCTCCAAATCAGGCTCCCTTCTCAATGGGGAGCCTGCTTCTCCCCCTCCCCACCCCTCCAGCGTGTGCTCTCTCTCTTGCTATGTCTCTCTCAAATAAATAAATTAAAACTTAAAAAAAAAGAAATGAAAGCAAAGTTAGCAATATATAGATATATTTAGGTGTATGTATGTTCATGTGCTGTGTGTGGAGAGATGGACGGAGACACAGAGACAAGGAAAAAAGAGGAAAAATGAGAAAAATCATGAGAGATGTAAAGAGTGAAGATTATCTAAGCTGCATTATTAAAGTAGGTACATTTTTAAAAACAACTTTTCATGATCTTATGTTATCTAAAACATGGAAACATTAGAAAATTCTACTGTTCTTTATAGTCATTCTAAATGACTATAAGAAAAGAAAATATTTTACAAGTAAATGAAATTGAAACTTTCATAGAGACAAGTAATATAAGCATATAGCTATAAGTTTTCATATTTTAATCATATTAACTGTTAATAAATTTCATATCTCTTAGAAATAGAAATGCAGAAATATATTTTGAAATGCAATAAAGAGGAAATATATGTTTGTATTGGATTTTTACATTTTCAAATGCCAGAAGTCCTCATTAAAGATCTTACTAGCTGAGTATTTTCTTTGCATTTCGTTTAAATGCAAACAACTTTCTATAACCTGAGCCAATTAACTCCCTCACATTAACAGTGCCAAACTGTACTTCAGATTTTAGCTTTACTCATTCTGGGCTAGTCTTCTACTCATGGTTCAAAACTGATGCAATCTTGAAAATGAAAGGAGAGTCCTTTTTCGAAGGCTAATCTTCTTGAAAATATTGACTCTGTGTCCATGGATGCTCATCATTGCAAAGGGATAAATCAGTAAGGCTATCGTAACAGAGGTTGATCAGTGAACACAGCCCCACTTGTTCACAAGGCTGAGCCTAATAACTGAGTCAATATGTTCAAACCCATCATCTGTGTGCAACTGTTTTATTAGAGAAAAGACATTTTTGCCCATTCGTCTTCATTCTTTAAGTTCAAGTCTTGCTGACCATTTACCACATTGACTTGTAAATGGGAAATAAGGTATTTCTTTGTGGAACCTTTGATCGGTAAAACAAAACAAAATAAAAACATATGAGAATCAACTGCAAATGCAAAAGAACTTATATTTTCTGGAAAAGCTGAGTTTTTTTTTTTTAAAGACTGATGAACATGTATATGATCTTTAAGAGGTCTCCTGCTAACATTCGTACCATCCATTAACAATACAATGTTATTTGGCATCAAAAGCAAAATTTTAAAGCCTCTTTTCCCATCTCATACATAAGAATTAAAGATGAAGCTCTAGAAAGATCCTTCCATCAGAACTTGGTCTGTGTTGTTACCAGTGCTTCTTTGGTGGCAGAGCATAAGTCTAGAATGTTGTACTGCATTTTCCCTCACTGATGTCACTTTTTGTTGGAAGAATAGAATAATGTGCAGCTGCTGCTCCATCAGGTTGACTGGCAAGTGATTTCAGAGCTTCATCCTAATTAGATCAATAAAAGCTAATCCCTATGAGAGTATAAATAAGGCTTGCCAATTACACACTTAATTTAGAGAGAAGTAGTACTATTTTCAGTAAGTGGAACTATTATGACTGTTCCATTGCTCTCCTCCAACATTTATTCCCCTGGATCATTGAGCCGCAGATGTAACCTTAGAAATGTGATGGGGGCAGTGTGATGGGTAGAAGAAGTATCATTGGTTGAAACTTACAGCTGCTTTGAGGCTTATGCATTGGTTGAAGTAGAGACGAAAAATTAGTTTTGCAGAAGATCACATGATTGTAGAATACTTGCTCATAAGATCTTTTAAGTGGTAGGAACTCTAAGACAATTATAAATTACCTATGTTAAAGTGACTTAAAATCATTCCACATGACCATGTGTATAAAAAGTCAGGAAGTAACCCAGCAAAACAATCTGAGAGCAGTGATTGTGTCACACAGATAACACTCTGGTCAATTTTCTATCATGGGTAATAATGAAACATCTTTTGCCCTGAACTACTTAAACTGTCTGCAAGTGGAATGTGTGTCCACCACCAACAGAGTCACTTTCTATTGACCAGGAATTGATTTGGTCCTTAGTTCTAGTCTCCATGCAGAATCACCAATTAGAACATGGTTATTGCCATCAGGGATGGATTATCTACTGTTCCAGAGTAGATGAGAACCAATGAAGAAAACTGTGTTTTTTGTTCTGACAAAATACACGAATTAGGGATTTTAATATTTGATTTACTGTTTTGCAGATGTGCAATTATTTTAAAATCGATTTTCGTTTTCCAGTTCATTGAATCTTCCTTTCCACATTTATTTTAAAGTAAAATGATATAAATATGTCTAATTCCTTAACATTGTATATTGTACCCTTCCAAGTGCACACTGGGTTTATAAAAAGCATGTGTCCAATACACTATTGAATAAAATGTCATTTAAAAAGCAGTTTGCAAGCCTATATTTTAATTATAGTTGTTTACAATAATATTTACATTCAGTAGATAAAATATAACTTTTCACTTTATGCAAGGCAATGATCATAACAATGATCATAATTTCTATTATATAGGTCCGAGGTTAGTATGCATTTGAGTTTTAAAATCACCAGTGATGAATCATCACTATCTGTGGTTGTGCTAATTTTTATATCCAATCCTGCATACAGAATATCTCTTTGTGCCTGCTCATCACAGTACAGCTTCAGAGGAAACTCCCTTCAGTGTACTGTCTGGGAAACAGAGCCAGTTTCTTTCTATTTAGGACAACAGGCAGCTAAGAGAGCACTTCTTCAATTTCACAGAAAAAGATAATAAGACATTTATCTTGAATTCATATTTTATATAACTTTCATACCCAAGATAGTATATGCAATTTAGGGAAATACCTCAAACTCCAATATATCACCTATCCTTGGAGAAATAAAAAGTATTTTATATACATATACATACACACACACACATATATATCTTTTATGTGATATATATCTTATCATATGGTATATATCTTATCATATGACATGTATCTTTAGTCATAAAGATATATAAATATATAGAGATAGACAGATATAGATAGATAGATATAGATATAGATATAGATATAGATATAGATACATATTTTTTGTCCAGGTAACCTGGAGCAATAGATGCCCAGAAAATGTTTGGGATTCTATTTACCTAGCAGAGTTCTGCAGTGAAATCATGGCACCAGTGGTGTGTATAGGTTATTAATTTTACAAAAGTGATACTCTCTTTCAGACAGAACAGAACCAGGATATATGGTGATGGAAGGTTCTCCTGCCCCAAACAAGAGCAGGGCTAAGCACAAGATCAAGGTTTTGGCCATCCAGTCATGGTACCTAGGGAATTTCTTCACCTTGCTAGGCTGTCTGTGTGACTCGGGGTGGGGGATGGTTCCTGGTCTGACAATAAATGGACCTTTTGTCTTTTAGTGCAGGACAGAGGTTAACATCCATGGAAGAAAAAAAAAAAAAAAACAAAGACAAAGGAAAGATGAGATTATATAAAGTCTCTGAAGTGATGTTGAACAGCTAATGCTGAAAAAAAAAAAGCCATAAAACTGAAACCCTTCTTTTCAAATAGATATCCAGCACAGTATTATCTTTTTTTTTTTTTTTTTTTTTTTGGAATCTATTACTCATTTATGACACCAGGTTTTCTCCCATTTCATGCATTCACATTTACAATAGGTGGGTGATGACGGATCATCCAGCTGGGGTCTGGGGGTTTGGCATGCTTAAACCCTCAGAGGACACTCAACTGTCCTGAAAAAAATGGTCATTTCATCATTTAATCAGATACTTGGATGTAATTGCATTTTGGACACACATGCATTCACACACTTACACAACTGCATTTAAACTTCAAAGGGAAACTTTCTATAGGGCATTTGTTTCTTATGGAAATAAAATAAGAATGAGCTGTATTCAAAGAGTGAGGAAAGCTATACACAGGAGACCTCTGTTTTATTGTGGTTTAGCTCATGGAGCAAATATGTTTAGTGGTTTTGGTCTACTTCCTTAGAAAAATGTCCACATTAAAAATGACCACCCAGGTTAGCAGAGTCTGGCATAATGCTAACATCCTAAAAAACAGGAGCCTCTACCCAGGGCCAATGTCCACTTCCAGCTCTTACTAAATTTCTTTTCCTCTGGGAAGAGATTTAAGTAGAATCAAGAGAAGTTATTCTACGGGTCTAAAAATCTACAATAAATCATGTACTTTAAACCAATAACTACTAAATCAAAATAAGTTCTTTTTAACCATAAATGGACACCATCCACCATGGGATCAACCAAAAGTGAATTATTCCCCAGCTGGTTACAAAATGTATTTGGGTATCACAGAATTGTGACCTGAGAACCTGCCTGGTCTTACAAAGATTGAAGATTATAAATGAGAAGGCTGTTGAGCCATATGAAATTCTTTCCTCAAGCAGTAGCACATTGTCAAAAAGTTTTACAATTATCAATCCTTACCACAATCCTATAAAATGAATTGTAAGCTTCATTCTTTTAGGTTCACCTTACTCTCTGCTTAGCAAATGACTGGTTCCTAAGCAAAAAGGCCACTATGATTTAGGGGTAAGTCTTCTACAGTCCTGCCTAGACTATGAGTTCTGTACAGAGTACAAGCTTGAGCTTCAGTGTCAAAGACCCTACATCCTGTGGGCTCAATATAATTATACAGCTTCCTTGAGACATGTCCAATAGTAGTAATGTGGACTGGAAGAAGAATTTTATGCAATGATCATAAAAATAAATATAAATGCCCTAAAGAAAGTGGATGTAATTGCTTTACACTGAAGTAAGCTTGTTTTGAATATGTTGAGTTGAAATTCTGAAAATACTAAACAAGTATGTATATATGTAAATATATATAAGTATATATTTATATTTAGTAAATCGACATATGTAATATATTTAGCATAATATATTTCAATAAATAATATACATATATGTGTATGTATGTATATATGTATTATAATACATATTATATATATTATATATATTATATATATAATTTAGCCTGCATGGTATCTGATTCCTATGACTGAGATTTACTTGGAATGTTCCAAATAACATAAGTTATGAGTTGGTTTTGCCTTTGAAGTAAAGTGGATTAGAACCATTGTTAGGGGGACGCCTAGATGGCTCAGTGGCTGGGAGGCTGCCTTTGGCACAGGTCATGATCCCCGGATCCAGGATCCAGTCCCTCATCGGGCTCCTGTGGAGAGCCTGCTTCTCCCTCTGCCTATGTATCTGTGTCTCTCATGAATAAATAAATAGATCTTTAAAAATAAAAAAGAGCCATTGTTAGGTAAGTACAGGTGATATCAGCCTTATTTATGAATTTTTCCTATAGTACCTTAATACTTAATTCAATCTCATGTAGCCAATCCTTAATTTATTTCTAATTAAATATTAGAAAAGTGTCATTTTCTAAAAATGCTCCATCTTAAGCAGTTCTTAGAAGTTTATTTTTTCAAACATGTTTCCAGAAAAGCAGAAGTCAAATACTTTTTCCATGCTGTAACAACAAACATGTAAGTTCATATGCTACCTGGATACAAAGTAAAGGACATTTTTGTGGAAAAAAAAATGCAGAACTCCATTATCCAAAACAGAGTTACTTATAGGAAAATAAGGGCAAGAATGATGTGTTAATGCAGGGCAGCACTAAAAATGATTTGGTTATAATTCTCAATTTTATATGGGTAAGTTTTAATTTGGGGTAAAGGAGCCATTTTCTATTTTTGGAAAATCACTGAGTGGAGAAAGTTACATTTTGTGGTTTGCTTCTGTAAAAATCTCTTATAAGATGAAAGAATGAAAGAAATGTACATACATATGTATATATTTATAGATATTTGTACTTAAGAAGTTTGCATGTGTTAGTAGAGAGTATTCATTATAAATTCCAGTAAAACAGTAGGCTAGCAAAGTATTAAATCAAGACAATTCAATGAAAAATTCTAAACCATGTAATTGAAAAGGACACCGTACAGCTTCCTCTGACTATCCCTGAGTCTCTTACAACCAATTTAAAGGGTTTCTGTTCCCCCTAATTGATTAAATATCATACTCACTCACCTCCATACTCACTCACTCACTCACCTCCATACTCACTCACCCTGGCACCAATTATATAGGCTCCTGAATTTGCATCTTCAGTAAATTAACTAAAATAAAATTTTCTTAAAAGCAATGATGGTGTTAAAGAATCTGCTATATAGATACAGAACATGATGACAGGACAAGGGAGAAATTATGAATTCCTTAAAGTAGATCTTGACTAATCTTTTAGAGCTATTACTTATTGCAGTGCTGGACATCAAAAGTAAATCAATAATTGTTTTTGAATTGTTGAATTAAACGTCTTCATCTTGTGGTGAAATTCTTATTTTAGTTACAGATTTATCTTGTCAGCTAAAACTGCTTGATGGTTGAGGTTTCCTTTAATCATCTGGTCAATAACTTAATTGTTGCTGTATTTGACTCTCCAGTAAACTATACAAAAGTGGCAAATGGTATTTGTATATGCTTGCCATTAATCAATTATAGTAACTTGGAAAAAAATCAAATCACATTACAATGCAAATAATTCTATAATGCAGTGATTAACATGAAACATACACTGTGATTTATTTTAGTAAAGACATTTTACTATTATTTCAGTTTTGCTACCAACAATTGGAAGGAAACACACCTTCCCTGTGAGTGATATTTTCAGTACTATTATCATTACAATTCTCTCCTAATTTTGGTCTTTGTTTCTCTTTGAGTTGAATAGAACAACTTCTGTTTCACTCTGGTCTTTCCGATTAAAATGAACTCGTGGATAGGCAAATATTTGCATTATTATAATATTGGATTAATAACACTCACAGCGACAGCAATGAAATCTTTCCTCATTAATGTTGAATATGCCCAATTTTATCATGTCTGTGGGGAATACAATAAAAACAAGTTGTTGTTTTTCTTCATATTTGCTGTGATTAGATTTCCTTTTTTTCTTATATAACCTAACCTCGGTCCAATATTAGCTTCCACCAGAAATACTAAAAAAAAAAAAAAAAAAAAAATTAACAATGGATCATGTTGTATTCTATTTCTCCAGGGCAAAAACGAGAAACCATGAACTTAGTAAACCTTATTAACAAATGTGGTAATTTTCTTTGATGATGAAAATTATAATTTTATGTTACTCATTGCTGGTGCATTAATTATTTATATAGTTTAGGAATCCATTATGGGAAAAAGAGTTACTCTAAGAATGGAACAACATATGTGTGGTCATCTGTACACATCTGTGATATGCACATACACTCAATCCTTTGCCAGTTTCCAGGATGTATTTAATATAGCACCACCTAGATGCTGTTTGCTTCAACTAGATGATAACAAAATAGTCCTTCGCCACAAAAGAGTCATCAGGGGAATTCAGTTAAAATGGAATTCTGTTAAATTCAGTTAAAATTCTGTTAAATTTGGTTAAAATTCTTATTTAGAAGGTTACAGTACAGCCAAAAGGAGTATATTTCCATTAAGCTCCAAGTGATGATGATGAGTCTATTGGCCTGGGACCACATTCTGAGAAGCAAAAACGTGGATGATATTTTTGATCATTCTCAACATTGGAACTTAAGATTTTTTCCAGCAAAGACCAAAAGATTATATAGTTGCATGGGGGTGATAGGAAAATAAGAACAGTTGAATCACATTTATCAGTTCTCTCACCAATTTGCTCTGATTCCTTTGGAGCTGCTGTATTTTTTATGAGGTTTCATTAATCTAAGCTGGAAGGTTATTTTGCTGAACTCTGTTCAAGGAGGAGAAAACTGATAATAACATATTAACACTAATGAAGAGGAAGTACCCACCATATGTCTTACATAATATTTGATCCTCTTAGGATACATGCAACCCTTCTGGAATTATTAGTTTATATCTTTAGTTTTAATTTTTAGTATCTTTATATTTGATTATATTCCAGCTTCTAAAACCAGTGATTCATATGTTTTTAAATGAAACCCAATGCCGTGCCCAAAAGTAATCCATGTGAAACCAAGAAGATTATAAAAATAGGATAATTTTATTTTCCATGGATCTCATTTACACATAAGTTATATGACTATTTAAAATGAACATCATAACCAAAATGTTTTACATATCTGTAGTGATCTTGTATTGTTTCTTTCACCTATACCTGGATGTTTTCTGTGCTTTTAAAAATCAAACATAAGAATTTCAGTCTTTCCTGTCCAAATGATTCATGGAACATAATTTCAGTTTGCTCTTCAATAAATAAATAAATAAATAAACAAACAAATAAGAAAAATCAAAAACAAGAACAAGCAAACTAAATCAGATTATTTGCACTCCTCAGAGAGACCCCAGAGGGGCGCGCTATTTAAGAAAGTGAGAGTCAGAAAGAAAGAATATATTGATACTGACATGTGTTTTTAACACTTCGTATTTTGTTCATCATGGGTAATTTTCATTAATTTTGAGATTTTAAAGTCTTCATTAAAACATTATTTATCTTGATTTCTGAGGGTTTTTTGGTGCTATCTTAAAATTTATATCTGCTCCTGATCCAGTTGAGTCCCAGTTATGAACATGGACATAGTCTCTTAATGTTTTATTATTAAAGGTAATAAACACATTTAAAATGACCTCCTCTCCATTATGAGTGAAAAATTAACTGGTTTTAAGCCTTGTGTACATTAAAAACTTCATTCTTTCCTATTCTCTTATGATTATTTCTCTGGCCAGTTTATCTCCGCAATATTATTTTATGCAAACATTATTAAAAATAAATATGTTTTAGTATTTACTCTATCCTTAGGCTTTGTTTCCAAGATTGTGTGTTGTGCTCCTTTCTACCCTAACATTCAGCTTCTGTGTAGTCCTCCCATTTTTACATCTGTCCATGCTCCTTTGTAACACTTTCCCATGGTGCTGAATCCTACCCTGGAAGGTCTGGTCACAGCAGAGCTGGGGAGATTTCTAAAACCTATCTTTCTAAAATGCTGCTCTCAGAGAATAAAGCACACAATTATCTTCCAAGTTGTTTATCTCTTTAATGTTATTTTACCCATTCCACTTAATTTACTATGAAGTATGCTTCACAGTTTTGGTCTAATCCTCCTACTTTCAGCAGTCTTTTAAAATTAAGTTTTAATGCCTTCAATCTAAGGCATGAATCTCTACTGTCAAATTTCTCTTTACCCCATGCTGCTACCTTTCCTTGCTTTCATATTTCCTCCCTAACTCTCTTCGTACCAATTTTCCTTTTTCCATTGTGTTACTGCCATGAGACACCATCTTTGGGACATAATATTCCTTAGAAGGAATGTCAGGAAGAGAATAATAAAACTAAATAAAATCAGAAAGCTTTCTCTAGTCTGTTTCTGCCTGCTTTCATCTTATAACCAAAGTCAAACAATTCTCTTTGGTGCTTATGGAACACCTAGGATCCACTCTTATGTACTCACTAAGGGTCTGCTGGGGCTTCCTGTTTTCTACCTCATTGAATCAAAGCTTCAAGTTTACGGTTTTCCATGAATTACTGGTCTTTTTATAATTTCTATTTGCCACTTCTTGAATTTGGTATTACATTTGTGTCTGGATCCTGGATATTTTGGTCCTTTTGCTCGCTTTGGAAGTTTGTCATTTTAAAATTAAAACAACATCTCACCTCCTTTTATGAGACACATTGCCTGCTACATCTATCACCTACAAAATGTGGATGGAAAATTCTTAACCTATCTCTCACTCTCATAGACTCAATGTACCAAAAAGAGGAAGAAGAAGGAGGGAGAGGGCAGGAGAAGGGAGAGGAGGAGGGAATGGAGCGGGTAATAAGAAAACACAAATAAGAGTACTTCTAGGTTGTTTGCAAGAAAAGTCATCAAAATCCAAAGAAATAAGACTGAACCCTTCATGAAAATTTGTCATAACTGATGGTAGGTACTCAGTAAATCTGTGTTTAAATGTAAATGGTTGTTCAAAGCACAATGTTCCAGAGTTCAATAGTCAAACTTGGCCAAAGTCCTCTCAGACATTATTAAAAAAAATAGTCCTTTTATAGTCACTTGGCATTTTCCTCTATGTTTGTAAGGAATTAAGAGAAGGTATGTGAAAAACCAGTAGTAAATACCAAAATCTTCATGACTAAACAAGCAGATTAATGATCAGAGGGAATAACATATTTCAGAATCCTTTTATCCCATCTTTACTATGTGCCTAAGTCTGTGAATTGTAGTAAATGCTGGAATTGATCGCAGCTGTAGAGCTTTCATCACAGGCACATGTTGGTGATGCAGATGGGATTCATGGATATTCTCTCCTGGCCAATAACCCTTACTCCATCTAATACAAAAGAAGTCCAAAATTCTCAGCACTTGAGCTCTATGCACATCACTAATTCTGATATTGTTGCTTTTATAAACATTACATAATGCAGGATATTCAAGTTTTCCTATCTGTATTTTATTGATTATGGATTTTCTGATTCAGAAAGGAGGAGGGTTTTATTTTCTCTCCCATAAATTGCATTGTGTGTGTGCGCACAATGTGCTACCTTGCGTGGTAAACACCTAGTTAAATAGATTCTGAGATACACTAAATTGTTTATTAAAAATAAATATAATTACAGTAAGTAAAAATAACAAAGGAAGTATCTGGTACCCATTCAACCCAATTACATTCTTTGGCAGGTTCCTATTTATAGATGAAATAATTTAATGACCAACAGATATCAAATAAAGACTGCCTGTAATTTTTTCACATGTTCTTTGTTTCTGAAAGAACACAAAGAACTTTGCTTACCAGACAAGGCATTTTCATTGCATTTAACAACTTTTGATTTCCTTAACTCTTGGATAGGATTTTGAATGCATTAAAGATGATAAAAAGAATTCTATCGTGGTATCCAATGAGAGTTTACTTCTGTATGCTATCCATTATGAATAAATTCTTGATACATTTTATTTTGTCATAAAACTCTCTCATGGCCTCAATTAAACTAAACCTCCCTCACTAAAAGGAATGTTTTTCCCATTGAATGCTCCCATTAGGTTTGAATGAATGAAAGACCCCTGTCATCCAAGATCCACTATTAACGTATCATAAGAGAATACACAAACACAATATCAGATCCAGTAACTCACTGGGAAAATAGTTAGGGAAATGATCTTTTCAGTTTAATAACCAGTAAGATTATTTGATATTTTTACTCTGTCAATATGCTATAACCCCTGATAAGTACTGATACAGAAACAGTGATATGAACACAACTTGAAAAATCAATCAATCATACCTACAGGTACTTTAAGATTCAGAAACAGTAAGAGAGGTTATGTTTTTCTCTTATGTGTGTGTGTTATTTTTTTTCAACTGAGGACAAATCCATCTGCCATCCAAATGAAAACTCACTTGAGCGGTGTTTGCTATACAAACTCAGGTCATTAGGTTCCTAGTGACCCAAAAGGAGGCTGGAGCTGCTTCATGTACCCAGTAAGCATGGCTGCCTCCTGGGAGCAGGCAGGCAATGGGCAACCCTTAAAGATGTTATGTTATTGTTGGTCTTGTTGTCACTGTTGCTATTGCTATTATTATTACCTTTACTCTGTACTGAAGACCTGGGATCAGAGAAGGATCTAAGTGCTTTGGTTTCTGTGTCAATCAGGGAGGGAACATGGGCAAGTCTGAAGAAGTCTCTGGCGAAGGCTGAAAGCCCTTTCCCAAGCATGTACCCTGGAATTGTGCTTTGTGCTGAACAGTATGTGTACGTGGAATGAGAAAACTGTGTTGCAGCCGCAGAGTGAGTGCCACTACCCCACTGACCTGTCCGGGGGCCATGGAGGGGTCCCCTTCAAAAGCAAATGTCAGGGAATAAGCAGCCAGGACAGTGGCCAGGGTGAACCGAAGTTCCCAGCTGGAACTATACCCTTTATTACAAGCAAGCCCCTTTTTGTCTGAATACGTTTTGGGGATTTAAGGATAACTGAAAAAGAGAAGCTTCAAAAGGATAATAATGCTTTCGGGCACTCTAACACCTTGCTACTAAAAATAACTCTGTGAGCCAGCAGCTCCAGCAGCACCCAGGAGCTTGTTAGAAATGAGAATCTCTGTCCTCCACCCTCAAACCTGCTGAAACAGCATCTGTATGTTCCCCAGATCCCAAGGTTATTCATATACATAGAAAAGTTAGAAAAGTATGACTCTAGCAATTATTAGAAAAATAAGATATATATTTCCTGTATGTGGAATCAATCAAACGCAATACACATAAATTATTTTTCCATAAATGTGTGCTTATGATGAGATAAAATTGAAGTGAGTATGGTCTCTGCCCTTTATTAAGCTAATATTTTGTTAAGAAGTGACAGCAGTGATATATTAGCTTTTTGGTTATATTTGTGGAAGGTGATATTTTTCAAGTCTACTTAATTAAACAAATGCTACAAATATATGCACATACATTTCTGCCCAAATGATAAAAGCACTCTTTTTCCAAGGATGAAGGTAAGTGTTAATCTCAGGCTCCTAGAGTTTGCCAAAGAAGGAATTAATGACAGCCATGAAAGCCACCAGTTCACAAAACTTTGTCACAACAGGACTGAGTAGCAGAGGTGAACATGGTGTAGGGTGAACACAGGCCATTCTCCCAAAGGCTGCCTGAGAGCAGCCCATCAATACAGAATCTTAGTCATGTTGTCTTCCTATATGAACTGAAATTTTAGAATCAAACATCCATTGATCAGTCAAAAAAAGAAAGATGATGACAACAATTATGATCCCACTTCAAAATTCAACTGATAAAAATAATGTACAGAACAATCTGAATTGCTCTGAGGCATTCGTCAGGGTATGCACATCACACTTCTATAGTGACAGATGGCTGTGAATTAATGAAAGGAAGATACCAAAAAACACTGAAATTATTTCAGAATGAGTAATATGGCATATGGCTGGAAACAAATTCTATGTTATGCTTGTTAAACCCATTAGGTGAAATCTTGCTTCAACCTGTTGTTTCTTTCTAGTCTTCCTTCCTCCCCCTTTCTCCCTCCTCTCTCCCCTCCCATTTTCTCCCCTCTCATAACTCCCCTCCATCCCCCCTCCCTTTCTTTCATTCCTGGCCAGGTTTCTTAATCCAGGGTATAAAATGCCTGTGATCGAGTAGTACTAAAAAGTATTTAATGATCAATCTGTACCCCAAAATACAGAGGCAATGATGACCTATTGCCTTCCACAACAATAGCAGCTTCTTTTTCTGTATACTTTTGGCTTTTTCTTACTCCATTCCAAATGTCATAATAAGTATAAAAGGCATTTTGCTTCCCAGAAAAGGAATAATTCATCTGATATTCATCATTTTGGTCAACAACAACATAAAATATGTGTGCCAGGGAAGGCTTAAAGTGGAATTTGACTCTCAATCACAGAGATTTTCTGAGTTTTAGGAACCCTGTATCTTTAAGTTTTATTGCAAAAGGAGATAAACAGCTTGAAGTCAGAACATCCCCTATCACAGTTATAAGAAAAAGGACAATTAGTTCCCAATACAATGCTATTTTATATGTCCTAAGTCTCCTTTAAAATAGTTTCAAAAATTGGACACTCCCTAAATCCAGAGTTTAGGGGAAAAAAGCTTCATAAAATATGCATTTGCTTTAAACTTTCTGCTAATCCTTTAATAAGGAGGATGTAAGCAACAAGAAGAGTCCAAACTAGAATGAAGCAATATGTTAACTATTACTTTAGCTCTGAACCATACTATTTCATGTTAAATGAATTTGTCTTTGAAGGAAGCCGTGCAAATTACCACAGGATTTGACTTGAAAGGAGTGATTTGGGTTCTCTGGCCATATAATCAGCAGCAATGCTGGCTACTTTAGATTACTAATTTTCACCCAGTCTAGAATTTCCTTGTTTTGTCCTGCTATGCGTGTATACCTGAAAGCATGTTTGCGCTTTTCTTGTAAGCCATATTTAATGCTCCTCAATTTCCCTTGAGCTCTAGAACTGTCTGAAGAACACTGAGAATTACAATCTATGACTGAGTTATTAGCTCAAGAGATAAAGTATTTGTATTAATCTGTCTTTCAGACAATATAAGTAAGGGGCTTAGAAGAATATATCGCATATAGTAGTTGCTCTGTAAGTCTTAGACATTTTTATTATTACTGCTATTGCTATATTATTCTTAGAAATGTAGAAATCTAATTTACATAATTACAAATAGTCTACAAATTTAGTATGAAGTTTATATAATGTCTACCAACATGTCATCAAAATAGTCTTTGTCTATTTGCTCTGATCAATATTTAAGGTTATTTATTGTTTGCTCCAGTGTAGATAGATATAGAGAAAAAGGACTATTATTTTAGTCATATATTATACTCTTGAAAAAATAATCACCTTTCCTTTTTTTTTAAATTTTTTTTTAATAATCACCTTTTCTAAATTATTGGCTTCATAATTAAATCTTTGCAATTCCTCAATATAAATCCAAACCTTAATTTATCTTAAGCCTAATCCTATTTGCTGGGTTCGCAAAAAACATTTGTTTCCACAATCGATGTCTTCCCATGTGTTTTCAAATGGTAAAAATATAGACATTTAATATTCATTGAATATAGTCATAGTGCCAAACATTTCTATTATTGTGAATAAGTAATAAACCTATATTACAATCCTGTATTATAAGTGTTAATGTAGTTCTGTTGTTCATAAGGGAGAACTGAGCCATAGAAACTAAGTGAAGCCAAGATGACACAGTTAAGGGTTGGAACTGGGGGTTGAGGCAAGGGCATGACCTCAGAGGCTTTCCCACCCTCTGTAATCTCTTCTAACAAGGACAGAAAATTCCCTACCCGAGCAGAGAATAATGAGTATCAAGATAAAGAATATCACAGTACCTCTCATCCCATTTTCCATTTTGCTATCATCTGCTATCATTTTTGTTTGTTTGATTTCCATAGATGGAGTATTTTAGTGACTCATAAAATTGTATGACAGAATCCATACTCCTCTCACTAACCATTTTCTCTATTAGATTTTCAACGGGGACATATTTTTTTTCCATTATCAAACACACTTCCTTTTTTTTTTTTTTTTCCTAATGTTTTTCAGTACAGTCTTCAATTAATTATTCAGGATAATATTTTTAATTTCTGAAAGTAATTTTGAATATTATTTTTATATATTTATTTTTCTTATGTTATATGGTAATACTCTTTTTCTGACAAACTATGAACTATTTCTTATAAGTCCCTGGTAAGGGGACACCTGGGTGGCTCAGTGATTGAGCATCTGCCTTTGGCTCAGGTCATGATCCCGGGGTCCTAGGATTGAGTCCCACATCAGGCTCCCCAGAGGGAGCCTGCTTCTCCCTTTACCTATGTCTCTGCCTCTCTCTCTGTGTCTTTCATGAATAAATAAAATTGTATTTTTTTAAGAAGTCATCGGTAAGAATATTTATCAGAATATTTCTCAGGACATACTTTGATAATCTAGTTTATCAACCCAGCCAAGTCAAGGGATCAGATACATTGATGATTTCTTATTTTGCTAATCAGACTTACATGACATGGAATAAAAGGTGAATGACACCAAGGGAAATTGTTCTATTCTATCCCTCTTACCTATGAAGCCATCCTAGCCCTTGTAAAATTGTTCCTATAGGATGTTCTTCTTGTCTGTCTTCTTTTATTTCTTATGCAGTGAAATATTCATTTCCAGGGTTGGCTCCACACAGAAAGAAAGATTTATTCATATATTCATCCATTCCTTCATTCTATATGAATTTATGGAATACCTACTCAATCAGTTCAAATATATATCTTTAACCTTAATCTTTAACAGGACACCATGCCAGGCACAAAGAAGAATGGAGTGAAAATATAGGACTAGAAAGCAGTACAGTCTGATCTTTCCCACATTTCACCTTTACTCCCTAAGCCTCTATTTACCATTGATTTGTTCCGGATGTGACTTGATGGTCTTAGTCTTTTCAATAAGCTGTAACCTCATGTGAAAAACAAATATCTTCCCGAGTGTCTGACTTACTACGAAGAGGAGATATAATCAGCAAGGAAAATCAGAATCAATGTATGCAGCTTGCATGAGATGTTTGCAGGGAGTGTTGAAACATAAAATATATTATACAAAAAAATATATACGACAAGAACATATGCGTTGGCTTTAGGAATCTGGGTTGTTTGGGATCTTATTTAGATCAAGACTGCCTGTATTTCCTGATGACAACATTCTGCTCCTAGGTTGAATTCTCCCACAGTCTAACAGCAAGTAATACCTTTCTGAAGCCGTGAATATACCAGCTCCCTTGAATATCAATTACGTTAACACGGCAATCTTCCTAGTCTCCAGTTGCCCATGAAACAGAGCCTTGAAATGCCTCCAGAACCTAGGTCACCTTCATGCCAGCAGCCTGCTCAGTCACCCTGATGCCTAGGTACTAAAGGCGGGGCTTGCCAAAGGAGGAGTCACATGGAAATAAAATGATGTCACTATCAGGACTCTTTTATTTCCCCATTGTGCTAAATAGAAAAGATACATCTTCTCCCTGAGTTTATATTCTTAAATACCTATCTCTCTCAACAAAAGAAGAAAAGCTGTGCATTGTGCTTCACTGGACATATCTTTCGTCTTTTTTGAAACATATGTTATTTTTCTTTTCAATCAAAATCTGAGGTGATTTTGGTTTAAAAAATAGAAAGAAAAAGAGTTATCTATCCATTTTATCCATCTACCTGGCCCCTTCCTTGCTAAATTTATTCAGCAGACATCTGTTTGCACTTATATACTAAACATACACCCACACACACTTGTCTGAAATTTAATATAAAGATCTCCACATTCTACCTGACTCTCCACATTTCAGATCATGTCTTCTCTGTGTGAGATGCCTCATGATGGTCAATGACTAAAGACCATTGCTGGGAAGATACTGAAAATATCAAGTTCTTGACACACACTATCTACACCAGGGACAGGCTAACTATGACATACTATTGAAGAATCGGAATAGTTCTTCATTCAATTCATTCAGTTTTTACATCTGTAGAAATAAACACCATAGTCTCTTAAAATTACTCAATGAAAAAGTCTGTGTCTACTCTACTTTATCTGACAATGTAAATAAAGGCACGGAATCCAAAATAATAACCACTTGGGCCTAAATAATTTTTTTTTTAAATTACACTGGAGAGAAATTTGAGAAAAATACCCAAAATAGAAACAAAGTTGAAGGATTCAAGGGATAAAAACAATACATTTTTCTTTTTTTAGCGATATCAATACAATGAACTAGAACAAACAATTCAAAATGCAGGAGAGCATGCAATTTTTAATAGATTTTATTTATTTGAGAGAGAGAAAGAATGAGTGGGGTGAAGGGCAGAGGAAGAAGCAGACTCCCTGCTGAGCAGGGAGCCCAGTGCAGGGCTTCATCCTGGATCTTGGGACTCCAGGATCATGACCTGAGCTGAAGGCAGACCCTTAACCAACTGAGCCCCCCAGGTGCCCTGATTATGCATTTTTTATGTGCTTCCTAAACCATAAAAGTGCTACTTTAGTGTTTGAAGGTATTTAGTTTTGGTTCTGTTGCCGTCACTTAGCAATTGTGCTGAGTAGTGTATATAAACAATATACAACATATATATATATATGATTTTTTATATTTACATATTTCTTTTATATTTATATATTTATTTATAAATATATTTATGTTGTATGCATATGTCTTCATTTCCTCATTTCTAAATTAAATATTTAAAAGGACCACTATTTCTATATCACTCTGAGAAAATCATAGACTCCTAAACATTTTGAGGTGATTAACACCACAGTCCCAAGTAGAGTGCCACTGAATGCTTTACAGAAATATTACATCTTAACTCCAGCCTGTCGCTTAAAACATGACTGATGATTTATGTCTGCCTTATGATTAGGACTTCCTCGAGGACCGGAGACTTACATGTTCTCAGTACATAAGGCAATATGCGTTATTGTCTGCAAATGAAAATGGTAAATCAGTGATCAAATTACTTAATGAAAGATTATTATAGTACCTATCGAAAATTTTAATAGACAATGTGAAAAATTGAGAGGAGAATTTCTCATTGTAAAATCCTGATTGGGTTAATGTTATAATGACACTGCTCTAATTAATATCAAGGTAAAAGAGTTAATTTTGTGGAATTTCATGAACAAAGACAAAGGTGTTTCTATTGAGCTTGTTCTAAAATAAGGGAAAAAATTAAAAAGATCTAAGGTCAAACTTAGTTAAAAAAAAAAAGACACACTGAAATTCAAAATACATTAAGCCTCTCCCTCCCAATTTTCAAACTAGTAAATAAAAATAACAAATCTCAACAAATATTTATTATATTTACAAACTTTAAAATCCAATTATATTAATTTTTAAGCTGATATAATTCCTTTTAAAACATATTGTTGGGAAATAGTCTTGAATATTCAGGTGGTCTCAATGTATTCGAGGTCCTATCACACTTCTTGGTCTAAGCCTATGTTGATGCTAACAAAGACTACGCTTGTAGACACAGCCTAACCCTGCATTCAGATATGTGACTTTTATTTTTCTCCTTTTTACTTAATTATTCCTGCATTTCTATTAATACTTTAAAGTCCTCTTACTCTTTGTATCATACATGCATAATTATTGATACTGCAGCCAGGAGACATTAGTTACATAAACAACATTTTCTTAAATATATCGACATTATAAGATTTATAACAGTATTTAATGATATGCCATTAACACAGAACAGTTAATTTGGAAGGAACTGGATATATTTCAAGATTAGTATAAACTAAGTATAGCACACAAAGCTACTCTTTGCTTACTAATTAAATTTCTTACTGAATTCTTTAGTCTGGAAGCAGTAGCTAAGATAGATCAGTAGGAGAAGGTATTACATGGATCCATTTAGTTAGTATCTTAGATCAGAACAAAGGTCACCATGGGCTAAATCGTTACTGAAAAGCCCAAGGAGTAGGTTAGCCAGTCCCTCTTGGAGAACAAAAGATCCATAGAAGTATCTTCCCAGCATGATATTGCTTTTAAAAATAATTTAGATATTTTGCATTTAAGCCTTGTTTTGTAAAAAAATGTACAATTCCTCTTCATTTTATGTCCAAATTTGGATATTACAAGAACAGTTTTAAATACCACAGACTTTGAATATTAGAATCATAAGCTTACTGCTTTCCAGAGATTATTTTTCCCAAACGAGTAAACAGAAAATGGTAATTACAACATAAAAGGACTTTACCAGCACCATTATAGGGCTTCGGAAACAAGAAAACTCTCTTTTTATCTTCCTGTCTCTCAAAAGTAAATTAAGTGTGGGACAGAAAAAATAGTAAAAATCA
Source organism: Canis aureus (assembly GCF_053574225.1). Lineage (NCBI taxonomy): Eukaryota > Metazoa > Chordata > Mammalia > Carnivora > Canidae > Canis > Canis aureus. Next base: position 7,279,128 of record NC_135627.1, read on the forward strand.
AGTGAAAGATTGTTAAAAAACAGAGAACATTAGTTCTTTGGCTTTATGGAGTATGACAAACCAGGTCTATGATGATGTAGTTGTTTTAAATGGAAACCCATGCTGGATTTTTAAAAGGCAATGTTATTTTAACAGATTTGCTTATGTATTTATGTATTGGTTTATTTCCTATCAGTCAACATTATAAATATTCTCCTAAATGAAATTTCTCTAAGAAAAGACTAGAATGATAGTTACATATATTTAATTAACCCCTGTAAAATCATGTACCTTATGAAGCACCCAAAGTGATTTCTAATCATCACATATTTAAGCTATGTATTTATTTAATTGTGACAAACAAAATAACATTACATACATTATATTCTATCTTCAGGCAAAACTCATTCCAATTAAGGGTAAGCATTTTGTAAGTGCTTAATATTTATTATTACATTAAAAACAGCTCTTGTAATACCATGGAGTTTCATTGCAATGGCCCTACTGGAACTATAACTCTTGTTGAAAACATGTTGTATTTTGCCTTTGGCAAAATCTTCTGCATTTGCTTTAACTGTAATAATTTATTATATAGAGCTAATGTCACTAATGCACACAATGCTTAAAAACATTTGCTACAAGCAAAGATTACTGGAATGATTCTTTCGATGTATCAGTCATTTTTCTTTCTTCTGATACACAAAGGGATTAAATCCCTACATTGAAAAAATACATTTAGTTCTTTGAACATGACAAAAATATTGTAGCTTTTTGTATTTGAAATGAGTAATTTGTGCATTTGACCACTGTTAAATTTTTAATTTCATCATTATCAGATTATTTAGAATATTTGTTTTTGCTGTTATTCACTCTTATCCTAATTGCATTACATTTTTGTTTCTAATTGGCCATACTGTTCTATTAAAGAAACAAAGTTTTATAATGGAAAAAAATCACATGTAACATATATATTTGCATATTTTCCTCTTTATTTTAACAAGAAATGATCCTATCTTTTCAGCTAACAATTTTTTATTATTATATTAGGGATAACGAGAAGTCTCTCATTGTAGATAATTATTCACCTTATTTGTTTAAATCTTTACTAAAGTCAGTAACACTCAAGTTTCAAGCATCTCCATGTTTCACTGTATTGTTTATTAAAAATAATACTGTAATCATTATTTTATATATTCATATAAAATTGTCTATTGCTATAAGATATATTTATAAACTATGCTTTCAGTTCACACCATATGTGCATTTTTTAAAAAAGGGTTTGTTTATTTTAGAGAGGGAAAAGGGGCAGAGGGAGAGGGAGAGAATCTCAAACAGATTCCCTGCTGAGTGTAGAGACCTAAGTGGGGCTCAATGTCAGGACCCTGAGTACATGACCTGAGCCTAGACCAAAAGAGTCCCACACTTAACCACATGACCCACCCAGGCACTCTGAGGTGTATGTGTATTTTTAATTTCTTCTGAATCATGTCATTTTATCTTCCACAAAAATCATGTGTTTCAATAGCCTCAAAATCGGTATATGAGAACACTCATTCCCCTTTAGACTTCTTCATACAGAATACTCTACAGAAAGGAAGAAAGGAGGGACATGGAAAGAGAGAGAAAAGATATTGTAATCTTGGCATTTCCAAATTTTAGAAAAGAGTGGGGTAATTTTTCTGAGAGTTTTGAGTGGGAGGAAGTAGGTTGGGCTCAGGATGGTAGTAGATAGGGCTAAATAAAATTATCAAGGGATTCTATATATAGATCCTATGTCATGAAGAATGTAGCATGATTAAATCATATCTTTCCACTTCTAGTCAAAGAAATTTGAAGCAATTTATATCATATATTATCTTATGTTATTTATCTTATTTTTACATATTGTCATATATAAATATGACATGCCTTCTTTGAGAATCTTTTGTGATTCACTATGACTTTTAGAATCTAACCCCAATCTTCTTACACCAACATTTTAAAAAATTTATTTAAATTTAATTTGCCAACATATAGTATAACACCTTGTGCTCATCTCATCATTTGCCTTCCTTATCACCCCAACATTTTAAAAGCCATCCATTAGTCAATAACAAACTTCACTTCTTATTCTCCCCCTGGTCCATCACCCACTCCTTTCATGGTATCATTTATTATGTCACATATATCTTACTATTTTATGACTCTGTTCTTTGAAGTCATCCCTGAGTTTTCTCCTCCTTTCACTTTTGATCTATGAGCTACATGCCTTGCTCCTAAATCCAGAAATCTGAGCCCTTGCTTCACCTTGGAAACAATAGGATCGCAGCTTCACTGGGTAATCCCAGGTGAAACACTGCAGAAGCTTTCCATGATCATTGGCTGCTATCATGGAAACATCTGGATAGCATACTCATTGTTGGCAACAGTGGAAGCATCAGGGAAGCTTCCTCATTGGCTATTCAGCTTCCACGTTTGTTACTGTAGATTGGTGTTCCTTTAGGAACTGAATCACATCATGTCACTTCTTTTCTCACTGAGAACCCGGAACCTTCCCACTCAGAGACAAAGCCAAAGTCCAGGCCATGGCCTAAAAGGAACTACCTGACTGATGCATTAACTCTTCTTGTCTCCTGCCTCTTTCCTCCTAACTTACCTTGCTCCAGCCCCATCAGCCTCTCTTTTCACCCCACATCTCCCCACCCCACATTTCCTGCCCTCAAACACTTGCTTATGCTTTCTTCTCTGCCTGCAACTTCTCCAGACAGCTCCATGACTTCTCTCCCCTTTCCCTTCAAATAACTGCTCCAATGTTACCTTCCCTGTGATCATTTTATATCGCATCGTTATGAGTCTTCCTGAACTTATGTGTTGAATGACACTTTACATTTTTTATGCTCAACAATTCTTGGGTTTCTTTTGGTCCCTTCTTGCCATTTGAATTTAAGCATTAGGAAGATAGGGCTTTCACCTCTTCTCCTTCCTTTTCTTCTCCTCTTCATTTTCTTAGAAGCAATTTTCTCAGACCCAAGAATAGAACAATTTACCTACTATGTAATCAGTAAACATTTTGTGTGAATTTATGTAATTTTACAACATTGTTGATATGTTCTGAAATACCTATCTTTCATTTTTCATTCCTTCTGCTTTCCTTTAGAAACCCAGTGAAAATACCATTTATTCCATTAAGGCCTCTTTAATTCCTTCAGTTCTAATTAAAGTTTTCCTCTGAAAGGTTTCCTAGTATATTAAATTCTGACTTTGCAGGCAGTCTGGGTGGCTCAGCAGTTTACTACCACCTTCAGTCCAGGGCCTGATCCTGGAGACCCGGGATTGAGTCCCACTCAGGCCCCTGCATGGAGCCTGCTTCTTCCTCTGCTGTCTCTCTCTCTCTCTCTCTCTCTCTCTCTCTGTCTCTCATGAATAAATAAATAAAATATTTAAAAACAAAAAAAAGTAAATTTTGACTTTGGAATCGCTGACATTGTATCATGGTTTCAAGTTACATAGTTGTTTCTCCTAGCAGAAGGTTAACTACTTTTATTTTTAATTGTATTAAGAGAGGCTTTTGCCACCAGCCTGGAGTGTCCCCTCTATGTAGGTTTGTCAGATAAAATAAAGAATTCACAGTTAAATTCAAATTTCAGATAAATAACAAATGCAATGTTTGGAACATACTGATACTAAAATATTTATGCTGTTGAAATTTAATGTAAATTCTAGGTTATTTCCTGGTTTTATTTCTAACCTTGCTTATAGCATAAAGTTCAATATATATTTTTCCTATAATAAATATGAGCAAATCTTCAAATATCAGTAGCCTTCCATTTTAATTTCCTTCTAATATCTCATGCTGTGTCCCCTACAATAATTTATTTAGGCAAACTGGCAAAAGTCTGGCTGCTGCATATTCATTCAGGTTTTATCACAACCTTACTCTACACCTTTCCCTTTCCCCAGCACATTCCCATTAAAATAAACCTGTATATTTATTTTTGTTAAGAGCAATTGGAGAATATGACAATGACCTTTTATAGTGTAGCTGTGGCATTAGTTACTCATATTTTTAAAATATCTTCTTATTTTGGAACAATTTTAGATTTACAGAAAGTTGCAAATATAATTCATGGAATTCCCAGATACAAGTTACCAATTTCCCCTAATGTTATCATTTTACAGTATTATGATACATTTGTCAAAACTGAGAAATTAACATTGATACAATATTACTGAATGCTAATTTTTAGATATGTCTAATTTTCCTAATGCTTATTTACTGTTGCAGGATCCCACATGACATTCTGTTATTATGTCTCCTTGGGCTGCTCTGGTCTGCGACAGACACTTTCATAGTCTTGTTTTTGATGGCCTGGAAGTTCTGAAAGGCACTAATCCAGTAGTCTGTAGAATGTGTCTCAATTTGTTTTTGTTTTTCTGGGAGAAAGCTGGTAATTGTATTTATTATATTATTATTATTATTATTATTATTATTATTATTATTACTCTACTGGAGATACGACTTTTAAAAGAAAATCACAGAGGTAAAGTGCCCTTTCACTACATTTTATCAGGGTAAGCATAATATCAACATGACTTATGACCTAATTATAGGCCACATGATTAAAGCAGATTTGCTAGTTTTCTCCACTATAAATGTTCAATAGTTCTTTCCATACAAGTTATTTACTTTTATTGCATGAACTAGTTTATGAGCTATATTTTCATCATATGTTTGGATAGATTGTGTTCTTAAACTATACAGTTACATATATTTTCTCCTAGAGATTGCTTAAATATAAAATTCCTCTAGAATAAACAAGACTAGCATTGACATCAATTAAATTTCTAAAATATGTAAGTTAAAAAAATCCAAAGTACAAATGCAGATGTTTTATTTACCTCTTTAAGGCTGATTGCAGAGAGACCAAAACTAAGGCTTTTTGAAACTGTCCACATATAACTATATGCTGTTATTAGATTGAAAGATTTGGATAATAATTAAGAGGCAATAAATTGAATACAAGAATCAATATTAAATTTATTACTTGATTTGTATCAGTTGAAGGTGTTATTCACTTGTAGCCATAGGATCCAACCTTTGGGTAACCGTTTTAAGTTGGGTTTCCTAGAAACACACTCTAAGAAAGAGGTTTCCATGTAAAGAATTTAATGACCAGTGTTCCAAGAAAAACTGACAAGGGAGGAGGCCAAGAAAGTTTATCAAGGAACGTGCCAGGGGGAAATGTAGCTCAGTTCTGCTCACTAGTATTGCAGAGCAGGGTCTATTGGGGAGAAGAGCAAGTTGGGCACATGACAGTCCTCCTCCTGCTGCCAGTCACTGGCAAAGAAGTGTCCCTGAGGACAATGTAAAATCCTCACAGCCTTGGCCTTTCCATGCACAAGGGCAGAGTGGTTCCAGAAGTCAGAGAGCTGAACTCCAGAAAAGATATGCAGGAGCTGGAGATGAAAGGTGGCACATGAAGGGCAAAGGAGTCTACAGGATGAAGGCAGGGCACTGACAGCATCTGTGGGGGACAAAGCCCATTGCACTACTCATTGGAAGCACTAGTGCTGGACACAGTGTTGTTTTGCCAGAAAGACAGAGTCAGTGTTTGGCTGAGATGGTGTCTAAGAGTCCAAAATGAAGTTGAACCCAGAGTAACCTATTTATTTATATTTTTTGGTGACAGATATAAAGGGTATTTTGTCATACATTGTAACATACAAAAAAGACAGAGAAAACAGGTATTTTCTATTTTTTCTTTTAAAGGTTCCATTTAGTGAAGTTCCATATATAGAAATCCTAATGGAGACACGGGGTCTTTCCCAGATGTCTGCAAACCAAAACCAAAAAGCTAATATCACATCCAATTGATTTGTGGTTCAGTCTTATTTATTTCAGTTTAATTTCAAAAATGAAGTTGAACTGGGGGGGGGTATATTGTGCTTTAAGGTTTGACATTGGGGTAATTAAGCTGCCCATTAATTATAGTATATTTGCTTGTTTCATGTGAGGTGAAAGTATCAGAGATAAAAGCAAAAAATAATAATTTACTGGTGTGAAGTTTGGTCTTCATTATCTCCCCATTCTTAATGTATAAAATCATTGTCTCTGAAAATCTATCCACACTCGTACATCCAACTTCTAAATAAACAAAATGAGCACTGGGTGTTATTCTGCATATTGGCAAATTGAACACCAATAAAAATAAATTTATTATAAAAAAATGAACAAATACATAAATAAATTCTCCATCCCAGAGAAAAGTTCCTTAACAACAGCAAAAACATGTGGCAAACGGACTTTTCCTGTCCATATAGCATCTGTTGTGGAATCAAAACTTTTCTTAGTAAAAATGGAATTGTATGTTCATTTAACACTTTTCAGCACTGTGTTGCACATGATGGTCATTTGATAAACGGTTGTTAAATGAAATGCTTATCATTTTACTCCATAATAGTATCAGTTACCACTTTATACCTATCAGAACAGGCAAATTCAAACTACTCAAATTATCAGATGCCAGGGAGAATATGAAGCAAAAGCAACTCTCACTCATGGCTGGTGGGAATGCAAAATGGTGCCAGCACTTTGGAGACAGTTTGGCCATTTCTTATGAAACTAAACATCTTCTTACCATACCACCTGGCAATCCCACCACTTGGTAATCAGATGAGTTATGTCCCCACAAAAAAACTGCACAAGGATATATATATAGCATCTTTATTCATAAATACCAAAACTTCGAAGCAACCAAGATGTCCTTCTATAGGTAAACAGATGAACTGTGGACCAGCCATATGATGGAAAGTTATTCAACACTAAAAAGAAATGAGGTCTCAAGCCATGACCAGACACAGAAGAGCCTTAAATACCTATCACTGAATAAAAAAAAAAAAAAACAATCTACAGAGGCTGCATACTATATAATTCAAACTATATGACATCCTGGAAAAGGTTAAAAAATGGAAATAACAAAAATCAGCAGGGAGGGGTGAATGGGAGGGCATGGGATTCTTTGGGCAGTGAAACTATGTTGTAGCTGCTATAACAGTGGGCTCATATCACTATATATTTGTCAAAACCCATACAATGCACACTCACAAGTGTGAACTCTAATGTAAGCTACAGCTTTTGGGTGATAACGATGTGTCACTGTGGGTTCATCAATTGTAACGAATGTGCCATTGTGGCAGGAGACGCTGTATAGTGGGGAAGCCTGTGCAAACTTCCTCTGGGGGTATATTTAATATACACTGCTGTCGGTTCAATGTTGCTATAAATAGAAACTGCTCTAAAAATATAACATCTACAAAAATAGCATTGGTTAACTCTCCTAAAAGTCTACTTGTCACAGGAGACATAAGCACCTCTGACTTCCTAAACCTACTGTTAAAAGGCTTAACATTTTTGTATTGCTGAGTAAGTGCTTGCACGCACAATTTCGTGCACACCTCACACTACATTCTCAAAAGACTTACATGAAAGAATTTTCTGCTTCTTTTTTTAAAAAAGATTTTATTTATTTATTCAAGACACACACACACACACACACACACACAGAGAGGCAGAAACACAGGCAGAGGGAGAAGCAGGCTCCATGTAGGGAGCTCGATGTGGGACTCGATGTGGGACTTGATCCGGGGACTCCAGGATCACGCCCTGGGTGGAAGGCAGGTGCCAAACCGCTGAGCCACCAGGGATCCCCAACTTTTCTGCTTCTTGATCCTGTACAATCGTGAATTACTTTAGAGAAGACGTATTTATAGTTTTTATCTTCCAATGCTTGGCCTTGCTAGACTACATTCTCATGTGCTCCCAACTAAGTACTGGATTGAATGAGCAAAGGATTTGGATATGTTAATTAAGCTATATTTTACCAGTCTTTTAAAATACCCATGTCATATTATTTAAATTTCATGAGTGAGAAAGGAAAGAATGTAGATAGGCTAATCAGCCAGCACTTCTGACCTTATTATCATCGGTCCTTTATTTTTTATTTTTTTATTTATGATAGTCACAGAGAGAGAAAGAGAGAGAGGCAGAGACACAGGCAGAGGGAGGAGCAGGCTCCATGCACCGGGAGCCCGATGTGGGATTCGATCCCGGGTCTCCAGGATCGCGCCCTGGGCCAAAGGCAGGTGCCAAACCGCTGTGCCACCCAGGGATCCCCATTGGTCCTTTAATTTGAGTTATAAAGCCATTGTCTGTGGCGTGCATGTGCATGTGTATGTTTAATAAAAAAGCATAAGTGGTCTCAAATAATGAGAGGTCTCAAATAATGTTGACTGAGAAGGAAGAAAGATGACTTGGGAACTTGGCAGGTTGTAGGGAGAACAGTAGGTCTGGATTCTGTGGAGCTCACTGGACAAGCTGAGCCTGTGATGAAGAAGAGGGCATTTAGGTGAAAGGTAGAGAAGATGGAAGTTGAGAGGACTCTGAGGTTGTAGAGAAAAGTAACAGGGCACCTTGTCCACTTTATAATTTTAATAGAGAAAGAGTAGAAAAGTAAAAGAAAAATATCAAAAGTCGATAAAATATTTGCAAGTTTTCTTAGAGATCACTAGCCATTTATTAATTTTTAAACCTAATTTCACTTTAGTTTTTTAGTTATCATTTTCCATAAATTATGCATCATGCCATATGACTCCTAGAAAAACATGAGCTCTCTTGATTGTATATGCATGTCCCAAGACCAGTGCAGGACCCATGTTCAGTTAATCTATGCTTATAGCTGGCATTTGATTGCTTGGCTATTATGTGGCTTTTCAGTATTTTGAAAATCACCATATTTTTTTTTTATTTTTCCAGGAAACACTTGGCTTCTTACTTCTATGTGTATGTCCTGTACACACAATTTGTTGTGTATGGTTAGTCTCTGTTAGGCCAACAATCAAGACAATCACTAAGCAGGGTGATTGAACAAGTACTTCTCACACAGATATGGGTCAAACTAACATAGATAAACAAGGAATATTGCCTCATTAAATCCAAGGAGTGTTTAACAACAAAAATCTATAACAGAAAGTCATTTGGTTGTATGTCAGACAAAATTAAAAAAAAAATAGAGACCAGAAAGCTGCCAGATTTTTTGTGACCCTCTAACTTTAGCTTTATCCTTCATTCTCATCGTAGACTGGCATCCTCTGTTTGGGTGGGTAGGGAGTAGAACTTAACAATAATGATTCCTAAGACTCACAGTGTGAGGCTTCACCACATAGAAAAATGAATGCTCTTCCTTAAATCCACCTGAACACATCCAAGTGAAGAATCTTCCCTGGCCTAGTTTGTGTCAGGTGTGCACTATTGGAAAACTCCATTATGGCCAGAGTGCTCAGGTCAAGACAGGACAGCCAACCCCTTTAACTGGCACAAGCACATCATCTGATCTGTAGTTGTGAATCTCAGAAGTTAACCACATGGATTCTGAGTGTTCACAGCCCAAGAGATCACAGGAAGAAAGCATATTATGGTGCTGCTGTGCCCACATTTTTGGGTTATTCAGGATCGAATCTCTCTCTCTCTCTCTCTCTCTCTCTCTCTCATTAGTTTTAAAAGGATGAAAATTCCCTATGGGGTTTCATGGTGATACTTTAAAATGTATTGCATAGTATTATAAGGAAAGAGCTAGATAGATGATAGAGATAGATTATTCTTTATTTTAAGATTATAACCTACAGCATAGGGCCTTATAACCCTGTTTCCTTCAGAGAAGGAAAGCTCCATATTCAGAAGCATTATACTAGTTTGACTACTGCATAATGATAACAATCTTTAGAGCAATATTGAAGTCATTTTAGATTCTAAGCATTATGCAATCCAGACAGGAGAAGGGTTCTAAATTCTCATCATCTGGAGACACAGATGTTTGACTTCTTTGTTTGCTTTTTTGTATACTTCAAGTGTGAGCCACTTAATCTTATTGACTAGATATTTTTTTGAACAGTTTCAGTTCAACACCAGCAAGAACTGTTTGCAAAATTGGTCTGGTTTAAACACTTTAACAAACTGATGACTATAAAATCTGCTGAATAAAATTACTCCAGGTGGTTTAAGCCATTTGTTAGTAGTTTACGTTTAATAGTTTTATTACTTATCTAAATTATACAGAAGTATGCAATTAAGTCTTTTGTGGTGGTCGGTGTTTTGCTGTTATTATTATTGTTACTCTGTGTTCTATTATTACCAGCCACCCATTTTATTGAAAATGCTCTTGCCACAAGAGACTTAAATTTTCTTTGTGGGGATATTGTGTTTAGCTAGCAATATCAACTATAGAAGAAATGTGGGATTTAGAGTCATTTACACCTGTGCTCAAACACCAGCCCAACTGCTCTCTGCTTAAGATCAGGAGCAAGTTATTAAAAATCTATGAGCATCACTTTTCTTGTAGGTAAAACTGGTTTATGAGAAACACCTTGCTGGGATGCTAGAGAATCCAAATGATTCTCTGAGAGGTTTTAGGACAAGGAGGACCACAATCAGACTTGTGATTTAGGAAGATCTTTTTGGCAGCAGGGAAGAGATAGGATTGGAGAGACCTGTTTGCAGGAACTGAATGAGAGTGTGAAAATGTCTGAATCAAGGCAACTAACGTGGGTTAGAACAGGATTGTCAGAGATCAAATATTCAAGGTAGTGTCAATGGAGGTAGTTCTTAGCCATGGGTGGAAAACAAGTAGGATTCTGATATGAGTATATTAGCCATGGGTGGAAAACAAGTAGGATTCTGATATGAGTATATTTTCCAGGTCTCAGACAATCACCAGGCCCAGCCAAAGTTGTGAACCGAGGATTTATACATAGGGTAAACTGATAAAGGTTGGATGAGATAGAACAGTCATTTTTAACCCTGACTCTGATTACTCACCTGGTCAGCTTCTAAGAAACATGAATACTCCTAGCCTCATTCAGAAATAGTAAGTCATAGTCTCTACTGGGGAGTTTGGCTATAGTATTATTTAAGATCTCCCTAAGAAGTTCTAAAGAGCAGCCACATTGAGAATCCCTGAGAAAGATGGGCCTCTGGGTCAACCCTAAGAGCCTTAGTTACCCAGGTAGGTGGAGATGCCTTTTGCAGAAAAAGGGAACATAGGAGAATGCATAGGTTTGAAGTAAAGAGCAGAAAGAGTGGCTTGTTGGATTGCGAACATGTTGAATTTAAGATACGTAAGGGACCACCTAGTAATTATGCCCAAGAGGAAGTCAAGTCTATTATCCTGAATGTCAGAAAGGAGGTGTTGATTAAAAACATATGTCAGAATGTAAGTGACAGTTGAAGCCATGGACAAAGGTGGAGTCTCTGAAGAAGAATGTGTAGAGTGATGATAAGAGGAAAATAAAGGCATAATTTTGAGTAACACCAAAATGGGAGAGAAGAGGGGGAAATTACTCCATCCTTCACAAGCATGGAAAAAGACCATGAAATATGCTGTTGTGTGCTCAGGAGGGAGTCTCTGTCAGCATTCAGTGATCAGATCCAACCATTTGGATATAGAACCACATACAAAGGAGAATTAGAAATGCAAGGGGTAAAGTGGCCCCAAACCAAAAGCAGATGAACTTGTTTGAACAGTCCTGCAGACTCCCTTTCCCCCTAAATGAGGCTCAATTTATCATCAAACAGAAAATTAAACTTAGGAGACACCCCATCATTGTTCTCAGCTCAACCAAACCTATGGGCCTTTGTATTGTTCCAGAATTCATAACATTTTAAATTCCACAAATTAATTAACTTGCTTTGAAGAATTGGAGAACAATAATTAAAACCTAATGTCTTTTCTATTGGGAAGCATATAATCATACAGTAAAGAGGATTGCTTTTGTGTTTTCCTTACCTGCACCCAGGGAAATAAAACAAAACTGCATTTCACAGCCAAAATGCATTTTGGCAGAGCTTTTTGGAATTGTAAAGTACAGAAGTTATTCTAGTCTCTGGAATTTAAATACGGAGTTTCACTAATTAGGAAACAATGACCGAGGTCATATGAAAATTCTCAGTATTTGCAGATTAAATCATTCTGAGTGGTAATAATTGACCTTTGTCAATTAAACATGCTTAGGGAAAATTCGAGTACTGTGAAATTTATAATTAGTATATTTTAATTATGTTTTACTCTTTAAAAAAAAGCTATTCGTTCTGTATTTAATCACGTTGTATTCTTGAATCAAACCTGGTGGAACCGACACTTTCATCCTTATTTTTTTTTTCCAATGCCCCATATTTACTTACATACGAAATGTGTTTAATACAGTTATGATGGAAGTAGTGCAGAACACCCGACAGCAGCAAGACCTTTTGAGGAACCGAATGTTGACTACGGTATATCATGCAAGTATCTATAAATACACAAATGCATTTCTTTTCTCAAAAAAAAAAAAAAGTACAACACGTGTTTAGGGATAAATACAAGATATAAAATGCAAAAGAAAACAGAAACAAAAACTGAAAAATAGAACTCTCCAGAGAACTATAAATGGAAGGGACAGAGGAGTACCCCTGCTGCACTTCGATAAAGCAGAACTGCTGATACTGTAAAGATGCCTATTGTAACCTTTGAGCTAAATAAAGCCCAGTGGCTCCGGTGCGTAACTGCAAGACCAACTGCAACACGCACTCTGCTGCATTGATAGGTCGGTGGTGGAACTTGTACATCCCAACTCCAAGGATCAGAACGTTTGGCAGTAGCACCCAGGATAGGAAATGCCAGCTCTTTAGACAGAAAAGGGTTAATCACAGAATTCCATTTTTTTTTCCTGTCAAGAGCCAGAGAAATAGTTGATATTTTTAGTTGTGTCTTTGCAATAGTTAATAAATTACATGACAAAAAACTTGACTATATTAATCCACTGGTCTAATTACGTGTGTAACTTTTACAGTAGTCCAGCCCTTTTGTGACTGGCCTCCTTGTGCTCTTCCAGCCAGCAGTGCAAACCCAGGTGCCCAGAGAACCTCCAGCCTCTGGTGCCCCATCTTTCTGCATTCCACAGTGGGATTAAGGAGATCCACGCTCCTTACAGGAGTTCTGGCTCAAGTTTTTTTCTTTTCTTTTTTTTCTTTTTTCTTTTTTTTTACCTGCCACTGAGGAAGAAGCTACCCACAGGGCATCCTCACCTTATTCTGAGATGTTCCCTACAGCAAATGGAAGGAGCTACAAGGAAAAGAACTGGATTCAGAAGAAATGGAGTCTGAATACCAACCTTGACTTTTGACCTGAGCATAAGCTTGGGCCATTTGTATAACCCATCACCTGGTGAGTAGAGATGATAATAATGATACTATTGAGTGAACTAAATGAAAAAATGATGAAAAATGTTCCCCACAGAGCTTCTCGTAGAAAAAGGGAGAAGAAATATCAGCTTTCATTGTTCTTGTAATCATTTGTATTGTTTGTTCCCTTAAAACCTTGAGTCTTTTGTTTTTAATAATAATAATAATATATGTTTAAAAGGGATGCATGTGACATAAACTAGCCCATTGCCCACATTTTCCAAAAAGATAATTCTTTTGTTGTTGAATTTAAAGAAATTATTCATTCACTTTCATTAACTCCTAAATACATTTCAACACCATGCACAAAGTTTACTCCCACCTCTTGTTCTTGTTCCCTGTTCTACCCTTCCAGGGCATGTTAAATTCTAAATGAATTCAATGCATCTGAAAAAAATCTGCTTTACTTCTCTCTGTTTTCTGATTCGCCACTGTGAGAGGCTGAATAACTCTCCCCCACCTATGTCACCATCTGTTTCCTTGTAAACTATGATTTTGATGGGTTCCGTGGTAAAAAGGATGTTGAGGATATGATCAATGATTTTAAAGTAGCAAGATCATCCTGGATCATCTATGTGGTCCCAGTGTAATCATGGCAATCACAAGGTCCTTCTCAGGTGAGTGGTTTAGGGAGATTGGTCACAGAACAGGAGAAGGCCATGGGTTTATAGTGTGGTGTTGGAATGATGTGGCCTCAAACCAAAGAATGCTGGCATCCATCAAATAGATAAGGAATGGATTGTCTCTAGGAGCCTCCAGATGGAACCAGCCTTGTTAGAACCTTGATTTTAGCCCTGTAAGATTCATTTCAGACTTTTCTTTCCCTGTTATGTAAAACACTAAAGTTGTATTATTTTAGGTTACCAAGTTTGAGGTAATGAGTTACCATGGTTCTAGGAAATGAATGCAGCCACCTCTCACATCATCTACAGAACTAGCTCACCCCTTCATATTATCCAGGCCCTGCTCAAATGGCATTTCCACAGAGAATTTCAAGAGAAAAAAAGATAATTTAAATAAAACACTCAGGTATCAAAGTGTCTTTGGATTTTCAATAGCACCTCTGAAAGATTGAAAACACAGAAGCCAAGTATAAAAGTTCTGAAGCAACATAATTCCCAGGCAAAAAAGAATTATCCATCCAAACAATTAATAAAATGTGTTGGTAGAATAAAGGTATGTCCGGAACTACACAATTCAAAATATTTACCTCATAATCTCTGTTTCTCATAAATCTCCTGAACAATTTGCTTCATTCTAATAAGGGAGCATTTCAAAAAAGCAAAATCAGGGACATGTGGCACAATCTCAAGAATGGGAATGAAATGGAGTGACAGGATGGGAGCTGTGTGTCAGGTGAAGATGGTCTCTTCAGATCAGAGCATGTTACACCACCACTGGAGACATTCCTTCTAGTAGTATTAACTAGATTGCCTAATGTGAATGGTTTTGAGAGGAGAATTGAGCTGAATTACTAATAAACACAAAGAAGACTATCAGAAAGAAAAAAGTCCTCCATCACAAACAAACAAAAAATAATAGAAGGGATAAATAATCCTGATCCACTCTATAGATTAACTTTGAATGGCAGACATAATAGAGCGAATAGCCATGAGGTACCTAGTAGTCTCATATGTAAGGGTGCTGTGAGACTGGAAGAAAGAAAGCTGAGTCATCATCTTAGGAAATAATTGAGCCTGAACTTGAGGAATGATAAACTGTTAGGTGTATTATGTGGAAATTTGGAAGTTAAGACCAGACTTAACTGAAGTCATTGGAAGTGACCTGAGAAGGGAGGCTATTTGTTGTCTCTCAAAATACTTTGTAAACAAGTTAAAATGTTAAACTCATGTTTATGTAATTTTGTTAGAAGCAAAAACATAAAAAGAATATAAAATATAATTTAAAATATTTAACAGCAAGAAAGAAACAAACTATAGAATTAAGTCTATCAACAAATGAATAGAACACTTATGGAGAAAAACAAAATCTATTGTAGGAAGAACTACATTATAATAATTAAGAAAAACACTGTTTTTATGCATTAAACAAGTCATTATCATAAAAATGTTAAGTGTCCCCAAGTTTGTCTGATATTGTTGCAAATCCAATCAATTCAGCTGGGATGAGATTATAACAAAGTAATTCTAAATTTACTGTAAAAGGATAAATATGCATGACCAGATACAATAATTTTGAAATAGAGTGCAAATCATTATAAATAAGACATATGGGCACCTGGATGGCTCAGTCGGTTAAGTGACCGACCCTTGATTTCAGCTCAAGTCATGATCTCAAGGTCACTAGACAGAGTCCTGTGCTCAGAAGAGAGTCTGCTCAAGATTCTCTCTCTCTCGGGGATACCTGGGGGGCTCAGCGGTTTGGCGCCTGCCTTTGGCCCGGGGCCCTATCCTGGAGTCCCGGGATAGAGTCCCGCGTCGGGTTCCCTGCATGGAGCCTGCTTCTCCCTCTGCCTGTGTCTCTGCCTGTCTCTCTCTGTCTATCATGAATAAATAAATAAATAAATAAATCTTTAAAAAAAAATTCTCTCTCTCTCCTTTTGCCTCCCCTACCCGCATGCACACTCAATGTCTAAAATAAATAAATAAATAAAAATAAAAAATAAAAAAAAAGAGGGATCCCTGGGTGGCGCAGCGGTTTGGCACCTGCCTTTGGCCCAGGGCGCCATCCTGGAGACCCGGGATCGAATCCCACGTCGGGCTCCCGGTGCATGGAGCTTGCTTCTCCCTCTGCCTCTGTCTCTGACTCTCGCTCTCTCTCTCTCTGTGAATATCATAAATAAATAAATAAATAAATAAATAAATAAATAAATAATAAATAAATAAAATAGAAAGAAAAAAGCTCATTGGAGGCAAAACAGGACAAGCTTGAGAGAGGTTTGTGGTCCAGGTAATTATAGTGCTCCAGGGTTAATCTTTTGTTTTGATAATTGTGTTATGGTTCTGCGCTATGGTTCTGAGATGTTATCTTTATGAGAAATCAAGAGACATGTAAGTAAGCACTTCTCTTTAATTCTAAAATTAGCTCAAAATGAAACTTAAAAAAAAAAAAAAAAAAAAAAAAAAAAAACACATAGTGGGCAGCCCCGCCTCAGCGGTTTAGCGCCACCTTCAGCCCAGGGTGTGATCCTGGAGACCCAGGATAGAGTCCCAGGTCAGGCTCCTTGCATGGAGCCTGCTTCTCCCTCTGCCTGTCTGTCTGTCTCTCTCTCTTTCTCTACTCACTGTGTCTCTCGTGAATAAATAAATAAAATCTTAAAAAAAAAAAAGACACGTAGTTAAGATACTGAAGAATGGATAAAAGTGCTGAAATGAGTCCAAAAGAATAGAAAGTCCTGAAACTTTCACTGACATATTATGATGTATTATATGACAAAAGTGGTTTCCAGAATCAGTGGGTGCATGAAGAGCTTATTGAAAAAAAACGATATAGGAAAATTGTCTCATCTATTTGTGAAAAAAACTTGGATCCTATCTCATACCATACAAAAACCAATTTCAAATGAATTAATGTCTAAACTAAGACGCTAATAAAAGAAAATGTCAAACAGTTTTGGAAACTAGCTTTGGAATTATATTTCCTAATTTTTGAAATATAAACTATGAGGGGTATAGATGAATATATCAAACTAAAGATGTCATATAGGAAAAGGATATGTAAAGAGATAGTTAACTGCACAAATAATATGGAAAAAGCAAATTAAAATCTTGACATACCAGGTTAATCCTATAATATTGACAAAAGTTAGAAAAAGGGAAAATAACAAGTGCTATAAAAACATGAAGCAATGAAAACCCTTTGAACTACTGCTGGGAATACATGGGGCACCATCTGAGAGCAAATATTCAGTACTTACAGTCACATATACACCCCACCCAGCACTTCTCCTTTTCTGTGAATACAGGTTACCCCTACTCTCTGAGAGTTCGCTGTATCCCATTTAGCTTTTACAAAAGATCTACATGAGTACCTATTTTCAACAACTGAAATAAATCCAAAGAGGACTTCCACTTTTACAAAATGGTGATTGCTTATTCACTTTAGGCCCTTGGGCCTTGGGAAAGATTTCATATGGATCCCCAACATTTGGATCATGGAGGGAGCCTGTACCTGAAGGAGTATCTTCCAGAGGTCCACAGTTCTTGTAAAGGATAGTACTAATTGCCATATTTTGCTGGCAAAGAAGAATGTGACAATCTAAATGGCATAAGAGAGATATATAAATAAGCGGTGGTATAGGCACAAAATGGAATATTATGTAGTAACAATATAACTTTTTGATATAAATCCAAGTAAATCTCAAACACTTAAAACTGACACAAAAGATATAGCAAAAACTTTTAAGTACATTTAAAATGCAAATATATAGAATATAAACCTATTAGCAAATAAATCATACAATTCAACAGATATATAAATGTTTATACAATTCAACATTTATAAATCTGCTGAGTTGGAGAGAAATTTATTAAATACACTAAAATGTATGCCACAGGGAGGCCAAGAATATATGATTGAAGATGACAGATGAAAAGTAACTGGTAAATGGGACACCTGGGTGGCTCACTGGTTAAACGTGTGCTTTGGCTCAGGTCATGATCCCGGGGTCCTGGGATCAAGTCCCACATTGGGCCCCTTGCATGGAGTGTGCTTCTCCCTCTGCCTATGTCAATGCCTCTGTCTGTGTCTCTCATGAATAAATAAATAAAATCTTTTTTTAAAAAAGGAAAAGAACTAGTAAAGTAAGAAGAATTAAAAGGTTCTCACCTAGAATTGATAATAGCATATCATAAAATGAAAATGTCAGTTTCTTGTGCTCATAGCTAAAAGTATAATAATAACATAGTAATAAAAATCAGCATTATTTAGCAGATAGAAGAATACAGTACTCCACTATTTATTGATATGAATTTAATATAAAAATAATTATTTCTATAAAATTATCAGCTAATAAGATACACTTTGTTAGGCAAATGCAGAGGATAGAGTGATATAAAGCTTAAGTCACTAAATATGTTATTGCTTATATACATGACTACAGTATAGATATGCCTTTATTAACAACATTGGCATGGGATGCATATGAAATATAACAAAGTCTATAGAGGACTGCAAGCAATTCCTTTTTAGTATGTTCTGATGGAATTTTCTAAAGCATTTCAGAAACTTGAGATCTAGGTATCATGAGGTAACATCAAGGAAAACAACTAACAATAAACCCGAAAAGTTAAAAAAAAAGAAGTATGCGAAGAGTTGCATATTGCACGGAGAGATCCCACAGATTTATATGAGCTGAACTGTGGAGTTGGAAAGAAGGGAAGCGGGAGCACAGGAGGTAGCCTTCTAGTACGTGAAAACAGATAAGTAACTCCATGTCATAACCAGATGAATCTGTCTAGGATTGTTACACTATCAGCCTCAGAGAGAATTGATCACTGACTCCTCAAAACTCTGTTCCCACCTGGTGCCTAGGTGGCCCAGTTAATGAAGCCACTGACTCTTGATTTTGGTTCAGGTCATGATCTCAGAGTGATAAAGAGTGCCAGACTCCACTTTCAGCTGGGAGCCTGCTTAGGATTCCCTCTCTCCTTCTCACTCTGTCCCTCCTTGCTACTCATGCTCTCTCTCTGTCTAAAATAAATAACACACACACACATACACACACACACACACAAAGACACCTCTATTCCCCTGTAGTTATCTAAAGATTTTCTCACATATTCTTATCAAAGCAATAGAAATTTGACGCAAAAACTCCTCTGTTTTGAAAGTTAATTTTCAAGTTAAACTCTTTTAAACAATCTCTTGAAAGAGATAAGATTGTCTTTTCCAAAAAAGACCAACTGTCTTTCATTCTTGTGGTTTCTCGTTCCAGATAATATTATCTACTTTTGTGGTATTCCAAGGTTCATTTGACTGCATTCATCTGCTGTTTCCAAAAATTTCCCATTATTTATGTTTCCTTTTATTCCAAGTACATATATAGCCAACTATATTCATCATAAAACTTATTTCAGTATTTTTCTATAAGATTTAAATTTCAGTGTGATTTGCTAATATCATTCATACACCAAGAAGCTATCAATTGCTATAATTTAAGACATATGCTTTAAAAATGGTTTTAATCTCTGGATATAGAGTTTGCTATATATGTCATCTAGAGAGTCAATCAATTACTGGATGTCTATAAAATGTAAATGGTTGGAGTGTTGACTCAAGGACTATTGTTTTTTCTTGGACAATAACTTATACATTATTATACATTGTATGCTAGCATAGCCAAATAGAAGTAATTAGGTATTAAAAAGCACCATTATATTGAAAGGGAAGTGTTAACAATTTCTCCTGATCCTGTACTGGCTGATGTGGAACTAATTACCAGTGTTATTCCTTTTCTTATAATTCTAAGTGTTAATATATTTCCCTTGATCTGAATATAAATGCAAATAAACTTTATTGTCACATTGTTAAATGTTCTAAATCTGTTGTTCAAATGTCTTTTTGGCATGTCAGTGAATTTATATTGCTGTAAATTTATGCTATATTTATCTCAACTTGATTTTATGATCTTGCTTTTGAGCTATATTGGCAGCATTTGGTGATTATTCTGCTTATTTTACTAGTTAAAATTTGGAAAAATGACTTTTATTCTGTTCTATGACTGGTAAAAAAAAACTGTCTCTCATGTCTTTACTGAGTCTGAGTCTATTAGTCCTCATGTTTTCCTTGATGTTAATGTAATTTGATTTGAATTGTAAAATTCTTGTGTATTGTCTTAGTTCATTTTCTTTTAAATGAAAGTAGATTTTTTTCTATGTAATGAAAATGATAATTTGTTTAAAGATTTATTGATATGTTATTAAGAAATAGAAGTGTTAGAAAACTGATTACCAAAAACTATTCTGTATCCAGATATATACATTCATCTTAGAAATCATAGTGTTTTAAGATAAATAAAACTTAATTGAAACATAAGTGGGGTAAGTGGGAGTTCTGTCAGTTTTGAAATCCAAATAATGCAATCTAACTGTAAATTTGAGGAGTTTCCAAAGTTGTATTTGATGAGATTGATATATGTGTGTGTGTGTGAGTGTATACACACATGTCCGTGTATATACACACATGGACATGTGTATATATGTATGTCTATATATATGTGTGTTTGTGTGTGTGTGTGTGTGTGTGTGTGTTGGGATGGTGATCATTGTTAAAAAAGTTTAGGGAAGAATGAAAGAATGTAGTTTGTGGGTGAGAGGAGGTTACAAGAAATGGTGACACTCATAAGGGAATTGACATGGTAATATGGATAATTTTGACATATGGTTCTTTGCAAGGAAATGGCAGTACTAATTACCTATGCTTAATTCTTTATCAACAGTCTCTTTGAACCCCTTCAGAGATCTTCAATGACCCCATGGCTAGAGTTCCTGACCCTCAGTATGAAAAACATTGAATGCAAACAAGCAAAAATGGCTCAGAGCTATGTATTTCTGAACTACAAAATGGCTTACAAGGTTAAAAATAGAAATCTGAATACATGTGTCAACACTTACATGAATGAAAACACTGGACCTCCTCTTTTAGAGCCAGCATCCTTTCTCAAAGTAGATAGAGTAATATAATC